>NW_026251937.1:0-619575 GCF_025331425.1 Radiomyces spectabilis | reverse complement strand
ATTCTACACACAATGAAATCTGAATTTGATTCAGGTTGGTCCAGGGGAACGGGGATCCTCCGGCGTACATAGAAAGGATGATGAGGTCACTGACACCCGTTCTTGCTAGGCCGGTATGACTTCCCAAGGCTTGAACCCATGGAAATTCTTAACAATGTAGGCAGCTAGCTTGTCTGTGTGATAGCATTTGTATGAGAGTATGAGAGTTCTAAATCACCTTTTGTATTTGTGTTTCACTATATTGTATGAACATAATACTGTATCAGCGCACTTGAATGCAGGAAGTTGTTGCGTGGCGTTATATTATAGGAGTTCATTGCATTTTCACTGATACAAGGGCGCCAGTCATCCTGTAGGTAAGGCTGCAAAGCTTGGCCTAAGCTTCGACAACCGCTTTGAAGTTTAGAGTTTACTGGGGCGTAGGGAGCACATCCCTCGAGCAAGAGTTCGGTGGAGTCATTTCAAGTATTTTTGCTCCAGACATCTCGTCAATTCATAGGATATAAATATGAGGGCACTTGGTCGATGTCGATTCTAATCATTCCACTCCTGTCTGTCTCCCTTCCTATACACACAATGAAATCCGTCCTATTTGCCGCTGTTCTTTGCTTATCTTCGGTGCTCGCCCAAGACGTTGTAGGGCGAGGTCGATCCTGTGTCGTGTGGAGACAGGATGGTGCAGTCACTAAAACCCAAATTTGCGAAGCCGGTCTTACTTGCCAAGGTTTTGGCCCTCATGAAATTCTGAACCGTGGTGGTGGCGCTCATCACACTGATTTTGATACCTACCGCGGCATCTGCATCAACATGAACGATATCCAAGCGTCTTAGTCGTTTCTCTTCACCATTCATTCATAGACTGGATTTAACGACCGTTGTAAATTATCAAGTTACTGTTATCAAGTTACTGTTTGGTATTACATAAAACGTGGTCCCCAAACCGTATCAAGATGTAGTGCTCTTTAAACGATCAATTTGAATAAAATTCAGTTAATATATCGCACAGGTTGTATCTTGTACTGAGATAATTACCGGGAAGAGATAATGTCGAGATACAGTAGAAGCCAAAAAAAAAAAAAAAATTAAAAAGAAAATAGCGGTATAAAACGCTTGGTGGTACATACAGCTTCGATCATTCTCTCGCATGACAAAGTATGTGGCACAAGTCCAAAGCGAGCCTTTTCAAACTTTGGGATATGCTGTTGGATGGCTTTGCAACTTTAAAACAATACAATATAATAAAAGGGTGCGTCATAATGCTAGAGAAAAATAGGAATAGTCGAGTGTTTTGCGTTGTGTATACGCAGGTTGCTTCGGTCCAAAACCGCTCAAGGTGTGATTAAGGCAGAAAACTCGTACTGACAATGTCATCTGTGTCACCGCGCAATATTAAATCGGAGCAATGACACTTCCACTCCAAGGACTTTGCATACTGCAATATAACATTTTATAGCCACGATATATGAAAGGAGCTTATAGAAAATAGGCAATAGGAATTCTTTGAGACTGTTTGATATGTTTACTTCGATTGATGTGATCTACCTACTTGTTATTTTAGGCTTGAGTCCGAGAAATGACAGCCACCAGTACCAATTCTCAGTATGATTGATGTCTTCAGTCCATTTGAATGCATTAATTGCACATAGACATGAGTGCCTTGCAGTTTCATTGATATGATGTCATAATCATTTGGTGGGTAACCTTGATGCTAGATTTGGCATCCGCTTTGAGAGCTTGTGTTTACCTTCTCGACGTAACCACTTCAGAATATTTTGTTTCCGATATCTCGTCAACTCAGAAGATATAAATATGAGGGCATTTGGTCCGTATTGATTTTCATCGGCCCACTCCTGCCTGTCTCGCTTCCTGTACACACAATGAAATCTGTTTCGTTTGTCGCTGTGCTTTGCTTGTCTTTGGTGCTTGCCCAGGAGACCGTGGGTCGAGGTTAATCCTGTGCCGTATGGAGCAAGGACCTTAAAGAAGTCACTAAAACTCAAGCTTGCGAGGCCGGCCTTACTTGCCAAGGTTTTGGACCCCACGAGATTCTGAATAATGGTGGCGGCGCTCATCATACTGATTTTGATACCTACCGCGGCATCTGCATCAATATGGACGATATCCACGCGTCTTCGCATTTTTCTCTTCAGGATTCCTCTATAAACTGGATTTAAATGAACATTGTAAAATATCAACCCAGCGTCTCTTACACGTAATGTCAAGAAGATGCTCCCAATTTTTATCAAAACGTAGTGCTTTTTTAAATGATCAACTAGAATAAGATCCACTTATAGTAAAGTATAGGGTTAGGATCTGGAAAAGGAAAAAATGTGAGAGAAGTCAAGCTACTGTAGCTAGTTGATGATTTTTGAAAAAACTTCCAATTCTACTTTGCTCTAAATGTGCAATCTTTTGGTTTTTCAAGCAAAGCAACTCAGTATAAAGCTGATATTTTACATTGGTCACTGCTTTGTTTCTTCATTGAAAGCTTTCTAAGTGTTATCGTGAGCACAATGAGAAGGCTGTATACACAAATGGGCCAATCACACCCCAGTTTATTCGAATTTCGTTAATTTCAACACCTCGATATTTTCAAGGCACTTGCCCCCCCCCCCCCTGGCCGTGAAATTATCGAGGGACCGCTGTATGTACTTATATACAGATAATTACCCGGAAGAGATATTGTGGAATACTGTAGAAGCAAAAAAAAAAAAATCGGAAGGAATTAAGGCATAAAATAGTTTGGTGGCACGTACACTTCGATCAGTCACTCAGTCCGCGTAATCAAGGTCGACAACTCATACCGACACGGCCATCTGTATCACCGCGCAATACCAAATTAGATCGACGCCACTTCCGCTGCAATAACTTTTGCACATTACAATACATGCTTTATAGCAACCTTTGTCAGTACTCATGAAAGTATTTTAGCGAAAATCCACTTTGGAAGGTTTCAAATCAGCATTCTGTACACAACAAAAATCAGTCTTTGACTGTTTATGGTGACCCAGGGGATCGAGATTCCTCCGCCGTATATAGAAAGGACGATAGGGTCACGGACACAAGATCTTGCGAGCCCGGTCTTAGCTGCCAATGCTTTGAATCCATGGAAATTCTGAACAATGTTGGCAACGCGCATCATACAAGTTGTGACCTAATATCATAGCTGTTGTATAATATGGGTGGTATCCATAAGCCTAAAATTTCTTTCCATTCATGTTTGCATCAGCCCATTTGAATCTCGGAATATCGACTTGAGTGCATTGCATTTCACAAACCCGATGTCACAGTCATTCTATGGGTAATGCCGAAAAACTTGATTTAAGCTTCGATATCCGCATTGAGAGTCAACATCCGCTTTGAGAGTGTGTGTTCATTCTCGGCGTAATCATTTCAAATACTATGCTTCAGATACCAGACATTTCGTCAATCTATCGGATATAAATATGAGGGGACTTGGCCCGTATCGGTTCTCATCAGCTCACTCCTGCCTCTGTCGCTTCCATACAAAATGAAATCGGTCCTGTTTGCCGCTGTTCTTTGCTTATCTTCGGTGTTCGCCCAGGAGGCCGTAGGTCGAGGTCAATCCTGTGTCGTGTATAGAAAGGATGGTGCAGTTACTAGAACCAAAAGTTGCGAGGCCGGCCTTACTTGTCAAGGTTTTGGGCCCCACGAAATTCTGAACAATGGTGGCGGCGCTCATCACACTGATTTTGATACCTATCGCGGCATCTGCATCAATATGGACGATATTCACACGTCCTCGTATTTTTCTCTTGAAGATTCATCCCAAGTGAGGATTCAATAACAGTTGTAAAATCTTCAACCCAGTGTCACTTAACACAAAGATGTAAATGGCCCTCAACCCGCATCAAAACGTAGTGCTTTTTTGAGCGATCATTTTGAATAAAATACAACTATAATGCACACGACGTACTTGTATTGATATAATATTAGCAGGAGATAATGTGGAAATCCTATGGGACAAAAAAATAAGATCCAGAAGAAGGGGGGGGGGGAATGTTGGTGGCACATTCAGCTTCAGTCAGTGTTCCAAGCCCGCATGATAAAGTATTGTGGTAGAGCCTTTTCAAACTTCGTGACATACTTTTGGAACAACTTCCAATAATAGAATTATAAAGAGTATGTCATACCATATCAAAATCAATAGGATTAATTGTGTATATGAAGGGCGCTTCGGTCCAAAAGCGTTTGATATGTAACCAAGACAAAAAACTCGCATTGACATTGTCCTCTGTATCACCGCGCAGTACCAAATCAGATCGACAGTACTTTCACTCTGAGATCTTTTTCATACTGCAATACAAACACTTTATATTAATAGAGTTTGTCAACCATCCATGAAAGATAAGAAGTACACTCTACTCGCACTAAAATTGGTCCTTGACAGTTTTTGTTGGTCTGGGTGTGATATATAAAAGAACTGATATAAAGAGACAGTAAGAGCCCTTTGGGACTATCAGATATCTTTAATTTTCAGTCTTGAGTCGAAAATGATAGTTATCAGTGAGCAGCCCTAGGTTACACGGTATATTTGAAAGCATCCGTATGCTGTGGTGTGACAGTGTCACCCATATGAATTGATCTCGGTGATCATCCAAGTTATGGATGAAGAGGCTCGATCATGTTCTAATGGAAAAGCTCGTCCAGAATAGAAACGTGTCTATATCTCGATCTTTCCTGTTTCGGTAACCAGCCTAGAACTGGAAAATACGACAAGCAGTGGATATATCACACAGAAGACTGGGTCTTGCGCCGTATACAGAAAGCATCATACACCCGACCTTGCGAGACTGGTATTACTCCCCAAGATTTTGAAAACATGGACATTTTGAACAATGTTGGCAGCGCGTATCATACGCGCTTTGGTCTGTATAGTAGCATCTGTATGAAAAAGGATGTTGTCCATAGGCCTTCAATCCTTTCTGCCTTTGTGTTATTATTGCAAGTACATTGTATCACCCATTTGAATGAAGAAATTGTCCTATAGACATGGGCACATTGCATTTTCCACTGACACAATGTCACAACCATTCTGTGGGTAAGGCCGAAAAACCTTCATGTAAACTTCGACATCCGCTTTGAGAGTCAACATCCGCTTTAAGACTGTGTGTTCATTCTCGGCGTAATCATTTCAATATTGTGTTTCAGACATCAGACTTCTCATCAAGCCATACGATATAAATATAAGGGGACTTGGCCCGTACCGAATCTTATCAGTCCACTCCTGCCTCAATCGCTTCATATACAAAATGAAATCTGTCCTGTTAACCGCTGTTCTTTTCTTATCTTCGGTGCTCGCCCAGGAGGTCGTAGGTCGAGGTCGCTCTTGTGTCGTGTGGAGACAGAATGGTGCAGTCACTAAAACCCAAACTTGCGAAGCCGGTCTTACTTGCCAAGGTTTTGGACCCAACGAAATTCTCAACAATGGTGGCGGCGCTCATCACACTGATTTTGATGTCTACCGCGGTATCTGCATCAATATGGACGATATACAAGCTTCTTAGTCTTTTTTCTCGCCACGATTCTCCACAGGCTAAATTCAATGATGGTCGTAAAATTATCAACCCAGTGTCTGTATGACACGAAAATGTGAACAGTTTTGGCTCTCAATCCGTATCAAAACGTAGTGCTTTTGTTTTTATAAAAGATCAACTGAATAAATGCACAATATGTACTTGTATGATATAATTATTCGAAGGAGATAATGTGGAAATACTGTAGAAGCGGAAACCCCCCAGAAGGAAAGGTGGTAAAAACCGGTTGGTGGCACGTTCAGCTTCAATCAATTCCCGAAAGCGCATGATAAAGTATTGTGGCAGAACCATCAAAACTTCGTGATATGCTTTCGATGGCGTTTGCAACGTAGAATAATCCAATATATAAGGTGTAGGTTATAACAACTCAAAAGCAATAGAATCAATCCAGTTTTCTGCGTTGTGTACCTGGAGGGGAAATTCAATCATAACCGTTCAAATATATAATTAAGGCGGACAAGTCGTATTGACACTGTCATCTGTATCCCCGCGACACTACCAAATCAGAGCCACGACACTTGGATACTGCAATATAAATGTTTTATAGCGAAGTTTGTCAGTACCTCATTCAAATATTTTAGCTGAAATCCACTTTGGAAAGTATAAAAACCAACGTTCTAAAAACACAACGAAGTCGGTCTATGACTGTTTATGTTGATCCATGAGACCGGAATCCCCCACCATATATAGAGAGGATGATGTGGTCACGGACACCTAAACTTACGAAACAGATCCTACTTGCCAATATTCTGAACCCATGGGATTCCGAACATTCCGAACGACGTTGACAGCGCAAATCATACAATCAGTGAGCTACACAGTACCTACATTATGAGAAGCTATGATAATGGAGATATCCATAAATCTTAAAGCCCTTTTCTGTCTTATTATTGCAGGCGCATCAAATCAGTCCATTTCATTGTCGGAAATTGTACAATTGACACGAGTGCATTGTATTTTTTACTGATAAGATTTCACAGTCATTCTCTGGGTACGGCCGAAAAACCTTGATGTAAGCTTCGATTTCCAAAAGTCCCAGGCTTTTTCTATTCACGCTTCCACAGACTGACTCAACGCCCGTCGTAAATTATCCACCCAGTATCTATTTCACCCAAACCGTATTGAACTCTAGTGATTTCTTAAACGATCATCTTAGATAAAATCCGAGTATAACGCGCAGAAGGTACATATTTGTATTGAGACAATTACCAGGAGGGATAATGTGGGAATACTATAGAAGCAAAAAAATTCAAAAGGAAACAGTGTACGAAATGGCTTGCTGGCACGTCCAACTTCGATGAGTCTCCTAGTCCACATAATAAAGTATTTCTGGCACAATACAAAGCAAGCCTTTTCAGGCTTTGTAATTTGGGCAGTAGCAGCCATAGTAATCGTCCCACGGCAAACTATGGAAGAAGATGTCCGGGATTATTTCGATAACACATTATCGTATTTATTGTTTATGAAATTAGTATGGATGGTGACTTCACACGTTTCCTATTTACTTACAGTACTGCATGCGCTAGCTACGATTATGGTTATTGTTGCACTTATTGGATGTCGTGGTTATGGCTGCTATGATGTTGTAGCTGCTGTCATGGTAATTTTCGGCCGTGGTCACTATGGCTGCGATGGCTGCGCGGCTTAATTACTGCGGTCATTTGAATTGCTATGGTATTCTTGGCTGTGGGTGTCTGAGATCGAATGAAATGAAACTGCTGAAGGAATAAAATAAATTCTAGCTACAGGCGCAGGAATATTCGAGAAAATACCAACTGTCCGCAAGCACACGACGGTAGGATCGGATGTTCGCGCTGTTCCGCAACCCAATAAGTGAACTGCGAACACACACAAATCCAGGATTTGCACAGGCACACAGCCAATAGAGTCATCATAGAACACGATGCCACCGACGACTGCACACTCCAAGGGCCCGAAGGTCTCAAGGAACCGGAAGGATCCAATGAACGAAAAAGGCTGTGGTGACAGTAGTGGATCATAATGATCCAACCAATGTTCCTGATAATTAGAGCGGTACCGTGTCGAACCACCAGTCCCATGACCATCAGGATTACATTTCAGGATTTTTCTGAAACGACGTAAGCTGCCAGTAGCCGTAATCCATAATCACACCGAAAGTTGACATTCCCCGACAGCCAACTTGAAAGTACGACTATCCCTGCCAGATAAAAGTAGATCATCCAACGTGAACGTAAAAAAAAGGTTGTGAGCCCGCCATACGAGTCTGATGTTGCCATAGCAGCGAAGAAATGCTGGACCCACGATGCGAACATTGATCTTGTCCAATTCAAATGCCCAAAGGTAAATTGGGATAAAACCGAAAGATGGTCGTAATTATGGAGAGTGTTGGTAGATCGTGGGGAGGGGGTCGGATCGTCTGATCATCGGAGTCTCGAGACCCCATGCATAGGATGAACCAATGGCTATTGTTGGTAACCGTGCATATCAGAACGAACCATAACCAAATTACTTTATGAGATACCTTAGTTAATTGTTCTATCCAAGGTGAGCCGCCCATCGTTCGTTAGTTGTCGCCTGTTGCCATACGTTGCCACAACCAGCCAGCTAAGCCAAGTCGTCGGGTGCTTTTGGATGGGTTCGCAACTTGGAATAATACAAAAGAGTAAAGGGTAGGCCATACCTCTAGGAGACTATAGAAATAGTCGAGGCTTCTGCGTTGCGCACCTGACTTCGGTGCCAAACCGCTTAAGGTGTAACCAAGACAGAAAACTCATAACAACACTGCCATCTGTATCACTGCGCAATACCAGATCAGAGCGGAGACACTTCCACTGCAAGGATCCACTGCAAGAACTTCTGTATACTGCGATGCAAACGGCTTATAGCAACGTTTGTCAGTACCCCATGGAAATATCTTAGCTGAAATACACTATATATATAAGTAGCATTTTACATACAATAAAGTCGGTCTTCGATTGTCTATGTTGGCCCAAGAGACCAACGGGATGATGCCGTCACTGATACCCAACCATGGGAGGTCGGTCTTACTTGCTAAGATTTTGAATCATGGACATGCTGAATAATGTTGCCAGCGCAAATTATCTGAGTTTTGGTCTGTGCACAGCATTTCTGTAAGAATGGACGACATCCATAGGCCATAAATCCCTTTTTTGTCTTTGTGCTGCTACATATCACAAGTTATATAAAGATCAGCGCAAGTAAATGCAGGAAGTAGCTGCGTGACATTGCACTATAGGAGCGCATTGCATTTTCGACTGATAAGAGGCCATATCCACCCTCTGGGTAAGCCAGAAACCCCTCGATGTAAGTTTCGACATTTGCTTTGAGACTTCAGAGTCTATCACGGCGTAGGAATTACATTCATCGACAAGGGAGCGGCGTAGCCATTTGAAAGTATTTTGTGCAATTTCATATCTATATATAGATATTAGGGCACTTGGTTCGTCTCGACTCTATTCAGTCCACTTCAGCCTCTGTTGCTTCCCATACAAAATGAAACCTGTCTCGTTTGCCGCTGTTCTTTGCTTATCTTCGGTGCTCGCCCAGGAGATCATAGGTCGAGGTCAAACCTGTTTCGTACAGCGAGACAATAATTGAATCATCGAACGCATATTTGCGATACCGGTCTTACCTGCTAAAGCGTGGGACCCGACGAAATTCTGAACAATGATGGGCAGCACTAATTATACTGATTTTGATATCTACCGTGGCATCTGTCTCGACATGGACGATCTCTAATCGTCTTAGCCTTTTTCTTCTCCAGGATCCATCTGCAATCTGGACTCAATGACCGCTGTAAAATTATCAACGCAGTGTCTCTATTACACAAAAATGTGAACAAGTTGGCCTCCAATTCGTAGCGAGCGCAGCGTTAAAAGAAAACGATCAACTTGGATAAAAACCAATTTATAACGCACAGGATGTATTGTATCAAGATAATCACCAGTAGCCGATAATGTGCAGATACTGTATAAGCAAAGAGCTCAGATGGAAAAAGAGTATAAAAACACTGGTAGTCTATCCAGCTTCGATCAATCTCCCGCATAATAAAGTATTGTGGCACAATCCAAAAGGAGCCTTTCAAAGTTTGTGAGATGCTTTTCGACAGATTTGCAACAGAGGATGTTAGTATAAAGGGTATGTTACAACACAAAGAAACAATAAGGGTAGTCGGGATTTCTGCTCTGTGTCAACGGAGGGGTACCTTGTGCGAAACGCTCAAGGAGTAATCAAGAAAGAAAACTTGTACTGACATCTCCATCACTGCGCAATGTCAAAGGAGGCCGGTGACACTTTCTGCTCCGAGAACTTTTCCATACTGTAATACAAACATTTATAGCTGTGATCCATGAAAGAACTTGTAGAAAAGAGACAAATAACTATTGTGAGACTGTTGATATGTTTATTTCGAGTGAATATCATCCGTATACTAATATTTTTAGTCTTCAGTCGGAAATGATAGTTACCAGTGGACAGTTCTCGGTGTTACGGTATATTTGGTAAGATTCACATAATTCTAATGTGACACCATTACCCGTATGAATTGATCTCGGTGTTGAATCTAAGTTATGGTTGAAGAGACGTAAACGATGTCCTAATAGACAAGCTAATCCAGAATGGAAAAACGCCTAAATCCCAATGTTGGGTCTGTATCATAGCATCCATATTCATATGGATGATATCCATAAGTCTTAAAACCCTTTCTCTCTTCATGTTTACTGTCGCAAGTACATTAAATTAGCCCATTTAAATACAGGAGACATGAGTAAAATTGCATTTTGACGGCTTGATGTAATCGACAGTCGCTTTGAGAGTTTGTCGGCGTAAGCGTTTCAAGATATTTTGTTTTAGACATCTCGTCAACTCATAGGATATAAATATCAGGGCATTTGGTCCGTATCGATTTCTTATCAGTCCAGTCCTACTTCTATCGCTTCCTATATAAAATGAAATCCATCCTGTTTGTCGCTGTTCTTTGCTTATCTTCGGTGTTCGCTCAGGAGGTCGTAGGTCGAGGTCGACCCTGTGCCGTGTGGAGAAAGGATCTCAGAACCATCACTAGAACCCAAATTTGCGAGGGCGGCCTCATTGCCTGCATTCACGAAGATGTGGCTCCAAAGGATCTCAAAACTGTAGTCCTTTTTCTAAAAACCAGCCTGAATAAAATTCAAGTCATAATACTGTACCGTATATAGTACGTAATTGATTGAGATAATTATCAGGGGGAAATAATGTGGAAGTACTGTATAACCAGAAGAGTTTAGAAGGAAAGTGGGTATAAAGCGGGTAATGGCACGTCCAGCTTCGATCAATCCTCCGGGCCCCATGATAAATTATTGTGGACGATCCAAAGTGGGCCTTTTTAAAACTTTGTTTTGATCTGCTTTGATATGGATTTTCAACTCTGGAATAGTACAATAGAATAAAGGGTACGTCAAAACACTAAGAAACCATAGAAGTTGCCGATTTTTCTGCGTGCTGTCTACATGGAGGGGTGTTTCAATCCAAAACCGCTTCAGATGTAATCAAGAGAGACAACTCGCACTGAGACTGCCATACCTATTAACCACTCAATACGACATCAGAGTGACGATACTTCCATTCCAAAGACTTTGGCATACTGCGATACAAACACTTCATAGCAAAGTTAGGGGCACCTGTCATTACATTATAAAACATCTTTGCTGAATTCCACTTCACAAGGTATAAAACCCAGCATGCTACACGCACTGATGTCAGCCTTTGACTGTCTATGTTGGTCCAGGGAACTGGAGTCCTCCGCCATATGGAAAAATGATGATGCGTATCCAACCTTGCGAGGCCGGCGTGTTGCATGTACATATCATCATAACATTCTTACCGCTTACCCGTAACATATCACTCCGTGATGCCACTTAGTCTTATATCACAATCCAAATTCCCTGATCTAAAAAAACAGTTACCAGCGAACTCGTAATCACCTCACCAATCGGATCATATCCCTATATCACATCAAACACGTCTCTTATTTTCTCTGACGTGAATCAATCTCATATGCAAACTCATACCGCACACATGGCCTATAGTCGCTTATATCCCTCCTCCATTCTTTTCGATTCATCTTTACATGCAAAATAGTCAATATCGATTATTGACTAGTAACTATGAAGGCACGATTATTGACTAAGCATCGTGGAAAAGATACTTTATTCTATCTCGGATCATTGCACATCCAAATACCCGTCTAGTATAAAACATAGGTTGTATCGATACCTAGCCTCAGTTGTTATTCTTTTTTTCTACCTCCAGCCTCATCTCTCGAGAATAAAAGGAACCTCATACAAAATTGATTATTGCCTGATTTGTTGCTACCAACCGGCTGCTTTATAGATTCCTAAACACCACACAGCCTTACTTGCCAAGGATTTGAAACCATGGTAACTCTGAGAAAATGTTGGGTAGCGTGGATCATACGGACTCAGCATTTGTATGAGAATAGATGGTATCCATAAGTCTAAACAGTTTCTGTCTTACTGATGATTATTGAAGGTACATTATATCAGCCCATTTGAATGTCTGAATTATTGGCATGAGTGCATTACATTTATCAAGCTCGCAGTCACCTTGTGGATAAGGCCGAAAAATCTTGATTTAAGCTTCGACATCCTCTTTGAGAATTGAGACATTATCGCAGCTTCCCTAGTACATTCCTTGAGCAAGAGTTCATTCCCTGCGTAGCCATTTCAAAATTTTTCTTCCAAGCATTTCGTCCATTCATAAGATATAAATATTAGGCCGCTTGGTTCGTATCGATTCTCATCAGTCCACTCCTGCCTATATCGCATCCTATACAAAATGAAATCCGTCCTGTTTGTCTCTGTTCTTTGCTTAACTTCCGTGCTCGCCCAGGAGACCGTTGGTCGAGGTCGCTCTTGCGTTGTGTGGAGAAAGGATGGTGCAGTCACCAAAACCCAAACTTGCGAAGCCGGTCTTACTTGCCAAGGTTTTGGACCCGACGAAATTCTCAACAATGCTGGCGGCGCTCATCACACCGATTTTAATATTTACCGTGGCATCTGCATCAATATGAGTGATATCCAGGTGTCTTAGTCTTTTGTTGCCATGATTCATCCACAGACTGTATTTATCAGTCATCGTAAAATTATCAACTCTGTTTCTGTATTACACGAAAATATAAACAAAGTTTTCTTTTTGGAGTACTGGTTATGTAGTAAGGCTTCGCCTATGGCTGGGATCATGAGTGCCAATTTCTCTAGCAGGTTTGCAACCCACCGGAAAGATCTCCGTGGAATGGTTTTCAGTTGTTGTGTTCGTTTCAACAGTTAGTTTATTTTCAGGCTGGGGACCGAGATCTACATTTCTTCGTGTTGGATTGGAGCCCAAAACCTTTTGAGTGTTGCTGGTTCTCAGACACTCATGTCGTAGTTGATTATAAAGCCCAGGTATTTGAAGTTGTGTCTGTACTCGGATTTTTAATGCGTGTATTTTTTTTTTTTCTGAGAAGACAAATGTCGTCTAAATGGCGGTGTTATGACTTATCCATGACCTTTGTGCCGACAGGTAATCATTCTGTCCTACCATATGGTTTCCCACCGCCCATCATTGATTACTACCTATTTGATCGGTCATCATATAATTAACCTCCAGTAACATATAAATACCCTCACATGACAATAATAATAAATCGGTGTCAGACTATCTGGTTACAATCCACTTAGTTCCTGTTTGTTCCAGCCCTAATTCTGGTATTTTACTTTCTTAATCCTGCCTGTGATATATGAGAGAATTTAGAGCAAAAGAGACAATGAGAATCCTTTGAGACTGTTGGATGCCTTTATTTCGATTAATGTGATCTGCCTATTTATACTTTAGTCTTGAGTCGGAATTAATAATTATCAGTGAGCAGTCCTCGGTTATAAGGTGTATTAGGAAGGATCCACATGCTGTGATGTGACAGCTTTACCCGTATGAATTGATCTCGGCGATAGATCCAAGTTATGGATGAAGAGGCTCAATCGGTGTTCTAATGGAGAAGTTCACTCAGAATGGAAACACGTCTAGATCCCGATCTTTTCTGTTTGGGAACACCAATCTAGGATGGATAATACGACAAGTAGTGGATATACCACACTGCCTTGTCTTGTTCCTGTCTACTTTCTATTTATCCGCCTTTAATGTATTTCACGCCCTCTAGTCCAGCTCCGTAATTATTACACGCGGCTGATCTAAGCTTCGACATCCAGTTTGAGAGTTTTGTGTTCATTCTTTGCATAGCCATTTCAAAAGATCATGTTTGCGATATTTCGTCAACTCAGAGAATATAAATATGAGGATACTTAGTCCCTCGCTATTCAATCCACTGTTGCCAATATCGCTTCCTATATACAATGAAAGTCGTCTTGTTTGTTGCTGTTTTGTGCTTATCTTCGGTGCTCGCCCAGGAGACCGTAGGTCGAGGTCGATCCTGTGCCGTGTGGAGAAAGGATGGTGCAGTCACCAAAACCCAAACTTGCGAAGCCGGTCTTACTTGCCAAGGTTTTGGACCCAATGAAATTCTGAATGGGGTTGGCATGGCCCATCATACAGATTTTGATCTTTACCGTGGCATCTGCATTAATATGGGCGATATGCAAGCGGCTTCGTATTTTTATCTTGACGATTCAACCAAAGACTGGATTCAATGATGGTTGTAAATTATCTAGTCAGTGTCTCTATTACGCGAAAATATGGACAAGTTCCCCCCCAACCCGTATCAAAACGTAGTGTTTATCTAAACGATCGATTTGAATAAAATTCAAGTCATAACTCACACGACTGGCTTGTATTGAGATATTTACTCGGAGGGGATAGTGTGGAAATACTCTAGAAGCAAACAGAAACAACCAAAAAAAAAAAAAAAAAAAAAAAAAAAAGGAAAAAGGGCTTAACCCGGTTGGTAACACGGCCAGCTTCAATCAATCTCACGAATCCGCATGACAAAGTATTGTGAGCACAATCCAAAGCGAGCTTTTCAAGCTTTGTGATATGCTTTTGAATGGCTTTGTAATAGAGATAATACAATAGAATAAGGGTAGGTTACAACACTAAGAAACAATAATGAATCGAGTTTTATGTGTTGAGTACACAGAGGGGTGTTTCGGTCCAGAACCGTTTGAGGTGGACTGGTACTGTCGTCCGAATCACCGCGCATTATCAATCAGAGCGACGATGCTTCCGGACCGAGGCATTTTGCATAATATCATGAAAACATTTTACAGCAAAATTAGGATATATATCAGTACCTCATGGAAACATTTCAAGTGATCGACCTGGAAAATAAATAATCCAGCATTCTGCACAAAATGAAATAGGTCTCTTTGGCTGTTTACGTTGGTCCAGTGAACGGGGATTTCTCGCCATATGTAGAAAGGATAAGCGGCAACAGACATCGAACCTTGCGAGGCCGATCTTATTTGCCGAGGCTTTGACCCATAGAAATCCTGAACAAAGCCGACAGCGCGCATCATACGAGCTTTGGTCGGTATTATAGCAGTACATAAGAATGGATAATATCCGTAAGCCGTAGACCTCTTTCTGTCTTACTGTTTATAATTGGAGATACAGTACATTAAGACACTTAAACATGAGAATTGTACTCTAGACATGAGTGCATTGGTTTTTCGCCAATAGAGGCCACAGTTAGCCCTGGGTAAGCCGAAAATATTAATGTAAGCTTCCACCTCCGTAACAAGAATTTAGAATTTATCGCTGTTTACCGAGCCTATTCCTCGAGCAAGAGCTTCATCCTCCTGTTGCCATAACAAAATACTTCCTTCCAAACATCTCCTTGTTTCATAGGATATAAATATCATAGTATGTGGTCCGTATCGATTCTCATCAGTCTACTCTTGCCTATACTGCTTCCTACATACAATGAAATCCGTCCTATTTGTCGCTGTTCTTTGCTTATCTCGGTATTCGCTCAGGAGGTCGTAGGTCGTGGTCGATCCTGTGCCGTGTGGAGACAAGATCTCAGAAACATCACTAGAACCCAAATTTGTGAGGGCGGTCTTACTTGTCAAGGTTTTGGGCCTCGCGAAGTTCGGGACAGTACTGGTAGCGCTCATCACATTGATTTTAATGTTTACCGTGGCATCTGCGTTAGCGCAAACGATATTCAACTGTCCTAGTCTTTTATTACCACAATTCATTCACAGACTGTATTCAACGGCAATTGTAAAATTGTCAACCCAGTATCTGTATTAAATGAAAATGAAACACCCATCTTTTAAGTGGTGGCCAAATTGAATAAAACCGAAGTAACACTGCACGTACTTAATACTCAGGATTATTGCCAGGAAGCTTGATGTAGAAAATCCAAAAATAAGATTTCAGATGAAAGAGGCGTATAAAATGGACCGGATCGGTCTATTTTAACTTACAGCACGCCAAAAAAAAAAAAAAAAAAATGAAAAACTCCTGTTTCCCGCCAAGTGACTTTATATATAACAGCGAATCAAATAGACAGTTCTTCGATAGCGCAGTTCCTTTCACAGCAATTCTTCTTTCGTTAAATTTCCCTCATACCGCGAGGCGATGTTTGCAGGACAATACGTCCCATTCGAGAGAGTATTTACACTGCTGATACGATTCGCATTGGCGGTTGATGTAGCACCTTACTGCTGGCCGTTTTACCGTCTTTGACTTTCCACGGATGCACAATTCCCTCGCGGCAAAAAGGGCATACCATGAACCTCCGGGTTTCATTTATTACCAGAACAATGCCTTGCTAAGCGCACACGCGCCTGTGGCACTTGTCGCCGTACTTTAGGTGACCTTTGATTCTTCCACCAACTCCATTTCCAGCGTTCCCAATGGCACTTATGAGGGTCATGGGCTTCAGACGCGGTTCTCGCTTGTGTCGATCTGCCGTTGCACATCTTTCGTTTTCCAAGCGGCCTATCGCCGATGTCTGTGGATCCAACGTTGGCCGTAAATTCTTGCAGACCCGAACTTGGGGGCAGCGTTTGATGAAATCTGTAACGTTCTTCGCCAGGCAAATACTGTTCTTGGCGAGAACGGCTTCAGCCGCTGTGGCATCCTTCATGGCAGCAGTGTTCTAAACCAGACAAAAGATAGGGGTTTACATGATTGTTCTTCAGTTACGTTCTCTTGATTGAGATTGGCATACTGTACCTTCTTTCGATTTTCGAGGTGTTTTTTTTTTTTTTTTTTTTTTTTTTTTTTTAAAAAAAAAAAAAAAGTGGTACTAGCCTGTTCCCCATTGGAGGTCTTTTACCACGATTGTGGTTGGTGCTGCCGCCTCATCTCTCTTTCGCTCTCAATTAGTTTGATCAAAGGCATTCCCTTGGCCTGTTATTCTTTCAATTGGAAGGCGATGCTTGGTCAAATCTCTCGTCAACTCTCTTCTTTTTCTTGAGGCTTCATCGCGTACTTTTTTCTAGATTGATGGATATCTGCGTTGATCGTATCGAGCGTCTGAACGCCTTGGTGGTTCTTTGAAACTTGTTGCTTCGGAACATGTCACTCGTTCGTATAATAAACGTTGTCTAGTTTTTAAACTCACGCTGACTAAACAAGTGTCTAGTGTGAACGTCACTTCTATACAATCCGGAAAGTTGTTTCCCTTCTGTCGACATACTGGGCGACGGCCACATTTAAAAAACAACCAAAGACTTCCCCTTTTCGGCGTACGACTTGGCTCGTGCTCGTTATTCCTTTACTCGCCATGTTCAATGTTTTTGTAAATATTTCGTACAAGACGCTGAATCCAACGTCAAAGGTAAAGGGAGGCGGACGAGATTTGTGGACAAGCGCATGTAGAATGATCTGTATCCGCACAGACATAATACATTGTTACCGAACAGAAGCATATTGAGTAATATTTTGGCTGTTTTTAAAGTGGCAATATAGGGCATGATACAGCGGTGATATCTTCAGCATAGCCGAAATCTCTGCGTCCGATAACTGCACGTCCTTGCTGTGGTGTTGTCCACTGGCTTGGTCTAATGTTCGTAGTTGTATCGACCAAAGCAAATGAATGAGGATACCTTGCAGCGAGTTCAATAGACGAGCAGGAACATCACATCTGTTAATAGGGAGTTGTAATTCTTCAAACGGGTCACCGCTTTCATCAAGATCATCGCGTAGGGTGACCAAGCCAAAAAGTCGGTGCCCATTACTCAAGAAAGTACATTAGCATCATTTTCCGGTTGGCCACGCTATACAAAGCATATACCTCATCGGTTACGCTTTGCTTTAACCGCTCTTGATCTGCTGTATTGTTGCTTTGTTTTCCTTCTTGCTCTAATTGTACACGCTCCGCCTTCAATCCTTTATAAGACGTCAGGCTCATGCCAATGTATAATGTAACATAAGCGTATAGATCTTACCATAACATCTTGGAGATATGTGATCCGTTTGTCATAGTCATCGCGGACTTTTAAAGCGGGACGATGATCAGATCCAATCTTCTTTAATTTCTTGATCCGTACCCACTTTTTGTGCACGCGTTCCGCGTGTAATTCCACCGAGATTTGGCGTCTTTCAATGGGTTCTGTTTCGTCTTTTGGAAGTACAAGTCTCAGTTTTCTTGTTTTCGGTTCGCATGTGCATGTGTAACGAACCAGTTCAGTATTCATGGTTGTGATGCGTATCCTTGTGTTTTTGTTCCCTCTTGAGTGCTAACTGCTAACCCTGGTCGCAAGAGCAAGCGCACAAACTATCGTATGATGTTAGCGTGGGGACTTCCGCTCCAGATATTCGTCAGTGCTGCTGCAATCTTGTTATGATACGTCGAACGAAGATTTCATGTCACCAACGGACCCAGAGCAAGATGTTCCCACGGAAGGTCAAAATGACCCAGATTGGACGATTTCTCTCTGGTGGTCTGCAATGTTTTGCCAAAGTGAGGTGTATAGAGGTACTGCATATGCATCTTACTTAAGACATCTCCAGGTATCGCCTCCGTTGGTGGTGGGAATGCTGTGAAACTGCCAACGTCGCCATGACGATGAGTATGAGAAGGAACAAGGCCTTTGGATTTGACTCGCCGTATACAATAAAAAAGTTCAGCTTTCTCTGTTCAAAACCTTAGTATTCTGGGTGTACTTTCATACCATTTTACGTTTGGTTCTGTGACGTTTTCACAATGGTCACCTGAAGCATCGCTGCCAAATCTTGGGAGTATTGGGTAAGTTCAATTCGGGTATTCTCGATGGTGGTCAACACCTCAGGCAAAAGATCACTTGAATTCGTTATCTCTGGCTTCAGAAGTGCCCGAGCGATTTATGGCACGCACGTATCCCTTCCTTATCTTGGTTCCTGAATGATACAGCTTTGTTGATCTGGCACGGGAGTTTGTTTCGAAGATGACGTTTGTGATTGTACAATATCAGACGCGATGTCGTCAAATGATTGGTCGACGGTTAGCTTTCAATGAATGGAGAAAGGAGAAGTTTTCGAGTATAGCGGCCACTGAACGCATTAGGTCGGTTCCCCACAAAGATCGCCAACTTTTTCCAGTAGCCCTCTTGGCAACCGCTTTCGATACAAAAGCTCATTTTTCAGCTTATCATAATCCTTCGCCAGGACTATTGTCGGTGAAATGTAAGCCTTGATCTGAATTTGTTCCGCTTCCGCCATATTGCTGATGGTCAACAAGTGTTTCCTGCCAGTGCTTTCGTTGCTGACTTGTCGCGCTTGTTTACGTGACATTACAAGCGTATGGCCGAATTTATTCAAGCTAAAATCTTATGGGAATTAATATTGAATTGAGGTTGGATAATGTACGATTATACCAAAAAAAAAGAAAAAGAATCAAAATGCATCAATGCAATGCACACCGTTTTTTTTATTATCATTATTATTGTCAAGCACCTCGTACGACGGGCTTCTACCAATTATTTACTGGCAACTACTTTACTTTACGACCTAACAGTGGTCCCTCATAATTTCAGCAGTGGATATATTTCTGAGGACATTCTTAACGGGAAACATGCAGGTGCGGCCGATATCCGGCCTTCGGTAAGTTTTGTTTGCCGGCTTTTGACATTTTGAAGGTTTTTCTGCCGCAACATGAGCAAATCTAAAAAGAGGGCTTCTTTAGCTCCTTCTTGAATTATGGTTGACACTTTACATTTTATTAAAAAATAAAGTATCCTCAAGAGGATAGCCTCTCTTTGAATAAAGTCGTCAGTTTCAGCGAATTTTCCCCACCAGGTTTACGAAGATATTATGCAAGGCCAAAGTAATATGAGGAGATCCACGCCACTCCCGCCAATAAGGGACCAGTTCATTATTTTTGTTTCCTTGCAATTTATTTTATTATCATATCCTCATTTCCTGAGAAAAATGAAGATGAAAGAGAAGTCAATAAATTTATCGGGATTAACCGGGATTTTGCCAGGGCACTGTACTTTTTGCGAGCGCTCTTTTCGATATCTGTCCATCAGATGATAGCGATTTCTTGCTGTCCTTTCATCTACAAGTTATCGATAAACATTTTAAAGCAATTAAAGCAAAATTAGGAGAAAAAGAAAATTGAGGTTGTGGCTCGAGGCTGATCATGGGAAACGAAATAGGATAAGTGATATGTTACGGAAATTATTAGCTAGTGGGAAAATTATTGTCTTCTGTTATTCGAAACATGAGAAAGTCTAAGTCACAGCTGCTCGGCTAATCAATAACAGGCAACTTCTATAACGATCCCGTTTGCCGAAACGTATATGTTTACTGATCCATTCTGACGTTACTTTCTGGAAGCACAGGAAGAGAATCGCAATGGTGTGCCACCGAAAATTTGACGTCACATGAGCGGCAGTTGAAAACTTGCCGGCTTGATTGATTGTCGAGGTTAGCTTGTTGCCTTGGAGTGTGTGCGCAGCGATCATCAAAGACCCATAAAAACACGGCATGGCGCAACAGATTGAGCGTAATCAGGAAGCCACCATTTACGTTGGCAATTTAGACGAAAGATGCTCAGAATCACTTGTCTGGGAGCTGATGCTTCAGGCAGGTCCTGTAGGTAAATGCTATACCTTAGACCAGAATCGTAGCGACCCTTTCACAGTTCTAACGACACTATTGGTTTTTCCTTCTCCATCGACCCAGTCAATGTACATCTTCCAAAGGATAGAGTAACGCAAACACATCAAGGTTACGGATTCTGTGAATTCATGACGGAAGAAGACGCGGATTATGCCATCAAGATCATGAATCAGATTCGATTATATGGCAAACCTATTCGAGTCAACAAGGTAAACTGAACGTTGTCATTACCATAAAACCATGGCGGGATTACTGATTAAACGATTCTTAGGCTACGTCAGACAAAAAGAACTTGGATGTCGGTGCAACATTGTTTATTGGCAATTTGGACCCGGATGTGGACGAGAAGCTATTATACGATACATTCAGTGCGTTTGGCGTGATCGTGCAAACGCCCAAGATTGCGCGCGATCAGGAAACGGGCACTTTCAAAGGCTTTGGTTTTGTCAGCTTTGATAACTTTGAATCGTCTGATGCCGCCATTGACGCTATGGATCAGCAGTTTTTGATGAACAAACAGATCACCGTTTCATATGCATTTAGAAAGGACGGTTCAGGAGAACGTCACGGATCTGCGGCTGAACGTCTGTTGGCCGCTGAAGGTAGAAAGCATGTCCAGTTACCGAATCGATTGTATGCTGGAGGTACCCCACTTGCTCCCGCTCCACCAGGCGCCGCACCGCCCGTCCCACAACCACCCATGATGTCCTACAATACAGCAGTGCCCATGGCAGCCGGTTTCCGACCACCGCCTCCTCCTCCTCCCATGGCAGGCGGATATCCACCACAACAACCCAGAGGATTCTCCAATCAACAAGTCCCTTACGGCGCCCCTCAACAACCATATTGGTAACAATGTAGTTTCACATTTTATGTATAAAGTTGGTCATTGAAATATAAAAATACGAAAGCACACATTTCTCCCCCTATCTTCTTCTGCGACGATGACTGGTTTTTTTAACCCAGATAATTGACGCAGAAAAAGTGTAATAAAAGAGAGCACACTACAAAATCGGCAAATGCACTAGAAAAATGCGAAATAAGCACTGCTGTTTTCCCTTTTATCTTTTGTATCTGCACGTTACCGTTCCGGTGAAATCGACTTGAATAAATCGGTATTTTGCGCGTTTGTCTGAATTCGTAGATTGGCTAGATGAATGTTAGTCATATACCCGATGGTTTTTCGTCATGGTGCAATGTAGGGTGTTTACCTGCAAGAACGAAGCTGCCCACAGTGGAGATAAACCCGGCCAAGAAAGCGTTGTAGGGGAACGTGCCGGCGGCCACCATGTACATGAACTGAAGAATGCCGGAGCACAGAATATAGACGAGGTACACGTCAATCAGCTTCAAGTTGGTCGGCGTATTCTTCTTGTAGGATTGAAGAAACTTTTTGCTCGCTGCTTGAATGCTATTCATAGTCGATGGTGAGAATAAGGGTCGCTTTCAGAGGCGGAAATGCAAGCCAAACCAGTGCACTCATATTCGGACTTGGATCGCGCTCATTGGATATCACCGTGACTGTTTCTCCTTTACCAAAAAGATGGAGGCAGGACCCCCCACGAGCACTCTTTTTTGTCATTGTTCTTTTGAGTGAAGCGAACGGGAAATTCTACATTAATCAATCCATCTAGAAAGCAGCAGTTGCATATTTGGTTTACAGGAAATCGCCTCCACTTGCTAACTAGCGCTGTTGCGATCCCATTCGTTCACTACGACGGAGTTATTATTATACTTGTCGTCCTTTGGCTTCACCGCATATTTGTATGAAAAAAATTCCAATATGAAGTAGGTATCATTTGTCATTTTCGTTAATTTTGATCGCTGGATAGCAGTTTGAATGATAACAAGTTGTTGTTGAATGCTTATATTAGATATTCCTGGATTTTGTACGATTAATCTTCCAACACGAAAGTGTATAAATGACGGTCTGTTACCCCATGCGGCGAAAAAGAAGTCAACTTACTGAAACGGTATGCTTAGTTAAAACGAATGATCTCCAAAATGGAGTTTACCGATACCTGTCACGAACACTAAGGGAAATGCTTTCTTGAATAACTGTAAATTTTCATACGTGGAGACTAACAAAGCGTGCATTGGATGAAAAAATATGACTGCACCCCGAGCCAATGGATGTGCATTGCATGTATTTTCAATTCGCGCCACTGCGCAAACCAATCAACATGCTTGTGACCTTCGAAAATTGCTTGATTGTAAAAAGATGAATGTCTGCTTTTTCCGCTAAAAACTCGTTCTGCTTGCCCGTCTTGTTCGATCAATGATGGATTCGATTGATCTGAGCTTCTTGCGCAGCTTATTTACGAGCGCATCTCCAAATAATAAAACAAGTACAGAGAATGAAAATATCAAAGGAGTATCTAACAAGGATACTCGGCCTGTCAACTCTACAGCAAACACATCTACAACCTCTAACGGTGCCCCGCTCCTTGACGGGAACCCGAAAGATCTGCCTTCCCGTGCACTTGACAGGTCGTCTAATCTTGGCACGGAAAACTCAACGCATGCCAACAAGCCGAATTCTGGCTATGAAGCGGCTTCTGTCGACCGAGCGGCTCTTCTTAGCCATGCCATGCCTGCCTCTGGATTGATCTCCACAACTAATTGGAACCATGAGTTAAACAACGTATCTGCGGTGAACGAGAAGCCCAACACCATCAAGGACGAGTCAAAAGCCACCACTCTTCCGGTGCGTTTCTCTTCTGAGCAACGTGCAAATCCCACAAGTGGCGACCAAGCCAATGCCGCAGTCGGTAGCACGAAGAATATCGCCAGTATACCCTCCTCTTCCACCTCTATACAGCCAATTCAGTCAACCGCTGCATCAGCTTCAGCATCAGTATTAAAGACAACGCCTCCACCTACTGTTCAGCCGAGCTACCATAACCCGCAGTACGATCAACTTTTAGCGGATGTACTTGAATTATCCGGCATGAAAGCGCCGTCTGTACGTCCGGCGTCTCCTGAACCTATCGATCTTTCCACTCTTATACGAGACCCTGGCGATCACCCGAAGCAAACTTATCACCGTCCCGAAAAGCAACTCAAAGGAAGAAACCAAAAGAAAAGCAAACTAAAGAAGAATCAAAACCAGGTCAAAGCCAACGTGCCACGTCAGAATCTATATCCAAACCAGAACGAACGACGTAAAAACCAACGTAAAGATCAGAACAAAAACCAGCGTCAAAATCAAAATCAAAATGAAAAGAAAGCCGACGCGGCAAAGGTAGTGAATTTGTCATTTTCATGAAAGCAACCGAGATTGACACGTTTCGATAACTTTTGTAGAACACGGTACAACAAGTCCAGCCTGATATTCTTGACGTGGCAAATCAGAGTAAGTAGAATGGTTTTGAGCGTCAGTGGACTGGTGTAAACGGTCAATTAAGTCTGTTATGGGTCTCTTTTAGTAATGGGACGCCCCGAGAAAAGAGCGTTTATCCCAGATACCCCTCCTGTTCCCACTTCATCCCAGCCAACTCATGGCAAGAAAGCTAAACTGGACATGGCCCATTCCCCGGGATCTGGGAAAGCCCCCAATTCCCGAGCTTCGGTACCATGTCGTTTTTGGCTAAAAGGCAAATGTAAATCGGTACGTGAATTTGTTTCTTGCCAAGCAAGAGGAAGGGTTCCGATATTTATTATATTTTTCTCTTTTTCATGTAGGGAGAACAATGTCCGTTTCAGCATGAAGGGGACCCGTTTGTGTCGGTGTGTCGATTCTTTAAAACGAATTCTTGCGTCAACGGAGATCAGTGTCCAATGTCTCATGTAAGTATAAACAAGTATTTTCATTGCAGAAATTGATGGGCAGGTTATTAACCGGGCCATCATGCAGGATTTGAGGCTGGAACCTTGTCGGTTTTATCACGTCAAAGGTGTATGCGATTCTGGCGAAATGTGTCCTTTTTCGCATGAGCCTCTTACACCCACCCTCCTACGACGACTCCATGTCATGACAGGACCGTGTCGATTTTATCACTTCAAGGGTTACTGCAACAGTGGCGATCAGTGTTTATTCTCGCACACGGATATTAGCGAAGCGGAACGACGAAAGCTGGAAAAGACGCTCCTGCCTTGTAAATTCTATCATTCACATGGGTCTTGTGCGGCTGGCGATGATTGCTTTTATCTGCACGACGAAATCCAAGGGGTACAGGTATGTAATGGACCATATTGGCTGACATGCACCTTTTTTTTACTCATTGGATGATATTTGTTTCACAGCAGCCAAAATAGATCTTCAATTTGGGCATTGTCAACATGAGAAAAGTCGCATATTTTCCCTCCTGCAATCTTCACTGTATTTTATGTCCAATCATTAGCATTCACTCGCTTACACTGCATTCAATTAAATCCACGACATATCAATTAGCATTACACACATTGTTGTTCTTTTGATCGTCAAATTTAGTCAAATTTGAGTATCTGCTATAACTGATAAGCATCAGGATTAGTGTTGGTATCCAGAGCACCCTTCCTATAATTTCAAAATTCAACAGACCCTACTACATTACTATTCTTTAATTAAGAGTTTGATTCCATAGAAATTGATTATTGCTTTCAGTTACCACTTTGCTCAGTGAACTAATATGGGGCTGCGTCTACTCGTTGCGTGTATCATTTTTGAATGACCTGCCATATTACATTAACACTTGCAAACGGTATCTCGAATATTCGCCTTTATTTTTCCTGTCAATTCTCTTCATCGTTGACCGTTTCATCGATTTTTGTTTTTAAATGGCAGCAGTTTCAGTGTAATTGATGCTGCAGGAGACCACGGTCAGAGCAGAGGCCTCGAGGGATAAATGGAGCTCCGACACTGGGCGAGAGTTTCCAAATATGGTGATTCTTGGATTCGGGGGCGCCAACTCCGCAAAAGCCATTGCCCTGGGCAGCAGGCCCAGATTCCTTCTCTTCCAAAAGCATCGGTAAGCGTTCGATCCACCATCCATCCATCCATTGGGATACAGCATCCAACGAAGCCGTTTACTTATCCATCTTTCTAGGCACATCCCGAGTTTGAACTAAACGGTAATTCTTCTCCTTTCCATCGCCCCCACGATATATTCGATCGTTGATTACTTTGCAGCGCATCCATATTTTCGATTGTATAACCGTCGCGCACGTTAAATGGCCCATCTAACGGATTTTTGCTTTGGCAATTATGTAGACCTAGCATGCTTATTCAGAAACAGAACCGTAAGGCCATTTACGAGGCTCTCTTCAAAGACGGTGCTTTGGTCGCCGCCAAGGACTTCAATGCTCCCAAGCACTCGGAAATTGATGTGCCTAACCTTGAAGTCATCAAGGCCATGCAATCCTTGACCTCCAAGGGCTTCGTCAAGACCCAGTTCTCTTGGCAATACTACTACTATACCCTCACCAACGAGGGTATTGACTACCTCCGCGACTGTAAGCGACTCCACCATTTCCTCCTTTTGACGCTGTGAATACGCCCCCATCATTGGATCTCTAACCCTCTTGAAAAATTCCCCCAATCGATTTAGATCTTCACTTGCCCACCGAGATTGTCCCTGCTACCTTGAAGAAGGCTGCTCGTCCCGCTGCTCCCCGTCGTGCTTTCGGTGATGACCGCGAAGGAGCCCGTGCTCCCCGTGGCGATCGTGGTGATTACAGACGCAAGGAAGGTGCCTCTGGTGACTTCAAGCCCGAATTCCGTGGTGGTTTCGGTCGCGCTCGCCGCGAGTAAGCATTGTCATTTTTTTTCTCTCCACATTTTTTCTTTTTCAATATAAAGAACATCTCAATGTAATGGCCATGGCATCCAACACCGTGAATGTTATATTTTGTGTAAATTAAAAATCCCAATAAGCAAGCAAAAAGTGTTAGCGTATAGACCGGTCCTTTTTCATTGAGCAAGTTAGACAAAGCCGCTTCTTTTTCTCAATTGCTTTCACGGCAAATATCCATTTCACATGCAATGTTGCCATAACTCTTTTCTTCAATGACAGCCATAGTTGCCGTGGGTTTCTTTTTATTCGCACCTAAACTTTTTGACAACCAAAAGCTGCTGACTGAGTGTATTGTCTTGTTTTATTTTCTGGGATTACGTGGCATCGTTGGACATATTGCACAATTACTACGAAGAGATCCCAATTCGCAGTCCAGCCTGTCTATCTTATTTCAAAGGTGATTTGACAAGACCTCTCAGGCTCTGTGACGGCGGTTTAAACACTGTTTATGCTTTGCATCGTACAAAAGACTTGGCTTCAGTGATGCATTCGACTCATTTGAACCGGAAAGTGCGACGTCAGGCATTTCAGAATGTGTTAAAATCGAAGCAAGTGTCGGAATCTCAGTGGAAATGTTGTCAGACCGCATTTGACTCCCAGGAACTGATTGGACGCCATGTGAACCGCTGCCATAACGATGAAATCGATGCATGGGAGGCGTTACTGTGGAAACAAAGGGCGCAAACCGACGACAATGCATCCGTCAACGACACGGATCCTCTGAAGAAAAGGAGAGCACCAAAGGTGAATTTTGGAGCATTGTTATGCGCTCGGTAAAAGAGTACCCTCCAGCTGACAGTGACCGACGTTTAGGGTGCATCGGATCCCATTACGCTTCATTGTGATTGCGACCTGACGAATTCCACCGTCATTTTATTCTACAGATACAAGCAAATCCCGGATCCTCAAACATTTGCGCAGGATCATCTTGAGTTATGTGGCCCACTTGGTCTGACAGGCAAAGTGCGAATAGCTGCAGAAGGGATCAATGGTACTTTGGCGGGTCCAAAAGATGCCATCGAGACCTACATCAACTGGGTCTCAACCACTCCAGTGCTTATCGATAAACAACTGAATCAATGCGACTCAGATCACCGATACGAGTTCTTTAAACCGTCTCAAGGATGCCGGCACGTCTTTGCCGACCTTTCAATCAAGCTCGTGGACGAGATTTGTCCTTTGGGTCAATCCTCGGTGACGCTGGAAGCGATCAGTGCCCGGGGCAAGTTAAGCCCCGAGGATTTCCATCAGCACCTCGAGCAACTCGCAGATAAAAAAGACGTATTACTACTGGATACACGCAACTATTACGAAAGCCGGATCGGCCACTTCAAAGGCGCCGTGCTTCCACCCATACGCAAATTCAGCCGATTTCCAGATTACATCGACCGAAATAAACAAGAATTGGAAGGCAAGACCATTTTCACTTACTGCACAGGGTAAATATCCGATCATCACCCGCTTGTCTGAAATCCATTTGACTCACATGCAAAGCCCGGCCGTCTAGGGGAATCCGATGCGAGAAAGCAACGGCATACATGCGTCAGGCCTTATCGCCGGATACTCAAATCTTTATGCTGGATGGTGGGATCCACAATTACTTGGAATGGTGGCGACAGCGAAAGAGTGACAATGCTTTGTGGCAAGGGAAGAACTATGTCTTTGACGCACGCCAAGCGCTGGGTGTGGATGAAAGTATTGTTGGGGTCTGCCAGAAATGCAACAAGGCTTGGGACAAATATACCAAATGTTTTGGCCAGAATTGCCATCTCCTCGTCCTGTGTTGCGACGATTGTTTGGAATCCACTGGTGGAGCATTCTGCTGCAACGAATGTCGAGAAGACAAACGAGGCGATGATGGTGTGTGTGAATGCGAACGTTTACGACGACAAGACGAAATGAAGCCTTTAGTGACCGCCAAAGAGGGATAAACTTTCGCATGTTGTAAATTTTTATTCTAGACTGTGTAGATGATGTGATAGATAAGTTCAATGAATAGAAAAACAGGGTCGCAACTAGGGAAAGAGGTGGGGAATAGGGTGAATGAATGATGCACAAAAACATAGAGCCAAAAAAAGAAGACAAAGATCCTATCGCCAGCGATATCGTCAATTTCTCTCTCTCTTTTTGGTTTTCTTTTTACCGAACGCTCCATTTCTTTTTCATGCCTTTCCAAGAAAAGGAGGAGGCGTGCTTGTCTTGTCGAGCCGATTCTCCTGTGCCGGCAGGATCATCCATCCACTTGGTGCCTTCTTGCTTGTGAGATCCGCGACGGCGACCATGCCCGGGCACGGGCGGTGCCTGTAAATGCTCTGTGTCCTTTCCTACACTGGATCGTTCGCGCTTGGTCAGCCTTGACTGCGATTCGTTCGTATAGTGTGATTTAGGACGTTGTCCAATGTGATTAATACGATCGCGACTGTCTACAGACGCATGTTTGGTGGTAGTCGGGGTAGATAAGCTAGGCATGGGCGATCGTCCAACCTTGGGAAGAGAAAAAGCACGATCGCATCCAATGATGGCACGGTGGCTACTGATGGCACTTTCTGTACTGGTGGTGGATGCGGGTGGGGTAGGTGGTAAAGGTTCGTTGGGCGGTGGAGTCGGTGGAGGAAGAGGGGCGGTCGACCATTTTGGAATCTGGGATTGACGTGGAGAAAAGGCGGTAATTGACTTGTTGGTGGTACGACGAGAGTGGGATGGGATGGATGAACGATCAGACACTGGTCCAGAGATACGCGAGGAAGTGTATGACAGTCGTTCCACTGGATAGGTGTCAATATCTTTGATATCGTCAGCATGGCCAATCGATGAGTGAGGGGTGCTAGTGTATAAAGTGCCGGAATCTGGCGTTGTCACCCCTGAACCGAAAGTGGATGTGCTCGTTCGATGCCGCAGACTCCTCGATTCCGAGTCACGTCCATGATGATTCGTTTCCTCGGCAGAAGACACCATCCCTTCCGTCGTAAGATACGATGGTACAATACTACTGGGCCCGATCTCTTCGTCATGGTAAGAAGGTTCTGCTTTGAGAGTGAGGACGGTTCGTTCGTACGGATGATGGTGATGGTCCAATTCCCGCCTCAGCGCTTGAATGGTTTCCATGCAAAATCTGTTCTTTTCCTGTTCTCGTTGCAAAAGTAGGTCCTTTTCTTCGATCTGGGAAAGGAGAGCGGGGGCTAACCTGTCCATGCGAAGTTTCTGTTCATCAAATTCGGCTTGCTTGTTACGAAGAACGTCTTCTTGTTCCTTTAGCTCCTTGATCTTTTCCTCCAGTTGCAATTTCTGGGTATCGTATTCATTTTGGATTTCCGTCGACACCATCATTAGTAAACGCATGTGACTTTGGCTCATATCCAGCTCGCCGCGTAAAGAGACCATGGTTTGCTCAAGATGCTGCTTGGTCGATGCGAGGTCGTTGATTTCCGATCGCAGCGAATGAAGCTGCATGCGGGCGTCACCCACGGCAATATCTGATGAGGATGGGTGAGCCAAAGATGGTTCAGCGTCTGTAATAAAAAGTTGATCCATGGCCCGTTGAAGCAACTGTTCTTGTTTCAGGACAATGTTGGATAAATGCCTCACTTTGACACTTTCAAGTTCTTTCTGCTCCAAATAAGTATTGATGGTTTGCTGCATGATCTGATCTTGGCGTTGCATTTCTTTTTTATATCGTTCGATTTCCTTGCGCGCTTGTTCCACTTGAAGCGACAGTTGACGATGGCAAGATGCCACATCGGCTGATTTTTCGTCATTTGCACGCTCATTGACCGAGACCGGAGATTCATTATTGTAGAGCGGTGTTAAATTCTCCTCTACCCAACATCGCACATTCTTTTTATCGTGTTCGTCAGACGGTTCCGGCAATGCCGCGGTGGATGGTTCTTGGGTCTCTCGGTAATCATCAGGTACTTTAATAGATACGGCTGGGTCATGATGCAGTAACAGGCTCAAATCTTCCTTTGGAGGAGAAGGCGTGATCGCAGTATCAGTGGAGGATCGATGGGTGGCTGAATCGACACTGACCGTGGGTGAACGAGAGCGTCGGTGGTGGTTGGATGATGATAAAGAAGGCGTGAGGGGCGGTTGTTGGAGTCCTTGGTTGTTACTGTGATCATCTTCGTGAGCTCCTGCTTTGGTCCACACGGATGAAACTACAGCTAATTTTTGAAGCTTTTGCAATTCTTTGTCGACCTTGCGGGGTGACTGGCTGGAAACGCTATTTGTAGGCGATGGCTTTATCCATGTGGACCTTCGATGGTCAAAGGTGGCATTCAAGGAAGCCATAGTGAAAAGGAAAGGAAGGGCAAGACGAGAATTTGAAAAAGGAAAGAATAAAAAAAAAAAAAAAGGAAGATGGAGAAAAATACCATGGTTACTATAAATAAGGAAAGTGGGAGGCACAGGAACGCCACCCTGGGCAATCTCATCCAAGCAAAAGGTTCTCGAACCATAGAAGCGGAGCTTAAAGGCTCAAGGTGGCACGAGAAAAAGTGGCCTGGATGAATCCGGAAGAGCCGTTTTCTCCTCACACGCACAACCACAGTAACACTTGAAGCCGGCATGATAATGTATGCGGGTAATTCAATTTTCATTGGTTGCGTAGTTATTTTACTTCTTTTTCTTTCTTTGCTTTTTTTTTTTTTTGGTGCCTTTGTTCGTGCGCCATGATCTTGGACATTGATGCCGTTTTTGCCAGGAAAGATCTTCTGATAGGCATCTCCTTATCTATTGGCGGCAATGTAATACATATTCACCAATAAAAAAAGAATAGCTACCTTGTCTCCCTTTCTCACAAAAAAGGCCACCTTAGATTCTCATTTCCGTCGCACTAAATGTTCAAAAGTTGGCAGTAAGAAAGACCTGAGAGGCTAATAACCAATTCACAATGGTGAATGTGCCGTCTTTTTTCCTTGTTATACTCTGGCGTAGCATAACCGTATATCGCAGCAGCAATACAGGACGCGCTTAGCAAGTGTAGAAGCCGGTAGTCGAGCGGCTGCTTCTAAATATGATGGCTTTACAAATTCACCGAATGCGGAAAACAAGGAACTGGAGGTTCCGCAGTATCTTCGGTCAAAGATATGGTGGTTCGGTTTTAGTCTCATGGCGATCGGTGAACTAGGCAATTTTATAGGTAGGCCAACCAATGTTCGCCACCCAAGGAACGTGCTTTAAACCATGATTTGATTTTGAATAAGCGTATGGTTTTGCGCCCGCTTCGACCATTGCTCCCCTGGGTACGACCACCCTGATCAGTAATGCCATTTTGGCGCCCATTTTACTATACGAACCGTTTCGTGGTAGAGATGTTCTGGGGATCATGTTTGCTGTCATGGGAGCCGCCGGCGTGATATTCAGTTCGAGAAATAAGGACATACCGGTAATGACGAAGCTCCACGCATGATTCAATTCATCGAATGCTTAGTTGAAAACGTTACACAGCTGTCACCTGAACTTGTCGTTGAAGCTTTGACACAAGCATCCTCTGTCATTTTTTATTGTATTACCTGCATCCTCATTTGTTTGCTGTCTGTTCGATCATCCAGAAAGGCCGATAGAAACATTTTTGTTGATCTTGGGCTGGTGGCGGTCTACGGTATAATTCATTTGCCAACTTTTTCAAAAACGAGACTGATGCTGACTGTCCCATTCTATGTTGTAGGCGCCTATACCGTACTAGCCACCAAAGCTCTCTCTTCAATGCTTAATCTAACGCTGTATAAACTCTTCATGTACGTCTATATGAAACTCAAGTTTAATGACGTAGTATGATGGATGTGTAATCGAATTTTTTTCCTAGGTATCCCGTATCTTATATCCTGATCACTGTCGTTCTAGTGACAGCACTGATGCAAATCAAGTTTCTCAATAGAGCCCTCCAGCATTTCGATTCCACGAGTGTGGTTCCAACTCAATTCGTCCTCTTTACACTGTCAGCGATTGTAGGTAGCGCAATTATCTATCATGATTTTGACGGCTACGATTTGAATGAACTACTCAGGTACTTCGTTTTGAGCCACCCTTCAAATCGGCCATTCCGATCTGATGATGCTCCTATACAGATTCATGATTTCATGCATTTTGGAATTTTACGGTGTTTATTTGGTTACTACCAAGCGGCAACAGCACCATCCTACCCAACAAGAACAAATTCCCGATTGGTTTTCTTCTCAAGAAGCCAATGATTCCAAACAGAACAACCTTGACCAAAGTACCGAGAACCATTTCGATGAGGCCAGTTCATTGCTGGCGCCAGTGACAATACGTGCGGCTCCTATGGGTCTTTCTCGACATTCAAGCCATTCAGTAATGCAAGGCAACGAACGTCCATTGTCCCGACGACGTAGTTCGCTTTTCTATGGCATTTCACTTCACTCGCAGCTGGCCAGCATGACGGAAAATGAAGGCGCGAACAATTCTTTTCCTTTGTAGCCGAAAAAAAAAACCATTAGATACCCCATGTAAACAAGTTGCATCCAATAGAATGATGCCTGTGCATGCTTGGTTGATTTCGTGACGGGTTTATTGTGTGAGGCAGATTCCGTATAAGGTTAAAGGATAGTGTGGTTTCTGTTTTCGGGAACCATGGTATCGGATTGATGTAACGCTGCAGGTCCGACATCTGCATAAGCGATTTTGAAATATTTAGTGGATGAATGCCGCCTAATGTACGTTTCCGCCCAACACTGACATATCTGTTGTTATTATGACTTCATTGAGTGCATTTATGCTATGCATCCCTTCGACATTTTTCATCTCAGCCACTATGAGCTTAATCTGACAACCACCCAGAAAACACAAAGAAGTTTATTGTCTGACCCTAAAATTTTCCCACATAGAAACCCATCGAATTTAGCTACATCGGCAAAATGGTTCGTGCCAAAAAGTCCCAAAGCTTCAACGGATCACTCAAAGTGCAAGGGATGTAACTTTTTGAAAAATTCGCCATGACATACTGGCATTCAACTATAGGAAAGGTTGACTCTCTTCTTTCGCTGATTTATTTAGTTATCATTTTTGGTTGTATTATGAAAATGAAAACAAAGATGCCTAAGAAAAAAAAATCTTCAGGTGCAGAGCGATATTCTTGTTTTTATGAAAGTTGATTTGTGCATTGGAATATATAAAAAGGTATCTCAGCAAGTGAGCGATTTTGCATAACGTTCAAGAAGAAGGCCACTTGAGCACAATACATTACCTTTCAAAAAAGTTTCGCTGTTGCCAAAAAAAAAAAAAAAAAAAAAAAAAAAAAAAAAAAAAACGTTTTCGGCGTGCAAGCTACTGTATATGCGAAGATTCAATCGTTGGTATCAGACTTGTGGTCATCATGAGTATACGTACAGGATATGTGATTTGAGCGAATGTAATAAAACTGAGCAATAAAAAATATGTAGCGCGATGGATGTATTTGCGGGCGAAGAAAAGAAAAAAGAGATAGATGTGCGATGAAGAGAAGAAAAAAATGGATGGAAGATGTGTCGTATCTTGTAGACATGGAAAAAGAGGCGAAATTACCTGAAACTATTCCTCGTGCTGTAGCTGAAACCTTTATTGCTCAATAATGAAGCAGGAAAAAGACACCATGCGTCTTTTTCACATCGCTTCATGTCATTTTTATCCTTTGATTAGAGAATGGGGCCTCATCGCATGAAATAGCTGCATAAAGTAGGTCTCAGCTAATGTTAGAGAGGCATCTTTATTCTCAAGTGTTCATATATCGGCTAATTGGAGTACACAGGTGCACATAACTTTGGTACAGACATAATGCATGGCTCGTTAAACTCGTATTATACACTTTATTGAAAAATAGAAGTCATTCTCAAGAAGATGGCCTCTCTTTGATAATAAAGTCGTTAGTTTCAGCGCATTTTTTCCATCAGGATTGGTCAGGTATTATGCAAGGCCAAAATAATATGAGGATATCCAGACTCCCGCCAAAAAGGACAAGTCAAGGTTTTTGTTTCCTTGCATGTTTTTATATTATCTTCTCTGCAATTTGAAAGATGATAACATTAGGAAAGTCAATGAATTTATCGGGATTACCCAGAGTTTTGCCAGGGCACTGTATTGGAATGAGCTAAAAAAAAAGCCTGAGATCTGAAACCAAAACAAGGTACAAATGAAAGTGATTTACCAGCAGGATGGAAGAGCCAAGAATGACGGTTTAAGCATAGGGTCGATCCTGACTGAAGCTGGCATATACTCCGCAGCGGTTGTTATTGTGTAAGACAACGTCAGGCAGGCACTTTCATATATCATGATTATTCTGTACCTGGACAAAAGAGCGGACTGTATAACGAGTCATGTCTGATGATGAAACTTAGTGCCGATCAAATGGACAGTAGGCTCTGAGGATTTTTTTGATCGGGAACGTCATGATGTGTAAGTATTGGAAAAGCAAATAGACTCTCGACAAATTTGAAGGAAATTCGAGCTCGGAAGAAGTGATTATTAGGGAACCTGTATAACCGTAGGAAAAAGAAGGGCCGTGAACTCTAATCATTATTCCCCCTTTTTGCCACCGAGGTGAAATAAAAAAAAATAAAAAGTCAAGCCTTCCCGGCCCACTTGTGAATGGTGCTTTCTAACAATTGTTTATTTTTAGTGCCATTAAAATTTTCAACATCAGGTCTGAGCGCACTGTTTTTTTTAAACGGTAAAATAAATCAGATTCTGGCGGCTTCTTATTCGTGTGGATGGTGGAGGACGGTTACCTTTTCATTACTAAACTTCTGCAAAACCAAATGCCGACCGTGAAAAAAAAAGGGACTAAGCGATCATCCCGCGTATTCCGACTTGCCAAAAAGGGTAATGATATGCACCAATTAGGGACAAGCCATAAGTTGGAGGAAGCGGACCGTGAACTTCGCATGTGAAATTATTTTGTTCATAAATAGAGCCGCCTTTCCCGCCCCCACTTTCTCCAGATTTTCTGTATTCTTTCCCCTCAAATCATTTCTATCCAGAAAAAACGCCATCAATTCATCATATATCATGCCAGCATTCGTCGGCGCTCTCGACCAAGGAACCACCTCAACACGTTTTGTGATCTTCGATCATCAGGGCGCGATTGTCGCGTCCCATCAAATGGACTTTGAACAACACTATCCACAACCAGGGTAACTACTCATTTGATCTGACATATTCCCACTCTGAACCAACCCACTAAATGACTTTGTTCTCTAGTTGGGTTGAACATGATCCATACGATCTATTGGACTCCGCCAATACCTGCATTGAATATGCTATTCAAAAACTCGAGATCATGGGCCATCAAGCCAAAGATATCCAAAGCATCGGGATCACTAATCAACGTGAAACCGTGATTGTCTGGGATTCTCAGACCGGCCAGCCTCTTTACCCCGCCATTGTTTGGAGTGATACCCGTACCTTGGAAACCGTGGAATCACTGGCGGCTAAATCTCCCAAAGGCGTCAACGCCCTGCGGGAGGTCTGTGGCCTTCATCTGACCACGTATTTCTCAGCGGTCAAACTTCGATGGCTCCTGGACAATGTCCCTGTCGTCCAAGAAGCTCAGCAGCAAAACCGCTTGCAGTTTGGCACCGTCGATACCTGGCTCATTTACGTAAGCATCAACCTGGATTAAAAAAAAAAAGCTTTTGACTCTTGCTTCTGTCTTCTACCGTGGATGCTAACTTATGTCTCCTATTGTTTAGAATTTAACTGGAGCTACTCAAGGCGGCGTGGTAGTGACCGATGTCACAAACGCAAGCCGAACTATGCTGATGGATTTAAAGTCCCTGCAGTGGAGCGATGAAGCCATGAGGTAAGAATCACCCTCTGTTTTTGTTTTTTTTACAATATGCATCCCTGGAAATCTTAAAACTCATAAAAAAACTGTCATTTGCAGATTTTTCTCCTTTGACCAAATCCAATTGCCAAAAATTGTGTCGTCCTCCCAGGTTTTCGGATCCATCAAAGAAGGCGCTCTTGCTGGTATTCCTATTGCTGGCTGTCTGGGTGACCAGCAGGCGGCTCTCGTCGGTCAAAAATGTTTCCGTAAAGGCGATGCCAAGAGCACCTACGGTACCGGTTGTTTTATGCTGTTCAACACTGGCTCGTCGCCGGTGCTATCAAAGAACGGTTTACTGACCTCGGTGGCCTATCGATTCGGTGATGACGAACCGGCTTACTGTCTTGAAGGCTCGGTTGCCGTAGCTGGATCTTCCATCAACTGGTTGCGAGACAACCTTGGCCTGATTCAGGATGCTCATCAGCTCAATACCCTCGCTGCCTCTGTACCGGATACTGCCGGTGTTTACTTTGTTACGGCCTTTGCAGGATTGTTTGCGCCCTATTGGCGAAGCGACGCCAGCGGTATCTTGACCGGTATGACCCATTACACGAAACGCGAACACATCTGCCGTGCTACGTTGGAAGCCGTGTGTTTCCAGACCAACGCCATCCTGGATGCCATGAACAAGGACAGTGGTTCGCCTCTCACTTGCTTAAAGGTCGACGGAGGCATGTCCAATTCGGATCTCTGCATGCAAATTCAAGCTGATATTTTGGGAATTCACGTTGAACGACCTCCCATGCGTGAAACCACCGCCTTGGGCTCGGCCATCGCGGCGGGACTCGCCACCGGTTACTGGAAATCCATTGATGAACTTGACCAGGTCAACTTTTCTGGTCGTCAAATCTTTGATTCCCAAATCACCCCAAAGAAGCGCAAGCAGATGCTCGCAGGCTGGGAAGATGCCGTGAACCGCTCCTACGGTACAGCTGCACGCTAAATCCATTTAAAATCTTTTCTTTCCTCAAAATCTTGTACATAATTTTATACCATTTTTCTCTGTTACATCCTTTTTACTCATAGTATACAGCAATTCTATTCATTTTCTTTGTGAATATATATCACAGCGGGCACTTTAAGTCGCTTCTTTCTAAATAAATCTAATAATTGGCACTCTGTACTTCCTTTGATATGCTCTTTCATGATTTAACTGCGAGAACCTCAATTCACCATTCTGAAAACCGGTATGTAACATATAATTAGCATTGGTGGTAGATCCAGTCATCTTACAAAAAAGCCCCGATCTATGATTCATCGTTGTACAAAGCTGACGGATTCTGCACAATACCCCTTCCGTTTACCGTTCCAGAAAATTGAATTTCTAGAAACCAGTCATTTCTGCAAAAAAGTTTGACTCAGTTCAATCATCACTTAAAAAACCCCCACTAGGCAAATTGTTGTGGTATCCATTTTTTGTAGGAAACAGTCGCAACGCGGTTTGGGTTTTGTACGATTCAACCCTGAGAGTTTCACACGGTGAAGCATGCATCAAGGCTGGGTAATAACATGCGGATTCCGGTGGTATATTTTCGGGCGATATAACAGTCGACATGCGAGAATGCCAAAAACAAAACAAAAAAATAACTCAGACACTGTATGGCTGAATTGTTCCATGGAACATCTTCGAGCTTCCAAACCATTTCACATGCACCGCTAGTCGCCGGTTGAGCCAACTTTAGTTTTGTTGAATCATACAACTCGCAAATACGCTGAAAATTACACAGATAGATTTGGGGATTGATACAGTGAATGATACAGTGAAGCCTCTGCTTTCTTTATTATTTATTATGCGCTTATTTCTTGTCTTTATCGTCAACATCTTTGTATTCGCCTTCGGTTGTGCGATTGCCAGGGTTGGAACCCGCACCACTGTCGGATGAACCAGCATTGTCACCTTGAGCAGCACGCTGCGAAAAACCCGTATAAGTAAATGAGATGGAGTATTAGTTTACTAAACTGCGCTTACCTGTTTGTAAACCATTTCAAATAGCTTCAAGCTGCTTTGTTGAAGTTCGTCGACCTTGGATTTCAAGGCATCGGATTCAACCGAAGTATCACCGCTTTGCGCCTTGGTCACGATCTCTCGCAGTCCTTGGATCTGGGTACGCAACTTTTCGGCTTCCGTGTTATCCAGCTGATCCTTGAAGTCGTCCAAAGCCTTTTCAGTATCATTGGCCACCGAATCGGCGCGATTGGCCATTTCAATCGCATCTCTGCGCTTGCGATCTTGTTCCGCATTGGCTTCCGCTTGTTGCACCATGGCCTCAATTTCGCTTTCACTCAGTCCCGAGGAAGCCGCAATCGTCATGGACTGGTCTTTGCCAGTCGCCTTATCCTTGGCGCTGACATTGACAATACCGTCGGCATCAATATCGAATTCGACCTGAATCTGAGGCACACCACGCGGCGCAGGAGGAATGCCCGTCAATTGGAAATTGCCCAACAATTTATTGTCGCGCACCAATTCACGTTCGCCCTGATAGACTTTGATATCCACTGCATTTTGCCCGTCGGCCGCTGTCGAGAATACTTGCGCTTTCTTGGTGGGAATAGTCGTATTACGATTGATGAGACGCGTGAAAACACCACCCAAGGTTTCAATACCAAGCGACAAAGGCGTCACATCGAGAAGAAGCAAATCGGTGACACTACCAGCCAACACACCGCCCTAATATATCGTCATCCATGAGATCTCTCTCACCCACACAAACATCGAACCTTTGCTCATCCTTACCTGAATAGCTGCACCCATGGCCACAGCTGTGCAACGAAAGCAAAAAAATCAAACCAGTTTCAGTATGTTTGATTTCCAAAGTGAGTTCCGGTTGTTATATTTTTTTTCCCTTTACCTTCATCCGGATTCACGCTCTTGACTGGTTCTCTTCCAAAGATCGACTTGACAATTTGCTGAACTTTAGGCATACGGCTCATACCACCTACAAGAATGACTTCGCCGATATCGCCTTTCTTCACATTGGCGTCCTTCATCGCTTTGCTACACGGGTCATTGATTCGGTCCATCAATGGTGAAGCCATTGACTCAAACTGAGCTCGGCTGAGAGCAATGTTCATGTGTTTGGGACCCGTCGCGTCGGCTGTAATGAAAGGAAGGTTGATATCCGTCTGTAAAAAGAAATAACGTATGAGCCAAAAAAAATTCATCCTATGCATTGGCGAATGGCATTACCTTGACAGTTGACGACAGTTCAATTTTGGCTTTCTCGGCTGCTTCGCGAATACGTTGCACGGCCATTCGGTCATTGCCAAGATCGATTCCAGTCTAAAATAAATCAGATTAAAAATCCATCCCACGGAGACAAATAATTTTTTTAGACAAGGCCACTTACATCTTTCTTGAACTGGTCAATCATCCAGCGGACGAGAAGAATGTCGAAATCTTCACCACCCAAGTGAGTATCACCGTTGGTACTTTTCACTTCAAAGACACCGGATTGGATTTCGAGAATTGAGATATCAAAAGTACCACCGCCCAAGTCGAAAACAGCGACTTGTTTGTCGCCCGTGTTGGCTCGGTCAAGACCGTAGGCAAGCGCAGCTGCGGTGGGTTCGTTAATCACACGCTGCACTTGCAAACCAGCAATCGCACCAGCATCTTTTGTAGCCTGGCGCTGAGAATCGTTAAAGTAAGCAGGGACCGTGATCACTTTATCGCATTATTCGTTAATGCACTGTAAAACGGATTCGGGGCCATGGCAAAGCGGACTTACCGGCATTTTTCACGCTTTTTCCCAAAAAGGCTTCTGCTGTTTCTTTCATTTTGCCGACGACAAAGGCGCCAATCTGGGATGGACTGTATTTTTGACCTCTGGCTTCTAACCAGGCATCACCATTGGAATGGGCCACAATCTTGTATGGCACGGCTTTGATATCTCGCTGAACTTCCTCATCTTTGTATTTTCGGCCAATCAGACGCTTGGTGGCGAAAAGTGTATTTTCCGGATTGACGACGGCCTAAACAACCCCGTCAATATTCCTCAGAAAAAAATTAGAGAAAAAGAAAACATGGTTGCGTACTTGACGTTTCGCGGGCAATCCGACAAGACGTTCACCGTCTTTGGTAAATGCAACGACGGAAGGTGTGGTTCTTCCACCTTCCGAGTTTTCAATCACGCGCGGTGTCTTGCCTTCCATGACGGAAACACAACTGTTGGTCGTGCCAAGGTCGATACCAATAACGTGTCCTTGCACCTTTTGACTATATTCAGAGAGATACCTCAGTTCTTCCATTGTGTACACTTTTTCCCTCAAACTCCGTTAACCGCGCTTACCTCGCCGCACGCACTGCCATTAGGTGTGGCAGACGGTGAACATGCTAACAAGTCATTGTCATGTTGAGGTGAGTTCTCGGGTCGGTATCCACGTGCAAGTCAATTTACCTGTCTTAGCGGAAGAGTGGACAAATTGTTGCTGGCAGCGATACGATACATTTCGTGCTAAAAAAAGGGTAAGAACGAAAAGGAAGAAAGGTTAAAAAATACTCGCGGACGATCGCTGGTTTTTTTTCCTTTTTTTTCCATGCGTTGCATGAAAAGGAATTTCAGCCAACGCTTGCAACGTCGACGTCAAACATTTCAATGTCCGCTTATCTTTCACCTTCACCAAGTCCCATGCACATCCCAATCAACGTTCCATGGCCTGACTTGTTTACAAGACTAGTTACATAAAGGTGTAACTTGCCTCTTTTCTCAATTCATGTGAATACCTGTATTTTGTTATGATAAAAAAAAGTTGAATTTGTCATGATTAAACAAACAAGAATTCTGAAGATTGTTTGTAAATTTCATTTGTTTGAACCGGCAGTTGAAAAGCAACGTGTATAAAACAGCATGATCGCCCTCTGTATGTACAAGTGAATTGCGTTCAGTGGCCAACTTTTTTGATCGTTCATCGTGTGTAATTTATATTGCTAACAAGCCGTACACCCGCTGTGCAATGGATGCCACCTGCTACTGGATGCCGCACTCTTGCCTTGAGCGACATTCGTCAGACAAAAAGCCTAACGCAATACGGCATAACCTGGGCGAGACTCTTGATGGAACTTTGGTATATTAATGTCAATACTCTGGCATACCATGAAACACTTTTAATGAACAAAGCAGCACTTATTGACCCCCTCCGTTCTGTCCCGCCCAAGGTTATGATATATCTACAAAGATGTGTGGGAATGTTGGGTATTTAAAAAAAATGAGTTAGTAAGCTCTTTGGTTGATTCAAATTTCGTTGAGATATTTTACCTTTGATGTTTGATGCAGCAGATACCGAGGGCTTCCCGACCGAAATAAAGAAAGGATACAAATATAAAAAAAAAGTAAATACAATAGGTGCGTCTGTAAAAAACCCCTAAAAACCCTGTGGGAAAAAAAAGGAGGAAAAGACTGCAAGACTATTCACTAAAATACAAAATACATACTACAACTACAAAATAAAATGGTCGGGAAGAAATATCGAAGGCGATACCACGGGCAGCAATCCATATGAGAGGAACCTGGGGAGGACGCGTCAGCGTTTCCCGATGAAAAAGAGAGCCACACGACCGAAGATGTCCTTTGACGACAAAAACCGGATTGGCCACAATCTGGTGCCCGAACAAAGTAGAAAGGTTTTGGAGGGATGGATGGCTTGAATGGCTTGCCAGGCAAAAGAAAACCGGAGAGAAAGCCAAAAGCTAAAGACAGAATAGAGAAAAAGGACAGGTAAATTTTTTCTTGTTGAAAAACGGATAGTCGTATCACACAAAAGGTACCTTTTTTCATAATAATCGAATCGACCGGATCAGATACACGCCATAGTCTGGATGATGGATGATGGATGCAATGATAGTGAGGGATTTCCAGGCAAACAGAAGAGATGCAAAACTAAAGAAGAAGAAAAAATTCGGACAAAAATATGTGATTTTCCATGGATGAAACAATAGTCACCTCACTGATGCATGAATGATGAGCTACACAGATCGAAGCATATCTGCTCCATGTATCATTCGATTACTGAAGAGAATGAAAGGGCATATACAGTATAACTGACAGATAACCCAAATTAAATGATGCTACAAAACACCAGATCGTCGTATCGTCAATCACCTTTCTTCAAAAAAGAGCTCCACTCACATTTTATGTGAACGGCGACGATGCTCTGTTTGACCACAACTGGTGCAAACGGCATCTTGCTGCTGATTGTTTCGCCTATTATTCGTGGAAGTGTTTCGTGGAGAGAAATTTGGGCAACCATGACTTGTAGAGCGCTGATAATCGTTGTCGTTGCAAGATGGGGACCGAGGCATGGTTGAAAGATGAACCTTGGTTGCGACGACGGTACAAAGGGTAACCCCTGTGATCTTCGACGGTAGCTTCGTTGAAGGAGCGCGGGTAACGCTTCTTACAGGAGCCGTTTTCCATGCACGGAGACCTCGGATGCATGGTTCCACACGGACCGTGCATCATACATCTGCTGACGGTGTCGTAGAGATCAGGAAATCTCTGTCTGTCCGGAAGTTCAGCTGACACAATGCGATCATAATCGTCCAGTGTTCTCAGCTTGTCGTCCAGATGTAACACCAAAAGCAGATGGAGGTGCGGTAATCCTCGTTTTTGAAATTCCACAGTATGGACATGGGCAACTACCCTACCCAAAACATGCTTCTTGGTCAAATCTTCCATGAGAGCTTTACGCTTCATGTTAAAAACTCGAGCGCAAAGGTCGGGCCGATCAACAGCTGTCTGGAGTGGAGCCAACTCGTCCTGAATTTCCACCCACTGAGGATTGCAAGTGAAAGTAATAAAGAGATCCGGCTGCCCGCATCGACGTACGATATTCATCGCATCATGGTAAAGTTGGCGCATGTGTCTCGGGCTGCCAATAAAGGTGGATGGGAGAATGACCCTTTGCCCGACGTTTTGGAGGTCATTGTCGCCGAGTTCTACCGCATCTACGATACCTCGGTACAGTTCCGTGCGCAGGTTTGCCTGGTTTAGCCGCAAATACGTGAGTCGGTTCTGTTCCATTTTTGCATACATATCCACTATATATTGCTGGAACAATCGGCCGTACAGGTGCAAATCGTGGCTGTTATCGCGCATCATCAGACGGTAGCTATACCATTGCATGACGGTAATGCTTCGACCGCTTGGCGAGTGTGAGTGGATGTTCCACCCGAGATCACCATGCGGGAACATGAGGACATAGTGGAGCGCGTCGTAGTACTGGTGCATTTCACTGATGCGTTGAAGCCCATAGCTTCTCGATCGGAGCTCAATATCGCGGCTACTGTTTGGTGTGATCGTACTGTCTACCAGGATCACTCCAACTTCGCTAGCTGTGGGTGCATTGTAACGACGAACATCAGGCGTGTTTTCCGCACTTATGAGTAGCCTCACATCTACGGCTTCCTCAGATTCACGCAAGACCTGGGCCATCGACTGCAGCAACGGCACGAACGGGTTGACTTCGGTAAGCAGATCTTGTAGAATGAGAAGGGTGGCATTCTGCAGATAGGGTGCCACAGCATGCCGGTGTCTAAGTTGTGTGTTGGAATCATAAATGTACATATGGGCAAACGCAGGGGTATGACTCTCGGTTGGTGGTAGTAGACCACCGATCTGGTGGTAAATGCCACCTTGGATACGGTAGCAGTAGGCTCCGTTGGGATTGTTGGCCACGGATTCATCTATTTGGGCGCCTACCGAAGTAAAACTCAAATTCATATTATAGGCGCGGATCTGCTCACGGAAATCTCGCCCTTCTTCATTGTCGCTACGAAGGAGACGGGCGATGGTTGGAGGTGTAGGCTCCAAAGGTGGAAGCACAGCGGAACCTTGGCCACAGCAGAGTTGGAACTGCGGATTGGAGTTCGATTCAGATGAGCTTTCTTTGGCCCACATGTGTGCCTGACAGAAATTGCAGACAACATTCATGCGTCCCAAGGTATGTCTCTCTCGAAGTTCCCACTCGTTATTTCGGCCACTGTTGAGCGGTTCCTGATTGTTCACTTGACAGCGTATTAGCATGATGGTCGAAATCTGCTTGGGCAACGGGCGCAGGTAAAGTACGAATACGTTCCGTAGTGTCACTTTCTCCAGCCACCCTCATAGCCAATCTTGATGGATTCAACGGGCAAGCGAAATGGTTGGAACGCTGGTGACCCAGTTGTTGGCAAGCTCTGCAACGGACTTCGCTTGGTCCTCGGGTTGTAGTAATTCTACTTTGTTGAGCACGTCGGGGGTTGTTGGGGCAGTTGCGGTTGGTGGAGCGAGCATGTCCTGGCAAACTGCAAGAAGCACAATAAACGTTTGAAGATGACATTGAAATAGTTTTACAGAGGAAGAATAAGAAAGAAGAAAGGAACAGGCCTGGATAATGCAAAGCAACACGATCTCTTGCATCCGTGTATGTATCACGGTCTATCTATTCACAAAAGGAAGCACAAATCATGAGCCATAATTCAACATCCGCTCAGATCTTATCGTAAATCATGTGATTACAACAGTTTTATCCAATCAACGTTCATTGCGTTTGAAACTACCCAATCATCAGCGGTCTTTTGTCGGCAAACAAATGTGACGGTGGAATATATCCAAAGATGGCAACTCAGAGGCAAACATTTTAATAAGGTTGAGATAGAGTAAAGGAGCTAGTGCAGGACATGCATCGCATCATGGGTGTTTGTTGTTGCAGTCAAAGTTCAAAAAAAATTGTCGGGAAACAGGTGCTCTATTTTTGTTCTTACTGTGGATTCTTTATATTTTATTTACAATGCTGTGAATATGTTGGGTGTATGAGATTAGGGTTTTTTTTAAATGTCAAAAAGCAACGGTCGTGGTTGAGGAATCGCCGATTTCATAGATTTATGAAGCAGTCTGAATAAACCAGTACCGATAGACATAGGAATACCCTATTATATGCGTAATAGAAGGCAACTTAATACATCAGACAACAAACTTTAGTCCATAGCAGCATCAACGTACCATAATAATTTGTTCGGATACACCAACAATAGCATCACGTTTACTGTATAAAGCAGCTTCGAACAAATGATCGGTGGTTTTTTCGAAAGAAGCGATACTAAGAACACTGTCTTTCATCTTGGAAATACCAAATCGAGTAATACCAAGCACCTCACCCTATAAAACATCCGTAAGCATATATTGATCATTCAATCGAATTTTCGACAAAAGAAAAAGAAAAAGGCTTCAAAGTTTTTACCTTGCTCGTCATGATATCACCCAGCAAGAAAACGTGACGATGATCGATTGTCATACCGTGAGACTCCATGGTCATTTGAATTTCGTTAATAATGGTATTTCTAGCCGCCTCAATACCCAGCACCTCAGCTACTTCCATAATGTGATTGGAAGTCGTCTTTTCGCCAATGATACCATCGGTGGTCATGACATTCAACAAACCGTAACCTTCGACCACCAACTGCTTCGATCCAGCCCCACCGGCCTTTTCACTAATAACAGCACGAACCACAGTAGGCAAGCCCTGTAACCACATCATGCATCAGTTTCCTAGAAACACAAACCCACTCCCCCCCTTTCATGCCGTACCGTGATAATGACTGAAGGCAATGCTCGCTTGAGTGCCTTCAAGTTGTAATACATAGATTCATCCTGTTTGGCGTGCACATATACACGAATAATATCCGGTCGACTGGTTTGAACATCCTAGAAAAGGAAAGCAAAACAACACGTTTAGTTTCCTCCCCATCTCCTTCTTTTTTTGGAGCACTCACCAGTTGACCCATCTTGAGTTTCGGGGCCGTTTGAATAGCATGAGCAATTTCATAGATATTGGTTTCAAGCTGCAGAGGAAATTGGCATTAGAAATCAAGGAGCAATTTTGGCATCATGTCACTTTGTTTACCTGAAGTTTGTTAATGGCTTCCAAGTCGATACGCAACAGGATATAGGTCTCATTTTGTTCGTACACTTCTTCCATGTACATGGCTACATCACCCAACGTCGTCTTCTCCACACGGCCCTTCACAACACGAGCTGCTCGTACATCCTTGTCGGCGTGCAACTCACAGGTAATAATAGGCGTGGAGATGATTTTGGCGGCGTTGATAATTTCTTTAATACGCGGTACACCGAGCGTAATATTCATACTGGCGACACCAGCAAAATGGAAAGTCTTCAATGTCATCTGCGTACCGGGTTCACCAATCGACTGCGCACCAATAGCACCCACAGCCGTACCAGGCTCAATCTTGGCCTTGTGGTATTTGGACACACACACGTCCAAATAACGTCGTAACTGATTTTCAGTAAGACAGAACATGTTTCGCACCGCTTGCTTAGCATCCTCTGCAGAAATTAAAAAGAAATCCAACTGTTAAATAAATAGTTTCGCCTGCATGCGGTTGAAGGCTGTAAATACCTGGTACATCTTCATCGATATCCATGTCCATGTAATCTTCATCGGGTTTGGCCAAACCGGAAAGCATGCCATGCTTCTTGCGGATATTCGCCAATTTACCGGCCACTTTATCTCGGATAAAGTTCTTTGTCATGTCGATAAACGAAGTTCTGCAATTCAGAACCCAGATGGGACGTTGTGTTTCCTGCTCCGTGATATCGATAATTTGCCAAGGCAACAGACCAACTTCACGACCCATAGGCACAAGTGTCTAAAACAGAATCGGGCATGCATTCTAAGTATGGCGAAACACCAGATGAACTATGCAATTTCACTTCTTACCTTGACATGCTTCAAGTTACGTTCAAATTCTACAGGGATACCATCGCCTTCAATGGTCATGGGATCCAATCCATCCGCACCGTAGCAGAACTGAAGCATAGCACCTTCCGAATTGCGGACCGACAAATCATAATGCGTCACCAAATCTTCAAAAGCCTGTGAATCACAAAAGATGAATGGCTCAGTTGCCATGCTTCCAAAAAACATACCCATGAGTCTCCCCTTTTCATCTTACCTTCATCAAACGTCTAGCCATGTAACCTGTTTCGGCAGTCTTGACAGCTGTATCGACAAGACCTTCACGACCTGAAATAGCGTGGAAAAGAAACTCGGTGGGTGTTAAACCCGTGAAGAAACTGTTTCTCACGAAACCCTTGGCAGGCGGGCTCTTGGCTACAAAAATTCATGACCAAAGTTCAATCCACCGATTCACCCACGCAAAAACAAACTATGGACTTACAGTGTTTCAAAAAGTGGGGGAGCGAACGATCCTGGAAACCATCAGGAATACGACTACCACTAATAATCTGTTGACCGACACAAGCAACCATCTGCGACACGTTAATTTGAGAACCTATACCGCGAATGATATGCGTAAGTCGACAAAAAGATAGACTGCAAGAACAATGAGCCATGAATCACTTACCTTTGGAACCACATCGGGCCATGATACTGGGAGAGTTGTACATGTTCAATTCGGTCATGCACACTTTACCCAGATCACCACGAACGTTCGAAAGAATACCAGACACCAACGACTAGAATAACGACACATTTCAATATCCCATGTTTACGTGCCAATCGTATCACTCTCGAACGCGTATACATACCTCCATGGTTTCTTCTTCGTTACAACCAGGCATGGTTTCTAACTGTCCGGATTTATATTTGGCAATTACATCGTCACACTTGTTGTAAGCAGTCTTGACTTCTTGATCCTTGATATCTCGCAAGCGTTTGCCGGGTGTGACATCGCTGATACCAATGGAGAAACCTTGATTGGCTGTTTAAAAAAAAAATATTGAGTACTGTGTACATGAATTCCCTTGTAAAACGTGTATTTACCCAAATAACGAGCGCACAATTTGGCCAAGCTAGAATAAAGAAGTTTGGTATTAAATTACAATGATGCTTCAAAATACGAGTGATGGGCAGAAACAGAAAGCAACTTACCGATTCATACACTTGGCAGCTTCAATTGGACCGTAATCACGCAAAATGACATAGAATACCGAGTTCTTATTACCGTCACCGACAACGGCTTTATCGACAAGACCGCACATGATTTCACTGTCTTGAACAACCAGCCAACCATCGTTGGGGCAGAGATCGGGAATGCGACCTTCTTCCTTGACATACGATTTGGTCTTGGCTTCCACATTCAATTGCACTTTGCTTTCCTTGTTGGGTCTGAAAAGCACATTGAACACTTGCTTTCCGGTCCACAATCGTTGAGGCTAGGGAAAAAGAACAGAGATGTTATACATTTCAAAACGGCTGAACAAATCGCAATTACAGTTATTTTCTTACCTTCCAGATGACAGGAGGAGGTAGATCGATGTTCATTTCAGCGTCACCCATCATGGAGCATACTTGAACGAACATGGCGCGGGTATAAAAAGTATCTTTATGTGATAACAGGTAGGATGCTGTAATGAAATCCTGGGTGGCAGCAATCAAAGGTTCACCGTTACGAGGCGTGACCAAGTTATTTTTGACCTGTCATAAAAAATGATCAATAACCCATTGCAATTCTGTAAAACGAGGACGACGTCATGACACTCACACCCATCAGTTCAATAGCTTCGGCCTTGGCTTCTTGAGTCTGGGGTAAATGCATATTCATTTCATCACCGTCGAAATCGGCGTTGTAAGGCGAACAGACACACTCGTTGAAACGGAACGTTCTCCAAGGCATGACCTTGGCAAAATGTGCCATGATAGATAATCTGTGAAGCGAGGGCTGACGATTGAACAAGACAACATCGTTATCGGACAAGTGGCGTTCGACCAAATCACCAATTTTTAGGTTGGCAGCAATCGCTTGTCGATTACCAAACTTTAAGAATTTCTTGAAGCCATCCTTGAATTGAACGTAATTGGCACCTGGATGGACCAACGGACCATTGATGACGTTTTGTCGTAATTTATGGATATTATGCGCATTAACGCGTTCGGGGAAGGTGAGAATTTTGGCCACACGTTCAGGCACCGCGACTTGATCGATGCGCATGTTGGGATCTGGCGAAATGACGGTACGACCCGAGAAATCCACACGTTTACCGGACAAGTTGCCTCTGAAACGACCCTGTTTACCCTTCAATCGCTGGCACAGACCACGGCCTGGTTTGCCCATATTTGCATTGGGCACGCCCGGAAGTTCGCTGTTGATATACATGGCAGCTGCCAATTGCAAGAACTCCCACTGTTCCATCAAATTCATGACCGTAACACCTCTTTCCAAGCCTGCTCGAATAATGGCGTTTGTAAAGATGATTTCCGTCAACTTGGCCGTCAAATCGTCCTCGTTACTGCTGTTATCGTCCTGAAGTACCGAAGGTCGAATACAGGAAGGCGGCACAGGCAAGTACTGCCAGATGTACCATTCCGGTCGTCCATGCTCCTCGCTTAAGCCTAACAATTCGCAATCCTAACAAAGACGGCTTTGTATTAATATTGACTGCGGCGAGGTGGCGATCAGTGGGTTTGTTGGATAAGCGTTACCTCTGGACTGATGCGCTGAAACAAACGCAAGACCCTCAGTGGATTTAAATCATCTTGGGCTTTGCTGATGTGAGGCTTAATTTCAGGCATCGAATTGGCGGCGGCATCAAACGTTTTACGAAACTCTTCGGCTTCATGCGCTACTCGCTTCAAACGGTATTTGTCGTGTGTAATTTTCATGGGTCCTACTTTCTTGACAACGCCTAGGAAACGAGCAAGCCGATAAATATTGTTTCCACAGCAACGTGACGATCATTAACTTACCATTGACAGCGTTACAGTACGGACAGTAAGTCACTTTTTTACATTTTTCATTGATGGCTTTGATGATTCGATTGCGCTGCAGGTTATCTAAACCGGGGGCACGTAAGCGTCGTAGGTACATACGTCGATCGGATTCTTCGAGCATGACACGGCTGCAAGACTGTGCATGGGGTGATCCATGAATTAGATCAATACTTTATCGCGCTTTCAAAAATAAAAAACGAACCTTGCAGATCTCTTGCAGAATATTGATGGTGGGTCTAAAATAGCCCACGTGGAAAATCGGTAAAACAAGCTTCAAGTAACCCCAATGACCAGCACATTCTTGCATCTTTTGTCCACAGGTATCGCAAACCGAGCTTTTGTTGGATGTACCCTGTCGGCAACCCATTTAGCCATTGTCCAATCATCTACTGCTGACACTCACGATCTTTCATTTAGCGATTCAACCTACCAATCTCAGATCGAGCACACCGCCTTTGACGGGCGTGCGACTTTCGGGCATGTACAGATCTCGCTGGGTGATCTCGAATTCCGCGAGTTTCACCATACTTTGAGGTGAAAGCACACCAAACTGAATGTGCCGACTAGAAAATCAAAGATAAAAAACACCATTAATCTATAATGTCCAATATGCAGGCTGAATTCTCTCTTGAAACGTACAGTTTTTTCGGCGTGCTATCAATCACTTGCTCTTTCATGATGCCTGCAGTCTGCTACTTGACAGTTCTAATGACATCAAGGGTCAGTTCCAGATCAGATACTTCTTCCAGGTCTCCTACTCACCTCAATTACCGATGACGTCGAGAAGCAATGCACGTGGATTACTGGAATCGTTCCCTCGCGCCGATAAAAAGAGGCTCTGAAGACCACGGTGTGCTTGAAAATTTCGCAAAGTCGAAAAATGGGGGACCATTTGATTTTTTTTTCTTCGATCGCGGCGGGACCGGTGAAAACGCAAGTCACGCCGTGGGCCACAGCAAATGCACGGGGCAGGTCTTTTATTTTTCCCATCTTATGCATGACGACTCTGATTGCGGGTTTCTGTGGTAAATCAGTCATCGACCTAATCTATAACTTGGAGTTTTATTGTAAAGATAACTTTGAGCGACTCGGTAGTAACATGTGATGCTTACATTCGTCTTGAAGAATGAGAGTGCGTGCCGCGGATTATGTACCTTGTATCTACTTTATTAACTTACTGTAAATAAAACGACAACATGACTCCTCATTATTTTCTTTTTCTTAACGATATAGTTTTGGGTTTTTTCAGTCCGAAACAATTTAAATTATAAGCTATATTGATAAGGTTGATTTGCTTCATTAACAGCTATTCGATAGGATTAAACATAAGGAGTATTTAAAGAACTCAGGAACAAGCAAATAGCGCAAGACTATGCAGAGGTTTTGCTATCCGCCTTGTCGTTGGCTGGCTCGACTTGATCAATTTTCAAATCATCATCGTCATCATCCACAGTGGATACAGTCGCCTTGGATGGGGTTGCCTGTGCCGATTCAGTGACAGGAGTGTCAGCGGTAGCAGCAGATGGGGCCTGCACCGGTTCAGCAACGGGAGCATCGGCAGTAGTAGATGGAGCCTGCACCGGTTCAACAATGGGAGCGTCGGCAGTGGCTGTTGGAGTCTGCGTCGCTTCAGTTGTTGTTGTTTTGGTTGGTTCTTCTTTCACAGCTGCCGCAACATCGGCATCGGTAGTCGCGGTAGGTTCCCTGGAAAAAGCAGTGGCTTCTTTCAAAATCATCGACGTCTTCGGGGTCTTCTTCTCTTCCGTCTGTCCGGTCGACTGAACCGCTCTTGATTTACCGGTCTGATACACAGTGGGCAAATTTTCTTCCGCAATGTATTGCGTGAGAGTCGTTGTTAATTCATCGCTAAACCAGGGGCGAACAATAAGTAAATATACATATCATAGGTTGCATAACTAAGTCAAATCTTACTTTGAGCAGACGACAAATTTTTTAAATGTGGCTTCCGGTAAGACAGGGCGCAACAGTTTGAAGATTTTGCTGTATAAACAAATTTTTAGCCATTCCAGAAAAAGAATAGCGATACTCTGAGTAACTTACCTTCCCCACCAAGGAACGTTGACAAAGAATTTCACAGCCTACAAACCCATCGGTGAGATGATGAACTCGGTTTGTCATTGTTATCTGTTAAAGATGTACCAGAAATTCAGGATAATTGTCCTGCATGATTTTAATAATCTCCTGTGTTGCGGCCTTGGCATTCGCTGTACGACCAAACATCGAGGCGCCTTTGTAATCGTGAACTTGCACCATGGAATCGATATTAACGAAATCAATGAGTTCCACACCTTCTTCCATCAGCTTGACACGCCAGCGAATAAATCTGTAGGGTCACGGATTAGGTTGGGTTGAGTTGAGTTGAACAAATAGAGGACCATGCCCAAAAAAAAAGGACTCACCTTTGAACATCACCAAAGACTTTGTTCTGATCCAAATCACCATAGAAATTGTAGCAGACGGGACGGCCATTCTTATCAGATTTATGCAGATAACCCACCGAGCTAAAAATGGACTCATCGAATGTTTCATTCATTAAAGCATCAATCTTGAACTCGCGACGCCAAGCCAAGGTATCAGTGAGCATTTTGGTCGCAGCGTCCATTTGCAAGTTTCTGTACACAACATGGCATAATGTTAGATAGAACTCGCTGTTTTGCAATCAAGTATAAAAGCGTACCTGGCACGCAAGAACTTGACCAGAATCACATCCAGCCTTTCATCTTTGGAATCCTTGTCCAGCTTGACGTTCCACAAATCAGGGATGGCAGCGGCTTCCTCGGTGGTGGAAGGCAAGGCATTCTTGACAATGTCTGGAAGTGCTTCTTTCAGCTTCTTTACGGCTTCGACTTCCGCTGGAGTGAAGGCGGCGACAAACTTATTTTCAACCATGGAGATAAGGAGGAAAAATGGCGGAAGAAGAAAAACGAGGAGGTCGTTAATCTCATGTTGCCACTGATTGGCTCTCACGCAAGTCCGAAAACGCGCGCGCAAAACATCGCGTTGAAAAAAAAAATTGTTTGTCGGACGCGACCACCTTTTTTCACATTTTTTCACGCACCTCACAGTCACAGTTGTATTTCATGAGGGGATCAAAAAGATATAAAAAGTCGACGTTTTTCTGCTGCCAGGACACTCTCCATCGTCCTATTCTTTTTATTTTCCCTCAAATACATCTTTAAAATCAAATAACATGACCGCCTCTGACGTTGCTGACCAGCTTGCTACCTTGTCTGTAAAGACGGATCTTTCTACCAAGAAGGTCGTTAACCCTATGGATGAAGAGGAAGAAATCCTCAAGGAAAACCCTCGCCGTTTCTGTCTCTTCCCTATCAAGTACCATGAGGTAGGTTGCCGCAGCGCTATCCGATGGGATGACCTCGCTTTCTGGATTTCGCCATGCTGAACATTGCCTCATGTGCTTTTTTTTTTCCTCACCATCTAGATCTGGCAATTCTACAAGAAGGCTGAAGCTTCTTTCTGGACTGCGGAAGAAATCGATTTGTCCAAGGATCAGCATGACTGGGAAACCAAGATGAATAGCGACGAACGCTACTTCATTTCTCACGTGTTGGCATTCTTTGCCAGTGCGGACGGCGTGGTGAATGAAAACTTGGTGTCCAACTTTTGTGACGAAGTGAAAATTGCCGAAGCCAAGTGTTTCTATGGTTTCCAAATCATGATTGAAAATATTCACGCTGAGACCTACAGCTTGTTGATTGATACCTATATCAAGAACAATGATGAAAAGGAACGCCTCTTTGACGCGATTGAAACGAGTAAGTGTTTTTTGGGGGAAAATTTCATTTTTTATCGTGAACCGCGTTTTTCGGTTATTCAAACCCAGGTGACACTAAACGCGCGCGTCTCTCTCTTTACTTGTAGTTCCTTGCATTAAACGTAAGGCTGACTGGGCTTTCCGTTGGATCTCCTCCAACGACTCGTTTGCTGAACGTTTGGTGGCGTTTGCTGCCGTCGAAGGTATCTTCTTCTCGGGTTCGTTCGCTTCCATTTTCTGGCTCAAGAAGCGTGGTTTGATGCCTGGTTTGACCTTCTCCAACGAACTCATTTGCCGTGACGAAGGCTTGCATACCGACTTTGCTTGTCTCTTATTTCAACATTTGCGCAAACAGCCTTCGGAACAACGTGTGGTTGACATCATTGTCGAAGCCGTCGGTATCGAACAGGAATTCCTTACCGATGCCTTGCCCGTGGCTCTCATTGGTATGAACGCTCAACTCATGTGCCAATACATCGAATTCGTGGCCGACCGTTTGTTGGTGGCTCTTGGTTTCAACAAACACTACAACTCTACCAATCCTTTCGATTTTATGGACATGATCTCCCTTCAGGGCAAGACCAACTTTTTCGAAAAGCGTGTTTCTGACTATCAACGTGCTGGTGTCATGAACAAGACCCCCACCGAAAAGAACTTTACCTTGGATGCCGACTTTTAGACCAAGCATTATCTTCATGGATCATAATCAACCCAAGGCTTTTTTCTTCGCTTTTTATCATTTCTTTTATTTACTCCATTCCCCCTCCTCAACATCGTCATCCCCATTCCCCATAAATAGTGTACCAAAAAAAAAAAGCAAAAAGCAGAGAAACAAAAAAAAACTTCATTTTCATTAGGCATAGGAACCCATCCATGGAGTCCTTTTAAAATTGTATATACTATTCTCCCTTCTCTTATCAACTCTTCATCCAATAAAGCGATAAAACACAATGGGTACTTTTATGTTGGTAAGCATACCTTTTTGTTTCATCTCACACGACAATTGGCATCATATCGCATGCCATGATACGCATTCTCCGCTCCAATGGTATGGCAGTATCATTATGAAGTAGAGGCTCTAAACCCGGTTGGCCCAGATTTTTTTTTCGTATGGCAAGGATCTTCTGCCGTGCTCAATGGTATGCGGCTTGATGAATAAAGGATGATACAGCGATCTGTAAGCAACCGATGTTCTCCGGCTCAAAATTGGGTCTCCACTACCCCCCGATTCATTACGGACGGATGACTGATGGATTATTCATCATGGGGAATGATGCCATTTTTCATGACTCCAAAACCGGGTTATGTAAACTGCATTATCTACCAAATTGACGCCGATAATGCATGCGGAACCACAACCAAAGCACGTCAGCGGTAGTTGCAGCATGGCGAGAGTCCAATCAGCAAACGTCATTTAAGTCAACTAATTCGGAGACTTCATGATTTATCAGATAAACGTCCCAGTTGTCGTGCTACGTTTTTGTCGACGCGCTAAGAAAAAAATGGCCATTGCAAAGTGAACCGCGCAAAAAGCAAAAACGTTAAATAAAAATAGAATTCTGATTTATTATGATGATGTATCTATGCGGTAGATCCAAACTCCTTCACATACTCTTCGTGCAATTTCTTTTGTGCATCCCATTCCTTTTGGAGTTTCTTTTTTCTGCTCTTGGTGACTTCTTCGCCGTCCTTGGTGTGGGTGGGAAAACCATTATCATCAAACTTGGAGAACTCATCGGAGCTCTTGAACATTTCTTGAGGCGGTAATTTGCCCTTTTGTAAGCGTTCCAATCGCTTGCGTTCTCGTTCCGCCGCCGCCTTGGCTTTGCTTGCTTCTTTCTCTGCTTGCAACGCGAGCTTCTTCTCACGCGCTTTGATTAATTCTTCGCGGTCCACAAGCTTTACTAATGCAGTCCCATCTTCCTGATCGTCCAAAGACACTCCAAGATCCACCATTGTCACATCTCGCAGATTATCGCAAGCCTTCAAAAAGTCGGTATGCGGAGCCTTGGAACGAGCAATGCCTCGTACTTGATCTCTGAAACCGGATAACGCTGAAAGATAGGGCATCAGGATTTCTTCCACCTATGCGGGAATGATACATTTAATTGGCTGCCCTCACTCGATCACTAAATTCACTTACATTGCCACCCGCTTGATTGGTGGAACCAAAACCGATATCAGCACCGGAATCCGCCACACCAAAGATCTATTCCGGCAGAAAGAAGTGTAAGAGCTTTTCATTTCTCTCCCTTATCATAGGTCTTGTTCCCTTTTTACCTTCATCATAGAGGTGATCCATTTGCCGACCTTGCCCAACAAGTGAACATTGACGGCCTTGGCCCCGTTGGCCATGTATTTGTTGGTTTGGGTAATAAGATCCATAATTTCATCCATAGCAACAGGCGTATTGATAGAGTCGCAAAGAGCAGCATGAACACGATCTTGCTTCTCTTGAAGACTACATAATCACAAGGGCATTTAGTAAATATAATTGGACTCCATAATTTTTTCGGAGTCTCCGTTCCATGACTTACAGAGCGGACAATTGCTTCTCTGCATCTCCGTAACGGTGAGTGATACCACCATTAGGCAACTCGGTAGCACCACGAGAACCGTCGCTCTTGATGCGGTGGCTCAGAGCTTTGACATTATCGAAAAAGTTCTACCACAAGCCCAATTGATGAGAACCCAGGCCAAACAAAAACGCAGATCGCTATATAAAGTTACCTTCATTGTATTTTCATTCTGGATCGTTTCCTGCATGCTGGATTGCTTGAAATCCATCTTGGCATCCCACTGATGTAAAAGGAAAAACAGACGAAGTTGACGGGGAGAATACAATTTGAGAGCTTCTTGGATGGTGATAAAGTTTTTCAAGCTCTTGCTCATCTTTTGACCTTCGACGTGCAAGTGACCAGCGTGCAAAAAGTAATTCACCCACTGATGGCAATCATAGTAAGCTTCCGACTGAGCAATTTCGTTGTCGTGATGAGGGAAAGCAAGATCCACACCACCAGAATGAATATCCATATTGTCACCCAGGACGGCACTGCGAAAAAAAATAAAAAAAAGAATCATAAGAACGGTCATCTTTTTTTACAATCGGATTGAGGATGCTTTTTTTTTTACTTACCTAGCCATCACCGAGCACTCAATATGCCAGCCAGGGCGTCCAGCACTCCATGGAGAATCCCACACAGGCTCACCGGGCTTGGAAGCCTTCCACAAAGCAAAGTCGTTGGGGCTCTTTTTACCTTGCAACTTGCTGCCCAAGGATCCCTCACCATCTTCAATCAAGGCGGTGTCACCCTTGGACCAGGGTTCCAATTTCGCGTAATGATGACCGTTGTGCCCGTCGTAGCGGCTTGTGTCAAAGTATACCGATCCGTCGGCTACGTATGCATAACCATTGTCGATGATCTTTTGCACATATTCAATGATCTCCGGGATATATTCGCTGACACGGGTTTGCACGTCGGGAGCACGGACCTGTGATACCACGGATGAGTCAGACGCCAATCATGCCTAACACAACGATTCTTACATTAAGCGCTTCCATGTCCTTGAAATACATGTCTTCCCAGTAAGCGGGTAATTCACGGAAAATCTTTGGATCGTTGACCTCGGAACCTTTCTATCATTGCATCGAAAATGTCAGTGCCATGTTGATAGGCCGCAGATACTTCTTTTCTCTCTAGTTTTTCTTACTCTCTTATCCAACCAAGCAGAGACGATATCTTGCGATGCTCTCAGCAGGTTATCGGCCGCTTCTTTGGACGTTTCGCCATTTTGCAATTGCTGCTTTGCATGATCAAGGGCCTCACGAGACACTTGCTGTTGGAATCCACATTGAAATTAGTCACTGTAAATCCACCAGACGTCAACGCCTACGGCTTACCAATGCGCTAAAATTCATTTTGAATTTTTCGTCGAGCAGAATAGCTTTGGCGATCTCTTCAGGGGTCATCTTCAATACAAAAGCGGCCCAATCAGAAGTAGCAAGCTCGGAAGCACCTTCGAGCTTGCCCAACTTTCCGTGAGCATACTCGGTCCACGCTTCCTCGACAGCCTGAATGACCTCTGCATTCAAGCTTTGGACGGACTGCTGGTAAGCATTGAAAAGATACTGTTGGCGAGCTCGCAGAATAATCTAACACGCAATTCGCATGTCGGTCAGTGTCAGTCCAGCTTTCAAGGGTTCTATTGTCAATCCACCTTGTCATCGATATCGGTAATGTTCTGTACAAAAAAGACGTCGTATTTGAAATAATCTTCCAGGACACGGCGGATAATGTCCATACTGAGATAGGTTCTATTCGTAATAACGAGCATTTAGCATTGACATACGACAGTGTACAGCGTTGATATCCGATGATACCTGGCATGCCCCATATGCGAGGCATCGTAGACGGTAGGACCACAGTTATACCAAGTCACTCGTCGTCCCTGCTTAGGAATAAAGTCGGTCTACATGAAGACAGAGCAGTGGTGAGAAAATAAAGGTGTGCTGTTGTCACTTGAATGGGAGACAAAATACCTTGGTCTTTGTCATGGAGTTTTGCAAGCGTAGGGTAGGTTGGTCGACTGCAGCAGCAGGCTGATGCCACTTGGGCTGTTGTCGCAATTTACTGTTTGCTTCAGTGGCCATGGTGCGGAAAGAAGAACGAACGTAAAACGCTTTTTGATAAAGAGGAACAGCGGTTGAAAGTCTCGGTTTTATAGGAGTTCGAAGCAAGAAGGACGATACAATATGCACCACTCGCATCAATGACCAAAAAAAAATCGACACTTTTGAGGTGGAGTTTATCAGTGGGATTTTTTTTCTCCCCACTTTTCCCGTGGCTTAGACATCACGAGAAGTTCAGACTCATCATGCATGATTCTGAGTCAAGAAATAAAGCTTTCGATTTACTAAATATTTACAGATTTAATCGAGAATTCTTCTCTTTTGCTAAACAATGTGATTCTACATGGAAAAAGATAGAGTCGTCAAACGTGGATTCTTATCCCATCGTTACTTGCTTCTTTTGTCTATTTTCAATATCCTTGAGTGACCATAAGGAGACACCAGTTTGGTTGGATTCAAACGGCTGTGCCATAGTTCTCAGAAACTTCTTGGCAATCACAAGAGACATATCGGTTGACAGATTGGTAGAAGCATCCGTCACATATTGATTGATCCATTTTGGTAATTTGGCTCGCTTATCCGCCCTTGCAAATCTCTGAAATAAAAATGTTATATATCATCAAATCAACCCTTATTTTTTCGAAACTTCTTTTTTACCTTGTCAGCAAAGATCATCAGACCATAGTCGGTTTTACCACGTAATACTCTGCCTACACATTGGGCGGCATGTCGCATAGCGTCGAAAGTGAGAAAATCATTTTCTCGTATGTGGTGATTATCTCGCAAGTATTCCAAACGAGCCTAAGGATAAACGGTTAATTTTTCGCTGTGATTTTTTTACTTTTTTTTTTGGGAACAGGAATTCCCGATTTTTACCTTGAGGATTCGTGATTCCGTATACTGATAGGGGATGCCGAACATAATGACTGCTCGGCCATAGTTGTGATCAAAATCAATTCCTTCAGACACTTTTCCACGAGCAACAGACAGGAGGATCGCTCCACGGCCATTATCACACGCTTTTCGATAATTCATCAATGCCATACTGGTTTCTGCTGCATCCGGTGTTTCGACGAAAATCAGTTTGTGTTTCCACGCCTCGTTCAAGATACCCTAGCCCAAATGCCAATTGAGTTTCCTATTCCCCAAACTGTCACATCTATGTCTTTGCTTACCATTTCGTTCCACATGGATACAATCTGTTCCATGTAGAGATAACTTGGGAAGAAACAGACAATACCGTCGGGTACGATTTTGGAAAATTCCACCATGATTTGGCCGAAATTGCGAACCACGGCAGGATCATTACGGACTTCGAATTTGGAACTGACAGCGACTTGATCGGATCCACGCGTGATGATCATTGGCAGGAAACAATTACGAGTCAATGTCATGGCATAACTTTCTTGCACGACAGCTTGGAAGTTGAGCATTTTGGGATACATATCTAGCGGTGACAGAGTTCCCGATGTGATAACCACGGTACTGAATCGTTCAAAAACCGGTCGTATGGCAATCGACGCATCCAGGCAGGTAAAGTGTAGCACAGGGTTGGGAATAGTCGCTGTATCCGTTTCAAATGGTTCAAGAATCAATAAAAACCCTTTGTCATACGTTGCTACCAATGTCGCAAATGCCGCGACTCTTTGCAGACTAGAATAATGTTCCAGATCCGTCAGTTCAAGTGTGCGTACCAGACTCGTTAATCGCTCGGCACAGAACCGCAACGGTTTCTTTTCAATGTAAGTGACGTCTTTTAAATGTTGCAAGAACGACACTGGCGTTTCTGCCACGACATGCATCACACGTAACCGAGTCTAACAAAAAAAAAAAAAAAAATGGATCTGAGATTTGGATATTTCGTGAAACAGTGAGTGTCCGTGTGTGGCATTCCTTACCTTGAGATATTCAATAAACCTTCGCAAAAACGCGACAAAATGTTCTGCACGGCGAATATTGCCAGGAATGGCCTCTTTTAACAGATCATCTGGTAAGACGGGATTGGCCATGAATGTGTCCTCGTCTCGCGCTGCGCCAGCATCTCGTAGTCCTAGTTGCACAGTTTTTCAGTTTCATTGGCATGCCTCCTCACGAAACCGTTCAATGGTTTTACCTTCCACGAGCTTATTATATTCATTTTTCAGTTTTTGTGCATCTGTCTGTTTGATCCTGATATTAAAAAAAAAAAAAAAAAAAAAAAAAGAAAGAAAGAAAGAAAGAAAAGTTTAGTTTGTCATCCGATAGAATCAGCACTGCATGTTATGCTACTTACTCTTCGATACGTTCGGCTAAAAGATTGACGCTGCGTGTACTTGAGTCCAGGATGGGTCGTGTGAGATCCAGACTTAATGATTCAATGCATACGTTATCTATGCGTTGTCATGATTCACAGTGTCAGCCAAAAGGAAATTATCGGTATAAGCAGCAACCAGTTTGCACATACCAATATTGTGAGCCTCGTCAAATACCACGATACTGTCTTTTGATAATTCTTTGGAGACCAACTCGGCCACCTTGGGATCGAGCATGTAGTGATATGAATAGATGACGACATTGGCAAACGCAATCTATTTTCCGGGGTATGAACGGGTATGAATATCGACGAACATTGCCACGCATCAGTAAATTCCACATACCGCACGACGAGCAAGATAATAAGGACAAAATGTCATTTTCCGTCCATAATCCATCAAATCTTCCAAGGTATAAACGCCGTTGGGAATCGGATTGGGAGAATTCGCCGCTTCGAGCGTCTAAAAAACAAAAGCTTTTTTAGTAAATATGACTGTCTGTCTTCCATTCATTCTTTTTGTTAACGGACCTCGTAAAAATTGCACAGTTCAATGTTGGTGTCGACATCCATTGCTTCTGCTGATCCTTCGGCTTGTTTGGTTTTACCAGCTCTTGCACGAACCCAACTGGCGGTCATGTTACGACATTGTGAATCGACGGCTTTGCCCTTCTTCTGCCGTGACACCACAGGGTGCAAACACAGATTTTTACGAGATGTGACGCCGATACCAAAAAAGTCTTCTTCAAGCCCTTCTTTCCGTCGATACGCCATCAACTGTTTCAATTCGGCCAACGCTTTCTCGATTTCCGGAACGGTTCGTGAGCAGTAAATGAATTTACGATTCTGTTCTGGATGTTGCTACAATATCATTGTTTGTTAGACGAACGAATCCCGAAAAAAAAAAAAAGACAAAGCCGACCACCGATCAATGATCCGCAGCAAATGCAGGAACACTCACCATTTGATAAGCGACAATGAGTGAAAGCAACGACACTGTCTTTCCGGTGCCTGAAGGCATTTCCAAGACGCAGTGACCCTATTGTCTGGTTGTTAGTCATCCAAAGGGACCATGATGGAAATGAAGGCTCAGGTCGACTTGCCTGTGCATCGAGTGATTTCTTTAGATCGCACATGTACTGGAACTGCTCCGGATAGATTCGGTCATACGGAAAATGGACCACTAGTTCATCGATATTGAAGCTAGGAAAATTACACAATGGCGTAAGTTTACTAATAGACTTTTGACTAGAATAAAAAGGATGCAGTTACTTACATCATGAGGATACACGGTAAAAAGAACTCCTATGCTTGAAATGCGGCCATCGGGCAGGAAATGCGCATCACCCGCAGTCAAAAAAAGTCGCTTAAATCTATCACGTGACTGGAATTCGTCGCTGAAGTTTGAAGCGACGGCTGCAGAAAACAAAAAAAGAAATAGTGAAAATTAAAATAAAAAAAAGGCGTTGATTTCTTGCGAGCGCTTTTCTTTACATCCAAATGTCACAGCCTCCTACTCATCCACCTACGTCTTCACCTGGTGTACCGCCTCCGTTCCCTCCTCCACCCGGCATGCCCATGCCAGGCTATCCGGCGGCTGGTTTCCCACCAGTATCTGGTGCACCGCCTGGTCCCGGTGGTCCAGGTATGCATTCACCTGGCATGGCTCCGCCAGGTATGCCTCCACCAGGCATGATGCCACCACCTGGTATGCCACCACCAGGTATGCCACCGCACGGTGTCCCTCCACCGAATATGGCGTCTCCAGGTGTGCCCCCGCGACCAATGTCCATGCCCATGATGCCTCCACCCGGCGTTCCCCCTGTGGCACCCGTCAGACCTGCCATTCCGCCCGTTCCTTCATCCAAACAAGAGAATCTGAACACCACCCCCAATCGTACCGTCTATGTCAGCAATCTCAATGAAAAAGTCAAACTCGATGGTAAATACTTTTTTTGAATCACGCTGAAAGATGATCTATGGCCGCTAATCTTTTTTTTCATTGATCGGATAGTGTTAAAGAACACATTGCGTACCTTGTTTAAGCAATTCGGAGAAGTATTGGATGTAGTTGCGCACAGGAATATTCGCATGCGAGGACAAGCTTTTGTGGCGTTCCCTGATGCTGAAAGTGCCGAAAAGGCGATCAAGGAATTGCAACATTTTGTACTTTACGGCAAGCCAATGGTAAGTAACCTAAAGCAGGAAGGATGCTCGTTGCCCCGGCATTGATCATGTTCTTGACAGGTTGTGCAATTTGCTCGCGAGAAATCCGACATACACGCGAAAAAAGATGGTGACTTTGAAGAACACTATAAAAAACGCATTGTGAAGAAAGGTACAAAAAACAAGAAAAAACGACAGAATAAGGAAAGTGCTAATCTGAATTTTTGCCCATTTTTGCAGAGGAAACAAAGAAGTTGCCGCTTCCTGGATCGCACAAGCCGACGTTCAAAGCCGGTGGTCAGGCTGGCATTGGCGCGGGTCAGATTTCCGATGAAATGTTATCACCCAACAACATTCTGTTCTTGCAACGTCTTCCGGAAGATGTTGCACAGCAAACCTTGGTGGATCTGTTCCAACGATTCCCTGGTTTCAAGGAAGTGCGTCTGGTCCCCACAAAGAAGGGCATTGCCTTTGTGGAATATGAAAACGAAATTCAGGCGTCGCTTGCCAAAACCGAGTTGTCCGGTCATCCATTGGATGCCGATCACCTCATGAAAATCACTTTTGCTAGAAAATAATTCTGCTTTCCATGTCTATATTCCTTTTTTTTTTTATTTTTCGGTGAACATTGCACATCCGTTCGGTGTATCATAATATCTCTTCAAATAAAGGATTGAAAATCAAGTAAATCAAGGTAATTACTTTGTGTAGAAACACACATTCACCATTTGCAATGGCCCAACTTTGTATGATAAGATCGTGGCTCCTGCTGTTATGCCTACACATAATGAGTTTGTGTAGAAAGGTTTTTATAGCCGTACTTGAAGGTAGATATGTATATATATAAAGCGTGGGGTGTTTGCTTTTGCTTTTACTTTTTTCAGTATTTTTGTGATGAATCTATTCTACAAGTCCCAAACGATCTCTGTCACATAGATGGAGACGGTTTGGCGGGTCTCACTGAGAGCATCCAGATCATCGACGTGGATTTTAAAGTGACCGGGTATACTGTCTTTGGGGTTCACGATGCCGATATTGAGCGTCATGGTACCGCCAGGTTCAATCAGACCAATGCCATCTTCGGCCAGGGGTTCAATCTTTACGAATTTTTGCGCCGAGAACTCGGCCGGACCGTCAATGGACACCTTAAATCGTAAAGGTACTTTGGTGGCGTAATTGATCACCGTTAAAGGACAACTGTCGGGCATACACACCGACTTTTGATCGTCGCTTTCTCCTCCTGTCGATTCTTTTCCGTTCTCGGCTTCGCGATAGTACGTCACAAGTTTGAAATCAAGACGACGGTCGCTGAGACAGAACGTCGACGTCTCCTCAATCACGCATCGCACAGGGATCACTTCGTAAATCTTTCGGTCGTACTCTTCCTCTTCGTCTCCCGTGGGCCGCGTCGTGATCCACAGCTTGGCGACCGTAATTCCTGCCGGATCCGTCAGTTCGGGTCGATCGCGAGGTAATCTCGACATTTCATTGGAAGACGCTCGTACTCGAATTTCCATTTTTCCCTGAGGACTGATGGCAATTCCGCCTTTCAGAGGCGAATTGGTGTATCGAGAGAGCACTTCCAACTTGACATAATCTTCCAGTTCAGGCGTCATATCGGCGCCGATTTCAAAGCGAATATCGTCGTCCGTCGTATTCTGTACCACGAACCAATTGTCGCACGGTACGTTTTGCATGGAAATAGGGTGATATAAGGTGGGTAACAAAAGGTCGCCGTGCGTCAATCGATCGAAACACAGCTCAAATACAGTCATCAATGCCTTCAGGCGTAAATGCATCGTGTTGCTTCCGTTGCGTTGGTTGGCAATCTGAATATCGAACCGACGAAGTCCTGAGCTTTCATCTTGCAGTTTCCGGGGATCCAGATGACCTTCGATGGTCTGCGACTTTCGTGACGGGATGTAGTAACGTCGATCGAGCATGGGGTCGCCATTCTTGTTGAGAGGTACAAAGCTAAACGCACTCGGTCCTTGGATATCGTACGTGACAGGCACATCTGCCAGGTTTCGCACGGTAAACATGAACTTGGCCGGTTTCCACGACGTGATGTGCCCGATTTTGCCAAGATCAATCCGGTCGACACTGAGCTCGGCTAATGAGACGCAAAACAAAGCTTCCAGTTCCAATGTCAAGACCTCCAACTGTTGCAATAAATCATAGATCACAAGCATGCCTTTCAAAGACCCGCTTCGTCCTTGGAGCGCCAACGCCCGTTCTTCGCCCCCAAGTTTCGCCGCCGAAGGACAGTGCAAACGAACGCGAACCCGTTGACCGGGTTGCAGAATCAACTGTCCACTTCGTTGAAGGAATGTACCTTGATCCACAGCGTAAACGGCACGAATCTTGTCTTCGTTTGCTAACCACCCCGCAGTGATATCCAGATCGCTGAGTACCACGAGATACATTGGGTGGCCCGACGTATTGGCAACTTCAATTTCACGCACGTAGAAACGTGCTTCTTCATCATCCGGTAACGCCATCACCTGCAACAACGGAGTGGTCGGATTGTGAGCGTCCGGCGTTCCATGCGGCACAGGGCAGATGTAAACGCTTTCCCAACGAACCGTCGGTAACAGTTGCGCTTCCCGATGATCCGCATGGTCCAACTGTCCGTCGGATAGTGTACTTCGCAGCAACGTTTTCGAAGGCAATGTCCAAGCATCTAATCGTTTGCAGTCAACAAACAAGCGAACTTCAATCTCAAACACTTCTTGGCTGTTATGCTTGTTGGTGACGATCAGTTTCTCGTTGACCAAACCATAGCGGTAAGCGTAGATGCGGAAAGTGATTTGAGCCACGGAAGGAATCAAATGATGATCGGCGTAAGACGGACGTCGCTGAGGTTGGCTCGGTTGCAACGCCGAGGGCGATGGATCGATGTATTCCAGTCCCGCATTGGTGTTCTTTGGTTCCTGCCATCCATGCAATGTGCCTCCCCGTCGATCAAGGACGAGATTGCCACTCGAACATTCCACTTCGTAATCCAACGGTAACTGGCCGGATTTGTTCTGGATGGTGAACGCGCCGTAAAATTCTTCATGTAACAAGTCGGTATAGCCGAGATTGATGACCTGGTGAGACACTTTGAGATGCGATTCGCCAATAATTGAAGTGAATTTGACGGTTTGCGTCAACATCAACAGCATCTCCGGTTTTCCGTCGCCTTCTACGGGGGTATCATCCTGCGTGTAGATGGAGAATTTAATACCGCCCACCAGTTCGCGACATTCGTTGGCCGAGGTGCCAATGTATCCCGTCAACAGACTCGGTTGAACCGCGACCCACACCGTCGTCATACTACCACGCTTGAACGGCATCATGTCCACCACGCCGCGATCACCGCTCTCATCCATAAAGATGAGCACCTGATGAGACAAATTGCTCTGACATTTGATGAACAAATCCTGATCCGAGACGTTTTCCACCAACAGCGGCGTCACTTGGGAGTACTTGCTGCCGGGATCCACGTACGAGAACCCGAGATCCAGTTCGCCACGCGATTCTTCACACAACGAGGGGAAAACAAGATACTGTTTGCGGTGCACGAGAATTTGTAGCGTAAACGACTGGGAGTAACCGGTTCGTGGATTTTTCAATGACATTGTGTGCTGCTGCTTTCCAACCACGGTAGGCATGATTTCAAACATGATCTTTCGAGTTTCCTTGGGTGCGAGTGGCGTGGTCGTGTCCGGGAAAATAAAAAAGGCTTGTTCCTTGTCATCCGCCACAAATTCGTAGTTAAGATCTTCCGTACCGAGATTCGACACACGGACATAATAATTCGTTTTTTGTCCCACTTCGACCTTGCCGCCGTCGAAAAACGAGCGTTCCAAGTGAAGTGATTCGACGGTATCTTGCGCGGGATCGTTGATGACTGAGCTGCTATCTACGTCGTTGGACACATCGGTGAGTGGCACATTTGGAGCAGAGGGTTCGGTCACCGTCGTCAAAAGGGCGTTGCCGGCCTCATTTTTGGTTTCATCGGACGCCAGAGCTTCAATGTAGGAGGCTTGATCGCGACAAATGGTGGCGGTATAGACGATGCTCTTGCACACATCGGTGTTCTTGTATTCGTGGGCCAGGATCCGACCCTTGATAGGAAGAATGGCCACATCATCCTCTTGATCGACTGGAACATCAGGACGCAGCGGACGCATCACGGCTTTGAAAGAGACATTGATAATCTTTGACGCGTGCGGATCCAGTGGAAACACGATGCTTTCCGAGGTCTTTTTGAAAATGATGGCACTTTCTTTACCTACCGTCGCATCGTCGCCTTCGCTCGCCGTAATTTTCTTGGCCTCCGTTTTCTCTTCTTCCTGTTTGGTCACACTTTCGAGCACCGAGCCGTCCGCGTTCACATCATCTTCATTAAACTCGGCATTTCGCAGCTTGGCCAATTTCTTCAGGTACTTCTTCACTTTATCGGGTTGTCCCTTGCGTCGTGCAATCTTGAGTTTCTGCTCCAAATTCTCGATCTCTTCTTCGGCCTCTTTGGACAAGGTATTGGAACTTTCATCTTGAACGACAAAATCAAATTCACCATAGTATGGTCCAAAGATCACTTCGTTGGGATCGACGCGCACTTCAAAGAGGCGCGATTGCTTGTTCGTGTTGGTGATGTAAATGGTTTCGAAACGCTGGCACGTTTGATCCAACAGACAAGGGCCAAAGCTCAAGGATAGCGATTTGATGAAAAACGTGGATGGCTTACGCACCATGGCTTTCAAAGACAACACCTGATCGTTGGTCCGATCGCGAATATTTTCCACGACGAGACGTTCCATGAACGGTCCGGGTAACGTCGGTTCAAATGAAAACTCAATCTCGCGTTTGCCAAAGGAACGAACCACACCGTAGCGACCCACTCCCAAGTCAATGTCACCCGAAGCAATGGACCCGGATTTTCGAATAGCGTACAATAAAGGCGTTTCACTCCGGTTGTGAAGGACGATTGATTTCGAATGTTGTTCATTGCGTTCGACCAAGCCAAAGTTGATGTTCTTTTGACCCAAATCCATGATGGATCGACACAACTGAGCACGGACAATGACTTCGCGGACGGGAATTTCCGATTGATCGAGATCCAGCAAGTTCTCGAATTCCGTCTGGTCAATGTTGCGGTCAAAGTCGACGAGACGGAGAAGGATACGAGCATCTTGTTTCTTTGGCGCACTTTGGACGTGAGGTTTGCTCATTCCATTCGGGGTAAATACCACAATCACTTCTTCTTCGCCTTGGGGATCGACGTGAATCACCGATGTTGGCACCAAATCGCCTTTTTCAATCAACCTATCCAGTTCTTGACGCCAAGCCAGCTGATAACGTACGAATTGCTCTTCTGCCGATTGCTTGGGAAACAAGGGAGGTGCGGCGCGCGAGCCGTGTTCCAGTACAGACAAAAGATCTTCGAAAGGCACCCGCGATTTACCGGCAATATCGGACCAGTCCAAATGTTTGCGCGATTTCCACCGTGCCGCAGTAATGCCCATGGATCGACTCGTAGCGTTCTTCTTGGCAACCGCCGATCCGTAAGTGTTCATGGCGGTTGATGAAATGGGTTCTTTGGCGTGATGGTGATGACTGTTATTCTTCAACTCGGGCGAGCTAGCCGCACTGGCGTAAGCAGAGGGCGAACCATGGGACTCTTTCGTTAAGCGACCCTTGGTGTGAGATTTTAATCGAGCGTGAGGCACTTCCGTACTGGGTGAGGATTTTTCTTTGGTGAGTTGGGAGGATCTTCGACGACTGGAAGGCGACACTTGATTAGTTAACCGAGTGGCCAGATCCAGGTAGGCTGTAGTCGAATGAGCCCGTTCCATGCGTGGAAGATGCGGGATCCGTAGACGGCGTAATGAATGAAAATCACGCTTGGCATCCGCAAGGAGGGGTTTCCCAGGATTGTCAGCATTCAGCGAGATGGGTTTCACGCTTCGACGCTGGCTAATGGATTCACGTAGTTTAACGTGACGTTCTTTGGATTTCACGGGTCGATCGAGGTCAGGGGAGGTGGTGGTGCATATAGCATTGTTACTGTTACTGTCGCAGGAAGAGGTGTCGCTCAAGGTATCGGTCTTTTCGTGAGCGCGCTTTTTCTTTGTATAGATCACAATATCGTCTGGCATGGACGTCAAGATCTCCAGGGTAAGCGGTTCCCGACGGATATTCTCCACGGTGAATGTGCGAAGCGAGGGTGAATTGAGCGCGATTGAACCGAAATCCAGGTAATTAGCGCCGGTGGCGGTCAAGATTCGGTAAAACAGGGAATGAAACGTCACGCGATTCTTGTCAATGTTGGTACTTTGCACTTCAATGATTTGATCGTTATCGTGGTTGAGGAAATTCACCAAGGTGATCTGTTTGCGGTATTCGGGATTCACTTTTCGCGGATACAGGTCCAGCTTGAGTTCGACGTAACTGCGTGGCTGAATGGTGATTTCGCCGCGAAGACAGTTGAGTACTTTGGAAGTGAATTGCAATTCGACGCGGGCCAGGATATCGGATCGATTAAAAATATTGATAGGTAAGGATTTCAATGTGCCGACATCGGTATCGCCGAAATTCACTTCTTTGGGGATCACTTCGACAAACGAAGTGCATGTTCTTGCGCGGCACTGAATCGCTTTGCGTTCTTTGGGTTCGGCACTTCGATACGCTCCATATTCCAGGACAATTCGGAAATTGCGACGAATGAGTTGACCGGCATTGAAATCGTTGATGGACGCGTCCTTCTGAGGTCGATATGATACTTGGACGATGCGTTCTTTCCCTGGCTTCAAGACGAGATCCTCGATCCGTGTGTAACTCTCGGCTATGGCGGGCGGCGTCGCCACGACACCTGCAGAGGTGTGCTCACTCAACATGATGCGCTCAATCCCCATGCGTCGGAACCCGGTATCTGTGTCGGAATCGTCATTGCCTGCCAACGAGGGCGTATTTGTCTTGGTTTCGGATCCGCTCGGATCGGCAATACTGGCAGGATACGAACCGTCGTATTCGGAGTACCGAGAAACGTTGGAAAAGGGGACGGGCGAAGAAGCACGGGAGCTGACTTCACTTTTGGGGCCCGAGACTTCGCTGAGACTGGTCATCGTGCTGGTAGGGGTGGCGGTGGTATGTTTATTAGAGCTATACTTGCGCGAAGAGACGGAATTGGTCCTTGAATCGAGGTGAGACCCTCCCTTTTTCTGGGTTTCTTCAGTATCGTCAAGAGTGGATTTGATGTCGAAAATGACTTCGGCGCCTTCTGGCAGGAAACGGATATCGATGGGAGCCTCACTGACGTTCATCAGTACAATCTGTTGCACGGTCCATTGGCCGGATATACAATCACCAAAGTCGAGCACATTGCCGCTGCTGATGACAATCGATTCTTTGTGCAACGCAGATCGCACGGTGGCATGAATCCTTGTTTGTACGACATTCCGGGAATCATTGGCATTCTCGACTTGTAAATCATAGTTGAACTCGCCCACCTCTTTGGGCATAAACACAAGTCGAATGCGGCGACATGCATACGCAGGCACCGGTTTGTTCTCGAACAGGTCACCAGTCTCGGCGTCCATGAATTGCAGCCAATCCTCGCGATTCAGGTTGGATAAATCGACGGTATTCAAAAGCCAGTACAGATCAATCTCGGATTTGTTTTGAATGGTGAATTCTTTATAGTAGATCTCGCCCAGGACGCAGTCGTCAAAGTTGATACCAGTCTCGGCGACGTCAGTCCACAGGACCGACTGACATACGGTGGCGCGAAATTTCACCGAGAGTTGGTAGTCGGCCAAGGTGGAGGTAACAAGCATGTCTTGGTGTGATTTTTCATCGAGGCCGGGGGCGGTAAATAACGTATCGGCTTCGCTTTTCAAACGGTAGCCAAAGAAAAATAGACTGCCTGTGATGTTGAAAGAAGCGTAACTTTCCTCCTCGTCGCTGTTGTGAGCATAGCCGTTATCTTGGGCATGTTTATCTGTCGTTTCGTCTCTATCCTGCTCGATGTGCTGGCCTTCGGAAAGGAAGGCGAGGATAAAGGTGCGTTGTTCTTGTGGCTCGAGTATCAATTGGTCAATGTGGTTGACGTAATTGAACAGTTGATTAAAATGGTAATCGTCGGACACCGCTGCACGACACCATGCCACGGTGTTGGTAGCAATGTCGCCCAGATCGGCGTCGGCCAAGTCGGCAATGTTTTCGTTTCGCAGCTGAAAAGCAATCTGGTTACGTAGATTGGAGCGCATCTTGACCAACGTGCGAACGTCGGCAAGGTTACGTATTTCCACTTGTTTGAGCGCATGGAGCCCATTGCGGTAGACATTGTCGAGAGTTATTCTTCCATGCACATGGGTAAGTTCGAACAATGCTGGGTTGAATCGTTGCGCTGTTTCCTCCGAAGCATCGTGGGGTGGCTGCATAACGGATGATGATGATCGTGCATCCTGGCTTGACATGACTTTCAGATCCGGCCTAGAAAGTGGCGAAGGGCAGAATAGCAAGCGCAAACAAGTGGATGTGGATGAAATATGGCTACCGTGGGATAGAGGAGAAGGGTCAGAAACAATTTTTTTTTGAAAAAACAAAAGCGTCCACCTAGAGAATCTATCACATACAACTGTAGGAGTTTCAGAGAAAAAAAATTCGCTCAACGGAAAAAAAAAAAAAAAGAAAAAGGAAGGAAAAAAGAAAGCGATCGAGTTGTGTATAACAAAAGGCTTCAAAAAGGGTGAGGTGTATATAGTCTTGTTTATTTGTACCCGTATTTATGTCATATTCTTGGAAAAATAGGGCTCCTGTAAACAGGCACCTCGCTTACGTTATTCGCAGCGGTCCATGAACTACACAGCATAACCGTTGCTCATGGGAACCATCATTCCCAATGGACCAATGCACAGAATGCTAATCAAACAATGTGAGAGTTCACTACAGCTCTGGGTCCCATTTCAACCACTCTAAAACAGTTGTAGAGGGTTTATACATAATTTTGCCGGTGCGATATGCTTTCATACACATCAAAGATTGATCAACGGGCAGATGTTATTGGGGATCATCTCATCGGTTGCACAGAAAATCTACGGTATTTCCAAAACAGGACAACGGCCACCCAAAAACTCCCGCCATACTGTTTGCCAGAGTTACCATTGTCAAAGCCTCCACTGGTGGGTCTCTAGTAGACGTGAATGGTTTCATTCATTGTGTGGCAGACTTAGAGTATAACATCAGGGTTCGTAACCCGTCTTTGGATTGGAAAGATACCAGTTCCTTGTTGTGCCTTGAGCCATTGAACAATTACCGCTGGAATCCCGCTTGACAGAGCGCTGTCAATCAATTAAATAAGGTATGCTTTTCAATTATCTCCAATATATAAAATGCTTTCGACAAATCCTATCTTAAACAACATTTTGAGAACATAACATCGGCAAAAGACCATTGCGAAGATATACATACAAGATACTGTCCAGGTGTCGACTAATGGGCGTTGAGCAGACAGTAAATGATAGCCCTCCTATAGTCTTTTTACATGGTTTATATGTGTACATTTTTTATGTTTTTGCTGTGATCAAACGTCGCTGAAATAAAAGAGAGCAGGATTTCATTACACAGAGATTGACGGCACGTATTCTGACGGATTATTACGTTACGGTATATGGTCTGAAAGTTCGAATGATCATGCTTTAGCCTTTGATTGTTCGAGAAATGCAAAGAGAGAGAGTATGATAATGGGTGTCAATATCTATATAACAAGCCGTACACCCGCTGTGCAATGGATGCCGCCTGCCACCGGAGGTCGCCCTCTTACATTGAGCGACTTTCGTCAGACAAAAAGCCTAACGCAAACACGGCATAACCTGGGCGAGAACTCTTGACGGAACTTCGGTATATTAATGACAACCTTATGGCATACGTTGCAACGTGATTTGTTTCTGAACACGCGCAGGGCAGCACTGGTTCCCCCCCTCAGTTCCATCCCGCCCAGGCTATGATAGATCTAGAAAGATGTGTGGGTATGTTGGGTATTTAAAAAAAATGAGTTAGTAAGCTCTTTGATTGATTCAAATTTTCGTCAAGATATTTTACCTTTGTTATTTGAGTTTGCAATAGCCATTGATCGCTTGACATGACTTGGATTATATGACATTGAAAAAATTTGAATTAGTATACGTTCATTACATCATAGCAAAGGAAAAGAAATTGGACTTGCCTTTGAACCAAATGGTGTACCGGGAAAAAAAAAGATGATACGGATCACAGGTAAGAAGCTTCTTCGATGCGGACGATAGAATTGCTTCCAGTGACGGTTAAGTGATAGATCGGTGGTGTCAGCTTGAGCAGGCAAAAAATATTGACGTGGCCATAAGTGACGGTAACTTCGAGTTGGATTCCAGATATCGAGAGTCCCCCGAATAAAAAGAAAGAAAAACAAATAAAGTACATGATGATAAAAAAACAATGGTCGCGTCAGTAAAAACCTCATAAAAAACCCTGTGGGAAAAAAAAGAGGAAAAGGCTGCGAAAAGAATATGTACATGAAATATAAAATATAAAATACAAACTATAAACTAAAAATACAATAATCGGGAAGACAGCTCGAATACCATATGATGAGAAGCAATCAAAGGAGAGGAACATGAAGAGGACACGTAAGCATTGCTGATTAAAAAGAGCACACCACCGACGATGGCCTTTGACGTCATCCGATTTCGCCAGATGGATGGATGGATGGATGGATGGCGAGAGAAAATCAACTTGTAGTATCCAGAACTTGTCAGGCGAAGGAAACCGGAAGCTGGAAGAAGGATGGAAGTAAAGGAGAGGTAAGTCTGTTTTGCCGGAGCAAAATCGATGGTAGACCACTCGACGCTTACCTTTTTGAGGATGGTGGTCAATTTAACCAAGTTAGATACACGGGATAAGAATGGTCTGGATGATGGATGCGGATGGGATCTTGATACAATGATAGTGAGGTTTATCAAGCAAACAGAAAGAGAGAGAGAAAATCAAAAGAAGAAAGATAAAATTGAAGACAAAAATATATGATTTTCCATGGATGAAACAATAGTCACCTTACTGGTGCATGAACTCAATAGATCGAAGCACGTCTGCTTATGTATTATTCGATTCATTGAAAATTGAAAGAGAGTGAAAGGACATATATAGTATAACTGACAAAAAAAACAAATTGAATGATGCTACAGAAGAACGCCAGTCGTATCATCAACCACTTTTCTTCAAAGAGAGCTCTACTCACATTTTTATTCGAAAGACGACGATACTATTAAAATCTTTGAAAAATTAGCGATTTAGTAAATCACATGATCTACACTAAGTTATCAAGACCTGTTAAACCTTTTTTTCATCTTTCAACCATGCCTCGTTGCCCACTTTCACGATAATAGGCGAAACAATCAGCAGCAAGATGCCGTTTGCGCCAGTTGTGGTCAAACAGAGCATCGTCGCCGTTCACATAAAATGTGAGTGGAGCTCTTTTTTGAAGAAAGGTGATTGACGATACGACGATCTGGTGTTTTGTAGCATCATTTAATTTGGGTTATCTGTCAGTTATACTGTATATGCCCTTTCATTCTCTTCAGTAATCGAATGATACATGGAGCAGATATGCTTCGATCTGTGTAGCTCATCATTCATGCATCAGTGAGGTGACTATTGTTTCATCCATGGAAAATCACATATTTTTGTCCGAATTTTTTCTTCTTCTTTAGTTTTGCATCTCTTCTGTTTGCCTGGAAATCCCTCACTATCATTGCATCCATCATCCATCATCCAGACTATGGCGTGTATCTGATCCGGTCGATTCGATTATTATGAAAAAAGGTACCTTTTGTGTGATGTGACTATTCGTTTTTCGACAAGAAAAAACTCACGTTCTTTTTTCTCTACCCCTTCTTTAGCTTTTGGTTTTCTCTCCGGTTTTCTTTTCGCTTGGCAAGTCATCCATCCCTCCAAAACCTTTCTACTTTGTTCGGGCACCAGATTATGGCCAATCCGGTTTTTGTCGTCAAAGGACATCTTCGGTCGTGTGGCTCTCTTTCTCATCGGGAAACGCTGACGCGTCCTCCCCAGGTTCCTCTCATATGGATTGCTGCCCGTGGTATCGCCTTCGATATTTCTTCCCGACCATTTTATTTTGTAGTTGTAGTATGTATTTTGTATTTTAGTGAATAGTCTTCTTGCAGTCTTTTCCTCCTTTTTTTTCCCACAGGGTTTTTAGGGGGTTTTTACAGACGCACCTATTGTATTTACTTTTTTTTTTATATTTGTATCCTTTCTTTATTTCGGTCGGGAAGCCCTCGGTATCTGCTGCATCAAACATCAAAGGTAAAATATCTCAACGAAATTTGAATCAACCAAAGAGCTTACTAACTCATTTTTTTTAAATACCCAACATTCCCACACATCTTTGTAGATCTATCATAACCTTGGGCGGGACAGAACGGAGGGGGTCAATAAGTGCTGCTTTGTTCATTAAAAGTGTTTCATGGTATGCCAGAGTATTGACATTAATATACCAAAGTTCCATCAAGAGTCTCGCCCAGGTTATGCCGTATTGCGTTAGGCTTTTGTCTGACGAATGTCGCTCAATGTAAGAGTGCGGCATCCAGTAGCAGGTGGCATCCATTGCACAGCGGGTGTACGGCTTGTTATATATACAGCAGACATAGAAAGCAGCGCAATCCTTTGGTTTCCGAGCTAGCCGTGTGGTACGCTTTGACTCGAAGATCAGCGAAACGCATGTAATTCTATCTTCGAGAACGATAATGGCACTATCGGGAATCGAGTGCTTATCTCCCATTTATCATGCACGAGAATGTACCATGTGATATTGATAACGCTGGAATTTGTGACAAAGCAGTAAACTATATATATTGATGGCGCGGTCGGGCTGCTGCCCATAACTCATCGCTGTATCTTTTGCAGAATTTAGCTTCTTATTATTCCTCATTGGATCCGTGATGTTTTCTACGATCTGCTGGAACACACGTTCAGCCAGGCGGGGAGATGCGGATTGCACTGAAACAAGGTGTCAAGACTTGTTTTCACCGATTGCCGAACCTCGAGCGATTTTTGCGCAAGTGCAAGGAAGTCTTCAGTGCGAATCATTGACCGCACTACATCAACACTTGCTGCTTCTGATTGCCAAATCAAGGTAAACCATCCGTCTTTTAGTGCTTTTTCAAAGCCATCAAGCCTACAGTTCATTTGTTCTTGGTGAAAAAAAGCTAATATCCACAAAGTAGGATATTTACACAGTGCGATGCGGCGGATAAACCAAGCCTTTTTACGTATGATACACACTCCGGCGGCTATCCGATGCCCAACGTTGCGATATACGACGAGAAATCAGACACAGAGATCAAAAAAGAAGAACATGCATCCCATGTGCTTCCAGCTGACTTGCAGCATGGATCCGCCGCTTTTCAAAAACGACCTCCATGGATTCTGACGCGTGATTATACCAGAGATTCACGTGCCAATTCTGACAGTTGGCGTATTCTTTCCGCCGAGTTGGATATGATCCGACATTCAAAGCTTATCAAGCCATTGCGAAACAGGCGGTACAAGCATCCGCGGCAAGATCCTTTTGTATGGGGACGTCGAAGCCATCTGAGTATCAGCTGTTCATGGTTAGAATAATTATTGACAGGTCCAGACCAACGTCTTCCCCGCCCCCTCCCCCGGAAGCTAATTTCCTTATCTCGCGGTTTCCACATGCCGCGTATCATTGCAGTATAATTGTTTGAATGCCCTATGTGTTCCAGTGCCTCAAAGAGATAACAGCGCTGCAGGCCTATTATTTTTGGTAGAGCCAACTATTCCCTGCAATTTTTGTTTTTTTTTACCACTACTGATTACATTAGCGTGTAATTTTCCTTGATAACATGTTGGCGCAATTCAAGATTGACAATACTTGGCAAATAATGTAAAAAAAAATACAGTAAAGACACACTTTAGAGATACTATAATGCTGACGACAATTAAATGGCTTCTCAGCAAGCTCGCTTTATATAAACTTTGGGATTTTATCTCTGATGATCATCATACAATTCACTTGTAAATTATTTTTATTTTTGATTTTACATTAACGCGACACTTCTCTAAAAGCCATTCTTATCTACATTAGCAGTATAGAAAAACATAGGGTACATTTAAAGAGACTGACGATTGTTAAATCAAATCGGTCATGCACATTTTTGATGATGGGTCCATGGGGCGGGTGGAAGAGCAAGAGGGGAGGAAGTGGCTTGTGCGAAGCCATAGTTTCCATTGGCCAATGGAGTGTCAAAAAAATTTTCCCAAAAAATAAATAAGATTTTCCGCTGGCAAATGAACGGTCTTTCTCTTTTGCTGCCCACTTAGTCACCGCTGGTAGGTTTTTGACGCGAGCGGTTCGTTAGAAGCACCCAACAGTTAGCTCATAGTCTTTTTCTATCTTCTTTAGGGATATATTAGCATAAAATGTCTTACGTCGCTAAGAACGCCACTCAAAAGCCCGGTCTTGAGGAACAACAACCTCAGCCCAAGATTCACCGCATTCGCATCACCTTGACTTCTCGCAATGTCAAGAACTTGGAAAAGGTGTCTGCTGATCTCATTCAGCGCGCCAAGGACAAGCAGCTCAAGGTCAAGGGTCCCGTTCGTCTCCCCACCAAGGTCCTCCGTATCACCACCCGTAAGTCTCCTTGCGGTAACGGTTCCGAGACTTTCGACCGCTACGAGATGAGAATTCACAAGCGTTTGATCGACTTGCACTCTCCCTCCGAGATCGTCAAGCAGATCACTTCCATCTCCATCGAACCCGGTGTAGAGGTAAGAAACAAATTTGTCATCTTATTCACCCATGAATTTAGTTACTCATTGCTTTGCTTTTTTCACACAGGTTGAGGTCACCATCGCTTAAGCCACCTAAGCTGGATGCTTCATTCTTTTAGACGAAATCTTTTTTAGAATTCAATAAAAGGATATGCAGTGAACTCTTTATCTTTTGTGTGTATGAGATCAACTCAGAATTGGAAAGAAAACCACAACTCGAAGCATGGGGGAGGCTGGTAGATTGTGTGAACAAGGCTGGGAAAGACTTTGTATTCACTGCACTGACACAAACCGTTTGTGTTAAGTCTCTCTCTTTCTGGAAGTTCGTCTTTTTCCCATCGAATCAACCTACGGCTATAAAGAATGGCGATCATTTCATCTGTATATCGAGGAACTATCCACGATCGCGTTGGAGCACGACCGTCGATACGAGCCATCAGCTGTATGTCTTTTCTATTTCGTCGTTCAAATGCGCAACCATACAAACACTTTTGCATACGGTCAAAGAATACCAGGCGATCATCAATCCCTTCCAACCTTTATTGCTTCAATTAATACCGGAACGAACTCGTGCTGATCAACCCATAGTAAAAAGAAAAGCTCTTTATTTTCAAGCCAAAAAAAAAAAAAATTTGCAGCTCAAAAATAGTAAAAATGTGTTTCCTGCTGCGAGGTTTGAACTCGCGCCCTCTTTCGAGGATCAGATCTTAAGTCTGACTCCTTAGACCACTCGGACAAGCAGGATAGAGTGACTGCAAAATTTCTAGTTCATATACATTGTCGTAAGCGGATCACGTGACTTCACGCGAATTTCACGTGCAGAGTTGTTCATTCGTCGGTTTTCCATGCCCGGCGAAAGCTACTCGCCAGTAAAAAGGGCAAAAAACTTTTTTTCACGCCATAAATTGATGCCTATGTTGCTTCTAAGCTTTTTACCCGAGAAGACTTTAGCATTTGGGGTGTTGATATAATGTCGTTTTCTGTTATTCTCTCAAAGGCAGGTGCAAAGATGGTTTTGATCGGCTCTGATTGGATGACACTTTGTGGAGAGAGACAAAGCGATGTCTGATCCAATCAGAGTTCTTTTTGTTCAAAGGGACAGTCACCGTTGGTCCCAAAAATTCTTTGGATTTAGTAGTTTTTTTCGAAGACCAAAGCACTTTGTTCATTTTCTGCCATAATCTTTGATAAATCATGAGTGTTGTCGAAAGAATCAAGGTAAATGTCTTTTTAAACCTTTTGTTTTCGCTTTAAAGTGTATACTTATTATAAGCACTACTTTTTCTTTAGGAAATCGAGGTACATATCCTGTCAATTGGGGGCAGCCATAAGCAATCAGAGAAAGAGTGTGGTCAGCTAAATGGCTTGTTTTTCCTTTATATAGTCCGAAATGGCTCGAACCCAAAAGAATAAGGCTACGTCTTATCATTTGGGTCAACTGAAGGCTAAATTGGCCAAGTTGAAGCGAGAAATCATGATGCCCAGCGGTGGCGGTGGCGGTGGCGGTGGTGCGTACCAAGAATTGAAGTCGAAGAAAGTATCTGTCGTGCTCACATGCTTGTTTTCTCGGTATATATAGTTGGTTTCGATGTGGCCAAGACGGGTGTCGCTCGTATCGGTTTTGTCGGTTTCCCTTCTGTAGGAAAATCGACGCTCATGTCCAAGTTGACTGGTACTCATTCCGAAGTTGGTGCTTACGAGTTCACAACCCTTACCACCGTGCCTGGTGTGGTTCAGTACAAGGGTGCTAAGCTTCAGGTAATGCAATTTCATCTTACAGAATACAAATTTTGCATGCAAACTAAATTCACAAACCCCAAAACAGATTCTCGATCTTCCCGGTATTATTGAAGGTGCCAAGGACGGTAAAGGTCGTGGTCGTCAGGTCATTGCAGGTATGCTTGCTATAATGTTTTTTTATATATGGGAGCCTTCAATTGACGCGGAAATAGTGGCACGTACTTGTTCTCTTATTTTCATTGTGCTTGATGTGTTGAAGCCGATGACGGACAAGAAGATCATTGAAAGAGAATTGGAAGGCTTCGGTATTCGATTGAACAAGAAACCTCCGGCCATCATTTTCAAAAAGAAGGAAAAGGGTGGCATCAACATGACCAACACTGTTCCCTTGACTCACATCACTCAAGAAGAAGTCAAGGCGGTATTGAGCGAGTACAGAATTCACAACGCCGATGTTTCTTTCAAAGAAGATTCAACCATCGATGATCTCATCGATGTTGTCGAAGTAGGTTTTTCTTGCTGAAAGTTACCGTTGCTTTGTCTGGTTTCCATTTTTACTTACTGTTTCCTTTTGTAGGGCAATCGGTAAATAACACAATTTTCCAGTGGCAGCTCGGCGCATCAATCCATTGACCTTTTTTTTTTTTGTTTTAGTATTTATATCCCGTGCATTTATGTGCTTAACAAGATTGATCAGATCTCTATTGAGGAATTGGATTTGATCTACAAGATTCCTAATGCCGTTCCTATCTGTGCTCATCATGAATGGAATTTCGATGAACTGCTGGAGACCATGTGGAAGGTAAACATATTTTTTTCATTGCCTTGGCATATATATATCGGATCGCTCGGGTACTCATCAATGTTGTTTTAGAAATTGGCATTGGTCAGAATCTACACAAAACCCAAGGGTCAACTGCCAGATTACGAACAGCCTGTCGTGTTGACGAGTGACAAGTGTTCAGTGGAAGATTTTTGTCTGAGTATTCACAAGGCTATTATGGAACAGTTCAAGTGTGCATACGTTTGGGGTTCTTCTGTGAAGCATAATCCTCAGAAAGTGGGTAAAGAACATATCCTTCAGGATGAGGATGTTGTACAGATTGTCAAGAAGTAAGTTGCTCATGAAACTGGAGGGTTCTGACCAAATACTGATACCATTTGTCATGATCTCTAGGATTTAAATCATGAGGTTGAACCTCCTGAAAAGTCAAATTATGGACCGAAAAAGAAAAACTGAATAAAAAAGTCTAAAATAGAAGAATCATTTACGCTCATTACAGCATTTTCAATCACAGATGGATGACAGTTGCTGGTTTAGAAGTTTTCGTGAGGTCGCCGATCTTTACTGAACCAACAGCGGCGCTCCGAGGATACGTTAAGATTGATGAATCGATGATTGTGGGGTATTTCGAGAAAAAAACAGTTGACTTGATTGGTTGAAAATAAGTTGGAAAAAAAGTTCCCAATGCATATGAAGTATTGAACGGCCCAATGTGTACGCATGTTTTGAATACTCTCTTTGCGCAGACATTTTCCCCCATTTAACAAATAAAACGGCAAAGTGGCACCACAGTATGAGTCTACCACAACAAGCATTAAACAATGGCTTGCCGAATGCTGCATTTGAAACGAATTGCAACTGATACATAAATTGTTCGGACACAGGAAAAGCTCAAATGATCAATCAAATATTTGGATTCTCACTTTTTTTTTCCCACCTTTTTTTTTCATTTTTTCTACAAGGATGCTCCAGTCCGCGATCAAGTCGAAAGCCAAAGGGAATATCTCATCTGTTTTTGCACATTTGGGAGCTTCCCGACCCACGCTCGGTCCTCGTTTCATTGATCTGAAAAAGAGCATCGCGCCCAAAGACCCTGCCGTACTACAAAGGGCATTTGATCGCTTGCTAAACCATCTCAAAAAGGAGGCGATTGAGATCCGACAACGAGGTTCTTCGGTCATTCCTGAAACAGACATCAAAACTATCCGTGCCAATGGTGGCCAGTTGCCAGAGTCTGTAGCAAAAGAAGTCAAGAAACGCGGTGCAGTAGTTGTCCGAAATATTGTGGATCAAGCACTTGCAGTAGAATACAAGGATCAAATTCAGAAATACATCCAGCGCCATCCCGGGATTGTCGGTTACCCCGAAGATCATCCGCAAGCGTGGGAAATTTATTGGGCCACATCCCAAGTAGCCGCTCGCAGCCATCCCAACTTTACAGCAACGGCGGTGGCGTTGAACCAGTTATGGCACACGCACGGCAATGCTCCCATTGACCTGACAAGAAATCTCATTTACTGTGATCGATTGCGTATCCGTCAGCCGGGCGACGCCAAGTTTGCTCTTGGAGGTCACATTGACGGTGGTTCAATCGAACGTATGTAAATGCCCTGATTTCATTTGATGGTCCGTAACGACATAGACACTAATAGTCAAAAAGGTTGGGAAGATCCTGAATATCGACAATGCTACAAAAAAATTTTGCAAGGACAGTGGGAAGACTACGATCCGTTTGATGTCACTCATCGCATCGAGGCTGAGATGGATTTTTATGAATCACCTTCAGGATGCTCTATGTTTCGTATTTTTCAGGGATGGCTCGCCCTATCCAAAATCGAACCCAACGGTGGAACGTTACGCGTGTGTCCCCTTATCCGTGAGCAAACGGCTTATTTTATGATGAAACCGTTATTGAAGGAATACCTTGACAAGAATGATTTCATGGGTGCTTGGCCCGGCCGATGTCAAGAAATTACGGCGGAACATCATCCGCATATCACCGACATCATGGTATCCGTCTCGCCGGTGGAACCTGGTGATGGTGTATTTTGGTATGTCAATATCGGAAATTGAGAAGTCCGTATTTCATATTCACCTTCCCAGCCTAGGCACTGTGACCTAGCCCACGCCGTGGAGCCAAAAAATGAAATGAAGAGTGATTCATCGGTTTTGTACATACCCTCCACGCCCATATGTCGTCGCAACTCAGAGTATCTTCGCCGTCAGCGGGATGCATTCTCCCTAGGCTTGTAAGTAAAAAGCCATTACTTTGATATTTGAAGAGCTAGGAAACTGATATACCATTGGTCGAAAGAACTCCCCCTGATTTTCCAGGAAATCATTGTGAGAAGGATTTCGAAGATCGCGCTATGCCTGACCATTTGACACAAGCAGGAAAGATGGGTATGGGCTTTGCACCTTTTGATGAAGAGAACGATAGCTTGAACAGCGGACAAAAGCAAGCTCGTCGGCAGCATAATCAAATATTAGGCTTGACAGGATCGTAAGCAACAAAAGTACGCTGGTATTCAATAAAGACACAGCGCGTGATGCTTCTCGATGGTATTTCTTATACTGTGACAGCACTTAAAAGAAAGGAACGATATCCCAAAAAACAACGAAGCGGCGTACCATTATTGTGCATTTTATACCACATAGATTTTTTTTAAAAAAAAAATTGTAACTGAACTCTTTACTTGTCCCTTTTACGGATTAAGAAAAACTGATTAAATTTTTTTTTATCAAGTGCCTTTTTTAATCAAGGTTTTCACAAAAGGATGATGTTACAAAAAGAAAACAATAGACACTGTTTTTCGCCGTGTCCATGGATTATTGCTAAAAGCACAACAGGGAGCATAGTGTGAAACTCCCTGATAATATTTTCTACCTAGTAATTCATCGACCAGCGAGTAAAAGTACTTTGTATATATCGGTGTCAAGACCTTCCCCCCTATTCTTCGTCACATTTCTCCTCTCCATGGAGATAATATGGTGGAGCAATAGTCCCATAAATATTTTTGTAAGCTGTGAAATGTCGCAACACTTCATCATCTACTACTGCATTTCCTTCAGTGCTTTTTTCCTTCCTTCCTTCCTTTCCTTTCAGCGTATCATCGACCCCAGTTTCCGTTCCTTTTTTCAATATCACACATTCCATTCCTTCCTCAGAATTCATCAGAAAACATGAAGTCGCTTTATTTTATGCTGCTTAACAAAAAGTTTGATGATCAATATACGTTTGATCTCCATGGTATAGTAAGTTGCATCGATGATATGGACAATGCCACTTGAGAGAGAAAAATCCTGTCACCCTTTTTTCTTCCTTTTTTTAAACAAATTAACCCTCCATATCAGCTAAGTGTGCAAGATTTTTGCTCTGCGATGAGTACGATCAATCGAACAATGCGCGAGTCACCCCCGCCTGGAAATACCGGCCTTTGGCTGGGGATTGTGTGGACAGTTTGGATATTATTGGGGGCTGCCATTTATATGATGTGGAACCACGTACAACAACGACCTTATATTTTGGTGATAATGCCCATCCTGATGTTGGCGGTGTCTCTGTTGGTCTTTTGGAAACATAGAAGGTCCCAAATAAAGGTATATTGGCGGGTGGGGTTTGGGGTTCAGTTAAAATGGAAAACTTAGTGGAAAGTTTAGTTTGAAAAAACAGTGATGCAAGTTTGCAATCAACTGAACGCCATTGAAAACGTCCGCGGCATCAATTTTCGATTCACAAAAAATGGAGCCACCGTCATCCGGCCACACCTGTTTGGTTGGCGTCCCTGGCACAAGACAGTTTATGCAAGTATCCATTTTTGGTTTTTCTTCAAAGTGACACAACCATGGAAAATTAACATGGAAAGGCGACTGGTGTAGGCTATTCTCATAGAATTTGATGACAGGTATAATGCTCTAGTTCAAGAAAAAGCAGTGAAATACGCTGCCGAAGGTTTCGTGACGGTGCCACTGCAACCCGCGAGCGTGCATTACGCGCAAGGACTGTCGGAGAAAAGCACTCATGCTTACTATTATCCAAACTTATGGACCGATATTCCAACTTATGTGGAGAAGACTAATTATAAAACGACTCCACAGTAACCACAGAGAAAGTCACGACACAAAACAAAAAGAAGTTTATTCTTAAAAATATACAGTGCAGCCAAGAAATTACATCATGTCGTTTTTGTTTATATTTTGGAACCGAAAAATTGTGATAATTATTTTTTATTTATTTTTCGAGAATGAATAAAAAAATGTTAACAAAAACTTTTGAGAGTATATAGAGGGAGCAGCTGCTGGCTCATTTGTTTCGGGTGTTTATTTTATCCTTCCGGAAGAAATAGCATGACACCGGTGTCTCAACCCGGTTTCAAACGCCGAACGGTGATTGAAAAAAAAGTGGGCAGCAGAAGGATGGAGGGGACTTTGAAAAAACTAGAAAAAATGATCTGCGAATATGCCGGCGCTTTGCGGGATATAAAGATGAACAAGTGATACAAACAACAGGCGAGCAAAACAGATCATTGTTGATCTGTGCGGAAAATCACGAGGTGCAAAATCAGGGCCGATTCAATTAGTTGGCAAAGTAGCTTTCATGTTGAAAACAACTCCGTTCACTTATTAAAGATTTCAAGCATGCAATGTTTCAAATGGATGGTTTCATGATAGCGACAGCCCAACCCACTCGAAAAAGAGCTGAAAAAACTTTGCTTTGAACTAATTTACGCAACTATAGCTTGATCAACATGATAACTGTTGTTGACATGACAATATTTGACGCCTGCCATAGTTATTGTTCTGTAAGAGGGAGAAAACAATAATAAAAATAAATTTTACACATGCTGCCCCAATACTCACCGCCACTATTTTTGGTGGTAGTGCCTTCTTATGTAGAACGAAAACTCTTTAGTGTTTTGATGCCTTCCATAGAAAAACGAATAGCAAGGATCAAAGCTCTATCATGGAAAAATGAGGGAATTTTGATGAATAAACCGGAATATGATTTCGATGATAGGGAAAATTCACAAAAAAAGAATAATCGAGTGAGTGGTAATGTGAGACATTACGTTCATTTATTTGCCGTTTTCGTCATGCATTTCGGTTGACAGCGCGATCGGATCCGAAAAACAGCGAGATTAACTAATCGAGCCGTCGTGGTGTGATTGTGCGGAATGCTGTATATATAAGCCAGTGGATCATTTGGATTTTAATTTCTACTTAATCCCTTTACATCACCACTGGCTCTCTTCCCCTCTTCATTACCGTCATGAATAACACTGACCCTGCTAATCTTCCCTCTGTCCGTTTGCCTGAAGACGCTTCCATGGATCAGGAAGAGTATAATACCGGCATGCATGAGGTCAACCAAATGGATCCCAACGGCAAACACACCAAACACTATCATCATTATCCCACATACAAGGCCATGACCCGTAGAGCCAGCGTCACTGTCAACGGTCAAGATCGTCGTCGACCCTTGACTATGGGCAATCCTGGTGTACTTGGTAATGGATAACTGTAAACCGAAAAAAAGTGGCATGGTTGACTTATATCAATCTTTTTTATTATTGCAAACCAGGTCTTTGGTCCTTTGCCACCGTGACAATTCTTCTCGGTACTTTCAATTTATTTTTGCCTGGAATGTCGAATCACGTTCTTCTCCCCACCGCAATTATGTTTGGTGGATTAGCCCAATACATCGCTGGGTAAGTAAAAAGAAAGCGCTTTTTTCTTTATGTTCACACGGATATGAACTAAAAAGCAATTTAAACTCATTCTTGTTCTTACCTTCACATATCAGTTTCCTGGACTTTTTCTATGGTGGTACTTTCTCGGCTACCATCTTGGTATCTTATGGTGGTTTCTGGACGGGTACTGGTTTACTTATGTTGCCTGCCTTTGCCGAAAGCATGGCAGCCTACACCACCGATTTCGATGTCAACAGAGCCAACGCTATCTATCACTTTATGTGGGCCTTTTACACCCTGATGCTTCTCTTGATGTCCTTGAAGATCAAAGCAGGAACCTTTATCTTATCCTGGTGTCTTGGTTTTGTGTTCCTCACTCTTTTATTGGAAGCCGTCTTTTATATGACGAGCATTTCTCCTATTCTCCGTGTCAGTGGTAAGTTGATAATCATGGCAACGAAATGGGAATGATTCAAACACGGATATTAATTGGTCATTTGCTATTTTCACAGGTGTTACAGCTTATTTGGCCGCTCTTGGAGCTTATTACAGTGGTATTGCCGCTGTCATGGAAGAACAAGACGTCGTCTTGTGGGTTGGCCATTATCATCAACATTAATTTAATAACCTTTTTAGACGCATTGTTTTTATAGTTAATTTGTTTTTCTTTTTTAATCTGGCATAACCTTTTTTTGCATCATTTATACAATAACAACTTTTGGCATTTTTTTTCACTCGATCATGAAGCCGTTTTCACTTGACAGTTACGTGACTGTATTAATTTTTGCATTAAATGGTTTGAATTTCTTTCACATCAGTGCGCGCGCGTCTGACTCCTAGTAAACCGAAAATGGATGCGCGACCCAGCATCAATGTGGTGAATAAACCATTCTTTCTCGACTGTGTTGGCTGGTCAGAGGATAACAATCTAGTCGTCTGTCTGGAGAACAACATTTATCTTTTGGTATGAGCACGTAACTGGATTCGCGTGCATGTCAATTCAAACTAAAATGTTTGTTCAATAAAGACCCCGATTCTGGTCAGCGTATCGTCCGATGTGGATCCTTACGATCACGTCAGTCTTGAGCCCGTGGAGGAAGCCAAAGACGACTTTGACGAAATGAGTGGTGAGCTACTTCTTTCAATATGGTTCTGCGAAATGCACCTGTCGCTCATCATGCACCTGTCTTTCCAGTCGTCGATAGACCCCTTCAACCAGCTTATGCTCTTCCTGAATCTTACCGATGCGCTGTTTGGTCTCCCACCGGCCTCACATCCACTCAAGGGTAACCGATCGCTTGCACACAAACCATGTCTTTCTTTCTGCTCACTGCACGAACTGTAGCTGTTTTTTGACCGTCGTGACCACAAAGCATCGCGTGTTTCTTTATAATCGGGCGGAGAAAGACCCAAAAATGGATTGGACACTCGTAAGCACCAATCAAACACATATCACCCCAAGAAAAAGAATTGGAGGCTAGAATTCGTTTTTTTTTTATTGTTGTGATGTAGGCAATTGATATGACATCCATGATCCGGAAAATTGCCTTGGATGGAGCACGTAAATTTTCAACTGTCCATGAGATCGACCGTTTTCAAACGTTATGTAAAGTATCAATCAATTTTTATTGGGTCGCTCGACAATTTACGTTTACTTTTTTTTTTTTTTTTTTTTTTTTTTGCGATACAGATGCAGCGTGGTCATCCCGTATCATTGGGGATTCTTTGGCTGAAAAGCCAGCATTGCTCGCTCTCAGCAATAAAGTGGGTGAAATCAATATCTGGAGGTTAGATATGGGTTTACATAAAATTGAATGGTTGTCGCATCCCAGGTGGCAGCAATTAACGTGTTGTTCATTGTTCATAGTTTCGCAAAGCATAAGGGCATTCGTCACGGAATCACTCTTCAGCCTCACCGGTCGTTTGTCAATCTCTTGCGTTGGACTGACTGGCATAAAAACAATCATCAATGTAAGTGAGCACGGTGTTGGGTTGTAGTGTTCGATACACGCTCTTATGAGATCTTCAATTGTAGACACCGCTTATCTTTTATCCACTTGCAGCGATGGCACTGTGGCTTTGTCCTCCGTGACGGTGACAATTGCAATCAAAGAGCAAGAAACCCGTGTGTCGTCTGTTAAAGCCAAAACGCTTAAAACTTGGTTTGAACATGATAATGTAGTCCCTACTCTCGTAAGAACATGGGATGATTTCGTGAGTATATCCCTGAAATTCATTGAACGCATATATAAAATGGACGGTGCACTGACATTGATTCTCCAGAGTCACAGTCAGACGATCAAACTAGTGGTAGCCAAAAGTATTACCGTTTATGCTGCTACCATTCAGGTGAACGGAGACAAGGTGACCATGCAAGATGAATGGACCAACTATCCATTACAGTATTCCGCTATGGGGCTCTCAGGTACAATTGATTTCATCCATAATGCAAAGGGATACGGTCAAGCTAATATTCCCTTTTTTCCCTTCAAATGTAGGAGCGAACTGGTCGTTAGACGGCGAATTTATGCGGGTATATACATTTGAAGGTGAATGTGTCGTGCTCACCCTTCGTGGCGGTCAGTTGGTTTATCTGGAAGACGACTCGAGCATGGTGAACCGTAAGCTGCTACAAAAATATAACCAACAATGGACGGAAGAGCAGACGGATATCGAAGAAGGCAACCTGTTCCCTCCGAGTGAGGTGATGCCGATCTTGTGGGGCACAGCCGTCTCTTCCCGAGAACTGTACACCGCCATCTTATTCTCGTACGTTGACTGGCCAGTAAAATGTGGTCCTGTTGTTATTTTATTCTAAACAGTGACCGTGAAATAGGTTGAGACCGAATGCAGATGTCACGTATCGAGGCGAAACAACGATGCAAACCTCGCTGGCTTTTATTATGCATGCTGAACCAAACAGTGAATCGACTCTCAACTCTCTAAGTGAAAGTATCAACCAATTGATTCAGAAACCGGAATTTCGTAAGTGATGAATTGGTTCGGCATGTAAATTGGTTTACTCAACTCATAATTGTTGATGCATTGTTGGGTAGTGTTCACACAGTCGATCCAAAGTCTATTATATGAACATCTAGAGTATTTGACCAAGGATGATGATCCAAAGTCCATCATTTCGTGGTTATCCGTCTTTGAGCGGATCATGGAGCAAGACGTGACACAGAACAGGTACAAAAGGGAAAAGCAGAAGCCTCGAATGGAACATATCGCTCAACGGAATGATAGCAAGCAGCAGTCTTTACATGAACGATTGTATGACAATATGCAAGCATGCGCAGCGCGCATGTTGCTTTACATTCACTTTGCACTCAAAGTATGGTGGGGTCATGACTATTGCCGGAACGTGCGTCAATCTAAAATTGAAGGTTCTATTTGTGTTAGTTTTATGAACTACCAATCGAGGCAGCCACGTATCTAAAGAACATTTGCGACAAAGCTCAAAAGCTGGCTTGGGGAAATTATCTGACCGCCATATTACAATATCTATTGGACATGTCGGATGCGGAATTTCAATCGTATCATGGTACAGGTTCTTAAATTGCAATTGTATGCTCTATGGTCCTAATCATTATGACGATAGATGACGATATCATGGTCATGCTACTCCTTTGTGATCGAGCATTGCGTCAAATTGACGCCCCTCGACATCTTGTCGAGTTAAGCAAAGATGTCTATGAGCGAATTGGCCGCGTGTTCCCATCATCCAGTGTTTATACCTCGCTGGATACTGAACTGGATCGTGCGATGGCATTATTGGGCGGAAAGGAAACCACGCTATTCGCATTGGTTCCACGCGAGAAATGCCCCGTTTGCGAAGAACATATCCTTTTTTAAAAATGTCGATAGTTAGAGCCCAATCATCACCCGTACTTCTCCTTAACCTTTGTGCTTACTGATTTCGCCATCCGATCAATCTTTAGCGATATGCCAAGCTGGTCATTTCTGGGGTAAGCGCTGAAAATTATGGTTGTGGTTGACCAAAAGTGTCTCACGATTAACCACCCTCGTTTTTCTCACAGAACAATGCAGCATGACGTTGCGGGTACTGGCTACCCCCAATATCCGAAAGTGTGCGACGTGTGGAGCAAAGAGTTTGAAACCCGAATTGGTGGGCACATCGTCCGCATCCATGGTCGATCATGCTTCGCTGACGAACCTGATAGTATCCGAGTGCCGAAAATGTATTGTCTGCGGAATGGGTCTCTTAGACGTGAATGTAAGGCATCACATTATGTCACGAATTACACGTCATATTGACCAATGAACATTGCACTCTAGGTCATACGATAGCGTGAAACCACAGATGTGGTAAAAAAAGCCCATGGATAAGATATAAAGATGCTTTTTATAAATTGTATATAATCACAAATACACACATACAGACACACATGGAAACGAATATTCTATTTGTATTTGGTAAAATAAGTACGCGAGTTCTTCATCCTTGTCCCGGAACTGGAAGCCAAAAATGGAGGCTTTGACAAAGTTCACATTACAGATAAATACCTGCGTTCTTTTTGGATTTATTCGATGGCTATAATAGATTTTCCATATTAATAGTTTGATCTGTGTGTCATTCTATGAATTTCTGTATATTGCGATAGAATACAAAAGGATGGTCAAGTGGTTGATCTCATCATTCGATTGAGGATATCCTTTTTTTTTTTTGCTTTCTATTTTTAGAGCGGTTGAGGTTGCTGTCCAAAACGTTGAGCACATTGCTGATTGAGCTTTTTACGCGTCTGCAAGAGAGTTGTAATGGGCTCCAAGTGTGTACAGATGTTTATGGTATCTATTGTTCATGTCAGCATTCAATGTCTAGAGAGGATCCAATGATGAAAAGAAGACTTACGCTAATTTCAGAGGAACTTTATCGGGATATTCCTCCTCATTGATTTTTAGTACTGGCGAACCCATTTGGACAATGTGAACCGGAACTTGTTTCGCGCGAGACAAGGCCAAGATCTATACAATCACAAAGTTAATACCTGTGATTGGAGGTCATTCCAGAGAATCCGTTTTCAGCTTACCTCAAGCTCACCACCCCAAACCGCGGTGTTTTCGACATCATCACAGTATCGATCAAAATCCTCTATTGTCCAATAATGGCCGTTCAGTTGTTGATTAATTTTAGTGACGAACATATTAATCAAAGCATACCTTTCGTGTACATGTCACCATTGTCTTTATACAAAAAAGGCATAAAGTCATCAGGGTGCTCTCGCATATAGTCGGCCGCGATTTTGCGTAATTCTGTATAGGAATTGGCTTGCTTATATCTTCGCAACAGTTGATCAGAGAAAGCATTGTATAGACTACCCGAGAATGACAATTGGATCAATGTACCGTATCACAACAAAACGACGCTATTCTTCCACTTACCAATGACCATCGGCTGTAATCTAGATAGTGCAAGAAAACCATCCATTAGAAAATCCAAGGTGTGTGCGATATTAAACAGGTGTCATCACGTACCTGTTTCACTTGTAGACGCATAGGAACGAGCAATTCCTCAATGGCAGATTTTTCGACAGCGGCCATGTCGACTTGGCCTTCAGCTTCTTGCTCAGCTTCGTCACGAAGACGCTGCATTTCGGCTTCTTTCCGTTCTTTCCGAAGCTTTTGTCGATTCGGTTTCTTTGCGGTTGTCTGCGAAGTGGCCGGCGTGGGTTGTGGTGCGACAGGCTCCTCTTCCACTGATAAACGATTTAATGTTTCCAGTGAGATGCCATCGTCGATCTAAAATTACGATAATCGCACGTCAGTGTCACACGAGCTTTTACGATCAAAGGAGGAAAATTTACATGGCCGTCGTCGTCCTTGATTCCATTGAGTTCATTGAGTTCTCTGTCGTGTTTGGTTTTTAATTCGTATTCCAAGTCTGCAATTTTGGAATTCATTTCTCTCTTTTTGCGCTTGTCACTTTTGGGGGTTGATTTGCGAAGACCGATGATTCGCGTTTGCAGTGCTCGTTGTTCTTCGCGATGACGAGTGAGCATTTCGTCGAGCGTTTCTGACTTTTCGGCTTCATCGTGCACAGGCGATGGAGGTGTCTCGACCACTTGCGCCGCTGCTTCCTGAAGCATTTCCTTGATATCGCTCATACTGTTCGAATTTGTAAGGTGGAGTGAAAGAAAAAGAACAAGAGAGCAGAATTATTTTAAAGACCGGCGGGCACTTGCAAATTTTCAGTGATCCAACTCTTGCGCTCGTTTGCTTGGTATGAATCAACCAATCAGGTTACAAACAAGTTGTTCACGTCCATGGTTGAACAACTCTGGACTAAAAGTAATTTGACCGATTAAGTCGTACCAAGCAAAGAGTGTCCAAAATCTGGCTATGCTATGATGCGGCATGATTGAAAACGGACAGGGTTGCTGAGAAGTTGGGGCGAGGAGCGGCGACAAGACCAACAATCCGACTACGTGAAGTGTGGTAGACGATCTTCTAATGCTTTTGATATGGATGACCGGGGAAACATAAGCCAAGTATCAGTTAAAGAAAAATGGCTCAGCAAACAATACTCGGATCATTGAATTCTCTTTCAAAACTATGCCTTGACCAGAAAGTGAATAATAGGGCAGCTCGTCACAGATTACTCTATCCCAACCCCTGCCATGGCAATATTTGAAACCAAGCTTGATTCAAGCAAGGGGCGATTGATGGGAACATGAACAATGTAAGCATGGAGCATCAAGGGAATCGTAAGATAAAGAAGCATTGAAACACATATCTTTGTGGAGTGATGGATGCATCCCTTTGGACATCTCCCTTTTTTTTTTTGTCATGCATGCATCATAGAGGAACAAGGGAGAAGACATCCGAAAATATGTTTCCATTGATGTATGGAAGGACAGACCTGGAAGCATTTTTCCCCTGATTTATCAATGCAACGATGCATCGATCACAGCTGTCATCCGCACGTCATATTTGGAAATAAAATACCATCCACCTCACCCAGTGGCAATTCCATAAACTGAGTAGTAGTACGAGTTGAAAAAGAAAAAGTTTTACTGCTAATTACTGAGCTGGAAAAAGTGACATTAAAAAAGAAAGGTTTCTATGGATTACTTCTTTCCTGATTGTTGTTGGGAAAATTCGAGGTATCGTTTCTGTTGCACGTCGAGCACTCGTCGCTTGTTAAAGTATTCAACCTACCGTAAAAACATGTAATGATGAGCTCTCTTGTTGAAAAGATTACCTAGCAAGCAGCAAGGACTTACCCAGCTTGCCATGCAATCGTCTTCGTATTTCTTCTTCTTTTCCAGACATGCTTGCGCCTTTTCAGGCGATTTCTCCACCACCACGGGATCAATGATATTCAATTTGTCCAAGCAGGCAAAATATTCGTCTCGCACTTTCCAGCATTGTTTACGTTGTTCACGCGTGGGCGGTTTGGTTGGTGCTGCCGATGAGCTCATAATGTTCAGATGGCCAACAGCAAAGCATCACTCTCTTCAATGGGGAAATCCAAATTTAGTTGGTCATGGTATGACTGTTTGTGACGGCTAGATTGGAGCAAGAACTCTGAAACTTGGTTTTTTTTTTTTTCGTTTTGATGATTTGAAAATGGCAAGGGAAGAACAAAAGCTTGGAAAAAAAATAAGAGTAATCTAAGGAATATACATTGAAGGGAAGAAAACAAAAACACAAGGGAATTATTTTGAAGAAAAAAAGAAAAAAAGAATCATGTATGAACAAAAAGGCACCTTTTTCGTCTTTTGGAAATGGATGAAAAAGAAAAATGTTGCTGGACAAGGGATAAGATTCTTAAGGAGAGCTGCTACTCTACAAAATATTTGAAAAATGAAAATGAAAAAAAAAATGTGGGAAAAAAAGAAGGAAGAAGGACGACGAGCAATGAACGTGGACAAGACTTCTGTTACTGGGATGCTTTGGTGGCGTCCATTTGGCTGATAATGCTGTCACAGCCTGGAATTCGGTCGTCTCGTTGACTCGGTAAAGCTTGTTGTTGTTCCTGACCGCGGAGCACCCATTTCTTGAGAATCTCTACTTGAATGTTGCCCATGATCAATTGTTCGATATGGTACAGTAACAGAGGCGTAGACAGCACACCCACGGTGCCAGGATTGCCATTCTGATAAAGCACATTAATCAGTGGAACTCCCATAGCAACGGTTTTTGTAGCACCGCAATACTAAATCAAAGGAAAACAAAAAGTTAGCTTGGTAAATCGGCGGGTGTCCATGGTACAAGTTATTTAGTGGGTTTTACCATGACAGCTACGGTGTCTTCGCGACTGTATCGAAATCGATTCACCCATTTCGGAGTTTTCACGCAACGTGGCAAAGGAATGTATGCAAGGAAAATGCAAAGAAGAGAAAAGAGGATGTAAAAAATGGCGTTGATAACAGCGACGATAATGATATCTTTGGTGGTGACGGCGGCAAAAGAGCCTGAATAAACAGCATCGGAAAACACGGACCACACCATGGCCAGTAATGCGATACTGCTGACTTCGGATAGATAGCATTTGACCTTGATCTTTGCCACTGTTTCGGTATAAAACCATTGAATGATCTGGCCAACAATCAACGGGGCCAGCACCGTCAAGCCGAGTTGCTTCAATACCGACACAAAGTCCACGACCCCACCCACTTGATTTTGACTTTCGTCTTCAGGTGTGGCATTGAGAAGTGGGCCTTGAAATGTAGATACCAAAGCCGGCGATACAAAGATCCCCAAAACGTTGCCAAGGGCAGCATTCATTAAAGCTAAAACAAAAAATAAAAAATGAGAAACAATGAAACACATTTCTCATGATTGTATCATCGGTGTCGCGAATAATTACCGGAAGCTTCGTTGCCTTTGGCGTTTTTGGTCATGACGACGTTGGAAGAGACGGTGGTGGGTGTGCTGGCGGCGATGACAACGCCAATAAGGATGAGAGAATTGATTGGAGCGTGACATTTAAAGAGCAAAAGAATGATGCCAAAGACGAAAAAGGGTATAATGATGAGATTAATGACTTGGATTAATACATGCAGGCGAACGCGTAAAATGGTTTTGGCAAGAATTTTCGTTCGAAGTGATAGTCCAGAAATTAAAAAGATGAGAATCACTGCACCTATACATTTTTTTTTTTTTTTTTTTTTGTGATGGTGAGAATGATGGAAATAAGAATCAAGTATCACGTTAGGTGATGATGGGTTACAGAACGAGACGTACCCCATTTAATGGTCCATTCGGCGCGTATGTAGCCCCCTCTTCTTGCAACGTCTGGTACTTGAGTTGCGAGAACGATGACAAATGCAAGGCCCAATAAGAACCAATATTTTTTGAGTAAAGCCAGTGAGATTGTTTTAATTTTTGTCAAGTACGCTTTGGTTTTTGAGGGGGAGTTGCATTGTGAAGCGATGGTATTTCCAGAGATGGATGCAATCATGGGCTGTTTTCGTGCCGATTCTTGTGGTAGTGTCGCTTGACTGGCAAATGAAGGCGAAGCTTTGAGTTTGGACTCATTCATCGCAAGTTTCAAAAGTCCAAAAAAGAGCGAAGGCGATTGTCTATGCTGAAACCAATTTCGAAAACCCATTTTATCGGTTAACGGAAAACGAAAAAAAAAAAGAAAAGAGATACACAATCATGCGATGCAGGTCTTTATGTCGTCGGTTTTTTTTTTGCGTTTGCTAGGGGTAGGTTTTTTTTCTGTTGGGGGAATATGAGGGTCCAAGGAAGGGAAGGGGGGGGGAGTAGAAAAAGAAAAAAGGTAAAGAAGGAGGATCTGTATAAGCGAGAGTGAAGGGGCAAGGATGGGCTACTTTTTTTGGGGGGGAAGGGCGCTCAAGGTATTCTTTCATTGGGAGAAAAGAATTCGGTCATGGTGGACCACAAAGGGTTGATTGCGTGATAGAAAGATCCATCGAAACTAATGAATAAAGAGTTTTGAAATGCTTGTCATTCGTTTTTGTTTTTGAATCAAATGAACAGTTATGGTCGATGATCTGTTATTTTGTTTTGCATCAATGGTCATGTTTCCACCATGCCAAAAAGCCCTTTTCAAGTATTTCCCCTAAAAGATGGCCACGTATGGTATGCTTGTCATTGTGGGCTAGAATAGTGGGTACAAGGCCGTAAAAAACAAACTATATTCTCAGGGATCTGCAATCAATTTCGCCACGGTGGCAATCGTACATGATACTGGCAATTACATCAATCATTTGTTGGTGAAGGTCGGCTTTGTACTCTATTCACTTGACCTTCCAAGTATTGGTGATAGACGTCTTTTTTTTTTCACGCTTGCGCTCGTCTCCATCAATATTGCCCCTTTTTCATAAAATACCATCCCCTTCTTCGTTAATAATATATCTTTTTTATTCCACTGTTTTCCATATTTGATAGAATCCCAAGGAAAAAGGGCGTCCATGCAAAGTATAATACTCCACCATCCACGGCATGATATGCAGCCATTATGTTCGTGCCTTGATTCTACCGTGAACTTTGATTTTTATTTTTTTTGAAAGCAAACATCTGAATCAAAACAAAGACTAATCACCGCGGCATCACTGCTGCACCCCCCATCCCACTGGTTATGCTTGGCAATAATGTGTTCTTTTTGTCACCTGTCAATGCAGGTTCTTTGTTTCTTGTGATCATTCTCTATCGACAGCGAGATCGTCGTCGTTTAGGGTTTATCCTTGCGCCCGCATAAAGCATACCGAAAAAGTGGGATGAAAAAGAATTTCGGCCGAAAAATAAGAGATGGAGATTTATCGTCACCACTTAAATTACGTTTTCAGATTCTTTTCAATTAAAAGAAAAAAAGATCTTACGAGAATTACGCCCGTGTCTCTTTTGATTGTTCACTCTAATTTTTTCTTGTCATATTGAAAAGAATGATTAAATTGGCAAGGTCTGCAGGAGAGGATTTTTTTTCTTTCTTTTTTGATTGCCAAGGTGACACCAGGTCCGAATGTTCCACGGTTTCTGATCGGTTATCACTATGCAGCAATTTACATGGGCTGTATGTCATCATCATCTTGGCAACCTTGGGTCCCAATTTTTTTTTTCATTATGATCTTTTGGTTGGAATGCCATACCCGCCGTGCCTCTCAAAATAATCAATAGCTCCTTAACACATTCAAATAATAATGCTAGCCGAACGATCAACGGTGTATCTACCTTTTTGGTGTCTGTTGTCAAAATTAAAAAAAAAGTCAATCAAAAACAACAACACTGGAAGATCTATCTATGTTGGCTCCATTACTGTAAAATATACCATGCATCATTTCGCCGTGATCCCCCAATATGGATATTTTAACATGTCGCCTTCCCTAATATTGGGAAGCAACTGAGATCATACTACGAAAAAAAAGGGCCTCAAACTAAGTCACAAGATGTCCGTTTTCCTCCTTTTCTTCCCCCCAATGGCGCCATTGGGTTCCACAGTACCGGATTCACAGACCAGTACGATAAACTTTACGGCAAAATATTAGGCGTATCGATCGGTTGATGAAGCATGAGCAGCAAGCTGAGATGCATGTCTCGAATGCAACATTCACGGAAACCAAAGCAAAAGGGCAATTGCTCGAAAATCGAACTTTCCGCCGGTCGATCTTGCACAACATCGAACTTGCTGCTGCAAGACGGCAATGCAGAGCTTATGTTATCATGCTCCGGCAGGGGTTCATTCTTGGCAAGCTCCACATTTTTTTTTATCTGGCTGCAAGGCATTACGACAGAAATTTTTTTTTTTTTTTTTTTTTTTTTTTTTTTGGTTGATGTTCCAACCGTTTTTCGACCTGATTCGCACGAGGAGCGATCGCCGCTTCGATTGGTGTTATTGATCCCTTGGATCTCGGCCAACAACAAAAAGTAGTAGCACATGTAATTCAAGAGGGTGTGGATCATCGCGAACCATTTTAAAAAAAGAGAGCCGAGGCGCCAAAAAAAAAGTACAAGTGTCATTTGGTTTTTTGGGTGCCATATTTTCCAAGTCTCGTTGTGATTCCCCTTAATAGACGCCAAGGATTCCATTATCGTCTATAGCTCTCGAGCAGTACATAAGACGACCATTTCAATAAAGACGGTGCCCTTGTTTTCCTTGTTCCTAAAAGCATGAGTCTCATCCTTTAATTTTTGAAAGCCTTGAATAAAATATACCCCGTTCTTAGAAAACGGGAGCCATCGAATTGATTTATCAGCGACAGAAATCCCGATTCGGATCATGCAATTTCGTAGAAAATAGTAATTGCCCATAAAGGCAGTCAATGGATGATAAAATCCTTTATTTATTTATTCATGTTTTTGACATGAGAGAAAGTGCCCGGTGGCGGCTTAATTATGCGTTGGGTCTCGATGGATTGCTCTCCAGGCCGTGCTCAGCGATAATGCTGGCGTGCTTGCCTTCGTTGAGTCGTACAATTGTGGGCTGAACCAGAGTGGACAAGGCTGGTTTCTTGATACCGGAACGAACTGGCTGCTTATGGTCTTGCTTCAGCTGTTCAACGTTTCGGATCGTGGCGCCACATGCCATCTTTAATTTACGATGAAAATGAGCATCCCGCAAACTCTCCATGTCATATACATACGTTCAGAGTCTTGTGCAAGGCAACAAATGCCTCCATATGCATTTCCTTATCAATGAATTCAGCCGGCACCGTCGCCCGCTATTCCTTTATCATGACATAAATTCCTTGGGCAGGTGATGACATGGTCCAATGCCAGAAAGCAGTACCTACTTTTCTTAGGCCAACGCTTGGTGCACTCCTCAAAATTTCGCTCCAATCAATCAACTTTGAGCGTCTTAAGTTGATGAAGCCTTCGCAGCCCACATTTTCTGGCTTGATTTGCCCGTGATAACACCCTGGTGATGATTTTCTTCGTCGTCGAGGGCTCCATCGTCGGGATCACCTTTGCGGGTTCCACATTCTTCGTAATGCTTGCAGGGGAACCAGATTACACAGTCGCTGGATCGTTTGACACTGAATACGATGTTGAACCTCCGTTTGATTTGGCAACAGCGTCGGGAACGGTGGCGGTTCAATGAATATTCGTGTAGGACAAATACACCAGTGATGTAAGAGGCGTTGGTCGGGATGATAGTGGCCAAAAGGAACAGAAAAGATCTCATCTTTACGCGTCAGCCCTCCAATTTTCAAAGCGGACGTCACCCTAATCGATTTTGGAGTGCACCCAAGTATAGGCATTTTTATAAAGCAGTGCATTAGCTTAAAGAAGTGTATCCTAAGATGGGCGTGAATGAAATGCATCGACTTCTGAAAAATGACGAGAATGATGCTTGAGGAAATTATATCATAAAGCTATGTGCATGTAACAATTGCAGTATGACAGGGTTCCACGGGTTGCCTGGACACCGAACCCAAAACTACTGTTCCTACAAGCTAAAGAAAGAAAATATCATTAGTTCACCAGTTATCAAAACGACAAGTATTGCAAGAGAAATTGGTCGCTTCCCACTCCAGGCTGGCTTGCAAAAATGCTACTAGGATCCTGAACCTTTCTCTGAACGTTGGTTTCAACGTAGGGCAGGGTTAATGTGTAAACTGCCATCATGTTTTTCTTGCACGATGATATATTATCTTCAAAAAACCATGCAAAGTGCGAGGCGGAAATGACAGAAAGAGAGAACACAAAAACAACTAAATCAACTTCACTTCAATCCACACCAAAATCAATTAGCATGACACAATTTGGAATGCTGACGCGTGGACTGAAACCTTTCTTTTCTTTCTGACCACCATCTACTTGACCTGACCAACATCTCTTACATCACTGCTGCGGTTGAAACCTTTCAACAGCCTTGTGCAAGTGACTGAAAACGGTGTATTTGTCCTACACGAATATCATTGAACCGCCACCGTTCCCGACGCTGTTGCCAAATCAAACGGAGGTTCAACATCGTATTCAGTGTCAAACGATCCAGCGACTGTGTAATCTGGTTCCCCTGCAAGCATTACGAAGAATGTGGAACCCGCAAAGGTGATCCCGACGATGGAGCCCTCGACAACGAAGAAAACTTCAAGGCAGCGTGTTATCACGGGCATATCAAACCAGAAGATTAGGCGCACCAAGTGTGGGCCTGTCTTTCGGGTTGACGGACTACCCCCATCCGTCATAAACTCCTCTTCCCTTGGTTATTGGAATGAACGAAAAACATTACCAAGCGAGCTTTGACAGCTCTTGGAAAACAAGCTAAATCTCAAAGGTAAAAATAACTGCTGCCAAAAAAAAAAAAAAAGAGACCCGTATTCAGTTTACCATTTGAAAATGTAGACTTTTGGGAACAAGAACCCCGCGATTGGACAAGCTTGAACTCTGTGCAACACCTTGTCTTGCATGGCCCAGCTGTGATTCGACGCAAGGCGTCAGAGAGGATGATGAAAGACGCAAAGACGATCACGAAGCATGTGGTCGCTGGAACTATTGCGGAAACGATGGCCAAAAACCTTGCGACATAAAACAAAACGGGGTCGCGCCATGGTTTTTCTTCTGTAGCTATTAAATTGGTTTGCAGTGCAAAGCAAGTCAGGGATTATTCAAGAACTTCTTTGACCATTATGCGAAGCAAATATCGCAAGCATCACAGAAGACTCGATTGGCAAAGGTAAAATATTCGCTGCTCATGCCACTGCAGGCTTACCCATGAATACTCTGGTTTAAATGCGCTTCCAAACTGCCAGGACCAAAGAAGCAGCCCAGAACAAGGAAAATGAAGTCAAGCATAAAGCTAGCCATGGTGAGCCTTCCAAGTCAAGGAAGCGGCAGCAACTTCAAATCATTGGGCAATGTTCGTCATTCAGACGCGGAGGATGAGGACGTGTGGATGCTTTGGAGAACCTTTTGGACGACCAATACGCCGTGATCCATCCTTTGCTTGGGCGAGCTTCTCATATGACGCTCGCTCCAAATTAAAAATTTTGGACTTGCTGTCCCTTACAAAAAAATAAATAAAAATAAAAAAAATCGCTCTGTATTAATGCTGAGAGGTGGAAATGGTGCTTCTTATTGGTTCAGCCATGGATCGTTAACGTTTCTTTTTCATACTGGAAGACCCCACTCGTTTGGTTTTTCACAGCCCGCAAAATTCATTGGTGCTGTGTGACGGTGTCATTTGTCCAAATTTTGTTTCTTTTTCGATCCGAGATTAAAGTTTTTTTTTTTTTGGAGCTCCTTTCAAGTACTACTTTTTTCTATTCACCTCTTGCAATTCAAGGCACCATGTCTCCCGCACCCGTGAGCCGTAAACTGGAAGGATACGAATTTTTTCGGCAGACATTACGCTCGCCTCGTCATGTCATGGCGCCCATGGTGGATCAGTCCGAACAAGCATGGCGAATCCTCGGTCGTCGTTACGGCACTCACGTTTGTTATACACCCATGTTTCACGCCAAGCTCTTTAGCGATCCTGCACAAGGTCATAAATACCGTGCCGAGCAATGGTCCACGGACGAAAATGACCGTCCTCTCGTTGTGCAGGTAAAAGAAAAAGAAGAGTTTGGTCTGTCCAACTCCGTAAAAGAAGTTCCTGAAATCGATCAAGGTACTGATGACTGTTTTTGTTCTTATCATAGTTCTGTGCCAATGATCCCGAAATCTTACTACGAGCGGCTAAATTGGTGGAAAACGATTGCGATGCGGTAGATTTGAATTTGGGATGTCCTCAGCACATCGCTAAACGAGGTCATTATGGATCGTATCTTCAGGACGAGTGGGAATTGATCCGCAAAATGGTGTCGTTGCTTCATGCCGAACTCGCTGTGCCTGTGACGGTTAAGATTCGCGTCTTTGAATCAGTGGAAAAGACAGTGGAATATGCAAAGATGATCGAAGCTGCGGGCGCTCAAATGTTGACGGTGCACGGACGTTTACGAGAACAAAAGGGTCATAATACCGGATTAGCGGACTGGGACAAAATCAAGGCCGTCAAGGAAGCCGTTTCCATCCCGGTACTGGCCAACGGCAATATTCTCTACTACGAAGATGTGCAACGATGTATGGATTACACCGGCGTAGACGGTGTGATGAGTGCGGAAGGAAGTTTATACAATCCGGCCATTTTCGCTCAGCGCGATATGCCGCCTTGCACCTGGGAAATGGCTCAAGAGTATCTGGAAATTTGCCGTGATCTCTGCCCTACTCGCTCCGGCATTATAAAAGCCCATCTCTTCAAATTATTCCACTGCAGTCTTCCCCATCACACCGATTTACGAGCTCGACTGGGTAAAGCTACCACATTTGACGAATTATGGGGTATCACCATGGATTTGAAAGAACGTTTGGAGCAAGATCGCGAACGGATCGGAGAACAAGAACTGAATGGTCAAGCCGATGAAGCCGGTATCCGCAAATACGGTCATTGGCGATGCCAGGTAAGTTTTTTATCCTACGTATGTGGCCCTATGCATGATGCTAAATCTCTTCTTTTTTTCAATAGCCCTACTTCCGTCCCAAATTACCTCCACCCACCGAAAAATCAAAGAAAGAAAAGAAGGCCGAAGCAATGAAACGCAAACAAGAGGAAGTGAGCGAAACTGCTACCAGTGAAGCGCCCGCCGATGCTGTTATCGAGCCTGCGGCAAAAAAGTTAAAGGAGGAACAGGCTTGCGAAAGTAATGCCACTGCAGCTGCTGTTACGGAGCCAGCTGCTGAAAGCGTCAGTGAGACTATCAGTACGGAACAAGCCACGAACTAGAATTTTATTTATACCACTATCAGTTACAATGCACATTTTATATTTGATTGAAAAAATAAATTACCTCATAATACACGTATGATCAACTGTTCAGACCGTCATCTGGTGCTTTGGCGATTGCGCTTAAAATTCGGTATCATAACCGAGTTGTGGATTCAGGAACTGCATGCTTCATATTCTTTTACCATTATCCGTTGCGCCATGACTCACCTTTTGAAGAGTAAGAGTCATGGTTTACATTTTCATTACCGGACTGGTGGGCAAAAAGTGAATGCATGGTGGGTAAAATCGCCACTTGACGAAAAATGCTGCTGGAGCGACGCTTCGCATTTTTATGGATTCAGCGCCATGAGACTGTTTCAACCTATTGTGACATGAAGGACATTATCTCTTGGATCCTTCACCGCGCTGTTCTTTATCTTTTATTTTGAGACGTCGACCTTTTTTATTTGTATTTCAGCACAGACATCCGAAGGATGAATAGGCATGGTTTGTTAAGCGGTACCTGCATGCAACTAGATAACGAGCGATCACGTAAAGTTAATCTTGCAGATGATCTTCATCGACATGTAGCGGCACCGCATAAGCTGAGATTTTTTTTTCCAGTACCACATTGAAAATAGGATCGTTGCATTTGCCTTTTATAGCCGTGCATAGCCACACACGTTCATAAATTACTTCGTTCTTTCAATTTTTTTTTGCAAATCTTTGATTTTGTTCAACCTCAACGACAACGCTTTTTTTCTTATTGCGGGTTTTCGCTCTTTTTTATTTTTTCCATTCCTTTTTGAACCAATAGTTGATCTTGAAAATAAGTTGATGGGTCAAAAGAGCGACGATATCATGCTGGAGAACGACCCGCCGGCGTATCTGGATGAGGATCTTCATTCACGTCATAGCCTCACCTCCGGCAAAAGACACACCACCACGATCGAATACTCAGACATTTCCCCAAAGCTAGATCACCAACCACACCCGTCGCAAGGTAGCAGCACAATGTCCGTGCTACTTCAGCTCAGTTTTCCCATTATCAACGTCATTATCACTGCCGTCCTTCTTGGCGCTTTGATTTACATTTACACTCACGCCAACGGCCAAAACTTGGATTACACACTGGCGGGCATGAAAATCCCTACCATTATCGCCCTGTTGATGACCATCACCAAGATGTTTGTTGGTGGAGGCATCACTTAGTAAGTCCATCTTTCTAATTTGTTGGACTGATCCACTCGACCTTTGATTTTAATCTATTTGTTTCAGTGCTGTATCGGAGTACAAGTGGGTGACTCTGCAGAGAGAAGGAGGAAAGCTGGCACTGCTGGATGTGTATGATGCGTGTACACGTGGCGTGGGAGGTAAGCAATTCGTGATCGTCAGTCTAATAGGCATAGGAGAAAGGAAAAAACTTTAATCTCAAGTTTCGGATGGGTTGGCAATCCTTTTGCAGGTATCGTTCGCGTGCTGGGCGCTCTTCGATTGGACGCCATCCTGGTCCCTGCCATTATCTTCCAGTTTGGGCTGATCGCTATCGGGCCAGCATCGCAGCAGATCCTCAATACCCAAGAGATCGACGTCTGCGAAAAGGGCGGCCTGTTGTCCTTGAGAAATATCAGCAACACCGATTGGTCCGTCATGTTTTCCAACCTTTACAGTTCTCCGCGCGCCAACACAGGGATGCGGGAACCTTACGTGGTGGAGTTCGCGATAGCCCAAGCCGCCAAAGGCTTGATGCCTATGCCTGTCCACTTTTGCCCTCCGTCGGCCTTGAACTGCTCGTTCCAAGGAGTCTCTGGGTTTTACACCGTCGCAGCATGTAAAGAAAGCTCGGTCCAGGCCACCATCGTGGACCTCGACCATAATAATGTGACGACCCTCTTTGACCATTTTGGTTACAATCGCGTCTCCAGTTCGTCATGGTTTGTTGCCAGCCCCGAAACCCCGTCCATTTACTACGCTGGATCCATGAAAGGCCGCACCTTTTACGATTTGAACAACATCACCGCTCCGACGTCGCGCAACGTGACTTTCGATCCCACTATCCGTCGGTTGTATGGTGATCAGACGTTTGTCATTGTCACGAGCAAGAACGATATCAGCAGCACGTATGTCAAGGACATGAAAGATTTGACGGTGCAGGAATGCACGCTTCAAAGCCACGTCAATCGAACCACAATTGTGTTCAAAAATGGGACCGTTTCTCAGACAGACTATCAGACGACGCCAATGGTGATTGACTATGATAAACTCAGCAACAGTACATACTGGGACAAAGAATTCCGGACCAGTCTGCATAAAAACTACACGATGCTCAACGCGTATGCTTTGCAGCTGTCGATTATGAAGAGTCTCATTATCCATACACGGCCATTGAAGGATATCGCACTTGATTGGGCCATGTTTGACACGATCAAACTGGACAACTCACCCAGTCAATTTCTGCATCATGTGCTGCGCAACATTGATATTTCTACCCTTGTTGCTCTCCCGGATTTTCCCACCCTGGGGATGCCAGGCATTCAGTGCCAACGCCAAAGCCGAACGTACGCGTTACAACCTTCGGCGTTTTATGGACTCGTGTTATCCTTCCTGATTCCTACGATTTGGTGGGCTTGGGTGTGGATTTCGAGTCTTTTCTATACCAACGGTGTTTCACGTGGCAATTCCCAGGTCGCGCTTATGGTAACCGGTCTGACTCCCGCTTGCCAAAAACAGTTTGATGATCTATCGCACGCCGGATCGAAGCAAATATTCCAAAAAGCCAAACAGATCAACGTCTGGTTCGGCGAAACCATCGCTCACGATGGTCGTCCTGGCCATATCCGCTTCGGTCTGCAAGAAGAAATCAAACCTATCCGTACAAGACGAAAATCGTTCTAGCTCGTCGTTTAATTTTATCTGATAACATTCACTATATTGACTATACCTATTGATTATTTTGATTCCATGAGATTAAGAAAAAAAACACGTTAAGCCGTGATATTACATGATCAAACAATGGTATGACATGATGAAGCGGTTTCTTCCCCTTTTTTTCGTTATTTCATGTATGTTGCCTGGCAAATAAAGTTACACCAAAAAAATTCGCCCATTGTCCGAAATGGATCACAGTCGCACAAAGAAAAAAAGAGTGGATCTATGAAATCCACGACCACCGATTTCTCTTATTTTCCTTCTTCCTTCCCTTTTCATCCCGCGTGACAAAAGTCCATCACTCAGCAAACGTATGTACTATGCCTGACGAGGACACCCTTCTTCCACCCTACACCGAAGAAGGTGTTCCAGCTGATAACTCGATCCGCTCCACCAGGGTAAAATATGCCAATGACTTGTATCATCATTTTGTCTCACCATTTAGATCCATCTTTGCGATTGTTGTAGACGCCCACCAGTTCGAGCAAGGTAGAACAAAAAATATAGTCTATCAGTCCACACGCTGAATCGGCTTTTTTTTTTAATATTATATTCAACCTTAGTACGATCATGGAGACCATGAAAATGACTCGCATGATTTTATCTGGGCTCTGGGCTTGCCTATTTTGAATATTGCCATTACTTGCGTTCTTATCGGCGTGATCATCTACATTTACATCAAAAGTACAGGAAAAGACAACTCCTTTACCATGGCCGGTATGAAGGCACCTACGATTCTTGCCCTCGTCGTCATGCTTGTGAAGCTCTTTATTGGCGGTGGCATTACCATGTAAGACGTTCAATGAATCAACCTCGTTTTTTCTTTTTTCGCCTGACCACTTCTTTATAGAGCAATGTCTGAATACAAGTGGGTTCGTTTGCAGCGAGCTGAGGGTCCGCTTTCATTGCTCGAAGTGTATGACGCATGTACACGTGGGGTGGGAGGTAAGAAGAAAGAGAGTCGACAAATTAGATTTCCCCTTAAAAAAGGATGCGCACTGATAACCTGTATGGTGTCTTTAGGCATCATTCGTATCCTGCCTGCTTTGCGGTTTGAAATCCCCATTGTAATAGCCGTCATTTTCCAGCTTGGCCTTCTTACCCTTTTGCCCGCATCGCAAGAGATTCTCGCTTCCAAAGCGGACATTGTATGCTCAGACGATCCTTGGAGTTACATTCAGTTGAACAACGTCACCTCGGACGATTTTTCCACATGGGCCAATATCTATTACAATCCCATGTCCGTACGAGGCATTCAGCAATCGTTTATTGTACGTCAAGCATTTTACGAAGCCGGATTGAAACTTGCAGCGCGGCCACGATACCGTTGCGCAACGGATGCCTTTAATTGTACATACGACGAGATTCCCACACCGCACACAGTAGCCGAGTGTCAACTGGGTTCGCTTCAAAGCCGCATCGTCGACGTTCGCGGAAATAATGTCACCACAATCAGCGGGTATTACGGATTTGATCGTCCGGTAACCTTACTTGAACCGACGGCCCGTGTCCCTAAAGTGTTTTATGCCGGTTCCATGCTTGGACGAACGGCTTACGAGCTCTACAATTACACCGAGCCGATGCGTTACAACGATACATACGATCCTTCATTCCGCCAATATTTTGGCGATCAATCTTTTGTGTTTTTAAGCAATAACAACACCCTCAGTACATTTTCCACCAAGAAGGAAGAACTGGTCATATACGAATGCACGCTCCGATCCCATGTCAATGTGTCTAGCTTCATCGCCAAAGGTCGTGATCTTATTCAAGAAAACATAGTCAGTACGCCAATTACGTTTGATTATAATACTTTGAGCAACAACACCTACTGGAAGGAAGCTGGGTCCCACTATCCCACGAACTTTACCATGATGAATCTGTATGCTATGCAGCTCACCTACCTGAAAACGTTGATTGTGGACGGTCTCGAAGCTGACCTATTGTACAAATTCTCGACATCGGCCACACCACAAGAGTTTATGCGTCGAGTGCTTTACCACGCAGATTTGGCCGTGGCGTTTGAGCTCCCCACTGGTAGTAGTGGTTATACCGGTTCTCGATGCCACAAGACGGATACGTACTATGTACCAGATCCCAAGTCCTTTTACCCGTTTGCGCTGTGTCTGATCATCCCGTTAGCCTCGTGGGTAGGTCTATGGATCGTTAGTTTATATCATACCAATGGTGTTTCTCGCGGGGTATCACAAACCGCCCTTTTGGTGACCGGTCTTACCCCAGCGGTGCGTGATCAAATGAAAGGTCTGTCCCATTCGGGAGAACGGGCCCTTGTTCAGCGCGCGAAAAAAGTCAACGTTATGCTGGGCGAATCCCAGACCAACGGTCATCAAGCAGGCCACGTCGGCTTTGGTGTCAAAGATGAATTGAACTCTATACGTGCCAGATAAACCACATTTACTGCTAACTCGCTCCATTTGGTAATGAATCTTCGGATAAATCAGGACTTTTTCCCCTTAACCCTTTTAGCAGCGCCACAATCCATTGCTTTTAATGGCAAGCGAGAAAAAAAAACGCTGGGGTAAATGAACTTTGTGGATCGCAAAAAGTCTCTTATTACTTTGCCTATTCTTAGTGATCATCTTTTTGAATAAACGACAAGCATATAATGACTTCTACGTAAGAAACGTTATCTGTTAAGACCGGCAGGTCATAATGGCGGAGATTAGACATGCAGCAGAAAATGTGCTTTTTGATCTGCGGATCAAGGTTTGGGTAATGATTTCGTTCACAGCATTATTTCATTGTACCACCTATTTCATTGTATTACCTTAGAAATTCCACTCCAGCCTGCGCTGAATTTGCACATAACTAAAGGTTATTCTATAATTCGAGACACGATTTTTTCTGTCTCCCTTTGTGATCCTCTGTTTTTTCCTTCCCTTTGACTTTATTAGGTGGCGTTGCGGGCCAGAGTCAGCCAATCGAGCATGTCTGATAATATCGACGAATCGGTTACCAACGTCCAAGGCAGTGAAAAGCAAAGCCTGGCACTATTGACCAATTCATCGGATGAAAAAGATACCAAGTCTTATGACCACGAGAAAAAAGCGACTGAAAGCGACAACGGCAGCAACGACCAAGAGGATGAACCGGTAATTGGCAGAGAAAATCCGCTCTACTCGGTTTGATTGCTAAAGCGTTTGCAAGGGCGAAGAAAAGAAATTCTCCGTGACATCGCTGGGAGAAGTAGCGCTGTGGCCAACGATTAATGTCGTAATAACGTTTGTGCTGATGGGCGCCCTGATCTACGTCTACTCGCGTGTCAATCATCAATTACTTGATTATACCATCGCGGGCATGTCACCGCCTGCACTCGTGGCACTTTTAATGACCATCACAAAAATGTTTCTGGCCGGTGGCATTGGCTTGTGAGTTGCTCAACGATGAAAAAGACGATGGAAGTTGTCGTCCCTGATGCTTTATATTTCTTTGTATAGCGCCGTAGCCGAGTACAAGTGGGTCCGTTTGCAGCAAAGGGAAACAAAACTGTCGGTACTGGACGTCTACGATGCATGTACTCGTGGTGTGGGTGGCATCATTAAAGTGATCACGGCTGTGAAACCTGATTTTGTGATCATTCCAACCGTCCTGTTTCAGCTGGGTCTGATTGCCATGGGTCCGGCGTCTCAGCAAATCCTGACGACCTTCTCGACGGATTTGTGTACATCTATGTTTGGCAATGTCTTCACAGTCAACAACGTCCAAAACCAGACCATCGTTGATACCGTGGACATATCGAGAAATATACACAAATTAACCGAGATCGAGGAAGATTACTTAATTCCTTTTGCTCTCAAACGAGCTGCTTACCACCTGGATCCGCCGTACTCCTTCATTTGCCCTGCAGAAGCTCTGAATTGTTCTTACAACAGCGTGCCAATTCTGTATACCGTACCAGAATGCACCCAAGGATCACTGCAAACCAAAGTCGTCGATGTGGCTGCTAAAAATGTTACCACATTGTATGATTTATTTTCTTACAACTCAACCATGCAGTTAGCCATACTTCAGCCGCAGCTGCCACGGATCTACTATGCAGAATCGATGCTTGGTCGCACCGCTGCCGAACTTGATGCCCTTCCACGCGTCACATGGGGAACAGGCGCCAATATAACGCTTTCACAGTATATTGGCGATCAATCGTTTGTCGTCGCCACCCTTCGCAACACGACGGAAACGAATTATGCAAATGCCAAGGATGTAGTTGTACTGCAATGTACGCTGCGTTCTTTCAGCACAGAAGTCACCTTTACGTATGATACCGCCGCCCAGAAAATGTCCTGGAAGGAGGATCGTAGCTTGCCTTTAAAATTCGACTATGAATCTATGGTTACAGATGCCAACAATGTAAAACCTGTTTATTTGAACGCGTATGGTCTTCAGATCAGCGTGCTGAAGCATCTCGCTTATGACAAAAAGCGCGACAACATGTTATTCGACATGGCCCGCACTTGGTCGATCAAACACGGTAAAGATGCATCGTTCCTGGAATATTTCCAAGATATCCTGACACATCTGGGAGTGACAATTACCACGGCCGCCATCACTGATTTTCCCAATTTTTATACACGTCCGACATTCTGCTTTCGCAGTCCGGTCATGTACCATTTCGAACCGTCGACGTATTACGGCCTTGTATTATCACTTTTGGTGCCGTTGCTGTGGTGGGTGGTGACCTGGATTACGAGCTTGTACAAAACCAATGGAATTTCCCGCGGCAACTCGCAAGTTGCTTTGTTGGTCACCGGGCTCACGCCGGCCGTGGCCGAAAAACTGCGAGGTTATTCACATGCGGGACAAAGTGCTCTTTTCAAACGGGCACGGCAAGTCCAAGCCGTGTTTGGCGAAACCAAGGCTGGCAGCGACCGTCGTGGTCATGTTGCCTTTGGTACAAAGGAAGAAATGAACAGCATTCGTCCACGTCGATCTTCCATCGATTCTCGCATATAAGTTTGTCATGTCATCCATCATTATTTCATATCCGTTCATAGTAATACAAAGTCTAACACAGCTAACCGCCATCCGGAATCGGGAATTTCACTTTTTTTATTACTCTTATAGATGATAACTAATGAGATGGGTGGGAGAAAGGATAAATGCTGCGAATGCGTACCACTCTGCTGATGATTGACAATAGCAGGTATAAGGAAGGCGGGTAATGGAGAAGGGAAGGGGAGGGAGGGAATTGCGCAAATGGATATTAGATACTTTTTCTTGGTGCATATTAAATGTGTGTTAGTCATTATATTAAATGGCGAGGGAAAGAATTGGATATAAAAAAAGTAGATAGCAAAGTCAGCTGTCATGACAGCGACCGCACCGGGCTAATTCAGAGAACTTAGCTCTCGCGATAACGACCAAATGTGATGGCCATCCCAGACGACGATGACTCGGACTGGAGTTTCTGATCCAGTTCAGGACGTTGGCAATAGTCACTGGTAGCCGGCCAATGCGGAACCTCGTCTTCTTCGCCTGATTCGTCAATCTCGTGGTAGGAAGGCCACGATGTTTCGTCCGAAAAACTGGAGATGGGGCGCAGTAGCGAAGGCTGAGGACGCGATTCTGGTAAGGGTCCGGAAATACTGGAGGGATTGACAGGATGTACGTCATAAGTAACCATGGTAGTGGGTGGATCTGCAGGGGAAAGAGGCGGATAAGGCAAGGTGGACGTGGAGTAATTGGGCTTGGCATGCAGCAAAGGCAAAGATTTCGCTGCTTCGGAAATCACCGATAATCTTTGTTGATGATGTTGCGTACTTGGTTGGTAAGACACCCTTCGCCAGGACGGACTGTGGTGGGTATCTTTCCCCTTGGACGATGGTGGACCGTGTTTCCCGCGTCGTCTCGTTAAGCCCTGAGTAAGACTCGAAAATGAAGTTGACAGTTTCTGAAAAGATTTGCGCAGTCGATCCTGTGGACAAAAAACTCATGTTAATCCAATGGCAAGAAAACCGCTTGAAAAAAAAAGCCTGCAAACAATTACCATCATGGTGACTGCATCCGTCACTTCCTGATCGGTCACTTGGACGGGCTGATGCTTTCTTGGGTCGGCCTCTTCCCACCAAACCTCAGGATCATCAAGGTCAGCAATGACCCACGGATGTCGCTACAAAGAAATGGTCAGCGATTTGAACACCGATCAGGATTCTTTTTTTTTTTGTTTTTTACCTTGACTTCATCCAAGGTAATCCGTTCATCGGCATTTTTGGTCAATAATTTGTGCAGCAAATCTTTGAGGTCGTCATCAATGTATACACCAGTTTCGGCGGGATCCGGAAATGTCAGTGGCACGGTGGGAATAATATCAAAGAGTTCAAATTCGGTGGCGGCGGTAAACGGACATCGACCGAATACAAAGCAATAGAGAGTGACGCCTAGAGCCCATACATCAATGGCTTTGGTGACTCGTGGACGTGATAGGCGCGAATGTCGACGTGTGGAACGCGCATGTTCATCTATCGCCGCAGTTTCTGCGCTATCATCCATGCTTACTTTTTGAGAATCGCCCGCACAACAAAGTTCAGGAGCGAAAAACGCCGGAGTTCCTGCTGTTTCTGCCAGTTCTCGATCAATGATGGTGATATCGTCTTTGGAAGGGTCGCCATGCGTGTAATTGCCGGCCAATAACTCGTTAAAGTAGGAAACGCCAAAATCTGAGATCTTGACAACGTGTTCTTTGGTCAACAGTAAATTGGCGGGTTTAATGTCTCGATGGATAATGCCCTGATAATGTACTACCGAGACATGTTAGCAATGCACTTTGCAGCTTGCTCCACACACAATACTGTAAGAGACAGACATACAATAATCTAGGCCGCTCACCGCATCGCGAAAGAAGCGCCGGGTGTCTGCCATGGAAAGCACGGGATTCTCGTTCTCGTCTCTCCATTCAATTTCCCCGCCTTCGGTATATTCCAAGGCTAAGATGGGCCCGTCAAATGAGGTGAACATATGATACGCTAGCGTTCATAATTATCTAATTACCCATGTAAATCTTGCGACTGGCTGGATCATCAATGACTTCGCGTAAGCGGACGACGTTTGGATGCGAGCACTTTTTCAAGATGGCAATTTCGCGGCGTATTTTCTGTTCATTCTCCTTGTAATGAGGCGGATCACCTTTTTTCCCCATTTCATCGGGCCATAAATGACGTTGACTGTTGCCGCGTAAAAGACTGTACCCCATCTGCCGTCGTCTATTGCGTCGATCTACAATCTTGATCGCCTATGCAGCCAAAAGTTTTGACAAAAAAAAAGTTAAGGGATAAAAAAAGGTAGACAAGTTTTGTTTGTTTGCTCATCGCCATAGTAAAATTTGGGATGCCAAGGTGTTTGGGTAGTTCAAGTCAACCTACCACGAGTTCGGATGTTTGGATATCTTGGGCTAATTTGACTTTGCCATGAACACCGCGTCCAATTTCCTTAATGATCATGTATTTGTTGATAATTTTGTTTCCGGTGGCTGGATCGTATTCTTTGTTCATCACATTGGTAATAATGACGCCTTCGCAGGTACGTTGGGGTGGTTGTGGCTGCAAAGGCGGGTTGGTGGGTGGACTGGGGCGGGAATTCGAGAAGCGCCGTATACGTTGGGTAATAGGCGTCTTGGGCGACTGAATGGTATTTGAAGCTACATGGACCCCATCAGGTTTGGAGGATGACATTGAGGATGGTATGGCGTTGGCTTGCTGTTCAGTGTTGGGGTGCAAGCCGGCTGTAGCAGATGCTTCATGGAGACTGGGCGCACTCTTCCAGGGCGTCACCAAAGTGTCGGAGAGGTCATGAGCAGGAGGTGGGATTGAATTATCGCCAAGTTGAGGCTGGTCACTCGTCTGACAAGTGTCATTAGACAGACAAGGAGATATTTTATTCTCTGTGGCGGAAGAAGTGACGGAATGAGGTCGCATATAACAAGGTGGTTGGAACAAAGAGAAAAAGAGCGGCCACGATTCAACCCAAAAGCGGAGGCTGAAATTGGGATGCCACCGAGCACCATGGTGCAGCGCAACGAACAAAGCAGAAAGGGAAGTCCCCCCGCCAAGTTCGACAGTCAATCAAGCTAAAACACCATTTTTGGGTATAAACATTTGGGTTTGAATGATAGTGCATCGTAAGATTATTCTCTTTATTGTTTGTTGTTTTGATCGATTCATTTCGTACTTTTTTTTTTCTCGTGGTTTTTCATTAAAAATCTCGGGATTTCCCTTGTTGTTTTAAACCTTTTTTTCCCTTTATACGTGAGGATTGGATCTTCTTTACTTTCAAAGAAGCTTTTCTCCATCACAATAAAAAGAACATTTTTGGATTCAACTCTCTCTTTTTCTCATTCAGAATTTGACATCCCATGAAAACAACCTCGGTTCAGTGGCTCGTTGCAATATCGTCGTTATGTATTTCTGCTCACGCAACAATCATGGTGGTTGTAAGTTGAACATTTCTATGATGATTTGCCTCAAACAAGTAATAACACAAAAAAAAAATGGGTTCACTAGGCAACCAATGAAACATACACCGACCGTATGGCCGCTTTCGGACCGCGATTGCCGGAAAAAGGCGTGTTTGGCTATCTAGCCGAACCTGCCGAGGATCCTACCGGATGTCATATGGTGGAGGCCCCATGCAGTGATTGGGTTGCTTTGGTACGTCGAGGGAGTTGCTCGTTTATCACCAAAGTTCGAAACATGCAACTCAGTGGTGCGATTGCGGTGGCGGTAGGCGACACCGAACCGCAATCGGGCTGGATCACCATGTATGCACCAGGTAACCACCAACAACAAGAAACCCCGATTATTCCCTGATGAAAGAGTGTTCATCGTGTCCATGATCTGCCATAAATCAAAAAATACTGAACATTCTGGTATTCTAGGTGATACATCTGACATAAAGATTCCCAGCATGTTCTTGGCGCAAAATGAATACCATGCACTGCTGTATCTTTCCAAATTAGTCGATTCGCCCATGATGGTGCTCTTGCAGCTGGATCAATGGATGACTTGGTAATGGCTGTCAACCCTTTTTTCTTTATCCATAGTGATATCATATTGGGATTTTGACAGTTTTTTTTTTTTTTTTTTTTGGAAATGTAGGCCATTGTTGGATGTGCTGATGATTCTTTTCGTTTCTCCGAGCATCATCATGGTGTTTGTATATATCTCATGGAGGTTACGTCAGAAACATCGTCATCATCTCGAGATCGCTCCGCTGGACGTAGTATCGCAATTGGAAACGAGGCGCTTCAGCCGAGAGAAAATACGCCACAATGAAACTGAGGAATGCGCTATTTGCTTGGAAGATTACATGGAAGGAGAGATACTGCGGACTCTCCCTTGCCGGCATAATTTTCATGCGTTCTGTGTAGATGCTTGGCTGACCGCACACAAAAAACTGGTAAGTACACTGCCCTTGACGGTTCAGCCACTTTTTTTTTTGTCATCCATTCATTTCCTGTTAATATATCTACCTACTATAGTGTCCCATCTGTAAACGCGACATCACGCTTGGTTTCGATGCGACCAATGAGGTGACACCTCTTTTGATCGCTTGATCACTGGTAATCGGAGTTTTTGTATTATTTGTTTGTGTTTTTCTTGCATCAAAAAAAAATAAGATCTCAATTTGGAAAATATTTTGTATGCATCATGATGTTAGTGAATGCAAGCTTCTTTTTTTATTTTTATTTTTGGACCAGCTGGATCCACGTTTTCAAAATCACCCACGTTTTTTGGCGTGATCGATTTGCTAACATAGCTATAGGCGCACTACTTGAAAAAGAGTCGATTCGGTGGAACGACAAATATGTGCGGACCAGACTCGTGGCCATGTGCACAGGGATATGAAATCATCTATTATACATTTCTATTTTTTGCTCAAATATCATAAGCATGCTAATGACAGGATTTCAATGCTCTGCGAAAATAATCGCAGTCGGTATTGGTTAAATTTTTGTTAAAAAAAAAAAGACAAACCAGGAGTGTCGTGAGCTTGCAATGTCAGGAGGCAGGGAAGCAAAATAAGCACAGGTAATAGGATGGTGCTAACATGGCGTTGAACGCCATGTCTGTTATCTTTTTCACTCTACAGTGAATGTAAAATCCATATAAATATCATGACCTTAATGACAGTACCTTGCTCAATTCAAACGTGATCTTAGCTGCTCCTTATTCTCTTTTTTTTTTTTTCCCTGGTCTGTTCGCTAAACACTAACATGCAAGCTCACAGTACTGTCCCTGATCATACCGAAACCCACATGCGATCCCATCCTCACAACCTAATGACAGAAGTCAAAGTGAAACACTGTCGCGCTGTCAAATCATGCGCCACTTTTGTCTTGCGTTCGTTGCTTGGACGCAAACCAGAAAAGCCATGCGTGCGTAAACCGGTCTCCTTCACTATGGTGAATGCCAATGATTTCCGTAAGAAAGAACCGTGCTGCCATTCCGCCTCGTCCATGGATGCTGTCGGAAAACAACATCATCCTCAGAAAAAAGCAGTACTCACTCATAGCAAGCCAAGCAACCCAGAGAAAACGCAACCGAAAGAAAGATGTGCAATGGAACGTCAGTATACAGATCGGGACCGTCAACGATCGAGCACAGCCCTTAGTACCAGAAAACATGACCATCGAAAATTGATGCAATCCAAGAGTGAAGAAAGTATCGCAAGGACAGTAACAGCCGTTCACATTTCCTTATCACCTCTCTCTGCTGCAGCGGCATCGGCTGCACGCAGTCGAAGACGTCCTGCAGCCAATCGACCAAGAAAGCATATTTGCCATGCTTAAACATTCTGTATTTATCATGCACCTATGTATCGTTGTATAGCTTAGAGTGATGCAGTATATTTATTGTAGATTATACATATATAGATTGTAAATACATAAACATCATTTTCACTGTGGTCACCTTTGCATACAGCGGGAATTTTTTTATTTTTTTCGGTGCATCGGTCAAAAGAGCCTTTTGTGACTCAAATTTCCAATGACCGCACTGACTTTGGACTTTTTGGATTTGATTCAAGCAAAACCGGGTCGGCTGGGTTTGTGATCGACCTATTTACGCACATGGTTCATTCTAGCCAAGGATCGCTTCCCAGGCCAGGGGATATAGCAGCATCTCCGGGACCTGTAGCATGCTTTCTCACCGGCATGGCCGCGATTCTTATGGGGTACTCGGTGTATTCTCACTTGAAAACGCTTCACGATCGTAATACAGCTCCGAACCGACGTCGACGCCGTGCTCTTGAGCTTAGTAGTGCAAGAGCATTAGAAGATGGTGAGGAGTCACCTAACCCGCTTGTAATAAACGGTTCAGGAGCAAGACCAATGCTAAACCAAAATTACATTAGCCATTCCGATCAAGTCGCTCGCCTTGTTAACGCAATCGACCAATGTCAACATACAGAACAGGTAAACCTTGAACCTTCATTGTCTCCATTTGACGTTTTGGGCTCACACGACAGGGGCGCATTAGTGCGGTTAAGATCGTGTTTGAGCGAGCCATGTCAGGTACAGTATAACAGGAATGCATGTCTCGGTGAATAACGTTGGGCTTTACTGCATGTCATGCTGGTAACTAACTCGTACTTCGTAGAGGAATACTTGCCTTCCATTATTGAAGCGTGTAAAAAAGAGCAACCTATAGAGTCTCGATCCAAAGCATTGGCGGTATTGCAACTGTTAACTCGACGTGGTACGAACATTGGACGGTGCATCCTGTTTTTTTTATTTTTTTTATTTACCTGATTCAATCACTGTACTGCATTAGATCAAAATAAAACAGCACTGCTTAGTGCAGGTGCTCTGCCAGTGCTAGTCGATGCCCTGAAATCGACAGAACCGGGAATGGCGGAAATTACCCAGCGATACGTTGCGGTAGCAATCTGTGACTTGATCCAGGGCAGTGGTACGTTGCATTATCTAGTGTTGTTGCTATGTTTTAAACCCTTTCTTTTTTCATTGATTTATGTTATTGCTAGATCTAAACAAGCATTTTATCATTGAGATGGGGATTCTCGATGCGGTCAAGCGGATATTGACCTCCACTACAATTCGCAACAATGAGCTAAAATACTGGACGCTCATGGTGTTGTACCAAATCTCGCTCACAGGTAAACTTTCGAATAACCCAGTCCAGTATTTACAGTAATCGAGAATATTTATCTGCAATATTGCCCGCTATAAGACCCTTTTCCCAAGATCCTGATTTCCGGTGGATTCGTCAAAGTGCTTGCAAAAATGGCTCGCATGACATACGGCAACACCAACATGCCGAAGTTTTGTATGCAAAGCCTTGTCCGCATCGTTGCCAACGTGGATATTATGGGTAAAATCCTCCTCCTCCATTTCAGGAATCCGTTTCTCACTTTTTTTTTTCTTTCTTTTTTTTCCTGGTTTATACAGAAGCCAAGAAAATTCTGAACGAATTGCTAGATTATCGAATTGTGGACCTGATCTCGGTTTGTTTGCGAAGTGACGATGTGGAGCTGATTTACTGGGCGGCAGGGTTGATGCATGAATTTGTGCTTAAAGGTATGGTCAGGAACTGTGGCAAGTGACTTGGCGGATGTACTCATCTTGTTGCATTTTGCTCCGCAGATGTGGCAGCCGGTAAATTTCGCGACATCAAGGGCGTTCATGTCATCCTGGCCGGCTTATTGTCCGCGGAAGAAATGTATATCTCACGTGTTGTCTTGCGAACTGTCAAATTCATGGCCTATGGTCAAGGTATGCGAATATATATCTTTGCCAAAATCGAGAGACGTTAAATATTAATCTCCTTGCTTGATGTTGCTCAGAGAAATTCCGACAAGACATGGTTCGTGCGGGCATGGTCAAGAAGATTATGCATTGTTTGACTCTGGACGACGATGATGTCCGTTACTGGGCAATCCTGTGTATCCACGCTGTCGCCGGTCAAGGTACTTGAAGGACATTATGGCAACAATGTGACAACCTTTCTTACCTTTGTTTGATTTCAATGGTAATCAGTGGAATCTCATAAAGAAATCCTCAATGCCCCTGAATTCGACTTGTTACTGGAACTGGCGGCTTCCCATAAAATTCATGTTGCGGTTTTCGTGTCTGATATCTTATCCTTGATTTGTTGTATTAGTAAGTGGATTTGGACATCGTTCGTCGGCCCTGAACTGATGGATTTTTTGATAAATAGCGAGTAATAATGCGCACATGGAAGCTCATCTGGACAACATCATTGATACGCTGAATACGCTCATGGGAATGGAAGAGCTGGAGGTGCAGTACAATGCTGCTGGAGCCATCTTTAACGTGATGGCGATGCGTGGTAAAGTAAACGCATGGATTGCATATTATTCGCAGATCCAATAACCGTGCTTGTGTGTCTGCGTAGGTGATTTTGCGGCTGAAGTGCGTAAGAAATGCTTGGATACCATTATTTCCATGTGTATCTCGTCCAACCATGAACGGGTGCAGTTGACGTGTGCCAAGGCTTCCTTGATGTTGTCGATCAAATGTAAGCAAGCAACAACGAATAGATGGGATCCAGCGTAAGATATTAAATCTATTGTTTGATTTTCCCTAGATCCATCGCTCGTACCGCGGGTTTCGTTGCAAGTCGTCGAACCTTTGATCACCGCTTACGTCCGTATAGCGCACCGTTTATTACCTATTATTATGATGCAATCGTTGGTCTCGGCTTTAAAAAAGGATGTCGCGGTGGCAGGCGCTGGTCGTCTGTCCGTTCACGACAATACCGATATCGAAGGACTTTTCGTTCCGGATTACATCAATGTGAACGCTGAAGGGACCATTTCCAACGCATCCCGTCTGGAGGAAATGCTTCAGAACTCGTCGAGACATAACCGAATCGAAATGCTGAATAACAACGACATTCTTTTACCCTCCAATCTCTCGATTTCGGCCGAGCCACCTACGATTGAGAACCCACCTTTCGAAGGACAGCCAGCCTCATCATCAAGCTTATTCGGAGCTTCATCGTCTTCATCGTCTGTATCGTCTTCGGGCTCTTCGCCCTCTCCTTCTGACCGTATTTCCGCTTTTATGGACTTTGAACTGCCTACCGTCCTTCGCGTCCAGTTTGTTGGCGCTCAAAGTGCGTTGAGCGTGCTGTTAGAGAACGACGATATTGTGGATACCTTGGTTACCGGCAGTGTGCTTGAACGGCTGATGGCGGATATGGCCGAACTGGAAGCGGGTCTAGGAGATGGCGTGACAAGTTTGGAAGAAAGGGAGCCTGCTGCGCCGCTTCGTCTAGCCGATTACAATACGGCTTCAATGACGGCCGGCAACGAAGTGGTGCCGCTGCCAGACTCGGTTCGACAGTTGACGGAAATGCTCGTGTTTATGGCTTTATATCCTGTGCTGGATCACTGGTGCTTACATGTATGCAAAAACATCAACTTGGATAAAATGGACGAAGTGGCGGCCAAGAATGCTTATTACGAAGTGCTTCCTTGGATCCAACGATCGGTGAGCGTTATGGTCGATCCGCGTTCTCCGCTACGACCGCCTCGACCGCAAACATACGCTCCCAGTGATTCCAGTAGCGATTCGGAAGGTACGCAAGACGGCTTCAGTGCGCAGCGACCCGTCGAGTCCGCCGCCGAACGATTGGGCGAGACACGACGTCGAGGGGAAGAAAAGGAACTGCTAAGAGCCAAAGGTCGGTCTGCAGGCTATTCCAAATTGTACGCCGGATTTGCCAGTCGTGCGATTTTAGTACTTCGCTCCCTTTTACGATACCGTAAGCACAAAAAAAAAAAAAAAAAAAAAAAAAAAAACCAGATAATCGTGGATACCAAATTACTGATCTATAGAAACAGCTTCTCTGCGTTATTATCTCATCTACGAGATGAACTTTTTAGATGTTCTTATGTATATATTCCACCATTGTCCATATTTCTCAAGTCATGTTCTTACATGTCTTGGTATTCTGATCAACTCAGGTAACGTTCATGGTTATTTTTCTTATGGAGATCATATGTAAAGAAAAACAATCATCCAAACTTCTCCGCTTTTTTTACTATCTTTGTAGACCCACATTATATTTTACCGGAGCACTTGATTCCTGTGGTGGCCATCAGTGTTTGGAAGACGATATTGGGCTCTACAATGCAGAAAACGTCGTCGCGATTTTATGCAAGATTGATCATGAGTTACACGAGCCGATGTACCCACTCTCATGAGGATACGGCGGCTGACGGAAATCCATGCGATTTTGCTGAATTGGACCTGGTGGCGCATTCCCGATTTTGTGTGATCAACTATGAAACGCGTCTTGAGGTGCGTAATGATGCGTGGACGTTCGAAACTGTTCGCGGGACGCATCCCGTTCCGGCAAGGCACCATGACGATGACGATCAACGTCCAACCAAATACGCCTATGAGGTGGTCTTGGGCACCGCCGGACTCATGCAAGTCGGATGGGTGAACAAGGCTTGTCAAATCGACCCTGAAGGTGGCACGGGCGTCGGTGATGATAACGAATCGTACGGTTTCGATGGTTGTCGAGCCAAAAAGTGGCATGGCCGATTCCCCACTGGGGTACGTATGCAGCAATTTTTATCTACAAAAACCCGAGCAAAATTTGACTTGTGTATGTTCTGATCAATGTCCATCATACATTTATGATGCCCGCTTTTATACAGCGTTCCTCCTATGGATTGGAATGGGGAGAAAATGATGTAATTACGTGTGCTTTGGATATGCAGCAGGGCCATATTCGTTATTACAAAAACGGAGAGGATATGGGGATCGCATTTGAAAATGTACCCACCGATCGCGACTGGTACCCTGTAAGTAAATCCTCAAGAGAGATCTGGGGAAATAGTCATACTCATTTTTTTTGTCATTTTGCTCATACGCGCAGGCCGCATCGCTTTCTACCGGTCAACAGTGCATGTTCCGTTTTGGTGGTTCCATTGACAGTTTACAGTAAGTGACTCGTATTCATTGGGGCCAACCCACTGCAGCCCTAGAGTTGTTATTGACGTTTCCTGGTCGACGTCCTCTTTAGGTATCTCCCGGAAGGCTATACGCCTATGGCGGAGTTGGCAAGGCTCAAGCCAATCTCAGTGGTATCTTCTCCGGCGGACAATGAAGAGAACACCGCGGAAACGGGCGAAAAGACGACGCTGGAAGGATTAGCGATTCATGCTATAAGCAGTATCGAGGAAAATGATATTGCGGACTTGGCCGAAGCCATGGAACGTATGCGGGTAACTTCGCCGGCGTCGGCCGCTCCGCCACCAGAGGAGCACGTGAAAACGACCCAAGCGATTCCCGAGAATGAAGCAAGCGAGAATCAGGACACGAACCATGACAGTGGATCGGCCGTAGCTCGGAATACGCTTGAGGTCCGTTTCCCAGGCACCAAAAACTATTATGCTCCGCCTTCACTGTATTTCGAAGTCGCCATTGCATACCATCAGGAAAAGATTGATCTCTTGTATCCGCGTCAAGAACAAGCGTAAGCATACTATCCGTCAGATTTTAGCTTGCAATGTAGTCATCAGTAACCTCGATGTTGTTCCCTCCTTTTAGGTCGCTTATTATAGGGTTGCAAAGTCTTGGATCGCACAGCAATGTCGAACTGGTATATGACTATCAGCAGAAACAGGCGCAACTGTATCAGGGACAAATGCATCGCTCGGAACCATTTTCCATGACGATTATGGATGGTGATTGCATAGGTTTATTCTTCAACGAAGAGAACCAGCAGCTCGGAATTACCTGGAATGGATCTGTTTACGGTACGTGCATGATGAAAATGGAAAAATATGGCACATAGAGCGTCATTGTTGATTTGTATTTCTTTATTTGTTATCCGCTGTTTTTAGCCTTTGTTCCGCTCGTCAAGGAGGAGGAGAAATTCAGACCTTTTGTACCGTATAAATTGGGCAATGCAAAGATGGATATCAATTTTGGAGAGAAGCCGTTTTCATGGCAACGGGCCAATACGTTGACTTGCAAAGGAAGATTGACAAGTTATCTCAGTCGATTACTAGGGCAATAAAAAATAGAAACCCAAGCGATGATTCCTCAACTTTTTTTGTGTCGTTCCTTTATTATTTATTACAAACACGATCGTACGGATGGTGCTTCGGATCTAAATTTTTTTGGTTTGAGAGGGAAGAGGATTTTTCTGATTTTGAACTACTGAATCATTTACATGCGAAAGAAAGGAAACGTAAACAAGGTCGACGTTGCGCAAAAAATTGACAAGCCGGTGAAAGAGGGAAGACAGACATAGAAACACAGACGACGACATGACGATGAAAAAAAGCAAGAGGATGGTGATATTTACTTGGTGGAGAGAGCATCGACACCGGGAAGGACCTTGCCTTCAAGAAGTTCAAGCGAGGCACCACCACCGGTGCTGACATGGGAGATCTTGTCACCCTTGCCCCAGTTGAGAGCGGCCGTAGCGGTATCACCACCACCTAAAAAAGGCAATAATCAGGACGATGCGTCACGTCATAAAAGAAAAGAAAGGGAAACAGGGGTTTTTCCGAAAGAGATCAAAAAAAAAATGTGTAGATTTTTTATGTGTTACTTACCAATAATGGAAGTGGCGCCCTTCTCGGTAGCCTCGACGACGGCATCCAAAGCGCTCTTGGTACCGTTGGCGAACTTTTCGAATTCAAAGACACCAGTGGGACCGTTCCAGAGGATGGTCTTGGCCTTCAAGATTTCCTCAGCGAAGATCTTGTTGGATTCTTTACCACAGTCCAAACCCATGTAATCATCGGGAATACCCTCAGAATCAGTAGCATAACCGGTCTTAGCATCAGGGCTGAACTTGTCGGCGGTGACGTAATCGACGGGGAAGATGAGCTTGACGTTCTTGGCCTTGGCCTTTTCGACGAGACCTTCAACCAATTCAGAACCGGCTTGATCGAACAGAGAAGTACCAATCTACCCGATAAAAGAGGAAAAGAAAACAATATTATTTAGCCACCCATCCAGTAGAAAAATCATGCTATTCCGAAACACGTTTCCGGGCTGCATAATTTTTTTTTTTGTTCCCGTCTCGTCTTACCTTGACGTTCTCCAAAGTCTTCTTGAAGGTGAAGGACATACCACCACAGATAATCAAAGAGTTGACCTTGTCAAGCATGTTTTCAATCAACTTGATCTTATCAGAGACCTTGGCACTAGAAAAAATCAGAAAACCCGCAAAAAGATTTTTAGATAAGGAATATCTCGGGACAAAGGCTGGTAAAAAAATTGATAAGAAAAATGAAAGCTTACCCGCCCAAGATGGCCAAGAAGGGACGTTCGGGCTTTTCAAGCACCTTGGCAAAGTATTCGAGTTCCTTTTGCATAAGGAAACCGGCGGCGCGCTGAGGAAGCTCAACACCGACCATGGAAGAGTGAGCACGATGAGCGGTACCAAAAGCATCGTTGACGTAAACATCAGCAAGGCTGGTCAAAGACTTGCGGAATTCTTCGACGGCCTTGGGATCGGCCTTCTTCTTGTTACCGTTAGCATCCTTGGCGCTACCTTCTTCTTCAATGTGGAAACGCAAGTTTTCGAGAAGGATAACCTGACCATCCTTGGCTCCCTGGCAAGCCTTTTCGACCTCGGGACCGACACAGTCTTTGAGGAAAGTGACAGGCTTCTTCAAGAGCTTCTCGACTTCCTTGGCCACGGGCTCAAGAGAGTACTTGGGGACATTTTCACCGTTGGGACGACCCAAGTGGGACATCAAGATAACAGCGGCGGCACCGTTATCAAGAGCGTATTTGACGGTAGGCAAGGCCTGGACAATACGGTTGTTGTTGGTGATGGAACCATCCTTCATGGGGACGTTGAAGTCGACACTAAAAAGAAACGTGTTGCATGGTAAGCCCAACCACCCATGAAAACCACAAAAACAAATACCGAGAAAAACGATTAAGCTTACCGAATAAGAACGCGCTTGTTCTTGAGGTCCAAATCCTTGATGGAAAGCTTGCTAGACAAAGACATGATGAAGGGAAAAGATAAAAGAAAAAGTGGAAGAGATGAAGGAAAAAGAGAAAAAACACGTAAAGAAAATCGAGCGGTTTTTCTGCTTTAATAACCCTGCTGAGTGTAGAAAAAAAAAGCCTTAACTCTGGAATTTCCTTTTATATCCACACTAGTTATCCTTGTTCTCGAAGCATCATGTGAAATATCGGAAACCAGTCAACCCGAAATATTTAACACACCTTTTGCCTTTTTTCGCGTATTTTCTTGGGAGTTTTTGTTTCCCTTACTTTCAGGCAATTCTTTATGTACATCGACCACTCTTTGAGTAATCAAGAAAGATCATCGGCGATCAAGGTGAATCCCCGACTTATCAAATGGAAGGAGTTGGAATCCCAATGGTTGAAAGGGAAAAAAAAAGGGGACAAAAACCCTTGTCAAATTGACGAGAAACCGATATTTCACAAAAAAACTTTTTTTTTTCTTTATCATCCATCGATCAATTCATTTCGTTCCATTTTGTTTAGTATGATCTCGACTACGACGACCACCCACCTAAAAGAAAAAAGAAAGAACCACAAATATCAGTAGGTATGGTGATCATGCCCGCATGCAAGTCGGGTTAGGTTTTACCTGAACGACTTTGGCGAATAATCGGTCTACCACGCTTTTATCGAGTTCGCCCCATTCCACTTGCCACCGTTCTCCATCGACGAAACTGTCCATATCCATCCAACTACCAAACACAGGTCGATGATCGAGTGGTATAGGACGGCCAGAGGCGGTGGTGATTTTGAGAATCTTTCGTGTGCGAAAGGTGGCAATAATTTGGATCTTCTCGGCAAGTGACAATCCCGTCTCGGTAGGTTCCACGTTAATCCATACCCGATGTTCCTTGTTAATCGATTGCACGGTAATTTGTCGAATTTTTCCTACAAATAAAAAAAAAAAATTGGTGAGATACGTCGAACTCCAAAAAAAAGACCCTTGCAATTTTCGCTGATGCGTGTCTGTGTACACGAAAGGACTCATAATGAACAAAATTCTACTTACGTTCAGGTGTGTCTTTTTTCCTCTTTGATTTTTTATCATCCTTTTTGGAGGAGGGTGGTGATGATGATTGAGGTTGCGTCAATGCGGACGTGGGATTGGTGACAGAGGAAGTGGCGACGGGTGCGACGGAAGGAAAGGTGGAGTTGGAAACGGGAGGTAAATCGGACATGACGGGTTGCCACGAGGATGAGGTATACGTGACATTGGCGGGCGCTATGAAAAACCACAATCGCGTCAATGATTCACATGATGCACGTTCATTATTTGTCTTTGTTATTTTCTTCGAAACAGGTCACAAGACTTACATTGCGGGTATGGGAGGTGGGATTCTTGGATCGCAGTCATGGGTGAATAATAATAATTGTCGTAGGTCGTCGGTGGCATGGGTTGGGCTTCGTAGTAAGGCGCGTAGTGTTGTACAGGTTGACAAGAAATAGGCGGAGGAGGAGGAGCGGGAAGGACAAAGCCACCGGGTGGAATGGAATTTCTCGGTGGTGGAGGCTGCGGTGGTTCTTGTGGCAACGGTTTTGAGGGTGTCTGAATGGGTGGATAGAGAGGTGACGAAGTAAAGGCAAGAGGAGTAGCTTGTGCTGCGGTGGTGTACATGAGATCAGGTGTGGCGGATGATTGCCAAGGCGAGGAGGATGGATGAGTAGAAAACTCCGATATGGATTCCGGAAAGGCTGAGGCCCGCCGAGACCGCAGGTCATAAAAGTCAGCGGAGGATTGTCGGTGACTGGAGACTCTCCACGATTCCGAATGGCGTAAAGCGGATACTTTCCAGTTTTCTTTTAGGCCATAAGACGACGACGACGACGACGCAGGAGGCACCGCCACCGATGCTGGTCGAGAGCGGGGTGGTATGTGCGGCGTGGTTAGCCCTAGCCCATTGTGTGATATTCCGAGTCCATTTACAGGAGCAGCACAGGTCGTCACAGGTGACGTGAGATAGAACGGTTCGACAGGTGGCTGGAAAGAGGACCCAATTGGTTAAACGAAAGAAATTGCAATGATTTTCTCAGTGGGTAAGAGTCTGAGTTTACCTGTGGTTGCGATGTTTGAAGATACAGTGGTTGAACAGGTGTTGGAGGACAATGCATGGTGGAATGGTTCATGGGCGATGGCGGGTATGGATCGTTATTATATGCTGTTGTCCTGACAATGAGAAAGGGTACAAGAGATATACACAAGGATACAAACGATACATACCGGGATAAGCCATAAGTTATACGTTCTAAAAAGAATGAAAATGAAGAAAAAGGGAAAACCAGGTCAAAAAACACAAGTTGCCGAATATTTTTTTTTTATTAAATCTTCCGGAATCTCGTTTTTGAACACGCTGCTGGAAAAAAAAACCGGCTCAGCTTTTTTGTATTCGTTTTTTTCTTATTTCAGTCATTTTGACATCAAAGTCCCTCACACGATCAACCAAAATAAGCCCGCATTGAGCGGGAAGGACAAATAAAGAGGACAAATAGAAAAGAGCTAAGCCATTTATGTAATGTTCTTCTGGACCGACGATCATTTTTTCTTTCTTGTTCGCCTGTTCAGTAGAAGCAATAAGATAGTGCTACCATAAAACCCTGTTTTTGTGATATACCTTTTCGGCCCGCCATAAGCTTTAATTAGATCATCCATTTTTTTTATTTTTTATTTGTTAATGGTTTCTCCTACTGTTCTTCCCTTTTCTTCGCTCTTTCTCTCTATTCTAGTTTTTTTTTTGGGGGAGATCCTTCTGTATAAGCTTTTTTCCCCCAGGTTGCTTATCTCGTCGCTATGCCGCAATTCTTGGGACTCTATTCGCCCAAGGAAAAGCGTCCCGGACTTTTACCCAGCGGTCGTCAGGCCAAATCCATGACCAATCTCATGTCGCCATCCCTACGATCCATTGGCCGATTGGGTTCATCCCGGTCCACATCGACGTTAGAAAAGAACGGAGCCCCATCCAGTGATACCTCGACAGCCGTGGATATGGCTGAAAAACATTTGATGGAAGACATTATTCAAGTACGTCGAGCGTTGGACTTGTTCCTCGACTCACGGATCCCGGAAGCAGAAGCCATTTTGATGCCTCGAGTTAAAAAGTCCATGTATTATTCTTTGGGCTACGCATTTATTTTGTTTCTGAAGAGCATGATGACCTTTCAGCATTGCGATATCCAAAGTGCACTGGAAGCCATGAAGGAAACCATCAGTCTTGCTGATAATTTGCGGAAACGAGACGGAGGCTGGATTGGTAATTTCACCTCGTGGGTCAAAGGCAATTCATTATCCGATATTCTCACCATGTCCAAAGTCCATCGACACGCCGTAAGTTCCTTTATCTCCCTTCCCTTTTTTTTTTTTTTTTTTTTTTTTTTTTTTTTTTTTTTTGGAGGCCATGTTTTCCCTTATCAATTCAACTTGTTATTTTTTTTCTCGCTGCCATTTTAGGAACTCGTGTATGCCGAGGCTTACTTGCTGAAAGCGCTGCTTAGCATCATTCATGACGAAAGCTTCGTTGCCTTTATTCGTGAAGGATTCACGATTCGAACGAGCTATTCCATATATCGCACCCTTGAGAAATACGTTTCCTTTGTGAAAACCGAGGCTGAAAAAGGAGAAGATGTCACACAATATGATCTGGACGATCATTTCTCTTCCGGTGTCGCATTGGGTATTGGATGCTTCAATATCATGCTCTCCCTCCTCCCCACTTCTGTTTTGCGAGTCGTCGAATTCATCGGTTTTTCAAGCGATCGAAAACACGGCATGGAAATGCTGGAATCGATCGGCGGATGGCAAGAGTACGGCCACATGCCGCTGGATGTATTACCACCCAAACAAAGCAACGATGAGGGCTTACGACGCCAGTTTTGTGATATGGTGTTATTGCTTTATCACATTATCCTTTCCAAACTTATCCCGCTTTCTGACGTCGATGAACAACTTGCCCAGCGAATCCTCGCTTACAATCTCGGCCTATACCCATCCGGCACCTTTTTCCTGTATTTCTACGGTCGCCAACTCAGCGCCCAAGGCCAGCTCACCAAGTCCGAAGCTCAATACCATCGAGCGATTGAAACACAGAAAGACTGGAAACAATTGCAGCACATGTGTTTCTGGGAATTGGGCTTACTCAACATTTTGCAGTCCAAGTGGCAGGCCAGTTACGATACATATGATACCCTTCTTCGTGAAAGCAACTGGTCCAAATCTGTATATACTTACATGAAAGCCATCTCACTATCTATGCTCACCGAGATCGACGCCGATGCGAAAGTCAAACAAAAGGAAGCTCTGCAGGACATGATGCATCATGTCACAAGCGCCAAGCAAAAGATTGCAGGAAAATCTATACCATTAGAGGTAATTTTCAGTATCCGCAGCTTGTAATTGGCAAGCTTTTTTTTTTTTTTCCGTGGCTCACATACTTCTTACAGAAATTCGTTTCGCGTAAGGCACGCAAGTTCATTGCTCAAGACAATTGGCTGTTGTTTCCCGACTTGGAGATTCTCAACGCCTTCAGCGTGCTCGATTTCATGCCGGCCGATCTTTTGGAAAGCAACATGAAAAGAGTGACGGATACAGCTCAGCAGTTAGCCAATCAGCACAAACCCAGTTCGCTGAACCATTACGACGATGTGTGTCTCGCCAATTATTTACGGGCCGTGTTTGCCCGTCTCCTTCTGGCCACTCCCGGACAAGACTCTGCTCGCCTCCAACGGGTCCACAAGGAAGCCCTTGCGCAGGTGTTTCAGCACGCCAACAAGATTCAGCTGGATCACTACATCTATTACTTTTCACGCTACGAGAATGCGCGCATGATGATTATTAACAAACAGTTTGAGGAAGCAGAAGAGCAAATCCAAATGATTCTCAAAGCGAGCCAAAAAGGAGAGTACAATATCGGCGCCGGTCCGCATGCCAAGAACAAGTACAGTCTAGAAAACTCGCTTCTTTTTAAATGCCACAATTGCATTACCGAAATTCAAGTCTTAGCCAAAGAACACTCCACCAATGTCCGTGATGATTCCTCCGACACTTCTTCCGTTTACGAGTCAGCATAATATACAAAGCCCCTCGCTCGCAAAAGAAAAAAAAAAGAAAATAAACAACACTTCCTCACTCCCCTCACTGTTTATGCTTTATTTGCTTTTTTCCAACTGGAAATCCTTGAACAAGTTTTTGTTGCCATCGGCATTGGACACAAACATGTAATACTCATCAAACTTGCAGCCTTCTTTGGTCAATTTCGCCTTCTTGTCGGCCACCAACTGAGAGTCACCCCAACTGCCCGAAAATCCTCCAATACATAAATCCGAAGCAATGACACGGTGACAAGGCACAGGCAACGGACAAAAAGGATTTAGTCGCAACGCTTGGCCCACCGCACGCGGACTTGAATTCAACGCATCGCTAATGAGCTTGTACGTTGATACTTGTCCTTTGGGAATCTGCTGCGGCATCAGTCAACGTGGCCCCCTTTCATACGAACAAACCAATGATCGTACCTGAGAGCATAAATCATAAACTTTGTATTGAAATGGAGTCAGTTTTCGTTTGGTCTTTGGGTTAATAAAAGCATGCCGCTCCTTGGCAGACGACGGCATGATAATCACCACTAAAAAGCAGAAGCACATTAGATGCATCGTTCCCCAAGATTCACAAAGTATGCTTCACGCTTAACAACCATCCACACTGTCGTCCACAGCGACAAATGTTTGTTTCTTGAAGCGTCGAATGGGTGCCATATGAACTATAAAATCAGGAAAGAGAGACTTTGCAAGTTGCTGCGGTTTTTCCTGATCGTGTCAAAAAATCGAAAGTCTCTTTCCGAAAAAGGAAATCATTGTGGGCCATCCTATCAAGCGAATTTCTTGTTGGGTTTACAAATGATCGGAGCCGCAAAAGCAATAACGGGCCCTAATACACAGAACGAATGCTTTATAGATGGCCATAAGGCCATTGGCTGTGGCAGTATTATATTGAAGAAAGTTGCTTCGTTTCCATCATTTACTTTATGAGCGTTTTTCTTTCTGTGGAAAAAAATAAGGGCTTTTTCATCATTATCGGTTATCCATTCGAATCAGGACATTTTCGTTTTCAAAAAACTTGTGACGGTCGGTTTCCAAAAATGGTATATGGTCGCCCTTTGTTCAGAAAAGCAGCGAGAATAACGTTTCCTTTGACCATCATGGCCAAACAGCTGCCGTTTTACAATTCAGGGCCTAGTGATACGCCTTCCATATTCTGGAAGCGGCATCGTAGGAGCATCCTGATTATTTTTTCTCTAATTACAGTACTGTTGCTTGTGCGTACCTACGGGCAACGTGACATCCAGGCCGATCGACTCGTCGACACTGATTTGCAGGATGACAGCCAAGTCGACAGTTATAACATCGATGCCGCTTTTTGGCCTGCAAAGATGGCCCAGTCCAAAGGCGACGATCGCACCAGCGCTTACACAACCGACATGTTTATACCGGAGGATCAAGATGGTCCCCGTGCTAAGTGTATTACTGCCGTCATCCTGAGAGTCACCGACGACGACAACAGTATTCAAACGGTAGTTCAACAGTTGCTCAAGTATCCTTTCATTCAAGAAATTCTTATTTACAACGCAGTAACATCACGCCCACTGTCAGCGTCAGTACGTCATCTATTTTTTTTTGTTAATATTTGCAAGGCTTCAAATTACTCACGCCATTGGATAGCAACTCAATATCCACCAATCCAGTGTTCCTATTGAAATCATATCTTCCTACGAACCAATGCAAAGTTTGGCTCGATTCACGACATGTGCCAGTTCGGCCACTTTTGCGCACTGCTATTTCCAGGACGATCGCACCATTAATCGTCAATTAGATACTCTTTATACCAACTTTTTGCGTTATCCGAGTCTGATCCATGTGAATGGAAACCCTCAACATTACTTGAACGCGATGCGATGGCGCATTAGTAACCCAGGTATATACTACATAGAAGCCTCGACGATACATTTGAGAACATCTTTTTCGTTAATGCGATCGTTTGCAGATATCTATATGCATGCTGGTTATGCCGATCTTCGTTACGGTGCCTTTGTTCCTCGATGGAAAGTGCAAAATTTCCTTACCCAACTCGGAAAATCCGGCCTGAGTAAAGAACGTCTTCGTCTTGCCGATATCTATTTCACCCTGTGGACGAATCAGTACCCCTGGATAGTCGCCGATCCTTCGATGGCCACGGAGACGGATAAGGGAGCGGAAATTGAAAACTTCGACCGAGTCCTGGTAAAACGCAGTTCACTTTATCACCTGGGAACGCGCAATAACCGAGAATAAAAAACAATAGTTTGATGCCATGCGACGGTTGCAACATGTGCTGGAAGCAGATACATCCGATACACCAAAAGATTATATTGAACGTCTTCACGAATCGCCAGCATTGGGGAATAGGGATGTAAAGTAAGTTTTCGAGTGAACGGCTATGCCAACCATTTCGTCGCCCATCTTATTCACATATGGAACTCCGTACGTACGTATTTTAGGGCAGCATGTTTCAATGGACAATGCTTGTTCACCACCAACATTGATCCTTTCCCCGTGCCGCATCACGTCCATTTTAATGCATCCGATATGCCGAGTCTGCATGCTTTGGAAAATGCGTACAACTCTCTGGATGAGATGGACGTCGGTCTGTGGACGCAGTATAGTTTTGAAAAGGCAGTGGATCAAAACAAGGATACATGCTGGAACACGTATCGAAGTAAGTTTTGGGGCCTTGTGCAGCCATATCATAGGTGATTGGATCTTTTATTTTCTCTGACACGCGTAAAAATCGTAAAACAGATCCTAAAGCGGGCGATTACTTTGGTTTGATTATCGTCGGAAGTATCCAAGCGGACCAATTGTCCATCTTTAGCCGTCAACCTATATCCAATCAACACGATACATGGCAGGTGTACGTGATGCAAGATGATAACGAATGGGTATGTCAATGAACGTACATTCTTGGAGTATTGATTGTTTGTTTTTCTTCCGTTCCCAAAATTAATCCCGAATGTCGAACTTTTAGATTACTTGTCGTACATCCATTCTCGATCAATCTTCCAAATCGCATGATGCAACACTACAACTTGATTGTGGAGACACGACTCGTTTCCGAGCCATTCGCGTTGTATTTGCCAAAGATCAAAGCGAGCCTTTTAAGCTGTGCGGTTTACGGTTAGACAGTCTTGCTGTTTGAAATTTCAAATAAACTAAAGACTACATAAACAAGAAAACCTCCTAGTCTATCCTGGTGTCAGTTGGCGCCTCAACCAGTCCAGACAATATGGAGCCACAGACTCTTATTACAAGCTCCATCCATATCACTATGTAATACAGCAGCGGCTTGGCCACAAACTCAATGAACACTGGGATGCTGTTTGCTCGCAATCAGGCTTCCTTTAAGCAGAGAAGATATAGTCGAACTGTAAACGGCATGTTGTTACCGCTTGTTCTTTTGTATATAGGGAATTGTTCCACGTCAACGACTTGATGGTGCTCATGCCTTATATCCACGGGTTGACTGTTCTCGGAAACAACCGAGCCGATATTGAATGAGAGAAATACCTATCCTACTGTGGCGTTAGCCAAGACTGCTGGTCTTTAGAGACCCTATGACTGCTCTGACCAAGTGGGGATCAGCAATACGACGCGAGTCGAGTAAATATAGTATAGCTTTGACTTGGAGGAGGGGTTTCCAATGATGCCAGGCATCCATCTTCCATTGAGCTAGTGGGGTGACCAATGAAGGACGAGGGATCCTTGGAGACCGCGCTCTGGTTAAATGCAACCCTAGAGTCGGTATAGAGTTGTGATATATAAAAGCATTAATACGATATATTTTACATGCGCCCTCACGGTCGATGAGAGTAAAGAACATTTACAGTAATTTTGCATAACTGGGACAAGATGAGACTGCGTCAGCCACACCGGAATCGTTTTTGTGAGCACCCCCCCAAAATCCCAGCATACAGTTAGCCGTTTCTTCTTCCATTTTTGTCGCCTTCGTGTCCTCCAGTCATGAGTCTCCATGGCAAACGCGATGTCATACGATCGCTTGATTATCTGTTATATTGCTACTTTACATACACTTTTCTTCTCGATGCAAGTTTACTTATCCTGGTTTTCCGGGTCTTTTGTCAACTGGTAACCAAAATCGCTGACCCAGCCATATGAAAAGAGAGAAGATTTAAAACTAACCAACTATCTTGAAACCATTAGCAACTGCTCTCACCTCGAATACTGACACAATCACTACGGACGGCCCTTGCTATTGCCACCATGTCCTTATTTGTATGTCTGTTGCATCACTGCACATCAGAACTCGGTCAGCCAGGAATACTTGTAGACTTTATCGGTAACCGTAAGTACTTTAGATAACGTGGGATATCGAGAGGACTCCGTAACGAGGACCAAACAAGTAATTACTCACTCCAATGCGTCCAATGTTAGAGCATCGGCCTAGTTATTCGCGGGTCATCTTGCTTGATTTCGTCATCTATGTGTTCCAGACGATACGTATCTTTATATCATCCAGTCTTTCTTCCCAGCTCTTACTGAATGGAACGGCGATTACGACAGTGAGGATGCCGCCAGCATTGGCAACGGCTTTGGGGGCAGAGAGTGTCACGTTAATGTTGCCGCCATCGTCATCAAGTAGCTCAAGTCAAGGGGAAGATGACGAATCCACGGACGATCCCTTTTATCAACATGAGTTGGTGGTGGATATCGGCCTGCGACAGACTTATCGAAATATTATGTATGCAGAGATCGAAGATATTGGAACGGCAAGGGATGGCTCAGAGCAACTGCCTGTATAATACGGTCATGGAATCCAACTTTTTTTTTCACCACCATTGTTTTCTATGTTGTACATATATAATCTACTTTACCACCACTAGAAGCCTCATACAATACCCCCATTCTTCGCCACCATCCTTCCCCCGACTCCATATTTTCAATTGAGCGACAATGAATTCATCATAACCCATTCCCATCTTAGTATGTGGACTCAAAAAGTGAAGACGAAAAAGAAGAAAATTAAAAAGCACTCCAAACATGGACTCTTACTTTTTATATGATGGTTTGGTATTTATTTTTCAAGTATCTACAAGCGAGCGTAAACTGGTGGAAATGTATGTACAATAAAGGGCGGGAAAAGATGACAGTGGGGTTTTTACTTTGGAAGGAGGGCAGCAGCAGCAGCAATGACTTTTTCAGGGAATTCACATTGGATCATGCGGTCGAGAGTGGACTGGGCTTTGGAAGAAAGATCGTTTTCCATGTAGGTTTGGATCATGGCAAAATAGGTACTTGGCTCACGAACGATTTGGTCGCGGTTGGCTAGCTTGTCGTCGGTCATTCGGTTGAATACTTGCTCGGCCTTCACCACATCGCCCTTTTGCCCATAGCCGCGGATGAACAGGTTCTCGATGTACGCACTGCTCTTGCCACCCGATCGTTGCAAGTTTTCTTGGTACAAGACTTCGGCCTCGGTAAGCTGGTCGTTGCTGATCAATGTGTCCAGCATGGCTTGGTACACCACTTCGTCTGCCTGAATACCATTCTTGATCATTTCGTTGAACACACGTTCAGCGCTCTGGACGTCACGCTGCAAGGTACCGTAAGAGTAAATGAGGGATGCGTAGTGAGTGGCTTCGGGGCGAAGATGATCGATGCGTTTCATGTCGCTGAGCAACTTGTAAGCGGTGGGCATATCGTAGGGGGCAATGGTGCAGTAGGCTTCCATCAGTAACTTGTAGGTGTGAGCGGAAGGCTTGATGTGGCGACGACGCATTTCATTAAAGTATTCCAAAGCCCGTTCCCGGCTGTTCTGTTGGCGCACATAGAATTGGATCATGTTGTTGAATGGGCCTACACGCGGTTGATACGAAGCGCTCGAAAGCATTTCACCAAACAAACGACGAGCATGGGTTTCGGACCCGGCACGCACACACGCGGAAATAATGGCACCGTAAGTAATACTGTTCACCTGAACCTTGAACTCTTGCATTTCTTCAAACAGCTTCAAGGCCGTGTCCAGCTTGCGAGCACGTGCCAGTTTCGAGATCACCACATTGTAGAAAAAGGTCGTAGGCTTGACATTATGGCGCTTCGCTTCTTCATAAATGATCAGGGCATCCGAGGCTTCATCTGTCGCACACTTGGCCGTGCCCAAAAGCAAGCTGGCATAACCGTTGCCGTCAGGATAGCGACCCATTTCCTTGATCTTTTCGTAATACACCTTGGCCTGAATCATGTCTTCTTGTTGGGCATAACCAATCAACACACTGTTGGTGATCATGTAAACGGCTCGCTTCGCACGCATCGTCGTTTGACTGGCATATACCGGGTGACACAAATTATACACCTTAAGAGCGATATCCAGTCGGCCTTGCTTGCCCACAAACGCAATCGCATCACGCATGATCTCGGGAGACGGGAATAAACCGGGTTGAATCAACTGGGTTTCCAGCATCTTGACCGCCTCTTCGTACTGGCCTTGCATCAAGCATCGCATCACCATTTCAGACGCCACGGTTTCCTTGCCCACACCTGCATCTTGCGGCTGGCGAACCGGAAGCGCAAGTTCTTTCGACAGCGGGACGCCAAACGCGGTCCTCCATTCCATGGCAGCACGCATATCTCCTTGTTTTTGCAGTTGCTCAAGGACACGCTTGATCAGCGAGAAGTCCAATGCATCTTGGAAGGGCTGTTGCTTCACATCCGCAAGGATGGTAAGCACCATCTGACCAAAGGATGGGCCACGAGGAAGGCTCATCACGTCGGCATAGGCCACCAAGGCGGCTTCGTACAGAAGGTGAATATCAGACAAGGGCACCATGGTGGCGGAGGGGGTCTTGGGATGGTACGCTTCCATGATGAGCTTGGCAAGCTGGAGAGGCAAGCCCATAGGGCACATCGGCTGGAGGACACGGGCGACTGACAAAATAGCAATCAGTTTGGCCTTGCAGATGGAAGCAATCTTGACGGCCAACCTGGTAAGGGTACCGATGCTTTTAGCCACGGCACGAGATGACATGGCGGGAAGAACCACTTGAAGCGCTCGAACCGCCTCGGCGCTATCGTTTCCATTGGCAAAATGAGTAAGGATGCGTTCGGCCAAGACGGGATCCGGTTCTAAACCGGCATGGTGCATATCGGTGACGATGGACAGGACATGGCTGGCTTGCTGGTCGGCATACTTTAAGCATAACAAGGCATAATTGGCGAGGTTACCATAGGATTTGGAAATGTCCATCGTGAGCAACTGACGATAAACACGGGTAGCACAGGCCAAACGATCTTGGTTGCAATAGGTGGCAAGAATAGGACCATAGCTACTGGCATCCGGTCGAGGAAGGGCATCATCTTGCAATAGCTTCTCGACCAACGCCTCTGCTTCCTTTGGTTGATGCTCGGCACAGTAAAAGCGGATAATGGAGTTGTAAGGAACAATGGTGAGCTTGACGTTGTCATGGAGCATGTCTTCTTGGACAACATGGAGAGCCGCAGGTAGCTGATTGCATTTCAAATAGGCATCGACCAAGGCATTGTACACGTAAGAGGCATCATGACTGGGCATCGATGACTTGAGGTCCTTGTACTTTTGAAAGTAATGAAGCGCAGTATCAATATCACCAGATCGACCAAACAGGTTAATCAAGGCGGCAAAAGTGGCAGACGAGGGCTGAATGTTGAACTGCAACATTTGGTCGTACACATAAAGTGATTCACCGGTGTTGCCATAGTGAGAAAGAACACGCAACAGTTGGTTGAAAAGTTCCACATCGAAATGTCCCGCCAGTTGCTCGGCCACAGCGTACTTGAAGATGTCAAGGGCCTTGTTCAGGTTTTCTTCGGATTCCAATACAGCGATGTCGTGCGACTTGTCAACGGTACCTGGCGAACGGGCGGATTGGCGTCTGAGCATAGCCACCACCTTTTGGACCTCTACGTCACGACGGCACAAAGTACGGACCATGATGGCACAAGTCGAACTGCTGGGATGAATCTGATATCGAACCATTTCGTCATACACTGTGATCACGGAGATTGAAATACAAAAAAAAAAGGGCAATGAGTACAACATGAACCGCCCATCATTCTCAGATTCTTTTTTTGCTTACCTTTGATCATGGGTGAGAGCGGGGTTCCTTCACGACGAAGATTAGCATAGCTGTCAAGGACAAGGTTGTATAGGTGGTCCGTCAAGACGGTGCCTTCCTTTTTCAAGTTGAAGAACTCGGCCATGACGGCTTTCAGGTTGCCATCACGACGACAGCTCAGGATACGGTCATTAGCGCTAAACGAGGCAACGGAAGGAGATTGTGCGGATGATTGCGGAGAAGCGCGAGGCGAAGGCGGAGGAGTAATCAAGCCGGCATTAGAGGCGCTGAATGAATCGGGTAAAGTCGTTTTGGCCAGCAAATCTTCCTTTGCCCAAGGGTATTCTTGAAGCGGGCTCACGGGACTGGAAGGGGAAACGGATAAAGGAGGAGACGCAGGCCGCGATGTGGACTGGATGTGATGTTCGGACAAATGACGGTATTCATGAGAAGATGAGCTGCGACGACGAGAAGAAATGTGATGAAGAAGTGCGGAAGAATGGGTTGTCGCTACACACCCATGACGCTGCAACGTCGTTGTGTGAGAAGCAATGGCGGACAAAACAGGGGAATGCATGATAACAGGGATGTATGTGTATAGAGCGGGGAAAAATCAAATGAAGCAAAATGGAGTAAAGAAAAAGAAAAAGAAAAAGAGGGGGAAAAACCAAGAAATTAAAGAGAATTGGAGAAACGGGCACCTTTGGAGAGATGAGGTATTTTTATATAGAATATTGAAAATCGGCTGGCGTAACCTTCATCAAACAACTGTCCAATCAAAAGACAGTTGCATATCAGATCCTGACCCAATTTTTTCTCGCGTTTCAAGGATCCTCCGATTTTTTTTGTTATCAGATTCTTGCGCCGCCCTTTCGGTCTAAAATAGCGCTCAGTGAAACCGTGGTCAAAATAGAGTACTTTTCCACATCTTCCCGTTTGTTCAACATTAACTTGTTGACACCGACCACACGATAAAGCTAATCCTTCAAAACTAAGTAGCAAATGATTTGCGTGAAAACCAGATTAAAAAGAAGTAGATGGAAATCTTGATCAGGCACCACATGTCGCAAAGCCCAAGGGATAACATGACTCATGGGTAACCTCGTCAACCTATTTTTCTAGACTCTCTCAAGATTGATACGCCGCCTAAATAGCGTTTCCATCTGATAAACATCTGTTCGTGATGATGACACAAAAAGGAAGACACAAACGAAATGAATGCGGTTCCCATCCTTTTTGGTTGGAGCGATACAGAGAAACATTACGGAATTTCCATTTTCATCCAGGACAGATTCATCTCGTTCTTTTGCAGATAAATAAAAAAAAAAGATGTGAACAGAAGAAGAAGAAGCAAATGATCTAATTTCTGAACAAGATGGCATGATGCATGCGCGGAGAAAATAGTAATAAAAAATAACAAGGGAAACGGGGCCAGCAGGTCTTCTGTTTGTAAGGGTGAAAAAATAAAAAAAAGATCTGATAAAATAAAAATTTTCATCCATGGGGGGATGGCAGGTGTTTCCGAAAGGAAATATTGCCATATTTGGATACGCAAGATGGTGTAACCATAAATTAAAATGGTCCATTTTGGTGTGCATTGCAAAGGCAGATCCTTTTGACACCATTTTCATTGGCAGACAGAGTTCGTCCCTGCCCGCCGCGATTTTTATCAGATCCTTATCCTGAAAGGTGGTCCATTTTTGTCTGCGGTTCACCACATCATTTTTATCTATTCCCCGTTCCTCCATTTCCTTGTATTCAAAACGTAACGTAACGTAACGTAACGTAACTTGCTGACATAAAGCTTATTAAGATAATGATGGGCGCAGTAAACCTATTTTCGCTTACAGTACTATTTCGTAAGCTCTTTGACTTTCTTTTTTCCTTGATGGATGGATGGTTTGGTTGGATTTTCCATGTTCTGGAAAACTTTTTGAACCGAGGTTTACAGGTAAACCCACTACTTTGAAAGCTTGCTGGGGACGCCTAGGTCCATACACTAGTCATTGTATGACAAGCTAGTCACAGTGTTAGTGTGTATGGCTTTGTTTTTAGTACTTTTGGATGGGATGAAATGAGATAGGACAATCTCACGGCCGCTATAGAGGAAATGCAGTCATTTGCCATTTGGTTGGGGTGGGGGGGGAAGGGGAACGGTTATTGTCAAAGCGGACTTAGCACATCGTGAAATGCACCTAGGTATCCAGAAGGATGATGGGTTCTTGTGATGGAAAGATCCTGGCAACTTTGGGCGGAGCTCGAGATGAGGAAATTACTGCTTCCCAGCGTTCGATTCTGGGGGATGGAGGATATTCGGAAAAGCAACACAAGCCCAAAAAAAGAGAGAAACTCGGTCGTTCAACAAATGGCATTCCGCTCACATCCACTGTCACCCACGGTCGGCCCTTGGCACGATATTCTCGCAATTGGCGGTGATTGAGGCTTTTATGCCACCGTGCCAATTTACCCAATCATAGCTTTACTGTGACCTCCGCTCAATTTTATCTTCCGGTATGTTTTCTTATCTGCATCAACACTGCATCGTATTACGACGTTGTTGAATAACACATGAAAAAAGACCTAAAATTTTCAATATCCTTATCTTGGCCTCTTGACGCAGTGACTGCAAAGTGTTGAGGTCTTAAAAATAGGCTCAGGTGGATCTATTTTAGATCATCACCCCGGTGGATGCAAACACAGAACTTTACAGCTGTGCTGTACAAGACAAGTTGAGATTTTCGAATGTGTGGCTGCTGCACTCCACAATATATTGTATGCAAATGTCATGAATAAACTTTTTTTTTAATCCGCGGGAATGTTACTGTACAAGCTATTTGAAAGGTAAAGTGCAAAAAAAAGGATGTTTTACTAAGTGGAGGAGGAATCATTTTCTGTTGAAAGGGGTCTCATGATGGGGAAGGCCAAGACTTCTCTAATGTGATTTGTCCCGGTCAAAAGTTGGACAACACGATCGATGCCCATGCCCCATCCTGCCGTAGGAGGTAATCCGTACTCCAAAGCATCACAAAACGCCATGTCGGGTATCGGTGCTTCCAGATCGCCTTGCTGTCGATCTCGCACTTGCTGTTCAAAACGTAACCGTTGTTCCTTGGGTTCATTCAATTCTTCATAAGCATTCACAATTTCCTTGCCATCAACAAACAGTTCAAACCGAGCAGCAACAAGACGACCCTGCGCATTTGGTGTGAGTATTCTTTTTATTTCAACTAGGAATGACCATTTTTCTTACCTTTTCATCGACCGCCGATTTCGCCAGCGGACTCAGTGCTAATGGGTGACCGAACAAAAATGTGGGCTGGGTACACTGCGGCTCGATAAAATGAGAAATGAGTTTATCCAGGATACGACTGGTGGTGATCGCTCCAGTCACATGGATACGATGTTGCTTGCACAGTTCTAATAATCGCTGAGGGGCCTCTGTCATAACCGGCAATTGAGTTCCTCCGTGTACACTACAACCAATAAAAGGACGTTGTTCATTTTTACCTTGAGTTTCGAGGTTATCCAACGATACGTTGAGCTTCGCTTCCAAATATTCCAAGACATTGATTCGACGGAACGGCGGTGAAAAGTCGACAGATTTGCCACCGTCCAATGTTAATGTGGTGCTGCCGCGAATGTGTCGCACGAGTTCTATAAGAGCATGGATGAGTTACTTCCATGCCATGGTTCGACGGTTATCCTGCTTCCTCTAACCAACCTGAAACCATGGTTTCTGTATCTTTGAAAAGTGATTCCAAATTGCCGTACGCTTGATAGAACTCACAGGTCGTGAACTCGGGATTATGGTCGGCATCGATTCCCTCGTTTCGAAATTGTTTGCCAATCTCATACACTCGATCCATGCCGCCGATGACCAATTGCTGCAGGGGTCCGCTTAATATCGAGCCACTGCATTCCTAAATTGTGCGTAACGTACCTTTAAGTAGAGCTCCGGTGCAATACGTAACTGCATATCCATGCCGAGGGCATGGGCGTGAGTCATAAACGGTCGGGCATTGGCACCGCCTGCAGTCGCTGATAACACGGGCGTCTCGACTTCGTAGAATCCACGCTGATCCAAGAATTGACGAATAAATCGAATAATCTAGCATAATCCATCGTCAATCGTCAATCGTCGAGAATATATCTCATTACATGTTCAAAGCTGGATCATCACCTTGGTACGTGTACGTAGAATTTCCACGGATTCTGGATTGACGAGCATATCAAGATGTCGTTGACGAAATCTTTTTTCCTTTGAGTGAAAATAGCATAAGACAAGGAACAGATCGCTCCACAAAAGTCAAAGACTATATCACTTACAGGATCCTTTAAACCTGAGCGTGGGATATCACGAAGACAAGGCGTGAGCACTTTCATGCCTTGGGTAACAAACATACTCAATTGACCGTGGTTGGTTTTTCCAGGTACACCGGTGAACGCTGGGAACAGTGGGAATCCCGTTAATACGATTCACTGTAGATCTCGACTCGAACCACTTACACACAATATCGCCTCGGCATAATTCGCGATTGGCGGCCGCAAATTGGTCTGGGGAGCCTTCGAAACGGCCACGAGAGGCTAGTACTTGAATTGTCTGTCCATCCTGAACGACATCGTAAAAAATGAGCTTGGCACTCGATTCACGCTTGGATCGGATGCGGCCCGTTAAAGTGAACACCTGACTCGCTTTTTCGCCTTTTTGCAAAACGGCATCATATTTGACAATATCATTCACGGTAGCCCATTGGCCTTGTTCGGGCGTCAATGACCAGCGCGGATACACTTCCCGTGGCTGCTGGCGCCAAACCCCTGGGTGTGCAAGCGATTTAACCCACTGTTTTTTTCATTTTATAGTCATCGACGCAGCCAGCCATGCTTACCACAAGCGGTGAATGAGCGGGTATGGCGTTGGAACCATGCATTAGACCCTTGTGTTACTGAAGAATATGTGGAGCGGGCCACTCGGGATGTCCATCGCTTGGCATACACACGGAACATGGGGGAATCGTGAATGAAACTCTGGCAGCGGAATTTCGCAGTCTATATGAAATTGTTGAGTGGCTTTGAATTTCCATTTGAATTTCCCTTTGAATTTCCCCATCCCAATTTTTGTCGTATTTACCAGTCTGAATTATGTGATCGTTTCCAGAAGCAAGACAATCAGCGATTTTCCAGCAAAGTATACGGCCTTTATACCATTCATCTAGCATGGTTCCAGACTTCATCTTTTTCTTTCCGCAAATGCATAGTCCAGACCAGCGGTAGAAAAGGAAGACTGGAAGATCAAGAGCCCAGACACCGTTTCTCATGAAACTCGAGAAAAGAATTCCATGATTTCAGATCACGACATTCGCATTGCAGCGAACCGTGTTCAGTTGCATTATTTAATCACGTGTCATCTCGAGAATCACTGATCGATAAAGCAGTTGATGCATGGTTTTTTCTGCAATGATTTGCATCGTGTTGCACGAGTTATATACCACAAGCTCGCTCACCAGCCATTCCTATCATTGTGAATAAATGATCAAGTTTGCTCAAATGAACAAAAGGCAAATTTTGATGCATATCGTCGCAGTCAGTCTCCATTTAACTTTAAATCGTTAGCGCAAAGACCAGAACAAGTAATAAAAAACCTCGGCAATCGAAATTCTTATTCCATGATGATGCGGTTGTGACAAGCAGGCGATGGAACATTGACCGTTGCGGCAAAAAGAGTTTATTAGGCCAAAAGATAGCGGATATAAAGATGATATTTACAAGCAATGACATTATGCAGCGGACGGAGCAGATCAATAAAAAAAAGTTGTTTTATTTGTTTGCAAAAGAAGCATAATCAAACTTAACCTTTCAAAAACTCCAAGCTCGGCCGTGAAAATCCCGTGATCGGTTCAGCCACAGATAATCCGTATTCGAGCGGTGTATCGTGCGAAGAAAGGGGACAAAGATGTAACGAGAAGGAAGTGATCCAGTCGCACAAAGACAAGATTAAGTTTTCTCAAGCGCAAAATGCGATCCTGTATACTGTGTGCACCCTGGTCATTCCCCCCTCCCCCGGTGCTTGCTGTTCTTTGCTGTACTCACCGTCCGATTTCCATCGACACCGTGATGTCTCTTTTTTATTTATTTTTCTAGTCAACATGCCATAAAACTCTTGTCCATAAGCTGAGGTTTCGGAGCATTTTTCCTTTTTTCCAGCGTTGATAATCTACATCTATTGCCATATAAAGCATGGATAAGCGGCGTTCCAATTTGATCGCTTTTCCCTTCAAATTTTTTTAGAGTCTGTGCTTCGGCATTCACCCTTTCCTATTTTCTTCACTTTCTTTTTTTTTGATTTTGTTTTTTTATACCATAATCTATGGCAGGCCCTTCACGAAGAAGTCAAAGAGATAGAGAGAACGACGCCGAATCCATACGTCTCGAGACGATGCGAGCGCGCCGGAGTCCTTCCAACCAAGCTTCCTTTGAACAAAAGCCACCATCCGTTTATGCTGATCAAAAGCAAGGTTCCCTAAACAGCCAAGAGTATGCGGAATCCGTTTACAGTCGATCTTATGCTGGAACCCTTCCCGATGCTGTCGATAAGCCCACCCTCCAACGTGGTCTCAAAGCGCGTCATGTAGGTTCATCCTCAATGCACTTGGAAAAAACCATGCAATCGGGTGCATCAAAAACCAACTTGGACTTCTTCTTTTTATAGTTGACCATGATTTCGTTGGGTGGTACCATTGGTACCGGTCTGTTCTTGGCTTCCGGTGCTTCCGTAGCCAATGCAGGTCCAGGTGGTGCGTTGATTGCATATGGTTTGATTGGTATCATGGTATTTTTCATGATGGAATGTTTGGGCGAAATGGTAAGTTGAAAGGCAAAACAAATAGAGATCAAGGCGGTGATGCAAACTCATCGGGATATCTAGGCAACATATCTTCCTATTTCCGGTAGTTTCAACAATTATGCCGGACGGTTTATTGATCCGGCTGTCGGTTTTGCTTTGGGATGGAATTACTGGTAAGTGGATCAGTTCATTACTCTATGGGGTCGGTAACCGGATAAACTGATGCATGTCGACTTGATTGCAAAAAGGTATAACTGGGCCGTTACCGTCGCTGTCGAACTGGTGAGTGGATCAGACGAGAAAAACAAAAAATAACAAAAAAGCGGGGCTACTGTCACACAGTGATCTTATATATTTCTTTTTTTTTTTTCGCACCTTGTAAGACGGCCGGTTCCATGGTGATGGGGTTCTGGCTTCCCAATATTCCCGGCTATGTTTGGTCAATTGTCTTTTTACTTCTCATTCTCGGGTTAAATCTATTCTCGGTGAAAGGCTATGGCGAAGCGGAATATTGGTTTGCACTGATCAAGGTGCTGACAGTTATCATTTTCATCATCCTCGGTATCCTGGTCGATACCGCCGTGCTGGGTGGTGTCTATTATGGTGTGGAAACATTTAACCGAGGTGGTGTCCAAGGTCTTGGTGTGTTAAGTACATTCTTGACCGCCGGTTTCTCCTTCCAAGGAACGGAATTGATCGGTGTCGCTGCTGGTGAAAGTGAAAATCCCAGAAAGAACGTCCCCAAAGCCATTAAGCAAGTGTTCTGGCGTATCGTATTGTTCTACATCCTCGCTCTGCTCATTATCGGTCTCATTATTTCGTACGATGATCCTCTTCTTTTACGAAAGAATGTCAGCGATATTTCCGTCTCACCATTTACCCTTGTCTTCCAAAAAGCCGGTATTCCTCCTGCTGCACGTAAGTTGGACACGACCTTTTTCTTTATGTTTTTTTCTCGTGACACCAGAACTCACGGGTGGATTTTTTTGTACGGTCACTAGATTTCATGAATGCAGTCATTTTGACAACGGTCCTGTCTGCTGGCAACTCTGGTCTTTATGCGTCAAGTCGTACTTTGTATGATATGGCTCTGGAAGGAAAAGCGCCTAAATTCTTTAGAAAGTTGACCAAGAATGGCATCCCTATTTATTGTGTGCTTCTCACGGCGTTCATCGGTATGCTGGCTTTCTTGACCTCGTTATTCGGCGGCGGAGTTTTGTACAATTGGCTTCTGAACATCAGTGGTGTGGCCGGTTTTGTTGCTTGGTTGGGTATTGCTGCGTCTCATTGGCGATTCCGAAGAGCTTATGTCGCTCAAGGCCGCAATGTGGACGATTTGCCTTTCAAGGCGCGTCTTTACCCTGTGGGCCCCATTTTCGCTTTCGGCGTGTGTCTTTTCGTTTTGGTAGGACAAGGTTACGATTCGTGGATGGACGATCCCGTGAAGCCAGCCGATATTATTGCTTGTTACATCGGTATCCCAATTGTGTTGGCGTTCTACATTGGTTACAAGCTTATCAAGAAATCCAAAGTGGTGCCCTTAATGGAAGTGGATTTGGATACAGGTCGTGAGGAAGTGTTATTGTAAGTATTTTCATGCCTGCCTTGAGAAAGTAGAGAATCATGTCGATTAATGAACGGGCTTTCTTTTTTTATAGACACACCATCGAAATGGAAGATCGCAAGACCAAGGATCCTTTGGAGGGTGTGAGCATTTTCAAACCTTCTACATGGAAACGTATACCGTCTAATCTGCGCTCGTGGAGAGATGTCATTAATAACTAGAAAAAGTAACATATGTCCATTTTTTATCTTCTCTGTATTGTAAATAACTCACAAAAAGTAGCAACTACTACACTTCATACATTACCGTAACTTGATTAGAAAACAAGATATTCATACATGAAATAAACATGCAAAATGCATGCGCTCATTAAAATCATTGTTCCAAACTGGATTGCTTGATGGCCTAGGTAAAATGTAAGGTTGAGGCTCCTCTTTGCTCTGTCATTCCCGTTTATCAACGCCAGGGTGAGTAATTTGCAAGTGCGGTTGGCAGAGTAATCAATATTTGCCAACAAGAGTATTTGCCTGATTTCAACGGAACTTGGTGTGATTGAAATATTTGGAATTTTTTTTTTTTTTTTAGGAAGCGTTGTATTAAAGGCACAACGCTTTTGTGTGTGACTATCCCAAGTTGTTGCTGCGTTTCCTTCTTTTGCTCTTGTAGACAATGAGTCGAACGGCTACGTCGCTGTTAACGCCTCCAGAGCAATTCGGCATTGTCGAACCTGGAGTCTACCGCTCCGATATGCTTCAGCCTATTCACTTTACATTTATCAAGCAATTCGGCTTCAAAACCGTCGTCATGCTCAGTCCTGAAATGCCTAGCAGAGTGACATCCTACCTCATTGAAGAAGGTGGTATCAAGCTTGTAAGTGGGGCAATGAAAAAAGCTGGGACTGGACCAGTAGCTTAGTTCCATGACCTTTAGGTTCATCTCGGTATGGCAACTTGGAAACCCATCCAGCCGTCGACATGGCGACCGATTTCTGAAGAGCTTATTAAAGAAGGACTGGAATTAATCCTCAACATAGATACGCATCCTGTTCTGATCATGTGCACGTGAGTCCATCTTGCGACGATTTTACTTATCATAACAAAGGCCCTCATTCCGTTCCGTTTACTAGGTCTGGCATTCATGAGACGGGAACTTTGGTGGGCTGTTTGCGGAAATTGGAAGGCTGGAATTTCAGCTCCATCATCACCGAGGTAAGTGTGCTATAAGAAGGTATGATTAGTTGGGCGGCTTATGACATGGGATTACTAGTACCGATCTTATGCGGGAACCAAAGCACGATACGTGAATGAACAGTTTATCGAACTATTTGATCTGGATCTCGTTACTTTACCTCCGAATTTACCCACATGGCTTATTGATCAACAACGAATGCTGGTAAGCATCAAATTGATGAAATCGACAAGTTCATCCAATATAACACACTCTTCTTTTTCTTCAATGGCTCACACAGGCAGAAGAAGAAGCATTATCACAACAACAATGAGTTGAAAGATCCCAAATTTCATGGTTTTCCCCGTTTTTTGTATATAAGAAGCAGTTCATTCATTATTTCACATTATTTTCACCGTGATATCCTTGTAGAAAACAAAACAAATCAAAAATTATGTAACATCCCAAAACTCTACATATTATAAGACACTGTGTAAAAACAAGCAATTAAACTTGTCAAATTATAAAGTGGTATCGGGGGCATGGCCCAGATGATTGCCAACGCGGACCTGTCAAATGCCAGAAATCGCTATGAGTTCACCAGCCGTTTTCAGTCAACAGATTGTTCTTACCAGCGTTTCAAGGGTTTTCTCAGAATTACTGGTGAGATCTTTATCGAGTAGGATCTTGTCGCGTTCCCAGATCACCACCAAGGTGCTTCCGCCAAAAGCGAAATAGCCCATTTCATCCGTACGGTTCACATGTTGCCCGACCTTGACTGTCATGATAATGGAACCCACCAGCATCGCGCCGATACACACAACCGCCACCTTGCCAAATCGATCCGTGTCCATATAAATGACGGTTCGCGCATTGTCCCCAAATACGTCCAAACTAAGATCGTTCATTCATGAGTACAAGATATTATAAATACAGAACAGGGATCAATGGATGTTTTATGCATACTTACGTTGTTCGAATGGCCATTGGATTGACTGTGTAATATTGACCGGATACTACCTTGATATCAGTAATAGTACCATCTACTGGTGCATGGAATCTAGTGGCAAGAGTATAAAAAAAAATAAAAAAATAAAAACGTCAGTTTGTGGAAAAATGGCGTCTGATATGAAATGGTTTACCGATGATAGTCCTGCGGTGCTAGACGAAAGATAGCCAAAGAGCCGCATTCAAAGTTTCTGGACCCAATTGGATCGTCCAAAAGTTTAGCAAGACTAAACTCAATGCCTTTGATCCAAAGTCGTGTGGCATCATTGACGGTTTGGAAAGCAAGCATACGACAATCGGCCGGACTGACCGCCACCGATGGATCGTTGGGGGAATCACATGGACGCGATCCTGGTTTCAGTTTTCGATAAAAGAAATCGTTGAACGATTTAAAGTTTCCCAGAGGTTCAAGCACCTCGTCCATACTAATATTATGGAATTTGATGAACGCCGGGATTTCTCTTACAGAACTGGGGGCATCAAAGCGACGACCTTGACGCACCGTCATATTGGTCAAAATACGTTGGGCTGTAACAACAGAAAAACGAAACATGGGTGAATAACTCCTTGCAAAGTAAGGCGAGACACACACACACACACACAGAGAGAGAGAGAGAGTATATACCTGTTTTCGACTGAATGCCAGTTCTTAAACCTTTATATACAAGCCGCATGCCGAGACGAATATATACACTCATGCGCTCTTCAATGAGCTGACCCGTGCGGCGATCTTGGATGATGATATTGGCATTATTCTATGCATAACAAAAAAAATTATCAACAATGGACCCTTTGCAGTATCTAACCGCTTTTTTGTACTTACGGTGCCTAGTGAATATTTGCCATAGCCTACTTTGCTCACCAATTTGACGAACCACCTATGAGATCTAGGAGTGAGCCATGAGAAGGGCCATCTATATGCTGTGCGTTCCTACCTTCGCTGAGCATACGCTTCAGTGAGAAAATTGCCCATCAAGAACCGATCGACCGTAGTCCAATCGTTGGCCGCACAGGTGGCGACGTGAGTAACAATATCCATTTGTGCCCGTCGCGACAGATTAGGGCGGTGGCAAATAGGACATTCAGCAATACGAATAACTTTTTCTTCCGTGGCCGATTTTCGTTTGGCAGTAGAGGGTTTGCGCATAGGCCACGTCTTCAAGGTATCAGTAGGGGACATGGATAACCCCATGGTATCAAAGGACACGGGCAATAGCCCGTTGTATTGTACGTCTTTAGCTTCGTTCAAAATAAGCTCGTCATCTGCATCCACATCATCCACTTCATCTGAAGAGCAGAATAATTCTTGATCATCTGGACTGTCGCCGCAGCTATTCTCATTGAGCCAATCAGTTTCTTCGTCGTCTTCGTCATCACTACTGTTATCCTCGGCGTCGTCATCATCATCTTGTTCGTCTTCCTCGCCTTGTTCTTCTTCTTCTTCATCCTGACGAAAATCATCATCGCTTTCCTCGTCGTCTTCAGGACCATGATCGTTCTCTTCAACGTCGGATAAGATGGAGGAAAACTGGGTATCCTTGAAGCATGCGCTGTCATTGGTATCTGTTGGTCGTCGTGTGTGAGATGTGGGGGCTGTGGCAGGATGATCGTTGGCCGCGAGCATATGTGCTTCCAAACTCGACACCAAATTTTCAATGGGTAACTCGTCGTTTTCGTTTTTCGGGTCCTGGCCATGCTGCCGCCAAAAGCTATCGATGGTGGTCTCGGATAAAGTGGACCCGATGGTTTCCAGCATTGACTGCACTTCCAACCGGCTCAGTGTCCCGCTTCCATCCACGTCGTACGTTCGCGCTAAAGCTATCCAGAACATTCTGCGAATTTCATCATACGGCATAAACTTGGCTCGAAAGGTCAAGGTAGGGTGTCGATCTTTCCACTTGTCTTTGTGAAGCATGGTCAAGGGAACCGTGTGACGATCCATTTCTTGATCAATGGCGTTGTCGGGAATCTCGTCCGTGCTTTGACGCTTCTTTTGGTGGGCTTGGGATTGTTTGATGATATCCATAATAGGAATTTCATGCCATGCCACCAAATCGTTGCCTGAAAAGCGATCTTTGTCGTACACCGTCAATTTCAGCCGATAGTCTACCTCATTATGATGCACATGGAAATACAGTTTTTCGTTCCACACGGGATTGAGGTTGTGCCGTACGGCGCTGGTTCGGAAATTGGAAGTGCCATACGATATCACCACAAATGGATCCATGTCAAACCCCGTCCGCGTGACTAGTGCATATAGAATTTTTTCATGGATGAGTGGTATTTTTTCAAGGTATCATGACCCAAGTCGTCATGGCGGCGGACTTACGATTGCGTTCAGGTGGTAGGTCATTGGCATGAGAGATTTCCAAAAATGTGACCCCAACCACATCCGAATGGAATTGCGCGATATGTCCTCGACGTCGCCTTCGGAATCGTCTTTTGCGAAGAATAACAGTTTTATCTTTTGTGCCATCCTCCAGCGGATGCATCGACACCACATTGTTCATGGAATCCATGCTGGCGAACTGTTGTTGATGAAAATTTGAATTGGGATTTTGTGAATAAGCGAGAGTGTCTCTTGAGGACAGTTGGCGTGGCAGCGACGAGGAACTTTGCCATATCGAGTTATTGGAAGCAGCTGAAGCATGTTGAGCTAAAAACATATGCCATAATTGCTTGAGAGCACGAGAATTCGACGGTTGGCCGGGTAGAACGAGGCCGATTTTTACTTGAATCTCGCCCATGGTATCAGGTGAGCTGCAATCTTCCTGGTTGGAGGATCTTCGTCGACGTGGTAAATAGGGACTTCTTCGTGGTTGCGACTGCAGAGAATACCATTGTGGCTGAAATAAGGGTTAGCTTTTCGATCGATATGCAAGCGAGTCCTCACAGAAGCGGTTGGCGAAACTTGCCTGATTCACTGCGTGATCATAGTCCATGGTTTCTTCACCGTCAAATAACTGTTCAAATGGTATCTGAATTTGGCCGACAAACACGGATCGAAACCGATCCTTTTGACACACGGTGATGATCAAGCCTTTGTTCAGTAGACGTCGCTGTTTTCGGCGTCGCGGCCGCGCTTGGGTATTCAAGAGATCCATATCAAATGTGCAATGCCATTCTGGATCCGACGACTTTCGAATGACATTGGTCCGTTCCCGCCGACCTGCACAGCTTACAATGGCATAAGGATACTACAAGTGACGTGGGGAGGGGTTTAATTTTTTTTTCTGTCGGTTTTTAGGGGATAAGACGCAACCTCGTGGGCACAGACAATTATTTCCCATTGATTCCCTTAAATGGAAAAAGAACCTACTTACACCTTCCTTGGAGGCTAAACGGCGAGCACTAATAACCGTCACTCGCAACCGTAGCTGAGAGACGTGAAACGCGGACGACCATAATGGCGGCCGTACCTGAAGATCGCAGCTGCGACTGCGGGGACGTCTTAATTTAGTAATGGTCGTTGTGGTTTCAGATGAGCTCTGTCGAGTGCTCGGTGACGGCAAAGGTAGTGGAGTTTGGACATGGCCCGTGGATGACGATTTTGAATGGCGCAACATCCATCGCGGGCCTTTGGGACGAGCAAAGCGCCAAAATCGGCCATTGGAACTCATGTCATTTTTGAGCATGCCATTTGTGCCATCGTGCACCACACTGGTCATGACGGAGTTAATATTTCTATTTCAAACCGATGATTTAAAAAGATAAAGGAAAAAAGCCAAGGAAAAAAGAAAGAAACTAAAAAAAAAAGGGCGAAAAAGGAAAAAGGGATAAAAGGATGGGTATCTGCTGTTCTCTACCGCGTAAAAGAACAAGGATGCATAAAATAGAGTACCCAAGCCAAGGCTTAATAAAAGCTGAGCTTCAGTCGCTCATTCATTTTTGGGAATTTTACCCTGTAACACATTCGATCGAGCCACATCTCGCTTTTCCTTTCGCATTCAGCAACGAAAAGCTGCTAAATAAACTTTTAAAAAGGAAAAGCATGACAGTTGACACCATAATCGTTTTTGATGCGATTGCTTCAAAAATAACATCAATGTTTTGATCGGTTCAGCCATGGCATGACATCCCGAGATATCAGTTTGTTTGGTTTGTGATAAACTCCCAGTTTCCCTGGTGTCACAAAATAAAGTGGAATAAACAGATCCATTTACTATTCAGTAGATAGGTTCGTCTATGCACCAATGCGCTAGATAGGGCCATTGTTTGACATTTATCTCAGTTACTAGTATCTCATTGGCCGGCAGAACCCTGGTGCCGAGAAGGCACTAGACTACGATAATTCAAGAGTGATAAACTATCCCTCGAATGATGACGAGAAAATACAAGCAAACGTCACCTTTCCCAATGAAAGTAAATCCGGTTTTTCACGTGTAATAAAAACCATGGAGGATGAGTGAAATAAAAAACAGGTAAAAGCGACACCAAAGATCTGTCAACAGCGCCGCATGCTTCAATTCATGGCACAGTACATGATCGTTTATTAACCCCCAGTCGATAACCTGCATATCGCAGGTTAATGCAATAAAATGAAGATGGCACGAAAAGCCTGTGTTGTTCAGGGAAACCTTGGTGCAAAAAATATGTATCTTCCCAGTTTGAAAATTTCATCTAAAGATGTCCGTGTGTGTACCATTGCGGAAAATAGCTATATGGCTTAAATTATTTCTTTTCCCATGCGTTGCGTGGATTGATGAAAAAGATGAATTCATGCTCTGCTGCAACACCAGCCACACGCTGACGCGAGCTTGCGTAAGAAACATGGATTCAGGTTCGAAAAGCGGATTCTAAGCGGAGCTATTTCCCGATTCAAGCAAAAAAATCTTACCATTGACTCTTACGAAAGAAAATTAGAAAAACGTTTGCAACAGAGAAAAATCGCGCACGAACTTTTCGAGAATCGGGACAAATTTATGCATGCACGGCCGATCATTGTAATATGCCAATGGCTTGATCAAATGCATCATATGCACACAACAACTCAATGAAGAATAAGACTCCCTCCCATGACAACTTTCCAACTTGCGTAATGCAAGGACTATTCAACATTTTTCAAAATCCACGGAAGCTTTTGTGATAACCGAGATAAACACGCTGTAATCCAAATACAGCGTCTGAGTTTTCTATCAGAGAAAGCTTCTTTCATGACCGAGTCACTGCATGATGATACGTGTTTTTTAAAAATCTTCGCCTTGCAGAAGTTCTTGCTGCCGTGATGAATTCTGCGCAAGCAGGCCACAGATGAACGAGAACTTTATTAAGAAATATTACTGATCTGCTGCCTTCTTTCTGGTCCGCTTTTATTCATCAAGATGCCACTCCCGCGGTGGTGGATATTTTTAACCTTGGGATCGTCCTACACAATCTTGCAGCATCAGAAGAACATTGTCCGAAGGATAGGGCGGAAATCAATTTGATTGGTAGAACCATGGTAATGCATGGTTGAGTCAGTCACCATGCTGTCATTTGATAAATTCACATGTTTCATTACATCGTTCCTTGGGTTTTTGCGAAAGTGGCTTTGAAACCGAGCCAATGGACATGGGTTGGCTCCAGCAGCTCCCGGTCGAGGCTAATCAGCGTACCTTTAAACGTCGAAGGCACTACAAAAAACATAAAAAGAATAAAAAACGGTGAAAAGCAGGGAAGGTAGAGACATTAACAGAGGGTTGTATTTATGGTGCAGTGCACATGAACAAACAAACGAGAAACTGGAATCCCGGTCCATTTCTGGGATCTTCCATGGTAATAAAATTTTCGTTCCCCCTGTCCAATCGTGTCGCAGCAATACTATAAATAATCCCTGAAAAGTTTTTTTTTACCTATTGTCTGCATTCCGCTTCCCTTTGTGCACGATAATAATAGATTTTTTTTTAAGCACAAACAAAAAATACCAAAAGGTAACCTTTCTGAGCACTTCCCGTCGACCCGATGGGTCATCCAACGGTCGGATTGCGTGTGACAATGACCAAGTGTTATTTATACTTCCTCTTAGGTTGCAGTAAACACGTAAATGGGACGTAAAAAGATCAAGATCCAACCTATCAAAGATGAACGCAATCGCCAAGTGACATTTTTAAAGCGTAAATTTGGACTCATGAAGAAGGCTTACGAACTCAGTGTTTTGTGCAACTGCGAGGTCGCGTTAATCATCTTCAACTCCAACAACAAACTGATTCAATACTCAAGCCACGACATGGATAAAATGTTACTAAAGTACACAGAGGCAAGTGTTTCAACTTCAATTTGCGTGCTCATCGCAAGAAAAAAACGCTCACCGCAGTCCATCGGCTCTTTTAGTATAACGAACCGCATGAGATTAGAACAAATGGAGATGTATGTTGGTTACACACAAATGACCGTTCGTGACAAGACGCCCTTTTTTTTTCTCATTATATGTCTTTTTTACTAGTTTATGAGCGGTGCATCGAAATGCGACGACGACGACGATGACAACGGTAAAAACGACAACAGGTTGCCGATGCAATCAACCGAAGCGCTGTCTTCGGTTCCTTCGGTTCCACCTTCGGCGTTATCGCATCATCCTATGGTTCCCACTATGCCTCATCCTTTAGCTGTTACCACAGTTGTGCCGCCGGCCTATCCATCCGCGAATACGAATTACCCTACGCTTCCTGAATACGGGCCCATACCACAGAAAATGGAACCCCCTCCTGCTGTCACTATGAATAGAACCACCCCCGTGGTTGAACGACCACCTTCTTATGCGACACCGAACAACAATCAATTGATATGCAACCTTAACAACTACTCATCCGTTTCCACATACATGCAGCCCACTTTGGACCCACCTTCCAGACCTCCAACCTTGAATCGGTATTCGTCTTCGGACGAAGTCGGCTTGGGATCGACAGCTACCACGCCACTGCAGACACCAACGCATAGTCCTCCCTTTGCAGGCGAGATATTGAAAGATGAGAACGGACCGCAGATAAAACGACCCAGACTTCAGCTGAGGATCCCTTCACCCATATTGGAATCGTCAACAAGAATGGTGCATGCAGCGGATCCTCCTCCTTTAACCACCCTTGAAAATCCGAAATTCCAAGTGCTGCCGACCACCGTAACGAGCTCAGATTCAGCTGCCGTGCGTGATGAGACGCCCTCGTCCATCGGCTTGTATTCTAGCTTCACACAAGAGAACGAATTACCCAGTCCACTACGTTTTACATCCTTTACTCCTACGACAGCCGCTGCGTTCAACTGGGTTGAACCGCCTTCTACCCAGTTATCTAATCCCACATCCTCCGGACTCCCAACTTGGAACAAGTAAGTCGCTTGCTGCACCCCCGAACGATATTGCCTAGTTTTCTTTTCTCTTACCAACAATTATGACCAACAGGCCCAAAGAGATGAGCTGAATCAGCCAACCACTTGAACCATTCTAAAAAAAAGTGTACACCCTTGAATCATGTGCTGAGTGTCGTTTATTCCATCTACCTATCTATCTATTAATCATCGTCATTATATGCTCAAACCAAGTATATCCTAACAATGAAATATATCGTTCAGCCATTGAACAGAACGCTCAGGCGCATCTTCACCAGCACATCTTTCCATTCAAAGTGTGATGTTGATTTATTTATGACAAAAAAAATATAGGATAGTCCTGCTTGCACTACTCTGCCGTAATATGGTATGAGAAGCAGATGATGTTGCTTGCATTATTCTCATCACCCAATGTCAAGAGCACAAAAAAAGCGTTTTAAAACCGCGATTTCCCTTTTCGAGAAATTAAAAGATTTTTTTTTCTTTAGTGTTGGGAAGTACGATTATGCTGGCAAGTCCCAAGGCCATGGATGATAGCGTGTCTTACCTCAGCGATTATGCCGACAGTAAATGTCCTGTTTTTCGTTTGAATGTCGCTTGAATTGTACTTACCAGACAATAGCTGTGGAAGCACTTCCTTTGGAATTGCAACGCAATTTTACCTTGATTCGCCAACTGGATGAAAGCGCCCAAGGCAAAGCAAAAACATGATCAGGGTCTCATAGGAGCCACAGAAGCTAATGTCGCCCATTTAGATCTTATGAATACTGTGGCGACCGAGTCGATGGAAATCTCACAGACAAAACAAATTTTGACAGCCGAAGAGCGAAGGAAACGGTTGACGCGAATAGGCCACTTGCTTAATGAAGCATTACAACGTGGAGAAGAAAAATTTGCCTTGGCCAAATCGACTTATGATACTGTAAGTTCGGTTAACGTAACCCAATGCATTCAAAATCACGTTCATAAAAAATGATGAATTGGCGGGGGGCAAAAAGGTGGATCGTCATTGTACACGCTTAGACAATGATTTGCAAAAGTTTGAAGACGAACAATTAATTGGGCCTGCTCGTGCCCTCAATCCACGAGAGCCCAAGGCAACCCTCCAGGAATCCACCGACACTCAAGGTAAATCTCATTTTACTCTTTTGTATTGATCCATTTTACTCAACTGTATGCATGCTTGTTTAGAACCCTCAAATAAACGTACGTGTGTTCTCTTCCGTCCTCGCTGTGCTTACCATTGCTCGATGACCCTCTCTGACGATCTTTTTTCCACTATTCGATAGGACGAAAGACAGCCTCTAGTGAGACTGACAGTCGTGGAAGACCCAAGAAGAAAAGAGGAAGAAAGAAGTTACATAAAGAAGAGAAAGCGGAAACGGATGCTGTTCAAGGGGACTACCTGTCGGCAGAAGATTCTCGACAGCATGCTCAGGCGTAAGAACCTTTTCCCGATAATGCTAATGATCGAATGCTCAAATCTCTCAATAGAGCCATCTCTTTGAGTGACCTGCCGATTGATCCCAACGAACCGCTTTACTGTTACTGCCGACAGGTTTCCTTTGGTGAAATGGTTGCTTGTGATAATGATGAGGTAAGCCGACGAGCTGAATGTGTTGTTTTCTTTTTTTATTTGCACGGTGAGGTTTCTTAACGGCCATTAAAATCAGTGCGAGATTGAATGGTTTCATCTGGAATGCGTGGGATTACGAACACCTCCCAAAGGCAAATGGTACTGCAAGAATTGTGCGGCCGAACTCAAGGGAAAGAAAAAGATCATATAGAGAATACCATTTGTATTTCGTATCTTATTCTTTTGCACTTGATCTCGCCATGTCACAAGTGACTGTTTCATGGTGCGTCTTCTTCACCGTCCGTATCTACATTTGGCTTCTTCATTTTTCGACGTTCTTCACTATCCCTTGCTTCCTCCGCTGCGCGTTTCTTATACCTATCCATCATTTTTCTACGATTAAACCATCTTGCTTTCTCATCCATGAAAGCTGGAGTACAAATATCATGGGGAACTTACAGTGCCGACTCTGGATTCTTTGCAGGGTTCGTGCATATACGTAATCGATAATCAATCTCCTTTGCTTGTTCGGGCGTCACCGCCATGGTTTTTTGGATGGTCTCTGCAACCTTTTCGGCAATGTCGAGCAAATCTTTTGTATTTTGCGGGAACCTTTTCTCAATATATCTATTGTATGACGTTAGTGTTTAACAGTGTCTGTCCTTGGTCTCGCATTACAACACCTACGATTGTACTTGCGTCGCAAAGCCGTTGTCTTTGCCCGCAATCAAAAAGGCGGCTAGACCAAGTTGTGACGGTTGGTAGATGAGCGGTAAATCCGTCAAAAGCATATCGCCAATAACGCCCGGCACTTTTGCATAAGTCTCCTTTAGCAATTTTTTATCCACTTCCGTCTAGGTATGCACCAGTTAGTTTTGTGTTGCTCATGGGTTTTGTTATCGTAAAGCATATTTCGCGAGAGATACTTGCTTGCATGTCCAAAAAGAAGCCGTAGGCCGGTCGATAGGGATGGTGAACGTAATATTCAAATTTTAGGCCCTGCGATACCGTAAACTCGAGGTTTAAAATGCTTTTTGTCGATGGTAGTTGAAGGCTTTTGCCGAACTCGTCAATGGAGATCCGTTCACTTTCAGACTTTGTTGCCAAGAACAAACACGTCAATCTAACGGTAAAAAGAAGCACCATCAGTGGCCAATTCGCCCGCACGATCGATCTCGTTATTACAGGACATCCTTTGGATGATAATCCATCGCCGTGTTGTACAGAAAAAATCGCTTCATATAAATCACTGCCGTCGCCTACATGGACGTCACTGTAAGTACCATCACGCCAAAACAAAAAGACTATTGTATTTCTCAAGCGGACGATGCGATCCTACCATGACCATTTCTGTAAACTTGAGGTGTTTGCAAATGCCTTGCAGCTGTTTCTCGTAAAAGCGACACAAGGCCATTTCTTCGTCCACAGTCAAATACTGGGTATTCTCTGCTGTTTCTTGCTCTGATTTGGTACCGGCTTCTTGCTGTTTTTTGTTATGAATGAGAATATTAGACTATTGAATTGAGTCATACGGACATGGCGTTGATTTGTTACCATATCTTCCTGCACATTTTTCCGTACGCGATCCACGGCTGACGTTGTCCTGGATCGACGAATATCCCATATTTGCTCGGGACTGAATCGCCAATGCCGATACTGCGACGATTCCTGATATACTGGTGGTTTGCTCTTCGTTTTTTCTTCAACTGTCGCCATGGCTGCGGTTCAAGGGCTGCTGAGCGGGGTTCGTCAATGCGAAAAATGTCGGGCAACTCTCTTTTTGGTTCAAACGCAGTCAGATAAAAAAAATTTTGCCTGCTTGTTTCTTGGGTTCCAATAACATGAATCACCCAGCTCCTGTGCCCCTTTTAACAGTCAACCTATTCGATAAACGACCATTGTCGAAGCTGGATATCATTTCCATTACTATCAGGTTCGGTGTTAATTTCAAAACACGCACGCTGTGTCCTGGCAACCGAGCGATGAAAATGGGGATTCATCTGTTTCGCTGGACAATACTAAACTCTGTAATCTTTGTAACAGGACATGAAAACAATTATATGATGTATGTAGTGCTTTTATCTTTTCAGGAAAGAGCAGATGGAAGGGGGATACCGCATACAGTTGTTCGTTTGTCAGGCATATAATCAGATGAATTAACGTACGTGCTGTATCAGATCTGCTTAAGCACCCAGCAACATTTACAGACAACTTTGTGTATCATTGAAGAAGGTTGTGAAAATTAAATTATTAAGGCATGTCCTTGGGAGTATTTTACAAGCATCTTTGGTGGGCGGCGTCGGAAGACCCACAACTTACGGTGTTTCCAATATCCAGCTATACGGCGCTATTGGACGGATTGCAACTTCTTCTTACTTAAAAAGGTAAGAGCTTTGAGTCTCCAGAGTAGCGCTCTTTTTTTTTACGAGAAAAGAGTGTTGAGATGGGTGACTCGCTCTTTATCAGTGATTTTCTGAAGCCTTTGGGATCATAGCAGGCAATTCACGCTTGAGTCCGGCTGCTTCTGGCTTGCGCCAATGAAGTAGTCGGAATTATGAGTTGGCACATTCTTTTTCAAAATTTAATGAACTTCAAATGAAAAAAAAAAATGAAAACCTAATTCCGACGACTTTTCAGGAAACTCGTACTCCGAAACTTCCTTTGAGGTGCATTTTTTACATACGGACGTATTGCTAGATCTCGTCACGCTACGTATATGTCGCTTTTTCTGTTCGCTCTGTTCAATCATCGCTTCTATAGCACAAATGACTACAGGAAGTAGAGATCTCAGGACCCCGTCAAAAGAAATTCGATGGTATGAAATGGTTTGGATACAGTGGATATAGTAAGTAAGAACCCTTTAATGCATCTATTTTTTTTTTCATCAGTGATTTGGATTATTCTGGGATTAGAAAGAATAATAATTGCGCTATTGTAAAGAAGGTTGGGGAACTTCATAAGTTATATGTAAAAATATATGATACAACTTAGATTACCACATCTAAGAGAAAAACAAGGGCGATGCATAAAAGATTATAGGAAAAAAGATAAAATGGTGAGAAGAACAAATAAAAAAAAAAAAAAAAAGCTGGTGGAAGACGCCCAAAGAAGGACAGGTTTTCAGAATGGAGAGGTGAGAGAAAGTTTTGGCTAGGAGCGGATAATGAAAGCATAAGGAACGGTTTTTCATACAATAAAGGAGAGATCAAAACCGATGAATAAAAGTGAGTGGTGAAAGAAAAAAGATAGAACAGGAGTGCTAACAAGAAAAAAAAAGGGTAATTCAACAAGCGAGAATCGAGCAAAAAGTTGGAGACCAAAATGCCTTGAAAAGGAAAATTAAGCCCAGGACTGAGCGTTGGCAACATCTTCGGCGGTAGGACCGGTGTGATCATCGTTGGATCGAATCATGGGCAGGGGTGTATAGCCCTGAGAGAAGGATCGTTGCATCCGTTGTTCGTATTCTTGCTGCTGGCGTTGTAACATGGCGCGTTGTTGCAGTGCGGCATTTTGTTCTTCTCGCACAGGATAGAAACCAAAGACTGAAGGCGAGGTGGGCTGCTGAGGGGTCGCTTGAGCCGGTTGTCGAATATCGAGCGGATGAGCAAGCTGACGATCATGGGCGCGGTGACCGCCCAGACCGGCCATTGCAGTGTTATCAAAAGTGAAGGACATTTCCGGAGGCGAAGAAAAGGAGGTGGCCGCCATGGTGTAGGGTGAAAAGGAGGACGCCTGCATGTTGTACGCAGGTAAACCGGATACGGTGTAACCGGTCGCTTGCTGGGGCTGAGGTTGTGGTTGATGCGTTGGTGCATATCCTTGATTCATAAGGAATGGTGTGTCGTTGGGCGAATGGAGCGATGGATGCGGTGACGGCACGGTGCGTTGCTGGTTGGAAATATCCAGTCGATTCAATCGCTGTTGTTGCTGTTGCTGTTGCTGGTGAGGATGGTTGTGGAAAGGCATGGAGGACGAAGACGACGAAGATGAGGATGTGGGTGAGGCCAAAGAAAAGAACGAGGTGGTTGAGTTGCCGCCGAATGCAGCAGCAGGTGGACCGGTCTGTGGGCTAGGACTTTCAAGACCCGAGGGAGAAAAGGTTCGCCTGGATCCCTGAGACGATGAATCAGATGACGATCTCAGGGGTTGGGATCGAACGTAGATCAGGTAATTGGGAACGCTGACAATTTGAGTGCCTTTAGGAGCTTCCATTTTGGATACCAACGACTTGCGACGTTTGGCGGGTGATTGTTGTACATCGTCTAGATCGCTCATCATGGGACTGGAAGTGGAAATGGCCGATACAGGAACCGAATCACCGAGCGACAGCCGATTGGTATTGCAGGTCAGCTTGTCAGCTTCGTTTTGGATCAAATCCGTCTGCAGATCGACCAAGGTGTGAATGGCTTCCGGAGGTAGACGACTCAACTGGCAAAAATTTTCAAACATGCGAGCCAGATCGTTTTCTACGCATAAAGCCCAATCTTCATTGGATGCCACGACTGAACAAAGACGGGCGGAAAGCAGGAGTAACCTCTGTGAGCGTTCGACCACACCGCGTTGTCGAATCCGTTTCCGTTCCTCTGTTAATCGGTTGTAGAAACGGCGTTCATTCCATGTGATATCAGGGAATCGCTGCTTTACGGCTTCGCGAATCTCATGCGTCTGTAGTCGTTGACGGGCCAACTGGATAATGGTATCATTGACTTCGGCAGGCCAAGCCTTGACCATTTCATCAGGAGACATCATTTCATGGTTGTGCTCCGACGCGTTGGGATTCATGGACTTTCTAAACTCCCATTGTTTGCGTTCATTCTCTGAAAGAACGACCCGCCAACGACAGTCGCATCGTTTGGAAGGTCGCTTACGCTGAGGTGAAGGTTTAGGGTTGCGTTGTGAGTCTGGTAAGCCTTCGCGAGAACAATAGACGTAAATATTCTAAAAAGATGGGATTAGGGTTTTTAGTATGAAGCTTAATTTTTTTTTTATGATGAACCCAAAAAATGATGCTTAATTCCAACAAGGTTGGATTGCGTCGTTTGATTTCGACGATCGATTCAACATACCCTATTGGCGCTTGCTTCTTGTTTCACGGTAAATCCGAATTCGCCACAGACAGTACGGCAATATTCAATAGCAGACACGCTATCAGGAAACGGTTTTTTGAGTAAACGTTCATACAGTGGTTCCATCTACGAAGGTGAATATCAGATTAGAAAAGGGCGGTCATTTCTTTTGTGTTACAATAGCAAACCCAAACATACAGAAATTCTAGTAAAAGGTTTTTGGTCATTCGACATGGCGTCTTCTGGTTTTGTCATGGTAATGCTGTGCCCGATTAAAGTTGGAGATCTTTTAAGATGTCGTTACGTTGGTGAAACTGGGGTATGTTTGCATTCAGTAATAAGCCGAGTTTAAAGCTTTATATACGTTATCGTTCCAAGTTCAACGGAAAAACAGACGTTTGTTTTATGAAGAACCGAAAAGAAAATGATCCGTTTGATTTCTGAAGTTCTACGTGTGCTTGGTCTAAATAAGAGAAGGAGAAAAAAAAAAGAAAAAAAGGGGGGATGGAACAGAAAGGATTAGATAACTATGGCAGCAAAGGATTAGCAGGGAGGGAAAAAGTGATGTATTTATTTTTTGGGGGAGGGAGAAAAACTGGATGAGCCCATTCAGGTAAAGAAAACAATTATCTCTTTTGCTCGCACAGATACTAATCATTCAAGGACCCCAAAAGAAGGAGGCAAGTAATGTGCGTTAAATAACTATCAATGCAGGGCTAAACCAAAACAAACGGGACCCTGAAAGGCACAGCTCACGATAGCAAGGAGAAAAAAAAATCCAATAGAAAAAGGAGATCCATCATTAACCAAGATCAAAATCATTCATACGCTTTCTGGTACCTCTTTTTTTTTTTTTGGTTACAGAAACATACACTCTCATCCATCAACAAGTGAGGGGAGGTTGACGTCATGAAAACTGACCCAGAGGAACAGATGATTTCAAAAGTATTGACTCGTTTTTCTTATTCATATGTTTTCATTTGCGCGGGCTATGGTCATGCAAAGATGACAAGTTTAAAAAAATTGAGATAAGAGCAGCCATGACAAATTAAGTAACCAATGATGGGGTAAGGAGCCGGTGATTGCTGCATCAAAAGGCGAGAGTGTGCGGCAGAAACGTGAAAAGGACAACGTGAGAAAAAAAGATGTCATTCAACAGCATTTGACAAAGAAAAAAAAACAGTTGCATGATATCAGTGAAAAGAGAAAAGAATTCACTTTATGATTTTTTTTACTTTATTGAAATAGAGTTTTTTGATTTCACTTCACTAGAGAAACGGATTGCTTATTTCACAAGTTGTAACGTTCAGAAGGGAAGGAAAAAAAAAGTTAAATCATAGTTGATAACAGTATGGAGTAGGGAATATGCAAAACTGTAGCAACAATTGACACTGGTGATTGCACCACAGAGATGATCCATAAATCGGCCATTGAAGTATCTGCTTTTTCCGGTCAATGTTAGCATTGTCACAAATTCAGGGGAAGGAAAGTTTCCTAAACAATGAAGCTGATCAACAGTAAAAAGGGCGCGATCAAATGGCTCCATGAATATGAAAAAAAAGGAGCATTTGGCAGCAGGGTAGGGGTCCATCTCATATTGTGTCATGTTGGCTTTTTTTTGCCACCCTACCTGCCTTTCATTTTCGTCACTTCATCATGATAGGCGGCATACGGCATTGAAGCGGGATCAAGGTAGGTAAAAAGATGGGTTATGATAGCAATGGTAATTGAGGATCTATACAACGCATACAACGCATGCAGTACAATACTTACAACAGGTACGACGCGTACAACGGAAACAATCGACTGTGGTGAAATAATCCAAGGTTAAGAAAAGAAGACGACAAGAAAGAACAAGTGTAATGCATCCTATATGTCATACAACACATCTACATGCCGAATATTACATTGACCCGCGCAAATTTAATTTTTGTTGGCGTTTCTATTGACATTCATTTCAGTTGCGTCTTCATTGGTTGCTTCTGCATTTCCCTTGTTTTATTTCCTTTTTCTTTCTTTCTTTTTTATCCGGAATATCCCATTTGGAGACGTAATCACTCCTTGATTTGGCCGCATCTCCTACCAAGGATAAACCCCCTTCGGTAGATTGATGGTGCGCATTTTTTCTTCAGGCACCATGTTAAATTAAATAAAAACGGGAAAATGGAAAATCCCATAAATGATGATGTACACATTTAACGGGACGAATCTGGTGTAGATTTGTTGACAGCGGCAGGACCCACGGCACCTCCTGTGGCGCCAAACACGGCAGTTGACGTGAGCGAGTTATTAATGTACTTTTGCAGCATCTGGTTCTCAGTCAACAACGATTGATGCTCTTTTCTAGCCGTATCCACTCGCGAGATCAAGCCTACTCAGTTTGTTTGGTTATAACGATATTACTTTTTTTTTTCGTGGACCAAGGGGGCGACCTAAACAACTTACCACGCAACTGAGTTTGGAGTTCAAGAACATTCCTAACGAAAACCACCGTCAAGTAAAAAAGAACCCTTTTTTTGTTACACGCGCATTTCGTCCTTCATCTATACTTACTTGATAAGTTCTTGCCTTTGTTCAGTTTCCCCATTCTCATCAGCTTGATGACCGTTCTCCATCCTGCACTTGACACAGTGGTGATGGACTGGGAAAAAAAACGTAGGAGTACGGTGAAGCAGATGAACAAAGTTGGGTGTGAGACCGAATCGGGTTGATTTTTGTGACGGGGGTATTCGCCCAATGCACAGCAATTTTCCCTTCCGACAAATTGGTGAGAGAAAATTGGGAAAATATTCCTACTGCGCAAACTTCACATGCATAATGGCGCCATGACCCCAAAGGCTCCGACATGGTCAAGATGAGGTGTATTGGCGCGGCTTATGGAGTGATTGTATGCGGCTGCTGTTGTGTCTAGGAGCTTGTTGTTGAACCCGTGAAGCCCAAATGGCAATACGCAAAACATCGTGGCAGCTGCAGCAACCGGCAGTCATGATTAGATCTCAGGAGATGAAGGGACTCTTTTTCTTTTCTACAGTGTTTTGGCCATGAGTGTGGGTGCCAACAGTCATGATATTCAGCTTTGACGCTACGGTGGATCGCATTTTATTGTCAATTGTCGTGCTCTTTGGCCTGCTGTGCTTATTCTGTCTTACCGGTTTCACCCGCAGATACCCTTTGTTGTATTTACGTGGCAAAAATGATCCTTGAAAACAGTAGTAAAAGGGTTTTCTCGTGGGATGCATAGTTCGCTGTTTCGATTGCATCTGCATATATATAAGAAAGACCATTGATCGTTTTTGACCCTTTATGACATCCATTTTGGGCATATAGTGACAAATGCTATTTTCTAGTTTATGATTCGTGACCAAACCCACGAAAATGGGGTCGCTCTTTTTTCTTTTAACGAGAAGAGCACGAAGAATTTTTGATGGATTGTGTTGTCAAACGCTGGCAAAGGAAAAGAAAGTTGAAAAAAGACGGGGACAGCAACGAAAGCAAGGGAGGAATGAGAAAATGACGAAAATTGGTGTAATAGAAGCAAGGTATCTTGTACGTATATAAGAAAAAGAAAAAGAAAAAAAAAGAACGACCAACGGTGACTTTAAATGAAACTCCACAAGGTGCCACTAAAAGCCATGGAAGATGCGATCACGATGAGAACGTAGTTGAGAACCTTTTCGGAGGAGGACATGGAGTCCCCAAAGAGACGAAGGTGGCAAACCAGAGGGAAGATACCGGAAATCATAAAGGAGAAAAAGGCACCGAGCAAAGCCATGATTTTATCAAACCCAGGAATGATGTAGGCTAGTGACACAATGAACATACTCACGATCACTTTGCCCACAAACGTAAGAAACGGTTCTCTCCAACTGCTACGTGCACACCATCCTTCGATAGGCGACGATCGGAAAACGAGAATTTGCCAACTGAGATTCACCGGATTAAGTGTCAGGCCGTATTTCGCAATGGGATTCATGGCAATAAGCCAAACCGCCAATCGATTCAGTGTTTGATTGTATTCTGGCACGGCCACAATATTTTGGGTAATCTATAAGGGTTTGTTGCATTAGACAATCATGGGGATCTTCTTTTGTAGACGTTGCACAGAATGTGAAGCGCTTGTGTTTAGGTCCTACTTCGCATCAATAAAAAAAAAAAAACGTTCTTTACCTCCTGCATTGTCTGTGATCCAAACATCATGTAACCGCACGCCGCCACAGCAAAGTAGACAATGGTTGTAGCCACGTACGTCCAGTTTACCATGGAACGGTACCGTTTGGGATCATCCATATCGCGATACACCGTTGGGAAAACTGCATGGCCTGCAAACCCTGCCATGATCAAGCCAAAACTCAAGGGAACCGTCATCCAGTCAGAAGGCAGCAATTCCGTATCCTACCCATACCATATGGTTAAAAACCTATTCCTTTTCCGTGGTTTTTGGGAGCATTCGACTTACAGCAGGTTCGATGAGACTGCCGGGTGCAAAGGGTTTGGATAAACCGTCAACGACAATGACAATAATGATACAGAACGCGCTCATGATACCCAGTAAACTGGTGTAGGACAAATGACGTACAGGGAGGAAAAGCATGGGCGTCAGAATTAAAAAGGAAAGCATACGGATGGAGAGAGTGTCATGTCCGGGAAACAACGAATCGATACCGTCACCAAGTAATACAACAAGAGCCACACTGTTTTTGTTTTTTTTTGTATACAAGCAGCCATAAGTAATTAAAAACCGGTGAATTAAGAGGGCGATGTCCATTACCTGCTGGTGATGAGTTCCGTGATGAATAAGACCGTCACCATCACACAACCTTTAAGCCCAAACGCCATTGCACCCATGTCGCCGTATGTGCGTGAGTTTGGATCAGCGTCCAAACACTTGGCCAGTAGTTTGGCGGTATAGTTCGTCAAACCACAGCAAAACACAAAGACTGAAATGCCAATGACCCATCCAGCACACTGTAACGAAACGAGTAGCTTCAATGTTAAACACACCGCTTCTTTTGGATCATCAGTACGTGCCACATAAAAAAAAAGTTGGAATTACCTTGAATCCCAATGGTAAAGCCAATATACCAATTCCGATCAAGATATTGATAGAATTGAAGATAGATTGTGTGAACGATGATTTTTTCCCACTGCTGGATCCGTGGGCATCAAATCGGTACTCGTCTGCAAAGGTGGCGACACTGTGCGAGGTCAACACCTTGTCAAGGTTGCTGAATAGTAGCGAAGCGCGTTCGTTGGCTCCTAATGAGTCAATACGTGATATTCTTGAAATAGATCGCCTTTCTTGATCAACCGAAGCGCGTCTACAGCCAAAGGTGAATCAGTCGATCCCCTTCCACTTCCCTGTCCCCCACCCCTGAACCGACGACATCTCCGATCGATGTACGTACCTGGAAAAGTAACCCGACGAATTGATTGATTTGAAATCATCATCATCATCTAACTGTAACAAAAAATAGGGTATTGAGTGTTCTCTTTCCTTCGATATGCTTCCCTTCCCCGTTTGCTGCTTTATCTCTTCCTATGGGACCGGCTGTATGTGGGAGTTCGAACTTACCGAAGCGGCAGAAGAAGGGATGGCCAAATTTTCTGCCATAAACAGTAGAGACGTCCTTGAATAAGAGCCAACAAAGGATCCAATACGTTCGGAGAGCGTGTTGGTATTGGTGCGTTCCATAGAGCCCATATCTTCATGATAAGTTGCACCATAATACTGATGCTGGTCGGGTGATAGCTGGGATGGATGGAGATTGCGAATGCGGGGAATGTCTTGGCCTCCATTGGAGGAATCTCTATTGCTGGGTATATCCATTCAAGTAACCAGATGGGGAAGAAAGCAAGGAGAAGCGCAAGAGAACAAGTGAAAGAAAGTCAAAACTTTTTTTTTGTTTTGGCGTTTTTATATGCATCCTGAATGTAAGCCAATCATAAAAGGGAACTAAGGAAGTTTTTTTCTCATTCGTTTTTGGTTTTCCCCTTCTTGGATTGTGCTTCCGTTCCGTCTAGTTTCTTTTTTTTTTTATCGATCCTCCTCTCTCGGCTAACGATCAAACATTGAGAGATGCTGGATTGTAAAGACTAGACATGGCCTTTGGCTTTTTACTCATGGAGCAATTATTTACTAATGAACATGTCAATTCTATGTATTTGAATCGCAGATTGTTATCGAATGATTTGGAATGTCATGGTGTCTTTTTTTTCTTAGTTTATTTTTTTCACGACCCTTTGTTGATGTTTGCGATCGAGACGATAACGGTAATTGATCGATCTAAAACCATAATTCCCCTATGTTTCCCCTTGCAACCCCAAGTATTCCCCATGTTACAACCTGAAAAATAGCTTTTTTCGGTGCCGCTTGCGGGCTATCCGTTTCTGCTCACACACGTACAGAAACCCATCTGTGACCCTTCAGTAAGAGTAACAGCCTAACAGTTTCATCCATACTCACTCTTTTTTTCCCCGATACCTACGGCAAACGATAAAGATAAACGGTTTGTGATGGGCGTTGAAGCTGGTTTCAAAAAAATAAATACCATGGCAACTACCACCGTGCATTCTGAATTGACCATGGTTGATTTGAAACCATGACTTCCCCCTGGATTCCAACAAAAGATGATTTGAAACTAAAATACGCCGTCTGCTTCACCCTGTTGACGCTTGCAGATTTCACTGATTATGCAGTTCCTGGTATATCTCAACCGTCATTCCCAAAATTTCATACGGTCACTAGGAAAAATAGCAGCTTCTATGTTGGTTTCGTTAGACTCGTTATTGAGAAAAAATGACGGTGATACAGAACCGTCTCCATCTGAATGCTTACACATTCATTGTCATATTCCCAACAAGGTTAGATTGTCCGAATCTTCCAGGTAGCACAATACGGTCGACTGGACATGGATCAATTACACCAATTGGCGTGGTTCAAAACTGACAAAGTGGCGTGTTTCCACCATTATTTTAGAAATGAAATGACTAAAGTTCTATCAAAGCTCTCTGCGCAACTGAAATATTTTTTATCCGGCAGTGGCAAGGTTCGTAAAACAATTTGCAAGATTTTTGTATGCAGCAAAAGAAGAAATGGAAACATCTCAGTTGTGGTTACATTGTTCCTGTGCAACAGTCGATGATTCCATTCAGCAGGTCCGTGATCCCATTACGAGCCTAATATTTACGCCTCGGTTTCGTTCAGTAAGCACCGACTTACAAACGTGCCGGTTTTAAAAACAGCTACAAACCATTGTTTTCGAGACACTCTAGTATTGTCGTCTGCTTGGTTCACGAAAGGAAAACTTGCTTGGATTGTGCCAGTTGTAACTTTTATATGGTAAAGTAATAGCTTGGTTTGGCAGTGGTACATTCAGCTGAAAAGGTGGTCTTGGTTTGTTTTTTTTGGGCTGACCAGTGCCTGTGAAAGGAGAATGAACAACAGTGATTTTAATTTTTCATTTAATCTGGCTGAATGGCCTCATGATACTTCGACGTGATACAGCGCTTGACCCATTTTTCCATTTTTGGATTGTAAAAAAAGAACTGGCGGCCAACACGTTTCGGGATCCCATAATTTCCTTGGTCATGCAAGCATTTACAAGATCAAGGTTGGAACCGATGACTTTTTGTCTCTTTCGCGTATCTCAAATGTTCATTGGTCGATCATAATGGCGACCAAGTCGCCTGTAAACTACTCCAGCGTTTGTCCAAGGCCTACGACTTTTTTTTTTATTACTTGCTGCTTGAAAAGACAAATCCTTTCCGGATTATGTCCTCCTTTCCATTGGACGGAAACATAATTGAGAGGCGGATCCGTTGGAGAGAGGGTTTAAAAAAGTCACGTACCAGAATGGCCGTGACAGCCCGGTGGATTTGGTTCCATTTTTGTTTACTTGATATTACCAAAAAAGGAAAAATCAATGTGTGACGTATTTCAAAAAGCACGCGCCTTTTTTTTTTTTTGATTTCGGATGTCCGGCGATTCTGGCTTGGCACTTCCCTTTCACGTACTCATTCGTCGATTTCGGGCTCTTGTCAATTCTATATGCGTCGTTCCGAATTCAGTCCTCACAGCGCTCGGCCTGTATCCGAGATACTTAGACCGGGAAGCTACGCATCACCAGAAGGTTAACTATCACGTCCATATTCGAAGCAAAGGAAAGAGTTCACACTTTACTTACCACCACTGTAATATATAGCCGAAACCTTGAATAGTCGATACGAAGATCTGCAACAATATGAAAAGAATCTCGAAAGCATTGCTTCTGCCAACTTGAATCAGGTGAGTGACATTTAGTCCTTCATTGCTTGTGGTAGGTTTTGAAGCTTATGTGGGTGCATAAAAAAAACCAGAGTTTCAAGGAAGAACTGCAGCATGTGGATCAATGGTTTCGTTATTTATCAGACGCTGAAAAGACGGCTACCGTTTACACGTTGTTGCAACACTCGTCCCAAATACAGCTCCGTTTCTTTCGCAGCGTATTACAGCAGCTGATCCAGCCTGACATCATGAAAGAGCCCGTGGATCAGAGTAAGAAAAAACACCCGTGTTCACTCAGCAAACCATGATCATCACGTACTCACTCTGTCTACCGCATGTGTTAGTGGATCTCCCTAATCATTTAGCTCATCTTGGCTTGCGAGACAGCCCTCATGTCCCATCGCCACTCGCGTACGCTGAACGATCGGCCAAAACAGCTCTTCACGATCGAACGATGGGCCGTCATTCGCTTGCGGTCACTGACATGGAGGATCGTGACGCATTATTCAAGCCTCTCATAGGAACCGATCGACTGGATCAAACGGTTCCATCGACTTTGGCCAGCGTATCTTCCGGTGCCACCGCACCTTCATCGTCGATTGCGGGCACCACATCAAACTATACTGGCAATAGTTTACTGAATGACGCTTCCCCCGTGAGTCGTGCACGAATGTTTCGTGCGCCTGATTTAAGAGCGGACATGGGATCTTCGTTTGGTTCAAGACCTCGATCTGTGATTGAGGGCAATTTATCCAACTTCATGTCCAGCAATTGGATGACACCGTCTAGATCTAGCGTGGGAAATATTGGCGATCGTAAACCGGACGAACGACCCAAATCGGCCGACATTTCATCTTGGGCAATCACGGGAGGGCTGGATCCCTTGGATACATCACGCACTGGCAACGGATTTCAATCACCCTGGCGGTTTTCTTCCAACCTTCAATTTGCGGATTCCGAGATCGATTTTAGTACTTGGCAAGGCACACAGCCCATTCGACGACAACGACATCGATCCAATATCCCAGGTACGGTGCCGGAAACCGAGGAACAGCATCAACGGCAAGCTACGCAAGGCATGGCGTCTTTCAGTAATGTTCCAGAGAGCTCCGCCACTGGATCCACTGCACGCCAGCACATGGTCTCCCCCAGCTTTGATCGAGGCTTTGGCACGTTTCTGAATCCTGCGGATGCTCGCAACGATGGAGAGCAAGACTCGTTAAGTGATCACAGCAATACGTCTCATGGGTATCTGTCATCTGGCGGTAAACCCTCTTCGCGTGAAAAACAACATATGGAAGAAGTGGATATGGAAATATTAAAAGGTAAGAACCAAATAAAAGAGGAAGGGAAAAAAAGAGCAACGTTATTCAGGGTGGGCGTGGTTTTTTCTTGACAGATGTGCCAATGTGGTTTCGCAGTCTTCGGTTGCACAAATATACCAGCATTTTTGAGTCAATGAAATGGCAAGACATTATCAAATTGACCGACGAGGACTTGCTGGCCAAAGGCGTCGCCGCCTTGGGTGCTCGACGAAAAATGCTCAAAATCTTTGATACAATCAAAGTGCACTGTGATGCGAATGTAAGATTAACCCATCACCATGCCAGTTTATTAATTATTGTTCACTAACGGTTGGTTTAGCATATCGATTATTGACTGAATCCATAAGGGTAGATGCATGATAGCCAGTTGGTTTAGATAACTTTCAAGTGAGAATGCTTGCAGGCAAGAAATTCCACAACATACTCCCATCGGCTTCCACCGGTTCAATTGGCTCAGCTGGAGCGAAAGTTACTCTTATTGAAATACACTTTTCCACCTTCTTGTCTCTCGCGTTTTTGTTTTTTAGTTGTGTCCAATTTGTCCGCAACGAACAAAGCCAGTCTAAGTAACCAGTACCACTGAAAAGAGGATCGTCCTTATTTTCATCATGTGTTGTATACCATGGCAACATTGTGTCAGTTTTTTGTGTTCTTTCTGATGAGTTTTTTTTATTCAACCATGAGACGTAAACGATGTGAACAGTTTAAGACAAGTTGAATTTAAGCGGTCTTGGCAGCCTTGGCAGCGGCCAAAGCCTTCTCGGTACCCTTCTTGGCGAAACGCTGGTTGCGAAGGAACTTGGCATCAACCTATATCATGAAGTCAATATCTCAATTGTCAAAAAGGGATGGGTTAAATAAGTTGAATACATACACCCTTGAGGGAGGGGTACTTGTGGGTCTTGGGCTTCTTGATACCGTTACGGTGGGCCTTCTTGTCTGTAGAAGGAAAAAGTCAGTATCAAAGGCCAGACTTGATCATAATGAAGGGAAGTTGATGCTTACTTTGGTTGTGGTTGGTGTGGTTCTTAGACTTGGCCATTTCGTTCGCTTATTTCTAGATCAATCAGAGTTAAGTACGAGCAATGATCGAGCATCCATCCAGTACAGTAAATCAAGGATCCGATGAGATGGCGTTTGGATGGATGATGTCTCTTTTGGATATATACACACACCTTATCGAAATACAAAAGGGAAGGAGGGAGCTTTCTTTGGTCAGCTCTTGCCTGCACTCTTAGGCTTCCCAATCTGGGAATCCACTGATCGCTCCTCTCCGGGGCGATGGATTCCCATTTCTACCGGACGGTTTTGTATCTCCGCAGGTACGTCACATACCGCTGCCGGACAAATTTTCCCCAAAAAAAAGCTGAGAGAGTGACAAGTGCCAGTGAATTTCCTTTATTCAACACTTGGGGAGGTACATACTCAAGAATTCAAGCACATTACCATGAACGCCCCCGATCGATTTGAGCTTTTCGTCATTCCCGAAGGGAAGAAAAAGTAGGTTCAACGTTTCCCTATATTGATGAAGAAAAAGAAAAGAGGACTGAACCATTTTCCTTCTTTTTTGTCTGTTAGGGTGGAGATGGAAGTCGACACCAAGATTCCTAATGCGGCCACTTTTATAATTGAACGTGAAGATCATACCCTTGCCAATATGCTGAGAGCGTGAGTAGTTTTCTTGCACATTATTCTCAAACCATACCGTCTCATTTTTTTGTTCGTGTGACAGACAATTGCTGAAAGATCCGCGTGTGCTCTTTGCAGGCTACAAAGTACCTCATCCGCTCGAGCACAACTTTGTCATTAAAGTGCAAACGACCACCGGAACAACACCTGGAAAAGTCCTGAAAGAAGCCACCTCGGAACTCATCTCGGAACTGAATGCACTGAGAAACAAATTCGATATGGATGTGATTCGATACCGCACAGTACAAGACGCAAAAGCTTCACAGGACGTGAACGCCTATGATGCTGACGGAATGGGCGGCGTACTGGATCCGCAACGTGCGGCCATGGACGTTGACTTTTAAAAACAGTGGATTGGGAAAAAGAAAGAGGACGATCTCGTGGATATTCATTGGAAGTCTGTTATTCATTATCATGCTTAGATACATAGTAACATCAGTTTGGAAGGGGCAGTCGCAGTTTTTTGGCAGTGTTTCTTCTTTTGTAATATAGTTTATAAATTATATCGTATATTGGTATTTATGGGTCTCCTCAGTATGAAAAACGAGATGGATCAACGGGACACGGTGACGACTCAATGAAAGCTGGGACGCCACAATGGGACATATTGAAGGCACCTTACACTGCGATATGACAATCAGTCATGCATTACTCCAAGTTTTTTTCCGTTGTCTAGTGTCTGTTTTCTTCTGTCACAAAACAGTTTATGCTGTAAAATGGTGTGATGGGAAAAATCGGCAAGCATCCATAGCTCTTGGAGGAGTAAGGGTCTTCTCTATCGGACTTGCTTGACCAATTGGCAAACGTTATATTAGAAAAACGTAATTTGCAAGGATTTTCCCTACGCCCTAACAAGGAAGCCGACAGTTTTACGACGGCCCGCAACCTACTACCCAACTGGGATGTAGGCACAGCTCAATGTCTATGACGGAATTGCATCGTTAGCTTTTGCTCCAACCATTCATTTATGACTGTTGTCTCACGCGTGAATTTGTTGCTATCGCCAATTTGCCGTTCACTTTTGTGATTCAGTATCGTGGAGTTTCTCGCTTCCTATTATGTCTGATACCAATAGCAACAGGCATCTTGGCGGTCGTCAAAGTGATGAGCCTTCGCACGATGCTGGTGGTCATGTTACGCGCCCAGTTGTGGCTGATAGCCGTTCGCAACCGCCAGTTGGCGATGGTGGGGTTTTTCCTCCGTATGACTATGAGTCCTCCGATCTAAAGACGTTCCCGTCTTGTTGACGATCCGTTTGCCTCGCTCGAAGTTATCTCTACACTACCGGTTGCTGCTGGTGATGTATGTGAATATGTTGCATCGCTGTCGGAGGTGGTGCGTGCGAACAACGGTCTCATACGCTATTTTAGTCTGATGCGCGAAGGCGATGATCGTGCTCCCGATGCGCATTTGGCTGTTATTATGAAGAATATTTCGTTTATTTTGCCCATAATGGCACTTCGCCTGCTGGTGGATACAATCGAGTATTGTTCATTTCTGTTGATGCTGTCACCTACGATGTTAAACTTTCAAAAGTTGCCGTCTAATACGTCGTGCTTGCGGTACTACTAGACGCTACTTTCGTTATTACGCCGATCGCGTCGCACAAATTGGTCAACGAGAAGGCATGGTATATCATTGGGGTGTAAAGAACGGAGTACGCAGCTCCTTCAGTCACCTCGGTTTCGATCTCGGCGATACTTGTTCGTCGCGTTTCCTGACGCCGCCTGCACGTAGTGCTCTCTCCCATGCGCGTTTCATCGCTACTAGTCGTGGTGTACGACATGGATGAAGTTTTGCCTGCCAAGATTCAGGCTTCGAATTTGTCAAACAATAGTTAGGGTTAACATTGCTCGTTTTCTATTGTGATTTCTGCTTTCGCTCAATGATGTTTTCTACAATTGAAGATAATTTTTTCTTTTTGGCTGTGTGTATTTTTGCAAGTGTTGGTGGATAGGGCAGGATAGCAAGACCACCTATATCGCAAAACTGAATTTTTCCTTTCTTCGGTGGATGCACCGATAATGAAGAAGCATCACGCTTGTGAGCATGTGCTACTTTTTGATGAGTCATGCCGGCCTTCATAGAACAAGTCGATAGTCTAGGCTATATAGTGTTTACAGAGTTCATGTTGTTCGCTTCCAATAATTCGGGCCGATGATTATATTTTTACTACACGGCAACGTACATCGGAAGCTCTTTTTTTATTTCTAGGTTGCAAAAACCCGTTTTTAGTTGGCTTCTCCAAGCACGGCCAGTTATGCGACAATCAAATTTTTCAGTTTTAAACGGAGACGAGTTCGGAAGGTTATGCATAAATACACACACTAACTATACCATAGGAGAAGAGCGCGATCATGGAGCAGTGAATTTCACACTTTATGCAAGACTAAAATGCATCAAAGCTTATAAGCTGCGCTGAGCGTAGCAAGAGGAAACGCAATTTTTTATTCCGTTATTCATATGTGTTCCTGAGTTTGTGTCACTGTGTGACATAGGCGACAATTCCATGAAATGGGATCAGCGTATGTTTCAAGGCATAATTCAGAGATCTCCTTTGTTTGCCCGAGTAGGCGTAAGAGAGCCAACACAAATTACGTTGCAAAATAAACTATAAACAATGAATGTCTTTTTGATGAGCCAAGGCGAACGTGCCTTAAAAACGGCTTGCCATACAACTGAGCTTGTAAGAAACGTAGTACCGACAGTATAGCCGGAGATGTAGATCTTGCCATTGTGAATGACAAGGCGTCAGCTGCATGTTCTTTCTTCACAGAGCCTATTCAACGTGCGGTATTTTTTGGCAGGTAATTCAACGCGTATCGTCATTGTTGATATTTAAGGCGCACTCTGGCCGATACTTCTTTTTCTTTGTCTTTTGACTCCCTATTGTTTTTTTATTACTGTTCTTACTGTCTTTACCACTTTTATTATGCCTCGACTTAACCTCTCAAAAATCCACCTCGCCACCAATAACCAAATGAAGTCCCTTAAATCCCTTATAAAGCTCACCCAGTATGTGTTGAACAATTGTTTATTTTGATGAGCTTCTACTGATGTGCAATTTATGTAGAACTGACGACCAGGCCGGCTGTTTCTTTGTGGAAGCCGCGCCAAAGTTCTTTGAAACGGTCGATCAATTCACGTCCAACTTGGAGCGCAATGCCATCGCCAAGTGGAAAATCGCAATGTCGTGGCCGAGCTTGAAGCTCTAAAGACTGAGGTCCAAGATCAGTTGGAATCTGCGGAACTTCGGGCTGCTTCCCCTCCTCTTCCTTCGCCTGTCCTTGCGCCCGCCTCTGTGGATTTTTTCGCTTCTTTGCCCGCTAGCTCCTGCTTCTCCTCCCTCCTCCCCTGTGGCTGCCTCTGCCCACCTCTTTCCCTGCTCCCACTTTCCCTGTCTCCTCCGCTGTGGCCTTGTCTCCTGTGGCTGTGTCTTCCGTCGCCGTGTCTTTCGTGACCATTCCCGCTTCCACTACCGCTTCCGCTCCCGTTTCGGTGCCGGTGTCTTCTCCCGCTGGTGCTCCTTTCGCTCAGCCGTCAAAGGACGAACATCAACAGCAACAACATTTCTTCTACGAAGAAACCGAATAAGATACAATTGACGATCCCATGGACATCGATCATTCCGACGAGTTGGTCGACTGGATGGACGTCGATCATCCAAACGAGTAGATCCATTGGGATGGACGAACATCGTTAGATGTCCACCTCCCCCCCCACCGACGTCCATCCAGGAACCTTACAGTACCACTCGCAAGGTAATTTTTACTGGGTTTTTCTTCACCAATCAGACTGAATCGTCGTATTAACTCGTTTTATCCTATAGCGAAAGGCTATAAAAATGGAGATCGATGTCCACACAAGTTTCTGCTGGACAAATTGTAAGCTTTTTACATGATTTATAAGTGTCCTGGGCTGAATTTAGGCTGATATCTTCCCATAGAGTACAGACAACATACCTATGAAGAGTGTTGTGCCTATAACGCAATTGCCGTCGCGATGCAACGGACGACCCGTTGAACCGCGAAGAATAAGCAACAAAAATACGATCTCAAGAACGAAAAGGTAAAGCTCCAGAGCTGCTTTGAATTTATCATCAGGTTGCTAATTTTGTTTGATTCCGTATATTGTAGGTTCAGCCGAACGATCAAAAAAAAGCCGATAGGACCACGAAATGTCTCCTATCGGCTGTACCCAGTGTACCGCCTCTTCCCTGCCAGCAGAGCGTCCAGGGTGCTTCCACCATCCATTTTCCACTTTTTCACTGATGGGGTCCTAAGTGAAAGAGGCCAAAAAAAAGAAGGTGAGATAAAAATAAAAAAGGAAAAAAAAAAACCAGAAAAACCAGGTTCAGTAGCTCCCGCGATCCCTGCTACGAGATTGCCACGGACGCGGATTCCCCTGTTATGATCCCGCCGAGCCGGCTCCTCCATCCCACCATACAAGTACGATCCAATATGGTGTACAGGTTGTTGTAAGTCTGACACGGTTGACGTCCGCCTTGATATGTACTTGCGGTAAGTCCATTGAAACAGTAAACAAACCTTTACATCAGATTGTTTAATTATAAAGCGTCCTTTCATATGAAGAGCAGCACAGCTTTGGTCGAGGTTCCACCGGCGAGGGTAGATCGCGTCGCATAGACTACGGATACGACACTAATCAGCGTCCGCAACAGCATAGGGTTGTGCGCCATACAGGGCATAGAGAGGAAAAGGCAGTGAAAGTGGGGTCGTGCAGGTGAGTTCTTCAGCATGTATACCGTAAGTGAGGGTTGATTGTAGCAGGGACCACATGCGGCAGTGAAAGGTTTGGTGTGCATCCTACCAAATCTCAGGGCCTCAGGATCCATCAGTAGCATTTGGATACAATAGCACCCTAGAATCAATTCTTTGTATATTCCAAAAAGTAATTCTTAGACTGAGAATATGTGCTTGCTATGATATATGAGAGAATTTAAGCAGTAAGGCAAAGCGGTAAATTTCATACCCAGACGTGACTTTCTCAGGAAACGGCGAATGAATCTCATTGGCCGCTTTGCCCCTCTCGCGCATAAGCGATGCAAAAGGGAACAGCGCCCATCTCCGCCATGCTTCTGGCACCAAGACTATACATCGTATACGAGTTGGGATATGTAATGTATAAGGCCCAGCTGAGATGCTTTGGGAATTATCATACTGTTATTTACTTGCTGCATGACAGTTTCTTTGCTTTTGCCTTGCCGCTTAATTCTCCAGTTTGGTTTCATCTGCAGAGTTTGAGATCGCCCGGTTTAGATGAGATTGCACGTCACAGCGGGACGGGTTTCGTTAGTTCACCAATCATTTATCCGCATCTCACGAAGTATCTTTCAACTGTTCCTTAACTTGTTTCCACTCTTGCTATGAAAGTTATTGATAAAATTAAAAAGGCTGAGGCCGAGAATCGCTTCTTCTGGTCTTTCGAGTATTTCCCCCCGAAAACCCCTCAGGTACGTTGTTTCTGATTCGTTTTGGGGGACTTGTCACTGACGTCTCTTTCATCTGAATTCCCCAATGACAGGGTGTGCAAAATCTGTATGACCGTATGGAGAGAATGCAACGTCTTGGCCCCGAGTTCATCGACGTTACTTGGGGTGCCGGAGGTACATCGTCTGAATTGACCACCGAAATGGTCGCTACCGCTCAATCCGTTTATGGTCTCGAAACCATGATGCACTTGACATGTACCAATATGGAAGTGTCAAAAATTGACACCGCTTTAAAGGTAGGCAGTTCGGGTATTTTTTTACATTGTCTTTTTTGGTGCACCCAAACGGAACCAACGGACTTAAAGCGCATATTGTTAGGCTGCTAAAGAGTGCGGCTGTCAAAACATCTTGGCCTTGCGTGGCGATCCACCCAAAGGACAGTTGAATTGGGAATCGTGTGAGAATGGATTCTCCCATGCCGAGGACCTCGTTCGTTACATCCGCAAGCAGTATGGTGATTATTTTTGTATTGCGGTTGCTGGTAAGTTCCCACTGATGAAAAAGGAAGCTGGGAAAAAATGGCCTGATTTCTCCGCTCACTTTGAACTGACTTTTCTTGGTATTTTTTTAGGCCATCCTGAAGGTCACATCGATAATCCCGACAAGGAAGACGATTTACTGCAATTGAAAAAGAAGGTGGACGCCGGTGCAGATTTGATTGTCACTCAATTGTTTTTCGACGTGGAGATGTTCTTGGATTTTGTCAAACGCTGCAGAGACATTGGTATCACATGTCCCATTTTGCCGGGTGTGTTGCCCATTCAAAATTATAACGGTTTGAAGCGCGTCATTTCCTTCAACAACAACCATGTTCCTCAAAAAATCTGGGATGACCTCGAACCTATCAAGGACGATGATGCCGCCGTCAAGGAGTATGGTATCAACCTGACTATCGAATTCATCCGTCGCTTCTGGGAAGCCGGCATTCTTGGGTTCCACATCTACACTTTCAACCTTGAACGAAGCACACGCATTATCCTGGAACGTCTCAACTTGGTCCCTTCACTGGACCAAATCAAACCTTTGCCTTGGAATCCGGTAAGTTTGCGCGCTACTGTTGTGGTCTTCCCCCCCAAAAAAAAAAAAAATTGCGAGCAGGGTAGTTAACCCATTTGTAGGCTTTGACTTCCAAGCGTGCCAAGGAAAATGTGCGACCAATTTTCTGGAAGAATCGTACCAAGAGCTATATCCAACGTACAGAGACGTGGGACGAGTTCCCCAACGGTCGATGGGGTGATTCTCGTTCACCCGCCTTTGGTGAATTGGACGGTTGGGGCGTTTCTCTCAAATACCCTACGACTGAATGCCTTAACATGTGGGGCAAGCCTGAAACCATCGATGATATCGCTCTTTTGTTTGCCAAATACTGTAAAGGTTCCTTGGCCGGTATACCCTGGAGCGCTCAACAATTAGATGCGGAAACCGAAACCATCCGGCAACGTTTGGCTGCCATTAACTTACTGGGGTACTTGACCATTAACTCGCAGCCGGCCGTTAATGGTGCCAAGAGTTCACACAAAATCTACGGCTGGGGTCCCAAAGATGGCTACGTCTTCCAGAAAGCATACCTCGAATTCTTCATTTCACCCGAAAGACTAGACGACATTATCAAGAAAATCAGCAAAGATCCTCAGGTCACTTACTTTGCCGTGAATCGACAGGTAAAAAGAAAATGAAGCCCTCGTCTTAGAAAAAGATGTGGACGCTAATGGATGGTTTGTTTGATTGATGATGAATAGGGTGATTTCCGCACCAATGCACAGAGCGATCAGCCCAATGCTGTGACTTGGGGCGTTTTCCCTGGCAAGGAAATTGTTCAACCGACCATTGTAGAACCCATGGCTTTCATGGCATGGAAGGATGAAGCTTTTGAACTTTGGAACGAATGGGCTCACATCTACGACCGCGAAAGTCCGTCAGCAAAGTTGATTCTGGATATTGCCAACAACTGGTACCTGATCAATATTGTACATAACGATTTCCAGGATGAAGGAGGCATCTGGCGACTTTTTGACTTGGAAATTGACGGTGAAATTTCCAGAAAACTGAGACAGTCCTTGGTGTCTGCTCAGCGCTAAATAATGGCCCTTGATGTGAAAGGATACTCGTTTTTTTCTGGGGGACGTTTTCTTCTTTCCTTTGTCTCGTATTCAACATGCATTTCCTTTTTTTTTTTTTTGTCGCATAGTATTCAACTACCCGGGAAAACCACATTGAGAGGATCATTTAATTTTTGGGCTACTTCATTTGTCAGATTTCTCCTTTTCCCAACCTTTTCTTTTTTTTTTATGTAAATGAATTTGGTAATTTCTCTTCCCTTTTATATCATGCAATGAAGACAATTCAATAGAATTGATTGTTGTGATTACAATCTGCCTTTTTCTTTTTGGCATGTCATTCTATGCTACTGTGAATGATAATTTTAATTTAACACGAGGGCGCGCCGTGAGCCCACTGAAAGTCAAGCTTTACTTCAATAGGATCCTGTTGTGGGCCTTTATCAGTGGGAGGATCTTTGCGCTGTTTTCTATTTTTACGACGAGGAGGTGGTTCATAGTATGGGACGAACACAAGCGCATATTCCCAACTGGCTGGTGAATGTTCTTGAAAGAATTGACAGTCTGGAAGCTTCCATTTGGTGGCATATTTTTGGTCATGTTTGCCTTTCTTATCAGGTTCCGTAGCAAGCTCCGTTTTTGCTACCAACTGATACGTATTGGAGATATGATTCTGCACTTGCGAATATTGAAGAACCACATCTAATGACTGAGGATAATTCGGCTGAGCTAAAAGAAGCGGCATATGTGCCAATGAGTGGAAAACGTAAGGCTATCACGGGATATAGGACCTTACCTCCTTCGAAACTTGCAATGCTGTATTCGATTTGAAGTGTTTGGTTTTCAGAGATCTTTTGATGGTTGACAGGTTGGAGGACGGTAACCATGGGCCGTTGGCAGGCTACAAAATGGTAAACATGACTTATCCATAGCCCTAGCATAAGCCATAGACATGATAGCCGGTGCTCCATCAATAAAAGTGGTAATAGGTAGAATCAGGAAAAGGTGGTGAAAACAGGAAAAGAAAAGAAAGTAAAAAGAGTTGTATTCTCATTACAGGCATCGTTTTGTTTTTAAGAAAAAAGTGATGAATTAGCCAGCTCGAGTAGGTTCACTGGACCTCAGGGGGCGTTGAATTACATATAATGTTTTTAATGATGCAGTAAGGGTAACAACAAGCTCACATAAAGAGGATTCATGCCAGTAAAAGGTTATATTTAGCTCCTCCCTTTTTAACATTTGGTCTCTATAACTTGATCCTTTTCTCAAATAGGAGCATTAATTCGTGGTTTTTCACCGAGATGCCTTTCCACTCCTGTTTTCTGAGCTTTTAGAAAAAGAATTCAATGGGGTTTTATTCAGTTTTAATGCTTGCTTGCATCCAGATTTTAATTATTGATCGTATTATTCAGGATCAACGTTCTTCAAGACCCGTTAACCTTTTTAGAAATGATGCAGAGCAACGCGGACCATCAAACCGTCATTGACAATATGCCATTGCAGTGCATCCTCACAAAAAACTCCAGGGATTTCAAAGTAAATTCTAATTGCATAGATTCTAGATTATCATTAGACATCCAATATAGCAAAGACATTTTATATTCTATGATTCATCAAGGTGTGTGCAAAATTTGTTGTAACGGATGGTCTTAAAAAAAAGGTACAACGCCTTTCTAAAAAGAGGTTAGGATAACGTGACAGATATGACAATCTTTTTGCTGACATTGATTGAAACGATATGCTATGCCCAATAACGCTATGGAAAAGCGATAGCTGATGTAAGCCAAAATTACCTAAGATGATTCACAAGTGAAAGCACCCTATATCAGTTAGCGCACCCTGAAGCGTAATGAGAGCGAATGTTCCCTTTAGAAGATCATTAGCTGGACATGCAAACACCAAGAAAAATGTGCATCGTGTTCCTCGCGACTTGTAAGTAGGTTAATTTGCAGAGATAATATGCGGAACAGGCCGGAACGTAATAGGATGAATGGAACATTAAAGACAGAGAACACTGAATGAGAGAAAACAAGGTTCCATCTTTAAAGCCCAGTCAGAATTTCCCACGAAAAGTCTTCTTAACAACTGAATCCATCGGATTTGATCAGGGCAGAGTTGCTAGGGGCCCTTTTACAGCGTATGAATTTTTTTTTTGTGAGGTAGACCCTTTTTTATCACTTTTTTCTTATTTATGTACATTAGATGTCATCTGTAGAGGTATTAAAAGAATTCGTGGAATTCATTGGCGTGAAATGAAATGTTCGTTACTGGCAGAAACCACACGGGCTTTGCGCAAATCAGGCGGATTTGGACTAAAAATGGTCCACTCACCTGTACGCCAATTTTGTAAAAAGATGACATTTTTGAACATCGATCGGGTCGACATATTTTTTGATTCAGCAAACTTAACAATACAAACCAAAGTATTCTGATCTTTTTCACATTTTTTGCTCATGTTCATCGTTTTGGGTTCATCCTGTTGCGGTAACGTGAAAACGTGACCATCGAAAAGTCATCATGCCACGATTTCATTAACTTGACACAAGTTGATAAAGTGTTCCGAATTGATAAGATTAAGGTGTTGAAGTGAATCATTGTTACCCATCGTATACCAAAATCAATGGAAAGTGCTTCAAAGAAGTTGTGGACAAGACTTGGTTGGATCAAGTTGAATCGGGGATTGATTTTAAGCTTTGAGCCTTGAACGGGATTCGCGTTACACCAAATCGTATTACGTCGTTCCACCGATCTTAAATTCCGACGCTGGGGAAAAAAAACGGGCCAAAAAAAGGGACCCCGTGCACCCATGCGTTGTTTATCGTCAAAGGGTGGCGGAGTTGGTACGGGTCTCCACTCGGAATATTCGTTCCTCGCCTTTGCTTTCAAAAAGGATCAGATGAACATGATAGATGGGCAATCGTTCTCACTGGAGATTCATTCCAATCCCAATGGGTCTGTAGAGATCCAACTCGTATGTATCAAATGAATGATATAGTGGATTGTGAGTAATTGTGATGGGATATTGCATGTGTTCATAAAAATTTTAAGAGATTAAATTGATTATTGAAACCAATGTCGCATCGTAAGTTTTTGTTGATGGGTGGTTCTTTATTTTTCTATCGAGATAAGAATTATTGGCTTATCGTTCCTTCAACTGAATCATTCAAGGACCTATCAGCATCGGTTTTCATAAGGACCCATTTCACGCTTCAGTAACAATAATGTAGGCCATCACAATGGCCCGTTTAGTTATAGCATGCATGAAGCATATGATGACAAAAGAACATCCCAGAAACAAAGCATGAGAAAAATAAAAATTCGATCCTGAATAGGTATAACTAAAAGAGGAAATACTTTCCGGAATTGATCCCATCATCTTTTGTTCTCCATATGCGAATACACTTTTGATTCGTCGTGTGCTAAAAAATATGGGCACATTTTTTGTACAGAAAAAATGCCAAAAATGTCGCTGATCGAGAAAATTATTTGAATAGAGACATATGATCGCTTACCACCAAGTTTGGCAATGGGACTTCCATCAGGCCATGTTGTCTACCTTGGCAGGTTGATACCGCTTGATATGCACCATGTTCAGCTGTAATTGAGTATCCATTCATGATTGCGCGCCAAAAAGGAAAACACGGTTTTAACAGATTGTATACAGAATCCATAGAAAGACAAGATTGTAATGTTTCCATTTGGATTTAAAATGCCGACCAGCGCCTGGGTCTCATTTCGTTTCTTTGGTTCGGCTTTTTTCGCATCTCATAAGCAATGTATCATAGAATGGATGATGAAAACAGTATTTATTCCTGTTGCCAACTTGAGAAATTTTATACTGTTGTTCAGGCAAAAAAGAGGAATCGCTTTAAAGGGTCTTGCAGACAATTGATGGAAATCAGGTCTCGTTTCTTTTTCTGTGCATGGAATAAATTGATTGGCGGACTGTTTCACGGGTGAGCGAATCAGAGTAGAATACATGGATTGGTACGATGGAAAGCGACACGAACAGATGCCGATTACTATAAACGGTAGGTTGGCTTCAGTAGGTTGCAGATGATATCAAACTGTATTCCATTGCTATATGGAGCAAGAATTTCCACAAAAGGGATTTCATCAAATAGAGCTTTCTTAAATTTCGGACTGAGGTTTCGCGAAAAACCAAAGCGGAGTGGAACCAGTGATAGGGATTCGTGCGAAAAAGAGATTGATATGACACTCGGACTGACCCTTTGGTCCACTCAGCGCATCGCTTTCCGAATCAGTATCATATGACAAGATTCAACCAGATCAAAGAACATTTGGGATAAAGAAAAAACATTTCAAACAAAAGCTTATATAAGGCCCTTCTTCTTTATCACGCTTTCTCCTTTTCAAGCTTCTTTAATTAATCCTCCCTTTTTTTTTGTTTCTTTGGACTGATCGTGTTTCTTTCCATCTTTATTTATCTTGTTTAATCCACATCATGAAGGAAACACACCCAGACTCTCCCCCGCTGGAGGAGAAGATCGAATATAATGTGTATCGCGACAATGCAAGCTCGTTTAACGATGACAAGCAAGTCGTGGTGGATGACACACCTATCGGCCAGCAATTTGTCGAAGAATTCCACTTTACTTGGCGCGCATCCATTGTGGGTTCACTGCTGGGTTGTCTTGTAGGCAAGTAAAAAAAAAAAAAAAAAAAAAAGGTTACCTTGGGTGCCGAATCTGGTTGCTAACATGTTTTGTATACAGCTGCATCCAACACTTACCTCGGTTTAAAGATCGGTTGGACGTTTGGTGCATCCTTGTTTGGTGCTATTTTCTCGTTTGCTATCATCAAACCCATGTCGCGTGCCCTTCCTCCTCGCTGGGGCGGAGGCTACTTTGGTCCCAAAGAAAATTGTAGCGCTCAATCAGCAGCCACTACTGCAGGCGGTCTTTCTGCTGGTTTTGTGTCCGGTATTCCTGCCATGTATAAGCTTGGCCTTATGACCACTCCTCGTGAAGATATCGTCCCGCTTTTGCTCTTTACCATTTCCGCCGCCTTTTATGGTTTATTCTTTGCCGTTCCCCTTCGTAGCCACTTTGTCGTCAAGCAGGACTTGACGTTCCCTACCCCCCGTGCCGCCGCCACCAGTATCATCTCCCTTCACAGTACCGCTGAAGGTGAACGTGAAGCCATGAAGAAAGCCAAATGGATGGGTATCTGGTTCTTTGTCTCGTTTATCTGGTCCTTGATCTCCTACTGGGTTCCCTTCTTTGATACCAGTAAGTTGTCTAACTTTGCCCTTTTCTTGTTTTCACATTTTGATGAACCCTATGGAACTCATCGTTTATCAATTTCCTTAAATCAATAGTTCACATCCTCTGGTGGATTGGTCACAGTGCTGGTTATGAGCCTTTGATGAGTGCTGATGATGCGTGGGGATGGAGTTTCAAATTCGATTATCCTTTCTTTGGTGCTGGTCTCATGACGCCCGGTTCCACCGTTATTCCTTTCTTCGTTGCTACCTTGATGATCTACGGTGTCATCGGTCCTGTCTTGGTGGGCAAGGGCAGCTTTGTCAAACCCTATGGTTTCACCGATCTGGGTGACACTACCAATTCGTTCTTCTTGTGGCCCGGTATTGCCTTGATGGTTCTCTCCACTTTCACCGAATTGATGGTGCGTTATCAAGTCCTCTGGCGTGGTATCAAGGGTGGCGTGATTGAAATGAAGGATTTGACGGTCCGTGGTGTCCAGCAAGCCAAGCGCATCGTGTTGCGTCAAAAGGTCGAAGAACGTGAAAAGTTGAAGAAGGACGTTGATGCCGATGAAATTTATCGACCGGACCAATTGATTCCCGCATGGTGGTGGGTCTTGGGTGTCTTCCTTTCCGTCATTTTCACTTGCGCTATCATGGGTGAATACTTTGGCATGCCTGTCTATCAATCTATTCTCGCCGTGTTCCTCGGTTTCATCCTTTCCTTTGTCGGTATCCAGGCGGCTGGTGAGACGGATATCAACCCTACTGGCAGTATTGGTAAAATGTCCCAGCTCGTGTTTGCTAGAATGCCTGCCGAATCACTTCAAGCGGTGCAAAAGAACAATTTGATGGCCGGTAACATTTCTGCTTCGGCCGCTTCTCAGGCTGTTGACATGGTCGGTGATTTGAAGACGGGTCAATTGGTTGGTGCTTCGCCTCGTTCTCAGTTCTGGGCTCAATTTGTCGCTTCCTTCTTTGCTATTGCTATTGCCGTGGGTCTCTTTGTCCTGTTCGCCGATGCTTATCCCTGTATTACCGATCCCGACCTTGATGCCGAGTGTGAATTTGGTCTCGTCGCTGTCAAGACATGGTACAGTGTCACCAAGTTGCTTACCGGTAGCTCCGAACCTTTGTCCAAGGCCTGTATCATTGTCACCATTATCTGTGCCATTATTGGTGTCGCCGCTCCTGCCATCCGTTTCTTCCTTGTCCCCGAAAAATACCATCGTTTCTATCCTTCGGCTTCCGCCGTTGGTATTGCCATGATCAACACTTCTCCCCAGGTTCCTTTGGCTATGTTGACTGGCTGGATTGCTTCCAAGATCTGGAAACGTGTCAACCGCAAGAGTTGGGACAATTTCATGTACAGTGCTGCAGGTGGTATGATTGCTGGTCAAGGTATTTCAGCTATTCTTCAAGCTGTATTCAAAATCGCAAAGATCCCTCCTTATGTCGTGACCGCCTCGTGTATCGCTGGTGAACTGAAAAACTGTCCTTAAACGTATTCTGTATATACTGTGTAATTCGATCCTATTTATTGAAAAAGACCAAAAAAAAAAAAAAAATCTCATCTTGCTTGTGAACTCCCCCATAAAAAAACCAACTCACCTTCTTTTTAATGCCCTGCGAACCTTTCAAAACGTAACTTCTTGCATAGGCTTCAAATTCCTTTACCTCTCTCTTATTGTTAATACCTCCCTGCTTAACTTAATAAATAACTCTTTTTTTCTGAAAACAAACCTTTCAACGGTTACCGAAACATAGGCTGATTTTGGTAAGGATGTGACTGCAACAGTGATCCAACAAATGTACACATAAAAGCACATGTCTATACATCGTCTGCAAAATCAAAGTGAACATGGTTAAGACGTTTTAGCGTTGAACGTGATATAAACCGTTAGGGCATAGATTGTTGTATTGACGGACAAGCGTACAATATCGTTTAAAAGAGCAGAACAAGTGCGAAGACGAGTATGTTGATTGCTCGTTTTTCCTTGTCGTATAATTTAGAAAACAAGTCGATACCATTATTCTTGTTATTGTCATATGCCCAGTTTGCTCCTCATTTATTACAGATTATCGACGAAAAAAGACAGCAACAAAGAAAAAAGAAAAAAAAAGCATAGTTGAAGAAAGAGTGACCAAGCATTCACGATCATGCTCGTCCTCCGCGTCCTCCACGTTGTCCTCTTCCACCCATTCCTCCACGACCTCCACGACCGCCGTCGCGTCCTCGTCCTCGTCCGCGTGCATTCATTTGTCGCTGTCGGCCTTCTTCTTCTTTTACCATGTCGACAATTTCCTCTGGTACATTGAGATATTTGATCGTGTTTCCTCGGATATAGCATTCTGGTAATCTCCAAAACTTGTCACCATCAGGCGACGTTTGAATCACTTCGCGTAACGTTAAATTCATCCAATTGTCGCAATTCACCAAATGACCGTTGAACGTTTCGCCATTCTTTAGTTCGACAAGCATGGGATGACCCGCAGCTGTATGTAAAAGCGAGAGGGGAAGCATGGTTGGTTATAATCTATTATTTTATTCTTTGCATTAGCAACTCCTTATAAATTTCTTTTTGCCTTCCTCTAAGTTTTTGGCTTTCATTACCTTGAAAGGGTTTTCCTTTCGTTCAATGGAATGATTGCGTGAAATGCGAAATGAGGATCGGGAAAACGACAAGTGTCGTAATGGAAGACGAATGCTTCAAAAGTAGTCACACTATTTTTTCCCTAGATTTCCTTTTTCAGCCTATCGTGACACGCAGCCCACTGAGATCCATCCTGTGTGAATTTGATAATGCAAACCTCACCATTTCTCGTCATGTTACAGCGTAAAGTTAAATTGTTGATTCATATATTACGGTAGATAGCACTGATATTATTTATTGAGGTATAGTTCATAGCCACGTTAGATGACTGGAAACAAAATCGATATAGAAAGATACATCAAGTAGTTAAATGCTGGTAGATAAATTTGGTTTTTGCATATATGATTGAGGATGGGTATCTTGGTACCGTGCTGGTTTCTTCTTAAGTACAGTAGCAGAATTTTTACTTTTGAGTTCTATTAGCTTGGGATATTTTATGAGTGGACGCAAGACCACACATGTGCAATCAATATGTTTGAACTCATCCGTTCATCGGATTTTGTGAAGCAAAAAATGGCATGCAGGTTAGTGTAGCTTCTTTGAATAGTTTGTCCGTTTGTTTACAATAATGGGAATAGATTATCATAAATTTATTAAGAAGGTACTTTGTGAACTTCTTTATGAAAGCGAATTATGGCAAAGGTCATTTCAAACGTTTAGTTTGGCAATCTTTGCAAGTGCTGGGAAAAATGTCGAAACAAAGACCATGTAATGACCGCAGTTACATAGTGATAATGTTCAAATAAGCGATGTTTATGGTTTGTCTTGCAGTAGATCATGAAATATTGACAAGTTGAGGTTGCCGATTGGGCATATGGAAATTCAGCACGGCAAAGCATATTTAACTTGATTGGCGGGCGAAGAAGTGGCCCTGGGAACAATTGCCCTTTATATCCATCGCAGCGGAATATCTTTCAACACGAAATTGTCATACGATGATTCAATTTTTTGTTATGGATATACAACTGGTTCTTCTTCTGTCCATCAGACATATATATAAGGGAATTCCTTTCTTTGACTGATCCCCCTCTCTTATTGAAATATCTTTTGAGCATCTTTTTATATTCCTAGATGATCTTGCCGTGTCGTTCCTGTGAATGTTGGCAGATGCGTTGCACAGTTGACGTCTTTCCATCTCTATGATTCCGGAAATAGGAAATTGGCGCATAAGGCGAACGATTATATTTCACTGATGGCAATGGATCGAATATCCGCCATAGGCTGAAATACATTGTTATCCACACCAGAAATTATATGGATGTCGGATGGCTCTGGGATGGCTCTAACCTTGTCAAGTAATTGATAAAAGGCTTAGCGGTCTTTTTCATGTGTTACATTTTGTGCCCAATGTGATAAGGAATGGAAAAGGTACCAATGTACGGTACGGCGATGTGTCTGTCATTTTAAAAAGATGGGTACAAACCGAGCCAATATGTGGATGGTAGGATTACCAATGGCATCATGGTAATAAGAGTTTTAACTTCACAGCCACTGCAGTATATATGCGGCATATTTTGTTCTTTTTTTTTTTTTTGCAAAGAGGGATTATTTTCTTTCCAGAATTCGATATGTCTTTTTGGTTGATGGATCACGGTGAGATGACTAAAGAAATCTGTGGATGTCCTACGTTCGCCGCCCCCCGGTCTTTTTCCTATTGGTTCCGTGTTGACCCGTTATTGCTCGTCAGAATGCGGTGTTGTGGTTCATATTCATTCGCAGATCCATCTATATTTTTTCCCCCTCTTGTTTCCGTATTCTTCACTCTCGATCATGAACACGTCTTTACGAAGAATCGCCCAGCGCATCCCAGTATCGCGTCAGCAGCTATTCCTACTTACTGCATCCACAGCTCGGATTGGGTTTCATCGCACCTTCTCCACTGCAAAGGAAACCAACTCACCGGTAAAAACAATTACAGATACCGACACCCTGTCTGTGCAATGGCCAGAATCCGATCAAGCGAGCCACTACAGTTACTTGTGGCTTCGTGATAACTGCCAGTGCGAGCAGTGTCTTCATCCTTCCAATCGACAAAAATTGCATTCCAGTGCCGATGTTCCTCTCGACATTGCGCCCGTGTCCGTTACCGTGGAAGACGACCATGCCACCATTGTATGGAACAAACCATTGCGCCATCGATCCAAAGAACAGCACAGCAGTCGCTATCCCTTATCATTTTTGCGACAATATGCTTCACGACAAGCCAGTGAAGCCTTTCGTGTGAATAACATCATGCCTCGCACCTGGAATCGCGATCAATATGAGCACAAATGGATTTCTCATGACGACTACATGAACACCGACCACGGCCTCAGATCGGTCGTCAACCAGCTTTGCCGCGATGGCTTGGTATTTTTGAAAGGCGTTCCCTTGGAAGACGTCAGCGTTACCCGAGTGGCGGAACGAATCGGACCCATCCAGGAAACGTTCTATGGTCGAGATTTCAACGTAAAGAACATTGCCAAATCCAAAAATATTGCCTACACCAGTTTGTACCTAGGGTTCCACATGGATCTCATGTAAGCTAAATTTCGATAACCTGGCTACCGACATCGCGTCACATGACTCATCGCAATGGGTAGGTATTTGGACTGTCCTCCTGGGGTCCAGCTGTTGCACAGCTTAAAAAATAGCGTCAAAGGAGGTGCCAGCATTTTCGTCGATTCGTTCCGCGCCGTAGAACTGATGAAAGAGCAATATCCTGAAGACTATCAGGTTCTGAAAGATACCTTGGTCACCTTCCACTATATCAATGACGGTCATCACATGTATTACCGACGCCCGACCATTGTTACTGACGAGAAACACAGTGGACCTGCTTGGGATATGCACGTGAATTATGCACCTCAATTCCAGGGACCTATCGATGAACTTTCTCCCACGGAAACCAAGCGTTTTTACCACGCTTTTCAACGGTTCGCCGACTTTATCGAGGATGAGAAGTTGCGCTATCAGATCACTCTGCAACCGGGTGAATTAGGTGCGTTGATATTTTTTAAAACGAACAATCTCCAGCTATACTGTTGCTGACCGTTTTTTATATTCTATGGTAGTCCTTTTCGCCAATCGTCGTGTATTGCATGGCCGTACCGAGTTCGATCCAACCAGCGGTGACCGTCATCTGAAGGGAACCTATTTATCTCTCGATTCCTTGAAGGACAAACTGCGTGTGCTGAATGCACCAAATTAGATCCCATAGATTCTTTTTAAATAATACTAATTGTTCAACGACACTTTGCTGCCTGCTTCATGTGCTCTATTTGGCATCCAAGCCGAACTACTATCTCATATTAATAGTAAACTCACCAAAAATGTGTCTGCCATCATCAAAAGTTATTTAGACCTTTTTCTTTTCTTGCAAAATTTAAAGGTACTGCAGTTTTTTTTTTTATCCAATTGAATGGCGATTCTTGGCTCTGAATAAACACTATTAACCTCAGAAAATCGACAATACTTGCCACATTTTGCCGCTTACCTTTTTGAATAGACTTTTTGGCACCTGGCATGCCAACTGCGTCGTACGAAATTTTGGTTAAAGTCCGATGTGGATTAATTAAACGCCCTTCGAATCATCTCCAAGATGAGCTGGGTCGATAAAGATAGATCTGACATTCCATGATAGGTCCTCATCCCAACATCAAGAGGCAATTTTGCTGCGTTCATGCAATGCCGCAGAAAGAAATAATTAAAAAAGATTAATCCTATTGTAATCTGTTGTATGCAACGGCTGGATTTCACTCGGTATAAATCTCACACAAAATTCGGAGAATGGTATGTGTTGCTTTTCATGAATTAAATACGTGTCCCGTAGACGTTCATGTAAAACGACCGAGATACGAGATACGCGATATTTCGCACAGAGCGTATCTCGCGTAATATACAATTGATCGATCGACCGTTTAATTGATGCGATCTCATAGGTCTGATAAAAGGGATGATCCACCAACGCCTCGGCACCCTTGGGATGAGATTCGAGTATGGACGACAGTAATGATCAGAGTAGTGGTTCTATTATTGATTTAAATATATGCTAAAGAGGGTGGGTCTATGGTTTTTGAAATTTGGCTTGAACAAAAATGCGATCGACGTTTAACTCTAGTCGCCGATTGGTTGTTTCTCGGTAAATGTACTCATTCTTTAATGTCTGGAAACCTTCAGCTTCAAACCGCTGTTGAAGATCTTCCACGGAGAAGAAGTAGCTCATTGTTCCTGTTTTTCTTTGTATCAGAAAAATATGCGACCTAACGATCACAATGCTATCCATTGTACTTACCATCTTGTCGCACGTAAAGGTTTTCATCCAGCTTTTTATCAGACGCTGCGCTGAATTTGAGCTGTGCCTCATCGTATAAACCATAGTCTCGGAAAAGGATACATCCTCCCGGTTTCAGAATATTATACACGTTGCGTATGGCCAAACCTAATTTCTCTGGAGGGATGGCGGAGAACACAAAAATGGCAGACACCTGTTCCAACTCGTTTAGTGATCTCTCGATCCTTCCATATTCCTAGTCATGCCTACCAAATCCACGGTCTCGGGAGGTATATTATCTGTCAGCGCATCCGCGGTAATATCGCATACAAAGGCTTTGCATCTGGATTCATCGTATTGCTCGTTGCTCTATCCAGCCCGATGAGGATAGCGTCCATAATGTACTATACAGCTATAAATTAAGAACTACCTTGACCATGTCTACCGCTCGTTTTGAAAAATCGCAAGCATAGATAAAGATGTTGCTATTCTCTGCAAGGATCGGGAAAAGGAAGTTGCCAACGCCACAGCCGATTTCTAGACATGTTTGCTACATTCATACCACATTAGACGTGGCAGGCGCAAAGAAACAGACCTGACGCTACACACCTTTTTTGACCGATCGGCTAATTCCTCGAATTCTCTCTCGGTCCAATGGCGATCTGTGGAAAGGGCACTTTAATGAGACAAGTTGTATTCCTGAGCATCAAGAAAGCGTTACCGCCTACCTTTAAAGAATTTGGTTGTATTGCGTTTATAAAACAAGTCCCAGTTTCTGGCTGCTTCCTTTTTGTACTTGCTCACCCAGAAAGGAGGCACCACCTTTTTATCGTTCTCAAGTAGTTCTTTCGCTCGATTGTATCGATCGTTCAATCGATCGTTATCCATTTGAAGGCGGGCGGCATCAACACGTTGGTCATTGCTTGCAGCATTCACCAAAGCATCACTAGAGTTATTCTCCATAGTGACGATGGAATAGGAAGGGTGCGTTAAGCTTGCTGCTCTCCATGCAACAAATTTTATCGGTTGCCAAATAAAAAAAAATTAAGCCACTCGAACTGCATAAAATTTCCTAGAATGGAATTCTTGAGATCTCTGTTCTTTGCCTGGTGTTTTTGCCCTTGTCCATGTCTTTCTTTTTGTCATGGCAACAAGAAAATAACAACCGGAGTTATAGTTGCAGTAATAGAGGAAATAAAACGAGCAGCAATATGGATTGATGTTAAATCTATCCATCAATTTTTGCGCTCTGAATTCGGGGCAGTCTCGGTTGCAGATCATACAAATAGGAAGAATGAAATATTTATTTACAAGTTGTTTGTACAATGGTTTGAGCTAGTTTTCCGTAATCCAATAAATACAAGGAACAGACAAAGAGGCTAGACTTTGGCCAGTAGAATGTTATAGTCTTGACGTTAGGTCATCACTGGGGTCAGTGGCATCGGAAACTGAAGGAGGATGGGAAAGGGGAACAGTTGGTTCAGTGCTCGACAGAGTGGGCAGTGATGTTAATGGAAGGGCAGTTTCGGTGGACATTTCTTCCGCATGAGGATAGCAGGGCGGCGGCGGTAAAAGTGTGGTGACGGGATGGGTATGACTGGAGCAGTATTCGACCATGAAGAAATGGTCTTCGGGTAGTTCGGCGTTTTGTTCCGCGAATTGACGGCGATGTTCACGAGCTTCTACCAATTCATTTTCAAGCCGCCGTAGTTCAGCACGTTGTTGACGGTGAATGCGGTGGAAAAAGATCAAGCCAGTAAGATAAACTGCCAGTGGAAGCCAAAGCAGAAAGGCTGCCGGTGATAAATGTGGCACAAGCACAGACACGGAACCGATGAAAACCAACACGATGAGCCAAAACACCAAGTAAAAGCCCGCAAACTGCTCGGCAAAACACACATTAAACGCTTTGAGCCATTGACGCTTCTTTGACAGAGGGTTGCCGTCAGAATCATTTGTGCTGGACGTCAAAATATAAAACCAGCCACTCTGGTTGTACCGATAACGTTCTTCAAGCTGTGCTAATGCTTCATCTTCTCGACGACGCCATTCTTGCTCCGCATCGCTGTGGATTTTATAAAGCGGAGGTATTGATCCGCTGCAAGACATGTAAGATACGGTTCTCAGCGGTGGTCGGATCGGTCCCGATCGAAATTGAATAACGGTTTCGTTATGGCCCCCCAATTCCAAGTCGCTTGATTGACGAATATGATTAATAAACCCGGATTCTCTTTCCACGTAATCATTGGCATGATCCATGAAGGAAAAGCGGCGATCGGAGGCATGGTTAGAGGGTATATATCCAGGAGCGTGATACGCAGATTGCGGATCGTTGCTGTGACCGACCATTGATGGATCGATAGTTACGGCGGTATGTTCCTGCATGGCGACTGGATTGTCGGGTGCGCCAATGTTGTTTGTGTGTGCCATACAAAGTACAACGTGTTTTAGAAAATAGCCTTTTTATATTGAGGAATTGGATAGAAAGAAAAACGGTCAGTGCGACGTGTTTCCAAAAAAAAAAAATATAGGTACCAGTGTCCACGTTCTTTTTATGCGGGGTTAGCGTTCTATTATGTAATGCTTTTCTTCTTCGGCTTTTCTCTTTGCTCGCTTAATGATGAAACATTGCCAATGGCAGGGCTAATTTGAGGCATCCCCCTTTGGCGATGACATATTTAGGCAATTTATTAAACTACATCTGAGGATATGGTTTCATTTTTAACCTCTTGACAATGGGGTGGATCGTGTTGGGAGCCACCATTTCATCGGAAGCCGTACCGAAACGGCCAATGTCACCGACTGTGTAACCGTTCATAAACTCTTTGGCAGTAGTTTTGCCCTTGTTCTCTGCTTTGATGTGGCTTGCACCTACCACCTGGCCGTCGGCGCACATGACGTGGATCGCTTGACTCATTGGATCGAAAATGAAGGAGCCAGATCGAGGTCGTGGACTCATTGAAAGCATAGCAGAATGTTTCGGCAAAAATATATTCAACAATTGCATTGTAAGAGGACGTTTCACTTTTCCTGATTTCTTTCCATGTTCAAATTCAAACACCGTCCTCAGGGGGCTCTATGACATTTGATGAAACACCTTGAGTCAACATTTTGGGAAATCGACGACTGCGAGAGAAAGGCGAGAGAAATAAATGTACCTGTTCACCAATGGCACGATGAAGTTGATCTATTTGCCATGCTTGCATTGTAGCGAAATCGATTTCAGACCATTCCTTCTTAATTTTGGGGGCTTTGGTCGCTTTTGTGATATCTTGCGTGATGGCGTGATTCTAGAAAAACACCAGTTCTTTGAGTGGTCGTTTCTTTTTTTCCTTTTTTGGGGAATGCGTGCCATTTTACAGTTTTACAGTTTTACCTTGTGGTGGTCGAAATTTCGCAGTGTGTCTACCAACAGATGGCTGCCCACGTGTGCCAGTTGTTTGACCAGTGTTGTATAACGCGGGGGTCCGTCGACAGTGAGAGCCACACGTTCTTGTTGCAGAATTCGGCCAGCATCAAATTCCTTATCATGCAATTCTTGCACCGTCACTCCTGTTTCGCTGTCGCCACATAAAATAGTATGTTGAATCGGTGCGGCGCCACGGTACAGAGGCAGTAGGGAAGGGTGCACGTTGACGGCCCCCTTGCCAAACGAGGCAATCACCGCCGCTGGTATAAAATAACCAAACGAAACCACAACACCTAAATCAAATTGACCAGGCACCTGAGAAACCATCAGTGGTCCAGCGCAAGATGATTACTCTCTGTCTCTCTTTGCTGTTCAACTTACTGTCCAGTCATTTAGATGTTTCGCCTCGGGCGGGGTGTGGTGAATAGGGATATTGTGTAATTTAGCGAGACTTTTTGTCGCACCTGTAACATCCTATGTATCAGACATGGTTTCTTCTCTGATGGTTGAGAAAGCGCAACCTACTTTCTGTAATAACATTTAACTTGCGACCGGTTCGACGGTCTGGAGGACAAACCAGCTCGATATGATCAATGACCGATTGAGGCTGATCTAAAAAACAAGCATCCCGATGATGGTGAGAATCCCTTATGCAGGCCCATTCTTCTGTCATGTACCTTTTTCCTGCAGTAAAGATTTCAAATGGGTGGCAGCAAAATCGTCTGTACCAAAGAATAGAATCTTTAGCTTGTCTTGTTGTTGGCGACAAGCTGATATCGTAAAGTATCGTGCCGCTATGCGCGCATTCTAAGACGACCAAATAACGAGAAACGTTTATGTTAAAAAAAGCTACCAAACAGTAATGAATGCCGGGTCCTACGTGTGAATAAAGATACCCTTTAGGAGATACTCGGGAGAATCGGTGACAGCGCAGTAAAAAGTTCATTGGCAAACCATTCGTTTTAGATCGTTTCCCAGCGCATCAGGACATGTCAAGAGCTGTGACTGTCTCGTAGGATCCTCAATTCGTCCTTGCTCACGAATCGATAAGAAAAAGAGCTTAATTTTGTCAAGAATGTGGACATTGGTTTTGCCCAGCAACAAAAAGTATAAATAGCAAACGGGAGAAAAAGAAGAGAAAACATGAGTTGTGTACAATGAGCGAGTTGGGGAACACATTCGTTTCTGTAAATTTATTCTTTTGTTTTTTGCGCGACAAGCAAGATCATTAAATCGGAAAAACGACGTTTAAAGCTTTTTAAGCAGAGGCAGGCTGGGATCGCTTGACAGCTTGGGAGCCTAACACAAAGATACACACATCATAAATGAGAATTCACAACCATTTTTCCATGATTTTAGCATTCCCGTTCACTATAACAAGTGGCCCACTGAACTCGTTTTGTATGCACTTACCCTCACGGAAACCATTCTTGAAACGACGGTGAACTTCCTTCAAGTAGCGCATGCGACCGGTACCGGTGGTCTTTCTGCGTTGACCCTTTTCGGACCAGTTGAAAGATCTGATTTTAGCAGCAGGGTAACCGCACTGAGCGCAGGTTTTCTTCTGCTTGTGGAAGGAGCGGCGACCGCAACGACGGCACAAAGTATGCGACTTGGTGTGGCGTTTACCAAAGGACGAAGTACCCTTAGTCTACAATGGGGAATGCAAAGCGTCAGCAAAAAGTTTCGGTTGGGTGTTGGGCAGAATCTCAATAAATAGTTGAAATATAGGTGTGCATCATCCGGGTATCGATTCAATCGTAAGCTAATCTCGTCGATCGATCATCCACATCTATCTCGTCGTCTACGCTACGGATGGATGCATTAAAATTCACTATACATACCATCTTTTTACGACCGTGAAGGAGAAAGGAGGATCGGCCACAGCATCGTGTCAGCCAAGCTGTTTGTCCGACCACCAGTGTCCCCGCCGAACCTCCATTCCGCCAGTTAAAAATTCCCGTCCGAGCCGGTGACTGAGTTTAAATATTTAACTGAGCTGACTCGTCGTCTGCCAAGGGATCAGCTTCCAACCAAAGCGAAATAAATAAAGTGAAAGTGTTCAGAAGTAATTATAAAACAAAGTACTTGACTTAACTGCTCCCTTTATTATATGAAAAAACTACAAGCGCGTTTCATTGACAGTTGTATACGACTTTCATTGTTGGATCAACTGACATCTTTTTGTTGTAACATGCGATTTTCCCGACGCGACATTTAAATTCAAATACAGCCCACTTTACTTTCTGAAAGGACGGCACAGGAATACGGCAAGGGACACAAAGTGTAAAAAGGGGAGTTGCGTTTGAACTGCCTGCAAGTTTTTTTTTCACATATTTTTTCCAGCGGCTTCCTCTTTGGGATATCTAGTGTGAACTTCGTTTTTTTTTATTACTTCATGGCGCAAATCGGAAGGCTGAAAGGACGAACAGGTCTTCGTTTGGACCTGAATATGAAGCCGTTATCGTCTTCAACAAAAGAATCGCCCAATGCCGTTTCACTTAAACCCTCGTCATCTACAGGCACCAACTGGCGTGAAGATTTGCAACGCATCGTCAGCAAAAACCGCTCACTAAGTTTTTTACCGCAAGAAGAACCTACCCCCGTCCCTACCAATGATTATGTCGATCTGAAAGCAGACGATTTCGAAAATATTCAGAAGCTTGGTGAAGGAGCGGCAGGCACCGTGTGGAAAGTACGTTATAAACCCACCGGTTTGGTCATGGCCAAAAAGGTAACCTGACGCTTGATCCTTCTTTTTGCTCTACTCTTGTGAACTTGTTTCTCATTGTCGTTTTTTGCCTTGTTTGTTTGAAAACAAAAACAGACCATTACCGTGGATCCTGATCCTCAGTTACAACGTCAAATACTAAGAGAACTGTCATTCTTAAAAGATTGCGGTTCTCCTCATATTGTGGCGTTCCATGGTGCATTTTTGGACGACGGAGAAACGACAATTGCAATCTGTATGGAATATTGCGAAGGTGGTAGTTTGGAAGACATCTACAAACGAGCTCGTGATATGCAAGGTGTTATTGGCGAAACAGTGTTGGCGAAAATTGCTGAAGCGGTATAAAAAAAAAAGACATATTGGCTCCTTTGTCCACTCTCTGTTATTCAACATTAATACCGATGCATTCTTTAGGTCTGTAAAGGTCTCACGTACTTGCACTCACAAAAGGTTATTCATCGAGGTATGTCGACCTACTTTGTTTCCACCCGTCATCAAAAAGCATAACAAAATACAACCGAAAAACGCCTCTTTTTAACTGATGAGCTTGTTTTAGATATCAAGCCATCCAATATCTTAATGACTCGATCTGGCGAAATCAAGCTGTGTGATTTAGGTGTTTCAGGTGAACTGATCAATTCGCTAGCACAGACATTCACCGGTACGCAATATTACATGGCGGTAGGTTTTTTTTATGGACTGATAACATGCATGCCGTCCTACAGTATCTTGGTTTTTGTTTTGCTCCGGTCTAACTCTGTGTGTAGCCTGAACGTATCAAGGGTGGCACCTATTCCGTCCGTTCCGATATATGGTCGCTCGGCCTAACTATTATTGAAGTAGCGCAAAATCGACCTGCGTTGCCTCCCCCCGGCCAACCCAATCTTTCCATCTTTGAATTACTCGATTATATTGTGCATCAGCCCATGCCCAGTGTAGGCGAAGATCGGTCAGAAGCATGCAGAGACTTTGTTGCAAAATGGTAAGATGGAACTTATTTGGTTTTTGGCATTGTCACTCATTCAAAATTGCCTATTTAGTCTGATAAAGGACCCATCCGAACGTCCTGGCCCGGAAATGATGTTGGAGCACAAGTTTATCAAAGAATGGGCCGATCCATCCAAAAATTTGGCCCCTTGGTTAAAGGAAGTTTGGGACTGGCCGTAAATGCTGCTACTTCCCATTGTTTTGTTATACCCTTGAATTGCAGTTCTATTTCCCCCTATCAAACTGTTTGTATCTGTTAGATTTCCATGATATCATTTGTCCGTGATAAATACCTGTCCAGTGCGACCTTTCTGTTTTCTATCAAAGCCATTGCCTTTTTTTACTTGGAAAATCAACGATGCTTCATCTGTGAGGAGTGTTATATTCAAGGATTGTCTATGCCAATCTCCACGGATTAACTATAACAATGCTTTGATTATGATGATATATTTACAGAAGAGAAAGTGTTATTATCCTCGATGGGAAATTAGTTTGACACCTTGCAAAGGGAAGGTGAAATGAGGGTTGTCTTTGTAGAATTCGATGAAACTGCTCTTTGCCGCTATGCGATCTCGAAGATTATTGCCTTTTATTTATGAATTCACGTTATCTTTAAGTACAACTTTAGTGAAAGAACAAGCACACAAGCAGCTTGCGATACCGTTGGTCATTGATCGAAAATAAACTGTTGGCTCCTCCATAGTACTGTAACAATCTGGAAAAAGAAAAAACTGTCAATCAAACAATGTGCGCCTTCGAATTCGTTCAGAAATTTCCTTGATGAGCAATTGACATGACATCGCATTGTGCCATAGTGAGGCCTTGTTCATGATCATATATATACAGTATGTGTCGATTTATCTATCCCTGTACCTCTTCTGGGTGTTATCCTTTTTGTACATTAATTGATTATCGTCGTTGATACTGCTTTTATTTCATTATTCCATTTTTATTCCATATTCATTTCGATTATATCTTATCCTTTTGGCAATAAATTAGCTTTGGCTGTTGCCTTGTGCTTCTGGTTTTTACCTTCCGTTCCTACTTATTCCTGAAAAAGCACTTGACACCTTCTCCGTCCTTGTCCAATTCCCTTCGCTTCTCAACGAGGGGGCAACTCGGCAGGCATCAAGTGATGTGATTGGCTGAAACTGCGCAGAGTGCGCAAAGTGGCGGCGTCATGATGAATTGAGCAAGACCCATGAAACGGTTCAGGAAATGCATCTCCAAAAAGGACATGTCAGCAGCCTGTGGTTCCAATTTGTGATCGGATTTTGGAGGCAAGCAACATCTCCTAGGATATCGTCTGCCCCTAAGCTTTATCTTTATGGTAAATCAAATTTCTTTTTCATCATTCTTTTCTTCCACTAAGCAGTTATTTTAAGAAGGCCAACACTTGGTACTCTCCAATTTCCACTCCAAATTCCTTGTAGAAACATGGGCCAGCGCACACGTCATCATTTGACGCGCGTTCTTCTTCCTGCTTTGCTGCGCCTTCGTAGACATCTTCCATTCAACCATTACAAGAAGATTCGAACGAACCTCTGCCTGTCGTCCAAGCAAGAACAAAGGCCCTCTTTGACCACATGACGGCTTTAATCCAATTAGAAGATGCCCATTCCTTCGACGTTTTTGGGAACCCTTTTGGTGTGAAGCGAACGACGCGGAAACTGTTCTTGCGTCCTGGAGGGATTATTATCCAAAGCGGCTCCACTGGTCCAGAATAAGCGTTTTGTTTTTGCACTGAATTTTGGAGTGTCCCCGATGTTGACCAACTCTTGGGGACTCCAGCTAATATTCAGTCGCTTGAACTGAAGCAAAAGCGTGGGCTGACGTTTACCATTCTGCCCAACCCCAAAAAAGCCAAATCAGTTGGAAAACCTCCCGTGCCCACGCCCGTGGATATCGAGTTGATTCTGCGAAACAGTTTCGCAAGAGACGTACTTTGCGGAAATAGGTAAGACGAAATAGAACAAGGCGAAGGCATGCAGACTCACCTCATTTTTCTTTGTATGTGGACAGCTACATGGAGACGACAGACGACGTGGCCAAGATGTTCAATCAGGACTGCTTCTTTCGGCCACAGGTGGGACTGGCTCTTCTCCCACAGATGGGACTGATTCTTCTCCCACAGATGGGATCGATTCTTCCCCCACAGATGGGACCGGCTCTTCCCCCACAGATGCGCTTCTTTGCTGCGAAGGCACTTGCAGGTGCCATCCTGGTGGATGTGACGTCAAACACTGCCATCATGATCAACACCAGGAAGTCTATCGTAGCTCTAGTTTGGTCGACGCGCATCACGAAGGTGCTGTCAACAAAAGGAGTTCCTGCCATTTCGACCAACCCACCTGTCAACAGCCGGGTACAAGAACATCTGGGCGTGTCGATCCAAAGCGACGAAGGCACAAATTGGAATATTGGGACGAAGAGTTTCAATGACCTGGTGATGTCCAGTATCCATTCGCATACGAAGCGCGCTCCAGAACTAGGACCAAGCGCTGGCAAATCTGTGATCTCAGAAGAGCGTGGCCGCCATGTGCAAATCTTTTTAAACCGAGCCGACTATCAAGATGCAGAGAAGATCGCTCTGGACGAACAAGCCGCCAGTATCTTGGATTTCGATATCCTACAACAACTGCGCCGAGTTCGGTCAAAGTTCAAGCAGTTTTCGGCATACATACCATCTCGTGCAAGCAGCTCTCTATGTGACTTCCATAGATTAGAGCCACAGACCGTATTTACCTACAGTAGCTTTGAGAATGGCGCGCCGGATGGTGATGGAAGACGGGCTCCTCGTCTGTTTGCTCATGTTGCTCACGAGGTGATCCGTAAAAAAGAGAATGCGTTGCTTGAGCAACGGATGACTGAAAGCATTCTGAGTCAGTGCAAATCGGAAGGCAGGATCGCCAAAAGGTCAAGTCCTCGAACCAGAGACCAAAGCCCAGGCGAAGGAAGGAGCAGAGGCCCGAGAGCATGGTCAAGTATTCGAGCCAGAGACCAAAGTCCTGGCGAAGGAAGAGAATGAAGACCTGCGAAACCCATATTCGAACATGCATCGATTGTCAGATATTCGGCGACATACCCAATTTATCTATGGGTCGTTTTCCTCCGAATGCACAACAATCAACGTTGTTGGCAACCAGCAGTTGTCGAGTAAGCTCACTGACTTGGCGCAGGTGTTGTCTTCCCATATTTCCACAGCAAACAACACTGTTGCCCGAGAAATTGAAGGTCTGCTTCCTGACTTGGTGGCCTCTTTTACCTTCCTGTCTGCATCTCCCTGTCTCTCTGTGTGTGCGTGCCTATATTTAGTACGTTTACTCGATTGATTAACAGTGTGGTGTTTTGTGGTTTAAGATAGAATAAAAATACAAAAAGACAAGTGGAATACGTTGAGGCTCTTTGTATATTTGATTAAGATGAAAAAATCTTATGTCTTTAGTTAAAGTCTACTCTAGTTTTTATATCGTTTGATTTAATGTATCTGTGATAGATAATCGGAGTGTGAGCTTATTAGCATATAAGCTACTGACATTGACGTTGGTCCTAATTTGTACATTGACAGCTGAGATTCTGTCTTTGATCGTGGGTCGGGATTGGGATTGTTTGGTGCCTGAATGGATCGAGTACACCAGTCTAGTGGCAGATTCTGGATCTATAATCGCTTCATTATTAAGGATCGGATCCTTTATTACGATGTGATGGATGATGATTGGATCATAAAGTGTACTACACTCTTATTTGTCATGATTTACGGCTAAAATACCACAAAGAGCCTTCCAAGACGGTTTGCAGTTCCTTGAAGAGGACCACGTAACAAAGAAGGCCCAAATTGGATGAAGTGGATAGTGTGTTTGTGCACGTTCACACCTCTTATCACCATTTTCTTCGCTCTTTCCATGTCTGCAGGCATTTTCCTTTTTTGTACTTCTTTTTCTCCCGCGCGCTTATTTCAGCGTGCGTGCGTTTTGTGCACGTGAGCATATCCCCTATGCTTTGTACTCCCACTCCTATTGTTAAATAACTGGTGCTTATAAAAGCCCAATTATCAGGCTTTAATCAATAAAGCATTCATAACATTTTCAAAAGCGGTTTTTGCTTTACCATTGCTTATCACATCTAACTAGGACTGTTGGATATGTCTACTGTGGATACATGACCATGATGGCTACGAGTAGCGTGTGAATATTTGTTATGTGCATTAACTACAAGGTGACACTCGATGAATTGGTTTGCTCTAAAGGCGGAGATGTCGCAGAGCTTGGCGGCTGACGAACAAATTCCACCATGAGCTCGTAATGTTCTGTATGTGGGAACAAGTCGACTATGACTGCACGCGAGGGGACAAAGGGAGCTCCTGTAAACCGGCGGGAGGTCGGTTTACATAAACTAGAGAACATTATAGTATAGATGATTTACCATTAGTGCGCAAAGCCATATAAACTGTTTGCTGTGGCCCACAGAGTTGCGTTTTATTATCTTACCTTATGAAGTTGGGTAACGCCTGCTTGGCATCACAACTGATATAAACTAGTCTTTGAATATGAGGCGAATCTCGAATAGTGCGAATCACTTTTGTATGCACTCCAACCCTGATAGAAAAACAAAATAAGCGTTAGGCTCGTAGGCATCGTATGTATAGCCAAAGCCCGGACAACAACACGTACCGTGGCGGATCCAGTACGGCAACCACATCATCATTCTGTTGCTGAGCAATCATGTCCAAGCGATCTTCAATTTTGCTTGCAGTAAATTCCACATTTTCAATGTCTAGCAATTCTCGCATAAGAAAATACGGTCTACTGCACCCTCACAGATTAGCTTCACTTACTATTCAAGGCTGCATTGGCTTGAGCGTCCGCAATGGCTTCAGGTACAATATCAATTCCGATGACCCGATCCACCGATTTCGACATGGTGATACCGATGGTGCCTGTTCCACAGCATAAATCAAGCAACGTCGTCTTTTTGGACCGATCAATGTGACACCACTCGGCGCACTTTTTGTATAATTCTTCCGCAGCAGAAGTATTGACTTGGAAAAACGCTTGACTGGATATCCGGAACCTGTGTAAAAAAGTGTCATATATCAGCTTTTCGATGATGAATGCAAAATACCGCTCGGTCTTCCTTTACTTGTGATCCAACATGTCCTCGTAAATGTAACCATCACCGAGGAGGACTTCGGTTGGTGCTTTCTCGGTTATTCCAGTCGAACGTCCGTCCCACAATTGCAGTAGTACCGTCGCAACGTTCACTTTGTTATGACCTAGTTGCTGTTGCAGGTCCGTGTAAAAGCTGACAAGTTTCTTTTTTTCCGCCGCAATCTCTTGCTCAGAAAGCTCGGCTACTTTTATCTGGAGTACTATCATCACTGAAAATACCCATCATGGGCTTATCAGCACAACCAGTAGCGGATCCAGTTAAAATCATGCCCGATGCGTACCGTCTCCCGATCTCTGAGTTTTGGTCATCAATGAACGCCATACCCCCGTCTGGTTCACTTTATCATAAACTGGATGTTCGGATGACTGGATGTATTCCTGTGATACGATAACAAGTTCTTTTCTGTTATGTTTCGTGTATCGTGGTCATTCTTCATGCATCGAAAAAGTAAACTCACTTCAGTTGCTTTGGCAATCCGTTTTGCCGTGTCGGGAATGTGGATACATGCACTGGGATCCATCACTGCCGTGATGCCTTCACGGTATAAACCCAACATAAAACCAACCGTTGGTTTTCCGTCGAGATCCTTGCCAATGGAAAACTCGCATTTGCTGCGATATCCATCGATGACGGGCGATCCAATAGGGTCCAAAATATCAAACGGCAAATCCTCCCTGTCATGCAATGACAAGTTAGCCTTTCAAACCGTGTCGGGAGCGCGTACAGACTTAGCATTATGTGCTGTTTGACTTACTTTGTAAATGCCCACGCTATCTGCGCTTTGCTCGCTTCTGTTAAATCAGGCAATTGGGTCAATTTTCGTCTCAGGGCAAGCAATTGCTTGATCCCTTTTCGATTCTTCTTTCTCAATTGAGCTTCGTATGGCAGTCTACGCATCTATGTCAATACAGCGCGCTTTCGGAAAAAAGGTTAACAACAAAGATCAGTTACTTTGCAAGAGGGGTCACTTGATCTGCTAATTGTTCGGCAGGCGTTCGATGATCCTGCTGCAACTCCTCGGTCACCGCTTTCTTCTTTGCTTCAAACTGTTTGTCAATTTCTTCTTGAGATATCTTAATGTACTTCGTTTTCAACGTTTCATTCTTCAACTGTAATCCCTCAAGTTTGGTCATGGTCTCCCTGGCAGCGGTTTCTGTCTGAAAACAGTGAGTGCAACAATCCAATAGATCGAGCGTCCTACCTTAATACCCGTACCTGAAAATTAAGAAATCCATAATCCCACTGAGGAGATTTTCTGAGTCGTTTGATACCCAAAGACTCGAATAATCGCTTCACGGCACTGTTGTCTTTGGAAGGAAGATTAAAGATCTTGACGCGATGAATCGCAGCATCGGAAGATCCCGAAACGGTATGCTCTGTCTCGCGCAAGGGAACTTTCACATTATTCGCTCCATTCTCGTTTAATAATCGGCGGCAGCTGTGTAAATTTCTGGCATGGAGTATTTGAGAACGTAGATACATCCATGATCTTGTCTGTTTCCACATGATCAGTCTTTCTGAAAACAGCGTGGAACCAACCAGTTAGCCAGAACTCCGATCTGTTCAAGGACACCAAAAAGTCACGCCAATGCGTCGCGCTTACAAACGCGTCGTCGCTTTCTTTTTTTTTCCTTTTACTTTTTTTTTTTACTGATTCTCACTTCACTGCACCGATAATGACGGAGGATTCAGTTGTGGATGCGTCTCCGGTCACAAATGACGCTGCAATGGATCAACTTGATCAACATACGGAAAAGCTGACACTTCACAACGATGTCCAATTGTCGGATTCAGACGATGACCTGGAAATTGAACCAGGCAACAACTATGTGGACAATCTCAACCTTTCCAAAGGCATTCGAGGCCTGATGCGATTTAAACGCCTTGAAGAACTGAATCTCGATGATGCTGACGAAGACGACGATTTGCTGTTCATGACCCCGTCCGTCTTGAAAACGCCAGGTGCACTATCATCCATTGTTCAACCGTCACCCTCATCCACCACCACATCAACTGAACAAAGTCTATTCAGAGACTTTGGTTCGAAAAAGGCTCCAGAACCTGACAAGGCAGATGACTCTTCCACAAAAACGACCAAACGCAAATCAAAATCGAAAGACAAGGAATCAACAAAGGAAACGGGCTCTAAAAAACAAAAAGAGTCAAAAAAGAAGAAAACTTCAAGCGCAAAGAAACGTGAATCCAAAGGCAAAGGCAAAGGCAAAGCCAAGGCAAAAGATCAATCAGGGTTGCATGGTTCCGATGATGACGCAGAGTCAGACATTGGTATGACAACGGTACGCGAAAAACGACCAAAAGCACAGAGAGCCATGGACGATACCAGTGATAGCGAAACCGCAGAGGATACAAACAAACCTGCTTCGATACGGTCCACCTCATGGTTAACAAACGCCTTCCTGTCGGATACTGACAGTAGTAGCAGTGATGAAGCCAGTTCAACGTCTAAACGAGCCAATCGACCAAAGAAGCTTTCGAAAAAAGCCATCTTGGAAATGCAACGTGAGAGCGACCGTATGGCGCGAGCGATCGAAACCAAATTGACCCCACGCAAAGGGGCAAAGTCGTTTGCTGAGGTCTTTCAGAATCACAAAAAACCAAAAGTGACTTTTGCGTAAGTGTCTTTTTTCCTATATCAAAAATGAATGGAGGAACGATAGAACTCACTTCTGCATTTTTAATACCGGTACAGAATGGAAAATGAGGATAACAGTACGAATGCGGATGATGTCGAAAATGGAACCGCGACCAACTCGGCAACGCACGATACCAGTGATGAAAGCGACTGTGGTCTTGAGATCATCGGCGGACCTTCGCCACGACGAGATATTGTCCTATCCCCTGAACGACATCGATTGAATATACCTTGGATGTCACCACCACAACAACGTGGTTCATCTATCAGTTCTCTCAATCAACGATTGCAGGATCGTATTCGCAAGGAAATGTTGGAACGTCGTCGATTGCTGCAAGAAGAAGCTCGAGGTCACATCAAGTATGCCACTCCAGAAGAACATGCGAAAAAATTATTGGAACGCGAACGACAAGCACAAATGATTCAGATGGATGTGGAAAAACATTTCATGCAAAAAAATCGTGCCCAGGAGGAAGTCTCGATTCCGGATGATGAGGATGAAGATGGGGATTATGTCATGGATCTTTCAGGAGAAGAAGACGAAGAAGGGGAATTGAATGAGAATGGGGAAGAAGATAATGGCGCATCAGCGAACTCTGACGACGAGAGTGGTAGCGATGAGGAGAGTCCATACAACGCTGCAAGGTTCTCTCGCAAGCGAAAAAATCGACGCAAGGGCCCGCTATTATTGGATGAAGAAGAAGACAACAACAGTAAACATACTACACAACCAACCAAGAAACCTGAACCGGCTCACTCGATCGCCAACTTTTTCCGAAAACCTGCTCAGGTAACTCTTTTGTTTTCTGTGAGACGAATGTATATCCAATGAAACTGACAAATCGTGAAAGCCATCTGCGGATGATGTGACAGATGATATCCCTGAGAACGAGGAAGGTGCAACATCCAGAACATTTCATCGTCTAGTGAAACCCAGTGTAACAATGGTATCAAGCGATGAAAGCGAAGTTGGTGACGGAGACGAACAGCCGGCTCAAGAGGACGACCAGGAGCAAACCGAAATCATTAGCCATAACGATGATGCCACGAATAATAAACAAGCTGACATTCCTGCGACGAGCAACCACAAATCAGCAAACAACACGGTCAACCGACGGTTTAGAAGCGAATACTTTGATGCAGAAGCTGAAGAAGAAGAAGACGAATTTTTTGGTGCCGGTGGTATTGATATAGAGGACGATGAAGCGCTCGATCACTATGAACAAGATGGTCTGCTTGTGGATAAAACCGATGAACGGGTAGATGAAAGTGAGCTACGCGCAGCCTTCAAGTAAGTCATGAGGTGATGTTCTACCGGCTGATTTGGATTTTTGTTGACATGTCGGACGGATTGGAATAGCAAACAGATGGCAGAATCGGATCATAACATGATGGAACGTATTGTGAAGGATATTACAAGCGGTGGACTTCGCCGAAGGCGGGCCGCTTTAGAGGATGGATTTATATTAAACGATTACGACGTCTTTGACGATGAAGACAACGATTTGGTTGCTTTCCGTCGTGCTGCGGCTGCGAAACGTCGAAAGTTGTTGGAACAAAAAGGAAATATCATGGAAATTCTAGGTAAATCCATCTTCTCTTGAAAGGCCTTTTTCTCTATTGGGTGGTGACCTGGATACACATTCATTTTTATTATGGCGAATCTCATTGAATTTCCATTTTATTTTTCCAGCCAAAGACGCGAAAACTGCAGCGTTTGCCAAGGCTGCTCAAACCCTCCCTCAGGAAGATGAAGCGATCCTTTTGAGTGATGACGATGGCGATGACACAGTAGATCAAGAAGAGGAGAAGCGAAAGTACGAGACTGCCGGAAACTTTAAGCATCGTAACCAATTCCTGATGGAAGTAAGTAATGAATAGAAGGAAATTTGATACTCTAAAAAGGGACAAAAGGACTAATCAATTACGTTATACTCTCATTTTCCACCTTAGCTTGAAGAGGAGGACGAGGACGAAAGCGTTATTAGTGAGAACGATGAGGGAGTGCAGAATGATAGATCGCAGAAAGATACGTCGCAAGACTCCTATTTCGGCGATCAAGCACCACTCAGTGAGGTTGAAATCCGTACCTCAACCACTTCCGCAATTATGATAGACATAGATGGAGATTCAACGACTGTAGGAAAATCTGTTGTGCTTGATGTAGAGCAGGACGATACATGGATGATTAATGTTGCGGACTATGGGAAAAAGAATACTCAAGATGACACGTCCATGCCACCGGCGAGACCATCCAAGGCATTTGCTGCGGCGGGCAAGCTCGAGCGATTCCGATCTCTGATTTCAGAAGCTGGCAGTTCGTTGAGTGGTTCCAACGACACCGGTCCGCGTATTGGTTTTGGTTCGAATCAGCGTCAGGTAATTTCGGATCGATCAAATGAACACCCACGTATTTTCTCCATCTCATTATTTGATTATTTTTTCCTACATAGCCCTCATCTGATAATTCTCAGGAAAGGAAAACTCTTGAAGAGCGAAGCCGACCCGAGGATTCCAAGAACCGACCACGATTACTGAATGTCCTCTCCTCCCGCACTAGTTCATTTGTCTAAAACCACCCTTCATCTGTAATATATGTACCAACATCATCGAAAACGTATAAATAATCAGGCATCCCTCACACCAAAGGATGGGTCTTTTCGAATCGTGGCATTTTGCGTCCATTTCAGATAATCCAAAGGGCCGATGGCTTTGCAGATGGTTTTCACACATCCTCAGCAATATCAGGATAAAGGCTTACTGGTGTGAGCAGTGGTATTTTTTACGATGCAAGAGTGAAAAAGGGACTTTGTAATTGTAAGGAGGAAGTGGCATGACAAGAAAGGCAAATGCGAACTGAATCTGAAAAAGGCAAGCAAAAAAAGTGGGCGGACATCTGTGTCACCTTCCTGTCCGTTATTTCCTATTTGCAAATTTCCCCTTTGTCAGCATGTGAAAAAGCAGGCAACGCAGACACTGGCAACTCCAAGAGACGTTTTAAACGCCGCACAGAATATCCAAAAAGAGGGAAAATAAATCAGGGCATTTTCATTGGTCTTAAACATCACCTTTTTTCGGTTTCACTTCTCCACATAATGACAGACAATAACAACAGTAACTCTGGCAACAACAGACAAGGGGAAGAATTGGGCAACTTGCTTGCCACACAACCACCACCACCACCACCGGCGGCACCTATGCCTGCGCCTGCGCCTGCGGCGGCTCCTACACCCGCTCCTACTCCCTCATTGCCGTCTTCCTCTGTTACTACTCCTCCATCCAACGAGAGCGTGAGCCAGTCCACAGCAAAGACGCCGTCACCCGCTCCAACTACGTCAACGGCAGCGCCAGCAACGCCATTGCGCGAAGATCTCTTAAAGTCGGCCGTCTCGTTTCTCTCTTCTCCCAACGTCCGTTCGGCAGAAAAGTCGAAAAAGGTGGCATTCCTCCAAAAGAAAGGTTTGAATCAAGAAGAAATCAGCGAAGCTTTCAAGCGAGTAGGCGACAGTGCACCGGCAGGATCTGTCTTGCAGGTAAATATTCAATTCTGTTACCCATGAATAAAAGTACACAAGTTAATGTACTGGTTGTTCTTTGGGTTAGGTTTCAGCGCCAGTTGTTGCAGCGAATCCTACAGCTCCGCCACCTCGACCCGCGATGCCGTATGTCCAGCAACCCGCAGCGCCTCCTCAGGTCGTCTACTATCCTATGCCGCCAGCGCCTACGGTGCCCACACAACAAGTGATGGCCATGGCAGTGATTTTGGGTGTGGGCGCAGTAGGTGTCACAGCAGGTCTGGTTGGCATCGTCAAGGTAAGAAAGTCCCTCCATCTAGGCAGACTGGTATGAGCCCATATTCAATTGAACTTTTTTCAATGAACAGCGCTTCATATCTCCGATTTTCAATTCCATTGCTGGATATCAACGAGATCGGTACAATGATCACCGAGCCATTGCGGAAAAGATGGAAAAAGTGTTGAGGGGCAAAAAGGAGGACGGCGAGTCGGCGGAAGAAGAAAAAGAAGATGGCTTAACGACGTTGGCAGCACAACAGAAAGCCATGATGGAATCATTGAATAAGTTGGTGAACCAAGCAAAGAGCCGGGTGATCAAGAACAAGTGCCATGAAGGTTTACGTGACAGTGTGGAGGAGCTCCGAAGGGTGATTTCCAAGCCGGACAACATGTTTAGCTACTCCTCCTACACCAGTTATGGATCCAACGGGGAAGCTCCACCAAGCGTGCAAAGCTTCAAAAGCGACATTCGTAGTCTGAAAGGAGCGTTGTTGAATCGTCGAAATTTCCCCAGCACTGTAGCCGGCACAGTCACCGCACAATAAGATTTTGGGAAAATGATACATTATACTTTCGTTAGATGGAGGATACCACTTGTAACGCTCAGTTGATTAAATAAAAGACTACACCGACTGATACTTTGATACCCTTTTTTTTCCAGTGAACCTAGTTTTTGCTCTCAGATAATGGCGTCTCTAGGTACAGTTTAATTGAAAAAATCTGGGTACAAATTTTTTAAAGGAGACAAGGTAATGTTGTTTTAAGTAATCAAATAAGGGAGAAAACCAAAGGACAAAGACATACAAAAAAAAAAAGATGGATGCATTAGACAGGCCACACTTACTCTTCTTTTGTTTTTACTTACAAAAAAACTGTTGTCACCGCATTGCGGGATCCGCCACCGCACACCGCCAAGGCATGGGCTTTGTTCTTCAGTATTTTAAGCTACACAGTAGAAGCACACAACAAGTGAGTGGCTCGGCATAAAGTTCAAATAAGAAAGGGCACTTGAGCACAAATACATTACCTTTCAAAAAAATGATACGCCGACTTTTATTGGGTCTATTGTAATAACGCGATGCTGTAGATGATCAAGAAACTTGACCATCAATATCGCATGTGACGGGATGATTCTCGCCAGTGACGAGGGCTTTATTTTTATACGTAGCAATGCCTGATTTGACTTGCAGATGTGGCATCACTTGTTCTATCACTTTTTGTTTCGGTTTTAAGACGGTATCGGGTGTGCCCATGGTCACACCTTTGACTTGAACGCGTTCGCCAAGAAGGGTGACGCCCGTTGGTTCTAATAACGCCACCTGGTCGTTGTGGCTAGCAGCGAGCAACATGCCCTGTGACAGAATGCCACGGAAACGACTGGACTTCATGTTACACACCACGACAACATGTTTATTCTAAAGCAAAAATAAAAGGTGAATAAAATGGAATTGCAGTAGACGGTTGGTTTTAATTTACGTACAATAAGCGAATCCTTGGGTATATACTTGGCTAATCCACTGACAATGGTTCTCGGTTCCGACTCGGCTACGTCCACTGGAAATGCCGCCATGAGGTGAGTAAAAATCATTCCACAAATGATTTACAGGACTACCAACCTCGTTCTACGTATAAATGTTCGGCATTGGGATGATGATCGATTTGAACAATCTTGCCAATACGCAAATCGAGACGATGGATGGAATCGTCGGTCGTAATAGGTTCGGCGTTGACCGGGGTACCCGTTGTATACAGCCTGCAATAGCGAGCTTGGCGACAGAGAGCGCCAAGGGAGGATCGGAATGTGTAGTTGACCAGCATGTTCGCGGTTTAAGCGTTTAAAGATTCGAAAACCTCGGTGTGGTGCAGAAAATCATGACTGCTGGGCACTCAGCCCGAAATTTAGTGTCAAAAAGAGACTTTTGATCTGTGCATTTCAGACTAAAACGTGTCCAGGATGATTGATGTTTCTATATACTTGATTTTTTTTATAAATTGTTGTTTGAAAATGATCTAATAAGCTTATACAGTTGTTTTTAGGTCTAAAAGTACTTGGTGGGTTGGAAGACACGCTTTGGTTTGGGTGGTTTGCCGTAGATGGGTTCGGAAACACCCATGATCTCGTAAACCTTGGATACAGATGGATCCCATTCTTCGCGGAAGAAAGAGACACCACGCACCTTCAAGCCATGCTTCTCAGCAAAAGCCTTGGTATCAAACGCATCTCGCTCGGCCTTAATATCTAATTTGTCCTGGTTGGGTTGTTCGTATGCGATCAAGGTGTAGCGATGATATTTTGTGCCCTTTTCCGGGTGAGGAGGGACATACTCCAGGATTGTGTTGCCGTCCGTCACGCGTGATTGAGTCGCTGATAATGGTACGTTGGCCCTATATTTTTGGTATTTCCACACCATGATTAATTATCGAATGAATCTCGCCCCCCTCCTTTTTTTGAGTCATCCAGTCCACAAACTTACATCAACCAGTGACAGCGCTGTTTGTAAGTTTTGTTGGCCACATCCGGTGAATCAGGATCGACAAGTAACAGAGTGTAGAGTCGTGTATCCATGTGGAAGTTGGTAACATCGACAAGGGGCGCGTTGATGGTCTGTCGATGAGAAAAATTTATCAGTGAGCTGCTGCTCAATCGACCCAATGTGTTTCCCATTTCCTCGTAACTCTTCGTACCTGTTCTGGTTTAACAAAGACACCAGGTTCAATAGGTTCTGCCTCTTCGTTTACTCGAATTTGAACGTCGACAACAGGCATAAGATCCGGTGGCAGTAAATCAGGAATCACATTCATTTGCGTGATACGTTCCAACAATTTGCTGCGAGGAGCTTTTTCAAAGTGTTTTTGTCGCATGTATCGGAAGACGGGTCGGCTCATATCAACTATTCAAGTCATTAAAAACGTCAGTCGTCGTCATGGTGCAACGGCCACGTTCATCAGGATTTTGCTAATTACTTTGTCCAAGTTTAAATTGTTTTTGAATCTCGGGATCGTTGAGTTCCGATTTGACCTGCAGGTCGAATTGGAGAGCATCCAATGCGGCCAATTGTGCGTGCTGGCCAGGCGAATCGACTGTTGCGTAGCGAAGAATGTCAAACTGTGAGTTAAAAAGAAAAGAAAACCTCAAGACAACCGGGAACCTACCCTTCTTGATGCGGGCGATTTCCTTTTCGACACGGGACAGCATTTCAAGACGTTCCTTCTTATCGCTTTGGATAAGTTTGATGGCTTCTTCATAAGCGGTATGTCGTGGGGCAGCCTCGCTGGAAGCACAGCGGAAAGACTAAAGTAACCATGTTGAGTTGCTGAGAAGCGAAAAATAAAAAGACGCGAGGACGAAATGAAAGCTTACGGTACGAGCAGCACATCGGCTTAGACTGCCGTTGAGAATGGTACGTCGGACCGAATGACCAAACATGTTGTGTAAGAAAAACGAATACGCTTGGGTTGTCCGTCGGTCGGTTTCCTGGAACAGGCCTGGTTGTTTTTTTTTGTTTATTGAAAAAATTGGAAGGACCTTGAAATTTTGTGATGTTGTTTCACACATTGGTGGCTTGTGACTCGGAAACTTGAAAACAAGGTCCATCATCCACTCAATCCGCATTCACGGTGGTAGTTCACTCCAAACGGCTGTTATTTGCCTCACGCTTCGATTCTTTTACGGAATGTGGAACCTAATAAGTTTTACAGCATGATTACTATTAGTTTGGCAACAAAGGTTGAAAGCAAATCGTAAACTCAAAGGCACCGAATAGGCCAAAGTTATTCTTTTACTTTTTCTCATAGATACCTTGTTTGGTGAGTCTGGTCTGTATATTGATTAAAACGTATGCATGGCAACGTGAGCATAATAAGTGTGCATATGATGAGAATGTCTTTCTCGATGCCCAAGCCAGCTGTGTTGTCGCTATATTCAATACATTTTGTCAATACAAGCATGGCCCGCGACGCCATCCGCAAAAGAATATTATCCTATCCTGTAACTGACGGCTTTGCCTATTTTTTCGCGACATCCATAACCTTCCAGCAGTGTGGCAGCACGTAGAATAAGATGATATATCATGTGTTTATAGCAATTACCATATTGCTCATTGTCCCGCTGTCGTACAACATGAGAGAATATCATAGCACAAAATAATTCATATCATTACAACATTGATCAATCTATTTTTCACAGTAAACAAGGATTTGCATCACGATCATGTATGCTATTTTAGTGATGATTTGTGTAAATGAAAAAAAAAAAAAAAAACTTTGCAGGGATACTTCCCTGTTTTTTTTAGAATGAAGTAGAAAAAAAAAAAAAGAATTATTCTTCTGACGTTGTTGTATAGAATAGCTTGGACATAGCAAAAAATGAAATAGATAGAATGGCAGTCTAGATGAACAAGATATATAAAAAAGAAAAGAGCTACGGAAATAGGAACTAAAGATTACACGAGGAGGGGAAAAAAAAAAAAGAAAGATTACAAGAAGAAATGGGTGTATTGGCGACTTTCAACATGCACTTCCATATCCGTCAGTTTATACTCATTTAACTCCTGTTTGATCTTCATGGCCACCAATGGAGATAGTTTTTGACAGGTCGCGTTAGGATCACAACGGCGATCATATTCAGAAGCGGCGAATGTTTCATGCACCTGGATCGTCGTACAGAACTGAATTCGCCGCTTCGGGATGGATTCCACAAGTGACGAACTGGACGAGTGAGCCGGCTTCAATCGAGGCGACCCATGCAACGGTAAACCGTAATGAAGGCCAACCGCAGGAGGAGGGATCATTTCATCTTCCTGAGTCAACGAAGGAAGTCTAGGACGTTGACTGGAGGACGAAGACGAAGAAGGTGTAGGAGATGGTAACTCGGGATGCATCAATCGATGTGATTGATGCGCGGGAGGAGGCAAACGATACGATCGGGACGAAATCGCACTGTTGGGAGAATCAGGTGCAGCCACAGGTCGACCGGAACCTGGGAAAAAAATAGAAGAAAAAAAAATCCGTCGGTGAGAAAAAAAGGGAATTTCATGGAATACAATTTCCTCACGGGATCAAAAAATCCACATGGAAACTTACCTTTGGATGCATTTTTTCGCGATTTGGTAATGGCTTCATCTGTATCCACACGTAACGCCGGTCTATCTTTCTTATCATCGGATTTGGATCGAGCGGCCAGGTCACGCAGGTCGCCAGAAGAGATCGGCCGCGGTAACGAGTTGCCTTTATTGGTCGCGCCGATTTTCTGACTGGTGGACACTTCAGGCTCAGCAACCGAAGAAGTTTTGCCGTGATGATGGAATAGGTTGGACAAAGAAGCCAGAGAACGTCGTCGAAACGAATTGGGATTACGTACATCCACCGACTTGACAGATGCAGCATCCACATCTGCTGTCACCACTGAAGTCGACGATGTGTTTCTCTCGCGTAGTGCTCCCAAATCTTTGCTGGAACGAAGATTGCCCATACTGAACACTTTACGCAGTCTTCGCGACAGTGATAATTTGGTATTCACCGACATTTCGGAACGGATCGACACGGTTTGCGATACAGTGGATGACGCCACGGAGGTAATGGACGATCGACGCACACCGCCACCATTGTCTGAAATGATAACTGAGGACGAGGAAGAACTATTGCGAGGATAACTTAGTGGCGGTCTAGAAGACTCGCTGATTAATCGGGATCGTCGCATAGGATCGGTCGAACGTGGTGATGATGCTTGAGGTTTGCTGCGAGGATGGTTGGAACCGGAACTAGGGACTTGCGATGGTAATGGCGTGGAATTGGATTTTTGCATGGGCAAAACATCGCGTCCCGGGTTGCTGGGAGTACGTGCACGAGACGGTCGTTGACTGGTACGGGTATGTTTGCTGTTCTGATAGTAAGCATATTGCTGTTGCTGCTGTTGTTGTTGTTGTTGACGTTGCCAGTTCATGGACTGTTGTTGTTGATAGGACCAGACGTCTTGCGGCTGTGTACAAAAAGAAAGATCGAGAAAAAAAATTGCGTTAGAACAGTGTGACTGAGGTTCAAAGAAGGAAGGAGAAGTAAACCACACAGTGATCAACGGAGACTGCATAATAAATTTAAAAATAAACCAACCACCTTAAAAAGGCAATTGTGCGCCCCGCCCGTCCCTTCAATCGGATGGTGAGGCGCAACACAGGGGGGAAGGAGAAAAATGAACAGAGCACCAATAATTTCATACTTGCCTTGTCAAAACGCATATTGGAAGTCAGATAGGTAGCCAGTGCGACATCTTCATCTTCTTTATCCTGCTGTTGACGAAGCATCACCGGAGTATGTTGTATCATTGCTGCCATGGTCATAAAAAGTAGCTAGAGGTTTCAATTTTCTTGAATTTGGATATAGTAGTTCTTGGGAGATGGTCGTTATAAGAAAGAATAAGATAATAACTAGTCGTTAAGGCGGTTGTTAAGGTAAATAACAAGAGAGCGGAGAATCGGCTGAGACAAAGCAAAAGTAGAATAAAGGAAGGAATTGAAAGACGGTATGTTTTTTTTTGTTGGAATAAAAAAAATTGTTGAGAGAGAGAGAGAGAGAGTAGGGATAAGATGGGTGAGATGGACGGATGAAATTGTACAGGAAAAGGGTATATACACAAAGAAAGATGGCGTTTTTTAGAAGTAACAAGATAAAAGTAGAAGGTAAATTTAGTAACGATCAAAGAATAAATGAAAGAAAATCACACATTCAAATCCTCGGTTCTCAGTCTATTAAAACAGAGAACACACAATATAGGATTGAAGAAAAGAATAGAATAAGGAAATAGAGAGATAAAAAAAAAGCTAAAGACCAAGAGAAAAGAAAAAAAAAATAACAACGATGAAAAAAGCAGCAAGGTAATGGAGAAGAAAAGGAAGGGTACACAAACGCAGTCGGGAAAAAAACCTAAACGTGCCAACTCCGCTCTAAAAAGGACATAAATTGTGCACAAAGTAGACGAATCCTTGCACCGTTTTACTGGCTTGCCCCTTCTTCATTCTTCATTGTATGAAAATAACTAGGAAAATCTGAACTCCTTTTATGTATCATCTTGAGGATCGGCATCTTGTCTCTTTTTTTTTCTTTTCTTGTTCACAGTGAGAACAGAAAAGCCTTATCGACTTTTGCCCGATTGGAACATCTCGATAAAATCATACGACGGCTGTGAGTTTTTGGGATTAATTGAGTTGGACTAAATAAAAAAAATTAATGGAGCAGATGAACAAGTTTTATTGACCTTCTCGTTTTGTACGACTTTGCAGTACTACCACTTTCCTTCTTTTCTTCTTTTTCCCTCTCAGAGGTAATAAGGCAGAAATAGATGCCTTTCCTTATTCATGATTCATCCTTTTTTCGTCACATTATTTTTGCCACCCTTCGCATATCCTCGTTTATTAAGCTCACGTGCCCCTGACGACGGTTTGGAACTCTAATTGATCGGCACAGAAATTCCTATGCACCGATCATATTCATTATTTATTTTTAAGATGAATTGCATCATGATGCACAAACAGTCTCTCCCTTTCGTACTTGCCTCTTTTTGAATACGTTGGGAAACGTCGTCCAATAGTAACAGTGATCATCGTCCAATCGATAAGCATTACACGTCATGTTAGCAAAAAAAAAAAAAAAAAAAAGATAAAAATTTCTCTTTTTGCCATTTTTCCCTAAATGGTCGTTTTCATCGTTTTGTTGTACGATTCAGTTAGAAGGATGCATTATTAAGAATGAAAAACATAAAAAAAACAAGATACTAGCCAAAATGTTAAATGAAGCGGCTTTCGTTCCATCGAATAGTTTGCTTTTTTCTTTTAGTGTATTTAGTGCATTAAAAATTTATGGTCTTGGGTCAATGGTGTGTTTTGCGGAGGCGGTCAATGTAACCTGCGTGCAACCACAACCCTTAGGCTAACCATGCTGACTTTGAACCATGGTCTTATCCGGAAATGACGGTTATGCAAACCTTTATGACCTAAATAAAAAACCGATGAATCAAAAGCCTTTCCAGTAATTAAGTTAAAATAACAAATTCATCTCCATGACTAGCTGTCCATTGATCAAGCATGGAAACCTAGGAAACGGCAAGCTGTATTTTGTTTCAAACGGGGGTGGGGAAAAAACCATCCTTGAGCCCCAAACCGCCATCATTTGGGTTCGACTGTATCTCGATGAATGATTCTGAGAACTATAGGAAGAGAATGCAAAAAACATATTTCAAGAATGCACTTTTTTTTTCGAGGAGTTGGAACTTGGGGAAGTACTTGATGGGCATCCCTTGTCAATTCAGCAACATGCTGTAGATGATGGGTCGTATTAAAGTTTACTACGGCGGAGTGTGACCTTCATCTCCGTCCAGTGGGTCAAGTGAATGAAAAAAGCGTGGCACAGGCTCATGGCTTGTTTCGGAAAATGATAAACTGCGATAAAAAAGAAAGTGTCACGGTTTCTGCTCAGCAAACGTTTTTCTGGGTATTCTTCATCTTTATTCTCACTATGAATACTACCTCATCCTCATGAATGAAATTCAGGCCTCAACCGTACGGTGCATGCTCTGATCATGCTCCACCACGATCCGATGCATTGTTTACAGTTGAAAAACCGATCCTACTGTTTTGCGGATCACTGCGAGTCATTATTCTCGAGGAAATTTCATGCCGATGAAACTAAAAAAGAAAACAGTGACATCCGCCAAGGGTAGGCACAACAGTACGGATAAAGCAAGGGCGACGTTTTAAATTTTAGTTTGCTTCCCGTGAACCCAAAAAAAAAGTCATCGGTGCTTATGGACATTGTCCACCAAAAAAATCGGCTCATTTACTGTATGCCAATATACCCAGCCAATCAACTCGATGCAGTTATAAAACTCAATCTGGTAGCCAAGCTTATCGGTTATCAAGCTCATTATCGGTGGTGAACTTTTGATTGTCGCCGCCACATTCCGCGTTGTGGCTCAACCCAAAAAACCGGAGTTGAACTGTCAATTGCGCGTGTTCATCAACGAAGGAGTCGTCTTGATAAAACCGAGCGCGGGAAATGGTTCTGCTTATGGCGTTCACTTCACATGCAATCGCATCCAAACCCCTGGCAAAAAAAATTCATCTTGGCAAAATGATGCGCGGATGCACTCCATTATTTACCGCGTTTCAGATTCAACTTTTTTTTTGATGTTTTGACCAAGTTACGCAAGTCCACAAGGTGCAAGGCTGCTGCATTAGGCAACCTCGAGAGTTTCATTCAGAAGTAGAACTGACGAAAAAAAAGGAGAAACCTGATAGATTTTCATTGTCGACACTGAACAGAACTCGTGTATTTCGTGTATATCAAATATGTATTTCGAATTCCACATGTACCATTTCGTATGGTTATTTATGAAAGCAATAGCTGTACGTTTCTATCATACCGAGGAATAAAAACTTTTCCAAGTGAATGAGTTGATACTTGGATGTTCCCTTCCAACCATTTCGCTCAAATATTAAGCGTTACAAGCCCACTCTGTGCGAAAGCCCTCCTGTATTTTAATATTGTAGTCCTATGGATCCGTTTCATTCACTTTATATGTCTTGCTCCGTTGTGGTGGTATCTGCGGATGGTGTGGTACTGGGACCCCATGAAAGAAAGCCTGATCCATAGTAGATGATAAGAAATACGCAAATAGCCACAAAAACGTAAAAACACAGTTGCCGTTGGTGACGCTTTGATATCATTCGATTCATTCGACCAAATGAGTTCTGAAGGTTCGATCCAAGTCCCGAAAACGAATTATGCTACCATCCGTTTATCCACCCAAAGTCAGTAACCTTCACAAGTACCTGTGAACCATTTTCGGTTGTTTTCTTACCGTTTCATCCAGTGTTCGGTCTTGGTCCGTAATGTCTTGATGCATGTCAATGGTGATCTAGTAGCCTTTTCTGAGTCACTGTCATGGGGCTTGCAGCCAAATAATGATACTTACGTTTTTCAATGCGGAGAGTTTCGAGCCAAGTTCATTCATTCGGACATCATTCTGTTGTTCAAACACATAAGCAGAATCGTTTTTATCACGTTTGCCTTTACTTGACCCTTCACTGGGGTCGGAGGTATTGTTCCTATAAAATACAAGCTCAACATCCCGGCAATTCTCATTAAGTATCGTTCACAGTACATACCACATTCAGTAGAATGACGTTGGAAAATTGAACAAAAAGACTTGGCGTGGACAAGCGGGAATTGAGAGTAATGATTGGCGCAAATTTATTGGCCCATTTTGATCCCATTTATTTCATGGCCCTGTTTTCTTCCGTTTTTCTTTCTTATCCCATAAAGCGTAGCACTATCCCATTGCAGAGATGTTTGAATTCAATCGATCTGCTTTTCTGATTAGCATTCCGTTCTTGCTGCTTCGGCAATACTGGCATAAGTTCAAGGAGAAATTGCACATGGAGCATAACGCGACTTCTTATTTTCAATTCAAATGAATATCAATTGTTGAGTACGACATTGTCAATATCCGAAACTATGATTCTTGCTATGTTGAATGGCTGTGTCCCTTCAAGTGCAAGTCACAAAGCGAGGAAAACGGCACCAACTGATATGCCACTGCAGTGTGCCTACAACAGCTAAACCCATGATTTGAAGCGCATCTTTTGCAGGGCCACCCTTTGCACAAGAAAAAACGTAACATGCACTATTGATATGAAATGGAGATCCCTTATGGCGACTTTTTTCATCTCATAAAACTATCCCACCTATCCCACTGTGTTTCGTCTCTCAGGGCTTCTCCAAGTAGGCACGCGTGCTTTGAAGTGAACCTATTTCCCAGTCACGGCTGGGTATGAAATGAAGGAAATGAGTATATAAAGGCCCCACAAAAATGCCCATTGTCGCATCTCTTTGTCACGTCTATTTTGGACCTCTGACTCATATTAACATTGGAACGATACAGAGAAGATTAGCATGGCCCCTGCACAAGGATGACACTAAACTTCTGAGTTGGATTGGTTCTACGGAACCGTTTTTTATTTATCAAAAATAAAAAGGAAAATGAAAAAATAATAAGACAAAACCACTGTCTTCTTGACTGCGGCATCGTCATCATTCACACGTTAATGCTGACCTGATCAACCGTAGTGAATGAGGAGACTCGCATCTAAGGCTGGCTTGGAGGAGCGTGTGAGCATGTCCAGAAGTCTGGTTGAAGTACGCCCTGACTTTTTATTTTTTGGGTTGTTTTTGAGAAGGTCGCTGCGCCACCGTTTGTGGGCCTCTTTCGTGGCTTCGTAGTTTTTATAAAGGCGAAGCTTTTAAATAGAGGAATCGATAAGTGGTCTCGATGGACGTCGCCATTCTTATACGATCTCTAGTTATTTGTTGAAATAAAAAATCCAGATGTTGGTACTATCTTGCAGTTGCCATTTCCTGTTCACTCGAAACGCGCCCCTCCCCCTTTTTTTTGGCTTGAGAAAGGTCAAGGTCAAGGTCGTAGTGGAAGTGACATCAGCCCCGAAGTTATTATTTGTATATCTGACTCGTGAACGGACAACAGATGCTGCCTGACCTTTTAAATTAAAAAGTTCCCATCGCGGCATGTCTACTTTTAAAAGTCGGTTTATATCATGAAAAATGATCGTTTTGGATTTGAAAACATTTTATTTCCAGACACCGCATTGGTCAATATGCTGTCGACGAGCATTTTTGTAGAAAGACTGATTGGATGCTTAGTTGTTTGAATGACAGACCTCGCTGTAGTATTGTGGAACGAAAAAAAGCAGAGCGACTACTTTGGGGCGACAGGAATGAATTAAAGCTGCCAATTGGGAATGAAGACTGTTGGGCGTTTCCATACTTGTCTCTGAATCCCTTCGGGTGTCAGTTGGCGACGTGCACGAATAGACAGAATGCATTCATTTACGAGGGTCTAAGGGCAAGGTTCAATTTATGGATCAGCATGAATTGTTTTGGCTCGCATTCATTACCTTGAGTTGCCTTAGGCTACAAATCGTGTTGCGAATCATGCCGAAATCATAAATATTTTTCATCAATGAAAATTGCCGTAGTTGCACAAGTCTGTAAATGCCGTCGTACTGCAGATCCATTTTGAATGATCGACATTGGCATCCTACATTGACCCCCGCCATGATTTTATCAGTCATATCAAACAAAAAGGAAATATTGATGTGTACGTTACTTTACCTTCAATGTAAATACCGAATGTCATGGGTTGATTTACGTGTTCATCTACGAGATGATCCAACATAGTTTTCATGCCAAACGCCATTCTGACTAGTTCGGCCACGGTTGGCTGTTGTGGCGATTTGGCCTTTACAATAAGACAGTTTCTATTGTGATCGCTGATTACCGTACTGACCGTAGCATTGGCGTGAAACTCCCATGCTTCCATTGAGTGCTTTCGTTTTTGGCTGCAAATTCTGATTAGCACCATGTCGAGCATTATCATACGCGGTTTGAACGTATTACCCAAGACGACTGTGATGAATCTCTGAAAGAATCACATCGGCGAAAGGTTTAAAGGCCAAGTTGACGAATGCATTTTCTTCGTCATCGTCCGACAAGTCAATGTCCTGTTTGTAGGTTTTGTACCTGACATCGAATACGTGTTAATGCCTGACGATCATACTCAATCCATACTGTACCTACAATTCGTATATTACTTTGGCAACTGAATGCACCTTTGGCGATCCATTTCGTGTGGACTGTAAGTATTGTAATATGGTGCCTTCCGCATCTTCATTATTTAGAAGGAGCTATCGCCACAGTTTAGCAAGGCTGATTGCAGAACGTATTACGTCGACTCACATTTTCAATAGTAATGCATAGGCGCGTCGATTCTTCGTCCATAATTTCAAACCCAAAATGCTGCTTCAGTTCGGTTTTCACTTGGGCTGCAACTGGATCAAAAGCATGCGGAATGTAGGCACGGCAATCTTCAGAAGCATTCAGAGTGAACATAAAGATGCTATTCAAAGCCAGCAATTCAACGTCGGTCATGGGAAGATCCAGTTGCTGCTTTTGTATGCATTCCTTTTGAAACTGAAATAGTTCGCTCGAAACATCAATCGTATCCTCTGTCCATCGCGAAAAAACCTAACGCATTCATTTCAATTTCAGCATCAGTATATCGGCGTATAGTACAATAGTTACATCGTGAACGGAGGATGGTGAGGTCTTTAAACAGGACTCTTCCAATGCGCTTTTGACTTCAGGCTGCCGAGACCTTGACGTTGCCGAATTGATCTTGTCTGTTGGCAGTTGTGAAGATGACGTTGCCAATGTCGGAAGGGAAGCTTCGATTGCCGTTGCCGTTGCCGCTGTCGTTCCCGCTTCCGTTTCCGTCGATTTTGATGCTCGATTTGTAGTAAAATGGAATACATTTTGCGGTGCCTGTATTACAGGTTGTGTTCCGACTGAATCGTGCTGGTTTTCGGTTTGTACATTGGAAGGCTGTTTTGACTCTGTCAAAGCTTCTATTTGTGTTGTGTTGGTAACATGTTGCTGCATCGTGTCCAAAGGTTCTGCGGATCCTGGTTTCGTTTGAGAGTTGGAGGTGTCTTTCGTGGAAGACGTTTTTCCTTGTGTAGGCTTTAATCGTTGCAGCTCTTTTTTTTCCGCGCGAATCCATCGCAACGTTTCCCTCTTATCAATAGCGGCCCGGTTCTAACGCAAAAAAAATTACCATGCTGCTATCTCGGTTCATCTATACCACAATGTATGCGAACCAATTTGATATGCTCCACCAGATCTCGAGAAATCTGTTTCCACAGGGTCATGCGCACTCGTGTTCCCCCGATCTAATCCACAGAACAGTGAGATGAGCGACACCACATTCACACGAACAAATGGTGTTCCTTACCTTTTCCGCTTCCTTTTTCAACTCATCGTAAAGCTCTGAAAATCGGCTGGTCCATATAAGCTCCAAATCGTCGGGTTTCAAAGGTGTAATATGCCAAGCGGGAAAATCCGCCCTATGTTCTTGCACAAACTTTGTCAATGTAGGATGCGGATTGCTATTGATAAAATATGCTAATACTAGATGTGTTTGTCAGTAGTGCATCTATGATGGGTAACCCGTGTTTAACTTACAATTATATCCTTTGAAAGGTTCCTCAACAGTCATGGAATCAGCAATCAGCAAAGCGGAGGTGCACGTTCAACACCTTATTACACGCGCCGCCCGGGATAAGCTCGTTTCATTTGATGTACCGGCTGAGTTTTAAACATTTATGGCTCACAATGCAGGTCGGGAAGTCAGTTAAGCATAACACGCATGCCACTTTTGAGCAATATCCTCTTTGAATTCAAGGTGAACTCTGTGCAATCACCTTTATTATAAGCAAGTAATGGGTAGTTTGCCTTCTTTAAACAACGTATCACTTTGTTAGTCCTTTTTTTTGCCAGTTCTCCTGGTTTTGCCCATGTTTGGTGGTGCTGAAGTCTGAGAACCGATGCAAAGTTCCGATCATTATGAAACTGAATGTTTATCGATTTGTAAATCACATGATCTACACTAAGTTATCAGGACCTGTTTAACCTTTTTTTTTTATCTTTCAACCATGCCTCGCTGCCCACTTTCACGATAATAGGCGAAACAATCAGCAGCAACATGCCGTTTGCGCCAGTTGTGTTCAAACAGAGCATCGGCGTATTTCGAATAAAAATGTGAGTAGAGCTCTTTTTGAAGAAAAGTGGTTGATGATACGACCGGCGTTCTTCTGTAGCATCATTCAATTTGGGTTTTCTGTCAGCTATACTGTATATGTCCTTTCATTCTCTTTCAATTTTCAATGAATCGAATAATACATAAGCAGGCGTGCTTCGATCTATGAATTCATGCATCAGTAGGTTGACTATTGTTTCATCCATGGGAAATCATATATTTTTGTCTTCATTTTTATCTTTTATCTTTTGGTTTTCTCTCTCTCTTTCTGTTTGCTTGATAAACCCTCACTATCATTTTATCAAGATCCCATCCGTATCCATCGTCCATCATCCCGACCATTCTTATCCCGTGTATCTAACTTGGTTAAATCGACTACCATCCTCAAAAAGGTAAGCGTCGAGTGGTCCACCATCGATTTTGCTCCGATAAAACAGACTTACCTCTCTTTTTTCTCCATGCTTCTTTTAGCTTCCGGTCTTCTCCGTTTTCTTTTAGCCTAACAAGTTCTGGATACTACAACTTGACTTTCTCTCGCCATCCATCCATCCATCTGGCGAAACCGGATGACGTCAAAGGCTATCGTGGGTGGTGTGACTCTCTTTTTCATCAGAAAACGCTTACGCTTACGCGTCCTCTTCATGTTCCTCTCCTTTGGATTGCTTCTCATGATATGGTATTCGAGATGTCTTCCCAACTATTGTATTTTGTAGTTTATAGTTTGTATTTTGTATTTTATATTTCATGTACATATTCTTTTCGCAGTCTTTTGCTCTTTTTTTCCCACAGGGTTTTTTAGGAGGTTTTTACTAACACGACCATTGTTTTTCTTCTTTTTATTCGGGAAACTCTCGATATCTGAAATTACCGTCACTTCTGGCCACGTCAATATTTTTTGCCTGCTCAAGCTGACACCACCAATCTATCGCTTAACCGTCCTTGGAAGCAATTCTATTGTCCGCATCGAAGAACAAGCTTACCTGTGGTACGTATTCATCTTTTTTTTTCCGGTACACCATTTGGTTCAAAGGCAAGTCCAATTTCTTTTCCTTTGCTATGATGTAATGAATGTATACTAATTCAAAACAATCAATGTCATATAATCTAAGTCATGTCAAGCGATCAATGGCTATTGAAAACTCAAATAACAAAGCTAAAATATCTTAACGAAAACTGAATCAATCAAAGAGCTTACTAACTCAACTTTTTTCAAATACCCAACATACTCACACATCTTTCTAGATCGATCATAGCCTGGGCGGAATGGAACTGAGGGGGTCAATCAGTGCTACCCTGCGTGTGTTCAGAAATAACTCACGTTGCAAAGTATGCCATAAGGTTGTCATTAATATACCAAAGTCCGTCAAGAGTTCTCGCCCAGGTTATGCCGTGTATGCGTTAGGCTTTTTGTCTGACGAAAGTCGCTCAATGTAAGGGGGCGACCTCCGGTGGCAGTCGGCATCCATTGCACAGCGGGTGTACGGCTTGTTTTGAAATTGATTACACTACACTCAAGAGTTTTACTTGGCAGTAATGATATACGGGCGGAATAGCCAGTTAGTTGGTGCAATAAGGAGATGAGCTGCTGGATAAAGTTGAGTATTCATTTTCATAGATTATATTGTAGTAATGGTAATAATGAGAAATGAAAAATATTTCTATAAGCAAGAATTATAGGATACTTAATGAATGGATCTATAACATAGTATATGGCCTGAGTACGTAGGGTAAAACGGTCGGCTTGGATGGGGTATAGATGAGATGATGCTTTTTTTTGGGGAGAGGAAGAAAATGGAGGTCACATGAGGCCGGAATCTGTCAGGCATTCTTTGAGCAATCGATCTTGCACTACTTTGAAAACAGTTCTAGAAACGGTGATATAGAGTTAATTATGTACGTGAGGAGTCATATATCATGAATCGGGTACTTACTTTATCTATAAAGTAAAAAAGAGCCATGAGTGAGTTTGAAAGAAAAACTTATATCTCATCATACAACTTACATTAGAGGTGTTTGTTGCTTGCGTCAACCTGTGTAGGAAGAAAAATCATTCATTTAACTTAATGTCACATATTCTTTGATGACCATGTGAAAACATACTGTGCATAGATCTTGAGTTTCATTCGGTTGGTCTGTTGGAATCGCCACAAGATATACACGCAGGCTTTATCAGCGGATGGGCCGCCCGTGTAATCGGGGAAGTAAAGATCCAAAGGCACCTTTTGCAGCTTCTCCCGAAAAAGATCAATTTTGTTCAGAAATAGAATAATGGATGTGCGTAAAAACCATCGAGAGTTGATGACCGATTCAAATAAAACTAAACTTTCAACCATGCGATTCTGTAGATGAAAAAAAAAGAAGGTTTGAATTAGGGGGGTGTCCACGAAAAAAAAGTGCAATGTCCTGGGATCCTCCACTCCTTTCGCATCCCTTATAGATTTGCGCTTTCTCTCACCCACTGTGGTCTCCATCGTAAGTGAATACGAATATATTTACCTGTCGAGATTCTTCTAGCAGTACTTGATTATATTCACTGAGAGCGACGCAAAACATAATGGAAGTGACCGATTCGAAGCAGTGAATCCATTTTTTACGTTCGGATCGTTGGCCGCCCACGTCAAACATGCTATTGGTTACCAAGAAATACACCATTGTTTACGTCAGTTTGCGTAACCTTAAAGATGCCACTTGAAATTACTACATACTGAACACTCAACTCCCCCATGGAAAATCGCGTTTCAGTGATACCGGTGGTCTTTAAGCGGGCGTGCAGTACATCATCGACAGTCGGAACATATCCCGGTTTCGTTAACCGATGCAGGTGGCTTAAGAAGCTGTAAGGATAAGAAGATTGCACCCTAAGTAAGCAGATTCACTTGCTTCACACGATGGACCGGCCAAAGTATTTGACTCTTTACACTTACTAAGGAGCAGAATCCATGATATAAAATTGACTGGATCCCCGTTCCAAACATTCAGTCATCACCGGGTCGTTCCACAGTTTATCGATTGCATTGACAATAGACTCTGAAAATTCGTGAAAAGGTTCGGCAGACAACGTATATTCGCGAATCACGTCCATATCGACCTGTAATGCATTTGAACATCAACGCTAGCCCACTTGATACCTCACTTCTTTTTTTTTTTGTTGTTGCATCATTTCTTTTCTACCCTAATGACTTGCCTCCAACAGAGTAGTAAAAGAAAGCTCGAGTTTATGTGCCGTGCTAATGATGTCTTTAGCTGAATCGATCAGGTTTTTGTAGACAGTGTGTTTCCACGCTCGAAGCTCGTCAGTGGTGTAACCATTCTGATGAATGATTTTCATTTGTTTCACGATGGTGGATTTGCCGGATTCTCCACTTCCCAAGAGGAGAATTTTACATTCTTGCTGGTGGCGTCGATGGTCTTGCATAAGTTCACGATCGATTTTCTGGCTACGTTGTTTGTTTTCACGTTCTTCGGCAGAGATGCAGATGTCCATGATTGATGGCATAGTAATACTGAAACGTCACGATTGGTTTTAAAATATGAAATACACCGCAGTAAACTGATAGATAAATAACAAGAAGAAAACAAAAGGGAAAAAAAGGCTGTATAATGGTATTAAGGAGTCCATATATAAAAGAAAAAAAAACTTTGTGAGGCGAAAAAGAATCGAGTGGAAAAGGGGAGTGAGAAGGACACGCCCTTGCCTTATTAAATCGCAGGGATACAGCGCTGTACGCGCGAATTTGGGTTATTCTTATCAGGGTATGTGCTCAAATTTTTCCAAGCCATTGCAAACAACAAGGAGACGGCTTCTGGTGAACACGTTGCTCAGGAGTACTGGGAATAGCTAAAAAACTATACAGTATCTCCATTTTGCGTGGTCCGCAACGACTCTCATCACCACAGTGATCTTTGTTCCTCTTTCTTTTTTTTTCTCCCTCTCGTTGTCTCCCTTCCGAATCGTAAAGTTTCAGGATGATGCTTTTTGTAGCGACCCTTAACAAACATGAGCCGGCATGTATTCTACCTCTGATGTTTTTCCTCTTTTTTAATTAAAATCTTCATATTTCTATAGTACCCAATCTGTTTTTATAATAATATACTACATAGGTGTTTCCGTGCCCATACTATTGGGTCCTTTCTGGTAAGCGGAAGTAAACCCTTTCACTTCTATAAAAAATCAAGATGTTTTTTTTTTGGTCGGTAAATATAGAAATAAAGCCATTAATGGAATCTGTTATCTGAAACAGGCAATTGCCATTGATTACCGTTTGTCGGATTCAGCAGATGCGATTGCTTTCCAAAGCTCAGGTGTTTTACATTGGGGGTATTATTGCCTTGGCTCTCTCTCTGACCATCTATAAATTTTTGAATGTCAGAACTTGCCAAATGTGATGTCCCATTGTTTACGCGAACTCTCACGGTGATTTGTAGTATGATTGTCCCGCCACGGATGGTTGAATCCCGCAGATGATCTTCTGCGTTTGTAGAGAGATGGTAATTCAGCGGCATGTGACGACGGCGCTCCGTTGTGCTCAAGCGGTGAACTTTCCATGGGAGAGTAACCCGCCGGCGGTTGTAAAACCATCATGTCACGATCCTTTAACGTGTCACTGGGGGAATTGAGTGAAGGTACAGTGATAGGTGCAAGACGATGAAGTGATGGATGCGGTGGGGTCGTTATTCGTTCCACGGCTGCCTCTGAAGCGGAAGGCAACGGTTCATGATGTCGTTGCCATAAAGATGGAAGGTGAGTATCGGAGGGATTGGATGGATAAGAGGGAATGACAGCTCTAGGTTTATCAACAGTTAACAGATTTGACAAGCTTGACGATCCACTGGAGGCAGGCTTCACTATATTCGATCACATTAGCCACAGCTAAAACAAAGCAGAGCAACACGTTAAAATGACTTGATTTGAAATCTCACCTTCGGCTGCCTGCAATTTACATGGTCGTTCTTCAAGCGATGCATCGTGATCCGATCGTTGCCGCTCTCTTTGAAGTAAAGCTGCCTGCTTTTCCTTTTCTACCATAGCCAGCATATCGCTAAACTCTTGTATTGTCTATCACCCCACAAAAGATTGACCATCATCATCATCATCAGTGAGAAGGCTTCCTCATACTCCCATCATCGATGAAAATGCCCTACTTTTTGTTGCCTTGAAGAAATATTGATAAGACTGGTCGTTTCATGCCGCAATGCTTCGTATGCATCCGTTACGGTTCGCAGCTTTTCTTCGATCATGGTGATATGTTGGTACATGGCGTTCAAAGCATCATCTTCTGCACCACCATTCCCAAAAGACAATGGACGCGCATTGGCTGGTGAACTGGGTTTGCCACTTTTACGTTTTATATTTTGTAGATCGTCGATTGCGCCACGACGGAAATGCGGGTGTTTAAACTCCCATGTTTGTGTTTCCGTCGTCAAATTGGAATGGATCATGTCATTGACCTTGTGAAAGCCGTACACTATGTAGGGGTAAAAAAAAAAAAAAAAAAAAAAAAAAAAAAAAAAAACCAACCAACCCACAACAAATGGTGTCATTGCATTAGCATTTTTATTGCCTTTTTGATATTTTTATAATGCATCATAACAACTTACTGTTTAATTGTCGAACGAAACTTTGCCAGTTGTTGTGCTTGAAATACTGAGGTAGCACCACTCTGGAGAACACGGTGGGATTAGCCACACTGAATAAATCGCCATCTTCTGACCATGATATCAGATCCTGTATGGATGGATCTTCTACCATTCTGTTTAGCAAGAAAAGATAAAAAACCAGTGATCAGTGATTGCAAGTACTTTTTTTTTTCTATCAGAGGTTCCGAGCTTACTTGTATAGCTTATTCACAAAGGCGGCCTGTGTTTTCGTCGATCCCGGTTTGGACGACGAAGTGGATGTTTCGCTGGGGGATTTATTTTGCATATAGCTGTTGTATGAAGTGTGAACAAAGGCATTTTTCGAATCTGTATTCTCAAAGGCACTAAATTCACGGTTCAATCCATGAAGCTACGATGGTCGGATGCAACAGTGTTTATACCTCGCTACGTGGTTGCCGCCGCCCCTTTGGAAATTGGTGTGTTCTCTCGTGCCAATAATCTCGGTTGTACTGCTGTTGTTACTGTGGATACCATTATTGCCATCGAAACTATTATTGTCGTCGTTCATAATGCCACCATACGCACATTATTGGTATCGTGGGATAACGGGCGATAGAATAAATGATGACTGGAGCAATCAATGGGGTCAAAGAGAAGAGCGTTAAACGCCTCTTGGTTTTTTGGGGCCTTGGTGAGTGTTTTTTTTTTCCTTGATGCTAAGATATAGTTATCTGTGAGAAAACGTTCTCGAATATTCTTGGTAAAAGAAAGAAATCCCATAGAATATTCCAACGACGGTTACCTGATTCTTTGAATGAGACGCAGAGGTGAATGATATTTTTTTTTGCAAAGCGTGAATGGAAGCAGTAACAAGACCAATCAGAATGTATTGAAAATGTCGCGTTGGAAAATAAATGAGAAATGGAAAAACAATGTTCTCAATCAAAGGTGCAGCAGATGTCAGTCGGGCTGGTGCTGAAAAAAAAAAGATGGATAAAAGGTAAAAAGAACAAAAAATCAAGGGAGACTTTGAGGCTGTGACCACATGAAAAAAAAAAAAATCGCTTTATACGCGATGATGTCATAGTAGTGAACAGCTTTTTTTTTGCCCTTTTGCAATTAAAGGATGAAAACAGTTTGCATCGTGGAACAAGTGACAATGGCAGTAGAGGTGCCACCGTTGGAAAACATCATTGTTTGGGATTTTGGCACCACTTTTATTCCGTTCACTTTTTGCTTCCAGTCCCTCGTAATCACGTGATGAAGATCTGAATGTAATGTGCGTCCTCGTTTCCAAACAGACGTTTCCATCTAAATGTCCCTCCAATGCACTTAGCAGCTGCAAGCTTGATAAAGAAACGGAGTAGGCGTACATGTGTGAAGAAAAGGAAAAATCCGGGACAGCCTTGCCAGTAAAACATGAATACTTCCTAAGGGTTACTGAAAAACAGACAGAATCCAGTTAAAAATCTATCGATTTGACAGTGTTCACTCGAGTCGATAGTCTGTGGCTGCTTGTTCTGTTTTCACGGTCTTTGCCCGTCACCCGCATCTTTGGGACAAAATAGATAAACTTTTTTCGTCATCTTAGAGAGTTCGGAATCCTATATCGTTCTGGAAGATAATCGAAGCAACTCATGTGTAACGTACCACCGGAAGGAAGTGGCCTGGAAATTTATTTTTACACCAAACTCCCCTGTCGCAAAATAAAGCTTATTTAGCCATCGACAGGCGTGATTTTAATGACCTGCTTTAGCCATACGATCGTGTCCGAAGCACCTAATGGGGCTTTGCCGCAATTTACAGGGTAAATAGCTCCAGTCACTATTGTAAATTTGTCATCTGCTACTACGGTGCAAGGTTTGTGTTTTATGAGAGATTATGATTTACACTACAATACGGTATTCAGCTATATATAATACAAGTTCTATGCCTGTCGGTCTTGCATCATCAAGGTAAAAGCAAGAATACGTCCTATCACTTAAAATATATCATATTATACAGTCAAAACTCGGCTGCACCAGCTGTGGTTTTATATTCCAGAAAAAAGGCCTTGAATTGATGCTTGCGGTTGCATCATTTTCCGCTTACGGTATGTTCGTCCATAGGATAAGATAAATTTTCGTTGGACAGTTCTTCGAGTGATTTTCCTTTGGTCTCCGGAATGAGAAAAGAGGATAAAAGCCCAGTTAGCATAAAGAAGGCAAAAATTTGCAAAAGATGATCGATCCATGCATCGCGTCCTCCGATATCTTTGAGTAACCCGAACCCCAATTGAGCAACGATGGACCCAATTTTTCCCGAAGCAGCCGCTATACCATGCGCCGTGGACCGATATCGCGTCGGAAAACATTCTCCGGGAACAATAAAAGTGGTTGTGTTTGGACCCCAGTTGAAAAAAATTTGGGTCAAAGTATACAGAACAATAAACAGCACCGTCGAGGTCTCCAGAATCGGCTGATACGCAAAGCCCAGCACGATAAAGAAGAGTGTCAACATAATAAAACCCATGATCTGAATGGTTTTTCGACCCATTCTGTCAATGGTAAACACCGAGATCCAATAGCCAGGCACGGAGCCGAGTAGATTAATGATGATATTACCCACGCATGTACGAAATACAACACTTTTAAAAAGGAATAAAAGAAAACGTGTCAGTGCATCATAGCTTGGAAAGCGGGTGGAGAAGGGGCAATTCTTACTCGTAAGCGTCGTCACCTCCAGCAAAACCGATATTGCGCAAGATGATCGAATTGTTGAGACCAAGACCATACCACGCGACATCCAGTGCGAACCAGGAATAACTTGCGCCCAGCAGGATTTTGGCATTACGCCATTGACCAAAATATCTACGAAAATCGGCCCATGATGCCTTTGGCGAGGTGATGGTTCGGGCTACCACCATGTTATCGGTGTAATCTCCAGAGGAAGCGCCATGTTCGATGAACGCTTTAGCATCTTGGATTCCTTTTTGCACTCGTTGGGCTACGTCAATGGTGTATCGAGGCGTTTCCGGTATAGTGAGACGATAATATAAGGCGATAACGGCGGGGATGGCGCCCACACCAATGACAATACGCCATACGTAATCGAGATAACGTGGATCGGACCGGATGGCATGTTGGAAAGCTGCGGTTACAATGAGGCCGACAATACTGGCGGTCAACTGACCGATGCCTTGCATAGCGAATACTGCCGCCATCATTGCTCCTCGACGCTTGGTTGTAGCAAATTCCGAAGTAATAACAGAGGAAAGCGGGTAATCGCCACCGATGCCGACACCAAGAATGATGCGCCAGAAAGTGATGACTGCCCAAAACGAGGCGGCAGGACCACTGCCAGCGAGGGACTGTCCCAAGGTTGCAATGATGATGATGATCAATTCCACTCCATACATACGTTTTCGGCCCAGCCGATCGGCAAGATACCCAAAAAAGAGCTGACCAACTACCGTGCCAACAGAGCAGGAGACTTTAAGGGCCAAATCAATGTTATGAGGAACCCTGTTACCGGCATCTGACCAGTAGACGTAACCTATCATTGTCGAGATCAGGTTGATGGCAAATATATCATATGCGTCCGTAAAGAAACCAATGCCAGAAACAACGCAGGCCCGGATATGAAACCAGCCGAACTTTGCATTGTCAATCTGATAAATAGCCCAGTATGTGATTAAAGATATGCCTTTCCATGCATCTGAAGTGACAGATGATTTACCTCTTGCAGCGCTAGTTGACGTTGCTTATGAATGTCGAGGACGAAATATTCTTCAAAGGAGGAATCCGCTAGTACGCCGTTTGTCTGGTCATGCTCGGTATAAGAATTCATACTATAAAATCAAAGAAAACTAAAATTTCATCAAAGACATTATAGGAACTCAGTAAAAGAATATTACATTTATCCAACATTGTACCTTCTCGATATATAACATATACTCTGTGTCACCGTACGTTTTGCTCAGAAAAAAAAAAGCATAATCACCTATCAAACGACGCATGTGCGAGAATCATTAAAAGTGATGCATCGTGGTTTTTCCAACCGTACGATTGATAATCAACGTCCTTAATTGATTTTGTGTCTCCTCAGAAAACGTCCACAACCAACCAATCATATTTGAGACATTCATCATGCGTATGGTCATTTCCAGTTGGATTCGCGAGTAGAAATTGTATTTCCCGATCATCTTACTTTATGATTATAAACCTTTGTTGTGCCTCCAAGCTCGTACCATATATAACGTGAATTTCAACAGCCCATTCAATGGAAAGACGTATAAAGTCATTCAAACACCGGATAAGTGTAGAGTTCTCTTTTTAATAATGCCGCTAAACCGTCTACGATCCTCAGTGTACATTTATTGATCTTCAGGACAGCGCGCAGCAATATCTCAATTTCAGACACAGTATACGGGTCTCATTCGTCTTTAGATTGAGTCATGATTCCAACTGGAATAAATCCAGGACACCCTCTATGCAGTATCAAAAACAGTTTGGTGGTAAAAATACTTCCGTTCATGAATGAATCACGCTTTGGAATGAGAGAAAAGAATGAAATGATTACAGTATGGCAGCTTACTGTGTTCTTGAACAAGTGGTTAGAACTTGGGTGTATCATACAAGCTTGACATAATGTATGCACAGCCAGTGATCCAAGAAATCCCCCTATCAAACAGTAGGTGGAAGATAACCATGTAAAATGTACTCTCATTTCACAATTAATTATTTTCTGTTACAGAACAATCATATATTCATTTATTCATCGCAGCATTTAGCTTTTGTTGAAAGCTGGTCAAATGACTGTGCTGACTGCACGAACAACGGCTGGTGAAGGAAGTCAAAAAAAAAGTTGGCTCAATCACCGATCTATCCCGTTGATTGGATAGGTCCGACGTGATCCACACTACAATGAAAAATTGCAAAAAAGGAAATGGTTATTCTTACAGGCGATCCAGAGAGATTATTCTGTAATGCGCGTATTTAGGTCGATGTTTATAAGCCTAAATGGCTACAGGGGATCGAAACGTAGGCCATTCTCGGGTTGAAGATTTGATGGAAACATTGACTATAGTAAGGAAAAGGTGGGAGAGGCGGGTGGAGGTTCTGTTACGGGTTGGGTTCGATACGTGCCGTAGCCGCTAGACTTCGTAAGGAATCGATAAATGTCTCTGTGTGGCGGAAACAGCTGAAACCTTGTAAAGCTTCAAATTCGTCTTGGGTAATGTGGACTTGCTTTTGTGAAAGACGAGTGCCCAGATCTTGATTGGTACGGTGATTCTCGAACTCAGGAGACGTCACTTCTAATGGATCTGATAAGGGCGAAGCTAGGGATATAGGCGATACGAGGCCAGTAGAGGGGTGATGATGATGATGATGATGCGTAACCGGAGGTAACGAAAGCGACAACTGCTTCCCTCTAATGGCTTTGGAAACAGAGGCAACGGCAGAGGAAGAAGTCGAGGAAGAGACAGTAGGTAGTGAGGATAAAAGGGAGGATGTAGGCTTTTTGATGACTCGTTGTGAATGTGTTTGAGTATGCTGCATCATGTTATCGAAACGACTAAACATCCGAGAACATTCAGGCACAATACACCTGAATGGTTTCTTGAACGATGTGTGAGTCCAGGGGAATATTGATCTTTTTTTTGGGGGGTTTGCCACTTGTTTACCTCGCCTGTATGTTTGCTATATCCATGTCAAGGAATAAGACATTCAGTCACGGGCGGACAAGCAGTGGTGTAAAAAACCTCTTGAATGGGTGGATTGCTTACCGTGTGTGCCGTACTAGGTGTTCGCTTCGTGTGAACACCATTTGGCAAGCACCATATCCTGTACAACGGAAAATTCTTTTTCTGGGGTTCCGCGCTCTCTTATTGTTGTTACCGGATAAAGACATGGTGGAGAAAGAAACAAAAAAAGAGTGAAATAAGAAGGTTCAAAGTGTGAGAGAGAGATGTGAGTGAGAGCGGTAAGAAAAAGAAAAAAGGGAACACCCAAAGAGTACTGTGCGAGAAACAAGGAAAAAAAATAGAAGAGAGAGAGAGAAGAAGAATGACACTGTATTGAGTAAGTATATAAAGTATCAGACGATACGAAAAAAAAGGAGTTGAGCTTATTTGATGCGAGGCGTGGGTGAATCAAAATATCAAAGGGCGGGAACACTTTTTCAGGCACGCTGTCTGTAGGATCTTGTGCTGCTGCTCTTTCTTTCCCGTGGATTATTTTTTTCTTTCCAAATGACTTTTTACATCACATATTAAACTTCCATATCACCCATAATAAATGCATCGTGATGATGTGGTCGTCGACTGTAGGATTCGTCGGCACACACAATACAGGAGAAAAAAACTTAATCATCGTTCATCTTTTTACCCAAGATCACACAAACATAAAATCATACCTTGTTAAATCCTCATCATCATCTTCGGAATCAAACCCATCCAGATCTTCATCGTCTCCTGGTGCATTCATACTGTGAAAGGTACGAGATGTAAATGAAAAGGGAGTTTTAAGGTGGAGTAGCTGAGATCATTTTTCCTCATACCTTTGACTTTTGACGGAGAAAAAAACCATTCGTTTCAGTTTCCGATTAAAGAAGAAATAGTTCATGGACCATCTGCAAAAAAAGGAAACATGAGAATATTTGCCATCGCCGAGGTACATACAAATATCCTACTTACAAAAATCCATCTTCTTCATTCATCGGATCATCATCGCTGTCCGGATTGTAACTGTAAACGTCACAGTCGTTTAATTCCACCAACTCGTCAAGGATATCCCACATTCTAAAGCCATCAGCCAAAAAAACAAAAAAAGGAGAACAGCGCATGGGCCACGATCAGTCTATGGCATGACACAAAAAACCCAATTTTTTTTTGAACCACCTCCTTTTGTTATACCTGTATCGATTCACAATCACATCGTTTCCCAAATTAAATAGAGTGGTATTAACGGAGTTGATCACTAGTTCCACGGACGGCTGCTTGTTGAACTGGTCCGGTCGCACATCGCTAAAGTCATGTTCTGGGAAAGAAGCATTAAGAGTGGCCAGTAGGTAAAAAAAGGTTTTGCGCGGAGTAGTTTCGTCCAGTCTTCCAAACGGTGAAATGAGGTGTTGCATCGGATCATCGGGCGATATTGAACCAATAGTCAGGTCCACACTGTATTTACTTTCAAGTTGTTTGAATAGCTTTTTATCCGAACCGGCCGATTTACCTAACACACAGGCAATGAGTGAGTGGTCTTGCTCTCTCTTACCATGTCCTTTTTATGCAAAAAAACCAAGCATGGTCATGGGGACAGGAGAAACATCACTTACAAGAATAAGCTTCTATACGTCCAGTCAATATTGCTTCCGGGGTTTCCCACCGAAAGGCTGTATTTAGTACGTCGAGGGAATCGATTTCAAGAAACTTCATGATGAGGAAAAAAAGTGGATTGAGGAAAGGAGTAGTACAAAGAAAAGTGTATAAGCAGAGAGATTAAGGGAGGTTGGGGTGGGGGTGGGGGTGGAGGGAAAGAGAGGAGATAAGTGTTGGCCAAAACTCCGAGGCCCAGAGTGTGTGAGTGACAGAGCCCTACCCGAGAATTCAGGAAACAGAAGTCAGGTGACAATACACAAAAAGAGGGAAATTTTTATTGATGGGCGGAAATCCGAAATCCTTTGGTTTTGTTTCGTTGGTCAAGTCTCATGCGCATGAAATTTCTATCTGGTTTTCTCTTTTCCTTTAATGAAATTCCTAAATATGCTTGGATCAGCTTGCTTTTTTTCCCTTTAATCTTCAAGCTGACATCGTTTGGTGATGGACTTGCTTACCATTCCAAAGGAGATTCTTTTTCACATCCTGGGCTTTCTGGATCATCATGATATCTTGACCGTCTTGTCACTCTCGTCGTCATTGACCCATTTGTACAACGATGAGGACTTTTGGCACGCATTGGTCTTGACCCACAACATCACTTATCGTATAGACAATACCACTTGGCGGGACTTGTACACATCAAATGAAACTCTGAAAATGTGTCCGCACCTGCAACTCTCACATCGTGACAACCTGCAAAGGCAGCCAAAGCGGCAATGGGACGAGGACACTGATCGTTTGCTGTGCCTAGAGCCATCCTGCTGCTCAGAACTTGGAAACGCCGCTGAAAGCTCGTACTACAGTAACCGAAATCACGACGCATTGCACCATCGAATTGCACTAAAATTAGATCAATGCCAGTTTTTGACCGTGTGGTGCTCAGCTTGTCAAACCTGTGTAAGGACTCTATATAAATCTACTAAACCATCTAACGACCATGCTAACGGGTTTTCCTTTTTGCTTTCAATGATGCTATTCTAGCTTGGCAAAACCAAGACCGAGCAATATCTCGTTCATCAAATCATCCAGTCACTGCCATTTCTGGACGATCCGACATTTGTACGACGGAGGAAGGAGTTTGAAATTCGGTTGTTGATGGCGAATGGCACTTACATCATCGACAGAGCATGGTTTCTTGCATGGACTGCATACTTGAGAGGTATTGTTTAGAAAAAAAAAACAGAATGGATGACTGCTGAGTCAGTTTGTCTTATTTGAGGGAGCTTGAATTGTTTTTAGACGCCAACAACGAATATCCCGGAGTGCTGGACAATTCCAAGTTGTATCGAGAAGATGGAAGATTGAGATCGGATATCAAATTGGGAGAACACTTTGAGCTGATTGGACAACAAGCATTATCTTACATCATTCGCGTTTATAGACTGGTGGGAAATGACCCCGTGTCATCACGTAAGGGGGAAAAAAAACCGTCTTTGACGGGTCCAATCTAATATCTTTTTTGCATTAGTGGAATTACAACATCAAGCAGAATACTGCCAAGTCTATCATTCTCTCCTATTACGCCAACAAATGCTGTATCATCGACGTTATCGAGGACACCCGATTCTTGTTCTTTCTGAATAAGAAAAAGTCGTATCTCGTCCATGGATTGTTCCTTCAGTTTTGCCCATCCATTGTCATGCATTTTAGAGGACGAAGAATATTGAATAGAAGCTGCGGCAAATACGCGGCCATTTTGAAAGTATCGTTCGATAGTTCAAATACCTTAAAAAATATAGAAGTCATTTTCGGCACAATATTTCATTTCACCACATCCCAAAAGAAAGCCCAATGAACTAAGTCCTTGGCGGGTCAATGTCTGGTATTGTAGTTCCGCTTTTGGCACGAAATGTCTGTTTTCTGGACGTTTCCGCAGTCTTTATTTTTTAACAAGCCGTACACCCGCTGTGCAATGGATGCCGCCTGCCACCGGAGGCCGCCCTCTTACATTGAGCGACTTTCGTCAGACAAAAAGCCTAACGCATACACGGTATAACCTGGACGAGAACTCTTGACGGACTTTGGTATATTAATGACAACCTTATGGCATACGTTGCAACGTGAGTTGTTTCTGAACACGCGCAGGGCAGCACTGATTGACCCCCTCAGTTCCATCCCGCCCAGGCTATGATCGATCTAGAAAGATGAAAAGAGAAATACAAAAGTGTGGGTATGTTGGGTATTTAAAAAAAAAAAATGAGTTAGTAAGCTCTTTGATTGATTCAAATTTCGTCAAGATATTTTAGCTTTGTTATTTGAGTTTTTCAATACCCATTGATCGCTTGACATGACTTGGATTATATGTCATTGATTTTTTTGAATTAGTATACGTTCATTACATCATAGCAATGGACTTGCCTTTGAACCAAATGGTGTACCGGAGAAAAAAAGATGAATACGGACCACAGGTAAGCTTCTTCTTCGATGCGGTAAATAAAATCGCTTCCAGGGACAGTTAAGCGATGGATCGGTGGTGTCAGCTTGAGCAGGCAAAAAATATTGACGTGACCAGAAGTGACGGTAATTTTAAATATCGAAAAGAAGAAAGAAAAAAAAAGTACATGATGATAAAAAAAAATGGTCGCGTTAGTAAATACCGCCTAAAAAACCCTGTGGGGAAAAAAGAGGAAAAGACTGCGAAAAGAATATGTACATGAAACAGAAAATACAAAAAAATACAAACTATAAACTATAAACTACAATTACAATAATCGGGAAGACATCTCGAATACCATATCATGAGAAGCAATCCAAAGGAGAGGACGCGTTTTCTGATGAAAAAGAGAGTCACACCACCCACGATAGCCTTTGACGTCATCCGGTAACGCCAGATGGATGGATGGATGGCGAGAGAAATTCAAGTTATAGCATCCAGAACTTGTTAGGCGAAAAGAAAACGGAAACCGGAAGCTGGAAGAAGGATGGAAGTAAAGGAGAGGTAAGTCTGTTTTGCCGGAGCAAAATCGATGGTAGGCCACTCGACGCTTACCTTTTTGAGGATGGTAGTCGATTTAACCAAGTTAGATACACGGGATAAGAATGGTCTGGATGATGGATGCGGATAGGATCTTGATACAATGATAGTGAGGGTTTATCAAGCAAACAGAAAGAGACAGAGAAAATCAAAAGAAAAAAGATAAGATTGAAGACCAAAATATATGGTTTTCCATGGATGAAACAATAGTCATCCCAGTGATGCATGAATTCATAGATCGAAGCACGCCTGCTTATGTATTATTCGATTCATTGAAAATTGAAAGAGAATGAAAGGACATATACAGTATAACTGACAAAAAAAACAAATTGAATGATGCTACAGAAGAACGCCAGTCGTATCATCAACCACTTTTCTTCAAAAAGAGCTCTACTCACATTTTTATTCGAAAGACGACGATGCTCTGTTTGACCACAACTGGTGCAAACGGCATCTTGCTGCTAATTGTTTCGCCTATTATCGTGAAAGTGGGCAGCGAGGCATGGTTGAAAGATAAAAAAAAAGGTTTAACAGGTCCTGATAACTTGGTGTAGATCATGTGATTTACAAAATCGCTGATTTCCCAAAGATTCTATTTTTCGCTGGTTGACAAAAGGTGACAAAAGGAGACATCACACATTAACGAAAGCAACTTGTCATGGTCCCTTCCAGAGCCCCGAGCTCTAATTCACTTCCAACGCACGAACGTAACTTGAAAGCTTACGAGAAATTTGCACAAAAATACGGAGTTTGTCCAGCCTTTCCAATCACAGTGCCTAAATTGCTCAAGTTCATCAAAATCAAGAGTCAGACCAACAGCTATCGTTCCGTACAATGGTTAATGACCGGACTTCAGCTACATCCAACCCACAGTCCCAGCTGGTTTAACGATGTGGGTCATCATGCTTCGGTGTTAGAACTCCTTGCAGACATTCGACGCACGGAACAACAGTTGGGCGCTCCTCGTTCGAGGAAAACGCTTGGCGCCAATACAACCATGGCACCGAGTTGGGCAAATGGCCACGCATGTCACGTTGTGCAAGGACCTAAAGCCAAAGGTATTATATGCTTCTGCTTTTTGATTCAATTATTACGCTTGGTTGCCGATTCAATTTTTTTTTCTTATTAGGATTTGTCGTCTGCGACAGTGCCTCGCCTCCCGACCTGAAGACGATCAAACCTTCCACCACCGTGTCACCTTTACGGCGTTCACGGAAACTGACGGGAGCTACTCTTCTGACCAAACCGGTTGTGGATCTGTCTCCTTCTAATAGCACGGAACCAATAGGTCTCAAGACACAACGTGTGCGATTCCCGAAAACCACCACCGTATCTATTGTTCTTGAACCCTAATCAAGGACTTCTCTGTACATTTATACCAGTAACTTTCCATTTAATTTTTTCTTTTTATCAACGACCTATTGTGTCCTTCGAAATTTACAAATTTACAGCTATCCATTTATGCCCCTGTGTAACTCGCCACGAATTGATCGACAGCTGGAGGCATGATTCTGTATTGTCCCTCAAGTACATGTTCCGATCGCATCAGTAACGCTTTGTAGTTTTCGTACAGTTGCGGCAGGTCCTTTCAAATCCGCATTTCATGTTAGCAACGTATCCCAAAATCTATTTAACCATTGCTTTTTTCTTCTTACCTTGTCATCTTTGCGCCCCTGAATAAATATTTGGTCTGCCCAATCAGCGATCGTCGCCACTTGTTCACCCAACGGCACCAGGTTCTTGGGATCGTTGAAATATTCTCCCAGTAACCACGACATATTCAGATGGACTTTGCTGTCCCATGCCACGGCTTGCAGTAAAAACTCTTCCACCACCATTCGCCGCCATCGACGATCCGCCACACATTCTAACAGATGTCGTTTCGCCAATATGTTGACCAAGGTTCGGAAGAAGCTCAGGTACGTCTCTACATGCATGATATTGATAGCGGATGTGTCGTCTTGCGTAGGCAATGTTTCAAGAATGAATGGCAAACAACGTCCCAAGATGGCCACATCGCCTTCGTATGTGCGGTCCAACACGTAATGCACAAAAATTTTTCGCGCCGTTTCGCTCTTTTTCAAAAGCGCACGGACCACTTCGGCGTCCTTGTCCTCCATCACCCCCATATTGGCGTCGTCTTCTTCCACAATAATAGCACACATCGCGTTCCAGAATTTGTCTTTGAGATCTCGATCCATCTTTGGGATTTTGGACTTGGTGGCAATGGCATCTGGCGCATGCTCAGCCAGATTCAGCAGTTTTGCATTGTAATTGATGGATTCTTCCAGATTACCGGGAGCCTACCATTTTTTTAAGACATCTCTTCGATTCCAGCCATCTAATCAATTGCAACACTTACGCCTTCATCCACACTATTGCGAAGCCATTTCACAATGCAGACGGATAAAAAGTTGGCAATGACCGGATCCATTAGCACCATTGCATAATCACTAAATTCGGCCCGTGAGACACATGGTTTCATTTTGTCGCCAAGCAAGTGATTCCACATACCCATACAGAGGTTGTCCATTCCGTACATCATCAAAGCATTCTTTGATTTTTCCAATAATGGCTTCATCCATATTTTGATTGCGAACACATGTATCCAAAGACCAGATTAAGCGATGACACTGATCGAGTTCGTAGATCTACAAGCCATGATACAAGATGATGTTACAACTTTGGGCGGGCTGATTCGCATCTTCAATGCAACGTTTATGGATTTTTACCTCTGCAACATCCTGTTCATGGAACTTCATCAGAATATCCACTCGTAACGAACACAGACTGGGATAAGGCGTATTGACAAAGACGTCACGAATCATATCCAGGAACATGAGGTAGAGTTTCGGATCACCGCCGATAATTTGTAGTAATTTAGCAACCAAAGGATGTGAACGTCTAAAATAGAGAAAAAAATAGAGCGTCAGTATACAAGCGACCCGTTCAAAAAGATCGGCTGTGCTGTAGTTACCTGATTTCGATGACTTCTTGGTAGCTGTCCGGCTTCAAATTCATGGCGAGGGCTTGTAACGTGTCGTCATGATGATATTCATTTAAAATGCTCATCATCTGCTGCTGGAAGAAACCTTCATCTTGTTTCCAAATACGTTGTTTGATGTTCAAAGGGCATTGCTAATAATTCGTTTTCCATCAATTAAAACTGTCATATTCATTTTCCAGAGAAAGTATTATTTATACGGACCTCGAACACGGTGAGATTGGCTTTGAGTTGTTCGAGTGTATCGTCAGTAATATGTTTTTCGAATTTCTCCATAAGTGCCATTGGGATAGGTTGCATGGCGGGGTTGTTGATGTAAGGGAAGGTACGGTCAAAGATATCATAAAAGCTAATCGTACGTGAGTAAGCAAGGATTTAGAGGTTATGTTGAATCGGCCACACTCACTGTTCAAGAGCAAAGCTAGGATCGCGTATTCTCGCTACAACGGCATTATGAAGGATAGCAAGACATTTTGCGTGGATCTCTCGACGACTGTAGCCGCATAAATCCAGCAAAGGATATATCGCTTCGATACCAGGAAGATCTAGACCGTAATCTCGCTGAATGCCACGAATGGCTTCCAAAGGATCCCCCGATTGCGATAAAAGGCCCTTGATTTCTTCGTCTGCAGGTCCAATTAGAATCTTTTTCTCACTCATTTTGCGGATACCAGATCTGTGCTTGTGCAAACAGGTGGAGAGCCTTTTTTTCTTTTTTGGCTCTCCCCTTTTTTTCATCACCGCCTCGAAGCCGAATTTCAAGTCACAGTTGCCCAATTCGGGTTTGCAAGGTCATATGATTAACACTCCGCAATCATAGTCGACACAGTTGATCGAAAAAAAGCATAGCCAAATTTAGCCGATGATCTCGAATATTTTCTCATATGGTCATGCTAATGATAGCTGGTTGCAGCACAAATTTGGTCTTTTTAATGACGAGCCTCAGGATATTGTCACAATCGTTCTATATATCCCTGTTATAGAAGCTTTCTAATATATATTTTGTGTTGCTGGGTAGGATTTGTTATGGAGTGGTTTATTAACTTAGACTTGAACTATTTCGTAGCGCTAATAGCCAATGCAGTGCATATTGAAGAAAAAAAGTGCTGAAATGTATCATAGAATGAAAAAAAGAGGGAGAGAAAAAAAAAGGTATATACTAACGGAAATAAGTTAGCGATTATGTAGAGACAATTGGCTTTCTACCATGGAGATGAGTCGTGCAGAATAGGCATCCAGCATATTGGTGGTTTTGATCTCTTCCGCAGTAAGCAGTTTCTCTGGTCTAATCACTTTGGCCATTTTTTGCGTAATTTCAGCCACTTTCCTTTCAATAGATTCTATCAGTTTTTCATCCTTAGATTCGGCCGGACCGCTCAATAAGTTGCTGTAGAAATCAAGCACGCTGTCCAGTAAGATAGCTGCACCGTCAAGATCCGAGAGAATGGCTTTGGCTTGATCATCCTTGGGTCCTTCTTGGGGGGACTTTGGCTCATCGATGGGTGAGACTTTGGTTTCATCTTTTATCTCTGTCGATGTCGACGTTGGGTTGGTGGGGTTGGGTTCATCGGCACAGGATCGCGGATGACTGGTGATAGGTGGTATAATGGGTATCGTAGGAATCATCAATCGGTTCGCTGGGTCGTCCAGTAACCCTTGTGCGATATCGTCAAATTGATCAAGAGCCGCATCCAAAGGCACCTTGGAGGAGCTCTTACGCTCTCCCAAGGAAGATAAGAAACGTGCAGTAAAACTTTGTCGTTTTCTCGCCTTTTCCAACTTTTTCTGCAATTCTCGTAGAGCCAATGTATCTTTACACGTTTTGTCCAGCTCACATTGGGACGATAACTGATCCGCATCATGATGTCCGCCACTGTCACCTTTGCCGTCGCTGAATGGATGATTTCTGCGCAATGGCAGCGTCATGGAGGTAGTCCGACTCAACGAAGTCATTATGCGAGGCGCGTTTCTTGATGATATGGATTCAATGATGGCTTCATCCTCATTGGAATCACTTTCCTGTTCTTCTATTGCAGCGTCAACCAACCCGTCGGCCTCCAGTTCACATGCAGGCGATTTGCGCCCGTACATCGTGTTATCGCCCTCGCCCTCGCCCTCGCCCTCGCCACTCTCCGTCCCGATCGTGACTTCCTCGTTATGCGTTGACACTTCAAAAGGCGCTCCAATCTGATCTTGCTCAGGAGGCGACGTGATGAAAATAATTTCTTCTTCTTCATCATCAGCATCCAGTTCATCCGCATCCTCATCTTCGTTTTCCGCTTCGGCCTCGGCCGGATCGTCATCCTCTTCGTCACGATCTCGTTCTTCGTCTCGATCATCTTCATGTTCGGTCGCCGAGTTCTTGGAAGAATCAGAGGTACTTTGTTGTTCCACTTTGGGTGCAGTTAAAACGGGCATGCTCAGCTTTTTTACCACCGGTTTTTTGGACGGAAGAGGGATTTCAGGCGATTTTACTGAACTGCGACCGCTGTCCGTTACTTCGGAGGAGTCTCCTGACAGATCCGAACCCGAGTCGCTCGCTCTTCGCTGAAGAGGTGATAATACACGTTTTGGTGTGGGATCCTCTGGTTGCGTTAACCGAAAACGACCTTCTCTGGAAGGTTCACCTGAGGAGGAAGAAGAAGAATGGTCTTTTCGATACAACGCATCCCGTGACATTTGTCGACGAGTCGCTGGATGGAGTCGAGATGGAGGAGGAGGTCGAGAGGTCAGGTATGTTGTTGTTGCTGTTGCGCCTCCCATTCGACTGTTGGGTGGTGAATGGAATGTGGATGGAATGGACAAACGTTCGCGGCCCGAGGTTGGAATGCCGTTGTAAAGTCGTTCGAGTTTTCCTTGTTTATCAGGCGTCTTTCGTCCGCTCAGATTGCCTGCAGAATCCTTTCTCGAAGTGATGGGATTGCCCCTGTTCTGAGTCGGTTTTATAGGAGGATCCGCAAATGTGATTCTTGTTTGTGAAGATGGCGCTGTCCCTGCAGAAACCGGCAATGAAGGACTGGTCACCCCATCGGGTGATTGAACGACCGGTGGTGAACTGTCCGGACGATTGGGGGCTTGCTGTGGCAATCCATTGACGTTACTGCCTTCATGACGATTACGACGCTGTCCAAACCGTTTGTAAAGGTCATCGTATTTGTGCTCGGCGGGAGAGACGGAAGAAAATGTTTTGCGTTCGCCTTGTCGGATCATCTGTGACAGACTAGGGGTCGGGCGAATCATGGCCGCTGTAGACACGCGTCGCAACCGTGGTTTGCCTGCTCCGCCAAACAGCATGGCACGCTTGTCATCCGGCAGTCCTTCATCGGATTTCATGTAAACTTTGTCCGTCACTGCTCCCAAGGCTGCCGCTTGCTTTAGTTTGAATTCACGCTCATTGGCCCGCGCTTTGGATCGCGCCACAATGTCTTGACCGACTTTCCAAACAAAGACGGTGCCGTCCGAGCAAGTACTGAGGATACGCAGGTCGTCCGTGGCGGTTCGAATGAATTTCACGCAAGTGATCAGTTCGGCGTGCGCACAAGCCTTTTCGATGCAGGTACTGTTGGTGAGATCAAATAACCGCAGACATCGGTCAGAACCGCTTGTCACGGCAAAGGTCCCGGAAAACGGGTCAATGTCGATGTTAATTAGACTGCCTCCTGAATTTTCTGACGACGTGCTTTTGGCGATCTCTTCGGGAGTTTCGGGTTTACAGGTTCGGAACGGTTTGCCGGATTCCACGTTGAAAAGGTACAGCCGACGTTCGCCCGTCACCGTCGCAATATACCGAGCGTGCAGATCCAATGCCATGTCGAATACCGTGCTCCGCCCAGAGTAATTATGATACGTAGTGTAAGGGGAAGAGGGTGGCTTTACGGCCCGGGATCGAAATATCACCCCTTTATCCGCACCGCAGCTAATTAGCTTTTCGGCTCCGTTGGCAAATCTGACGGCCGTGATGGAAGACGAATGGTCATCCAAACTTTGCACCAGTTGAAAATCCGTGCTTACATCAAAGATATGGATGAATCGATCTCGACTTGCAGTAGCAATAAGATGAGGTATATCTAACCCAAGTTGAATTTATCGACTGGAGAAATCAGATTATGCTCAAAAAAGATGCTCTGATGGGCGACACCCATTTGCTAACAATACGTATGACAAACCGGTGCGGCATCGAGTCATTTTGCCACAATAAAAACATGCGACTTACCCGGTTGATCAAGATTGGTAATGTCAATGGACAAGATTTCCGAGTCATGCGCTTCTTGATATGTGATCTGATCCCAAGTATCTGTGTGATGAACGCGAAGATTGCCATTCCGATCGCCGGTGGCCAGAAGCTGTCCGTCGTTGCTCATTTTGAGGGACCGAATACCGAAATCAGGATACTGATCCTCCGCGAGTTCTAGCCCATCAATTACATTCTGCTTTTTAAAGTGATGGACCCCTTTCTGACTCGGCACCTACCGACATCGCGTTTCAATTTAGCAAACTCGGCGGCGTCCGGATCAACGTACAACATCTTGATAAGCTCGCGTGAATAGATATTTTTTCGATGGAGAGGCGCACTGTTTGTATTGCTCGAGGTTGGGCTGGGTTTATCGATGGCAGGAGGGGACAACGGAGAGCTGGAGTGGGAAGCAAATGGCGATAATGAAGAAGAGGAAGCCACCATCGATGGCTGATCCAAGTTCCAGAAACGCACCGTACCGTCGCTGGAATAGGTAGCAAACGAAAAAGGGGGTATCTGAGAGGTGCCATGCGTTATCATGGGGCATGGCTATATTTTTGGAAATAATACATAGAGATCATGGATCAGTTCATGTGTAAAACGAAAAAAGGTTCCATATCGCTATAATTAAGGTACCTCCACGCCCCAGATACAGTCACTGTGCGAAATGAAGCTGCGGTATTTTCCAATCTTTTTCAGTTCTTTGACATCCCATACGTACAAACTACGATCGGAATAAACCACGGTGATCTTTCCGGTTCGTTCGTCCAAGGCAACAGCAAAGGCATCTGGATAATGAGTGGTTTTATCGGATCGAATCATGTCGGGTGAACTGATCGCGCTAATATCCACACCTAATGGATGCGGTTTCGGAAGCATGCCACAGTATTTCAATGTCAAGGGTTCGAATAACCTTATGAAAAGGCATATTAGACGGAGGGTCGTTGGCATTCAGATGTGATTCACGGCAAATCAAAACTCACCTGATGATGCCTTCTGCACATGCGCATACGATATAGGTCGACGTCACGGAAATAGAGTAAGCTGATTTTACCTGTGATATAGACATCCGTTTTCCTTCAAGATTTAGCTTCCCTCGGTTTCCATTCCTTCGTCATTTGATTGGACGACATTATTACCTGCAAATCCACCCATTTATCAATCACTCGGCCCTCTTTAAACATGCATAGAATCCCATTGTCGGTCAAAAAGTAAACGCGTTCGGATTTGCCTCGATCACAACCAACATCCACAAAATTGCTTTCTCTTAGAGCGCCGAGAATCCCGGATCTTCCGTCAAGCACTTGTGTTTCCCTTGATGCCAAATTGCCCTAAGCCCACGTGAGCAAGACAAATGATAATGCGTACACTCTTAAAAGTTGACAAGAGACGTCCTTTTTGCTGGAGCCCACTTACTCGCTTGGGGAGGCGTCCACGTGCATCCAAATACCAAAACTTGACATGCCGAAGACCTGCAGTGACAAAGTAGGTGCCGTCTTGGGAGAATGACAATGCGTTGACTTTGCTCGTGACTTTATTGCCAGCTAATTTGATACCTTTTCGCCAATGCCATACGTAGAGATATCCATCATGCTATACAACCCAATAAAAAAATCATTAATTCATTCTACTCTGGGAGCCCAGTAAAAAACCGACGGTTTTACCTGAAACCCGATGGAGACCAGATATCGCATATTTGGTGCAAAAGCCAGCGATAGGATACCAAATTTATGAGCTCGACATTCGTGCATCAGCTGTTTTTCTTTGACATTCCAGATTAAAATACGAGGTTGGTGGCCCATCTACGACAAGAAAACAAAAAGGGCATTCAGATTTAACCGTTGTCACAGATGAGTAGGACCAAAACATTCATTCTTTCACAGTCATGGCAACAGAAGAAAAAAAGAGGTACCTCGCCTGCGGCCAGATAATTACCGTCTGGCGAAAATGCGAGGCAGCTAATGGGTTTTGCGCGAGCGCTTGCTGATGATGTTCTCTTGTCGTCTGCCTCTCGAGGGGAAGGGATGGTGGGTGTGATGAAATCATTGGTACCTGATCCCAAAGGCGAGACAAGCAACGGTTGTCCCACATGATTTCCATGGGAGGGGGCGTTGGTTGCATTATTGGCGACAGTGGCTGGAGATGAATTATGCGGTGGATAAAGAAATCCCACTTGCTTGTTGCGTTTGTGATTATATAGTACAATGACAGCTCCGGCCGCATAAGCGATCAGATCTTGCGATTCGGCTGTCGCCAATATATTAGACGAAGCTGTCGTCAGACCCAGCACACGCTCTAATTTTAACTAACATATTTTTTTCACATCAGCAAACCGATCTGCCGGAAAATGACAAATGTGGAAAATAATAAAAAAAACATCCACCCCTGGTTTTTCTTTTTCCTTTCTTTTCATCCCAATTTGAGCGTGCGTCTATTTCTCTTCGTGCACTGCTATCTTTGTCTTTTCTTATGAAGCGTTTCACGAGGATGAAGGAAGAAAAAAAAAGAAGAAAAAGGCGATGTTACGAGCATATATTTACGTTGGATAAAGGTCGAGACGGGTCCTTTGGTTTCCTGCGAAGGCCCGGTCCGGCGGGATGGTTTGACGTGGGGTTGGCATTGGCAAAGTTGAGTTGATGAGGCAATAATGCCGTGGATTGAGATGGCGGCGGAGCAACACTTCCGGAATTAACTGGAAAATGAGGCTCCATGAAAAAAAACAACAGTGAGCGAAAATGAGAGTGGATAAAAGAAGAAAAAAGAGACGGTGAGACGGGTGGTCAAAGTTGCATACAGGGAAGCTGTAAGAACAGTCACCTTTCCCTTTTGGTGCCCCTTCCATGTTTGTCTGGCTCTTTTCCCAACTGAGTGCAGAAATTTTTCCACCTTGTTCTCCGCGTCTTCTTTCTTCTATGCACCCATTGACCTTCATTTTTATACTTGCAAAGTAACGCACCCAAACACCGTTGATGCTTCTTGCAACCCTCCATTGACCTCCCATTAACCGTTGTTTTCTATAGCATATTTGTGAGCATCGCATATGCTGCAAAACTCCAAGGCGCTATTACGACCAATGGTATCCTTACAGGTATTTTGACCCGCCTTTCCTTTTTCCTCCTTATTGGCCCGTCCTTAAACATCCTATTGCAACAGATTTAGACAAATTAAACTCGGCTACTCGGGTCATCTTGAACGGAGGCCAGTATTCTGCATTTCTTCGACGGGACGGTCAATTTTCACTGTAAGCGTCTCAAGCAAACCTCATCACCAAACGAATCGATTAGACTCAGTCGTCATCATGTAGAGATCACGTCGCTCCCGGCTCTTATTTATTGGAAGTGCAAAATATCGACTATGTATTTCCTCGGGTAAAATTGCGTTCCCTATTGATTTTTAATTTGAATCATCTCCACTGACACGGTTTGTTAGTTACGCGTGGACGTGAGTGACGATAACTCTATCAAAGCCGCATTTACAGGCATCGGTGTGGGATGGGATAATACGGGCTATTCGGTGAATCATCCATTTGATTTAAAAGCAAAATCCAAGGCTGAGTATTTCATGGTAATTCAATATGGATTCAATGGGATGCGAAAAGGCGTAGCAAAAGTGCTGACGGATCTGTCTGTAGGAGCGACAAGCTTTCAACGTGTTGGGCATGTTCAAAAACCCCATGTTCTTGATGCTCGGTGTGAGTGGTGTCATCATGTTTGCTATGCCAAAGCTGATGGCCAATATGGGTGAGTGTGCTTCATCAAAAGCGTAATTGGGGTGAAACAGGACGAAATTTACACAACGCATGGCTTGTTAGATCCTGAAACCATGAAGGAAATGGCTCAATCGCAATCCGATGCGCAAAAGATGCTCTCCGATATGCCCAACCTTTCAAAGATGTTTGGTGCAAGTCCAAATCCGAGTCAAGATAAACCCTCCCGAACATAAACCGTGTTCAAAAATCCCATTAGCAGTCCTCATTCTCGTTCAACGAACAAGTCACCGTAAAAATACAGATACAGTTCATTTTGCTTTTTTTTTTTTTGTTTTCGTTCGCCTGCTGTCACTTATCAACATAAGTATTATGTATCAGCACCCACCAATGGAAGGCGTTGCGTTATACCACTGCATGGCTGTGTTGCCATATCTCTACATATTGTGATCCGGGCAATCGGAGTAAGGAGCTTGTTCATCGTCATATTCTCGAGCGCTTCATTGTTCTCGGGGAATTTGCAGTTGATAGTCCCAAAGTTTGATGCGAGTTGTTATGATATGATGTGATGTGATACGAAAACAAACAGAATTCGAAGCGTCAAGATATGTAAAACTATAGTATTTTGCTATTCAAAATGCGAGTATTTTTCCATTATCCTTATTTAAGAAGAATGAAGCATTTGAATATGATGGAACTCGACATGATGGTGCTCTGGTCATAAAGTTCATCTTCCTATTCGTCATCTTATCCTCCGTGTACCGCGCGCCATATATAAGTTTTTTGACGACAAAGAAAGATCCAATTCTGTATAATACAGAAAGACAAGGAACTAGTGTTTATATGGATTTGGTAGCCTTTTATGATTACATTCACACGGGTGTGTATATCCTGTTCCATTGCAATACTGATGGATGCTTGCAAGATGGTGTGCATTTCCCGACTGCCAATGGGATTTGAGAAAATGCTCTTCCGTTTCAATCCGCAATTCCCCGCATTCCTTATTCAGTTGGCTAAACTCCGTCCAAGTGACACGAGCATCCATCAGAAAACAAGATGCCGCTGAAGCGATCCAGCTGAAAGCGCTGTGTATCAGACTATATATTTGAGATAGTTTGTGACAATTGCTATAGCCTTAACATTATATAAAGGCAGAGTTGTCACTACGCGACATTACACCACAAGATAATGTCAACCCAGATGCAGTGGTGCCTCTCCAAAAAACATCATCAGTTTCGATAAAAGCAAACAGTGAATTCGTTTTTTGAACAAGGGATGAGAAGAACAATGTATTGTAAAACATGAGATATATATTTTTTATACAACGTATATAGAGTCGTAAGTGTATGAAGTTGTGCCCTTTTTTTTTCTTTCTTGTTATTTATTCCTTCTTCTTTTGCTTTTGTGCCAAAGTGGGAGACATGAAAGCTCCAGGAGGACCTCCAGCCGGCAAGATGTGTTGCGAAGGAGGCGGAGGGGGTGCCTGCATAGCTGGTATTGGGGACGTGTGAGGTTGGAAGTGGTGGGAAGGAGAAGCTTGGACGTCGGCAGCAAAGGTAGGTTGAGGGACGGCGGTTGCACGATAATTCACGCTGGCATCCAAAGCGCGTGGATCCGCGGGAGGGGTGGGTAAAGAAGGCGTGTGAAAGAATCCCTTGGATTGAGAATGGGGTTCATATAACCGGGTACCGGCGTTTTGAACCTGAACGCATACTTCCTTTAATCCATCGATGTGACTCATAAGCAATTCCGAAACTTTGCGTCGGATTTGTTGGGTATCGACGCCGTCCCTGACTTGAACATGCAACGATCCTACCATGGTTTCTGCTTCATTGGGCCAGAAACGAGGCATTTTGATATCGACAATACCGTCCATCGTTTTGAGTTCGTCCAAAGTGCCCTGCACCTGATTGACTACCGAGTCATCCAATTCAAGCATCAAAACAGCCGCCGATTGACGAATCAAAGGAATCACAGACAACACGATCAGAATGGCGATAAACAGCGATGCAATAGGGTCAAAACCAGTCCATCCGAACCATTGAATCAACAGTGTCGAGATAATCACACCCACGGATCCCAATGTATCGGCCATGATGTGCAGAAATACACCTAAAAGCGAAAAGCAACGTAAATCCTTGTTCCCCCTTTTTTTTTTCCAACCTCTCTTTTTTTATTACCTTGCATATTGGCGCTGTGTCCGTGGCCGTGGCCGTGTCCATGGTCGTGTCCATGGCTGTGACCATGACCGTGATCGTGTCCATGACTATGTCCGTGTGCGTGTCCATGGTTGAAAGCAAAGATACCGACCAAATTGACGATGAGACCGACAAAACTGACCAGCAGCAGACGTTGCGTATTCATCTCTGGAGGATGAAGCAATCGCTGAATGGCCTCCATAACAATGGACACGGAGATAAGTACCAAAAATACACCGTTAAAGTACGCTGCTACTGTCTCGATACGGTTATATCTATCCATCCAGGCAAATCGAGTTGATAAGAAAATGAGGAACACGGATTTTTTGCAAGTCGCGATACGTTACCCATAAGAATACTTTTGATTGGACGGCCACTTGCTCATGACGGAAGCAAACAGACCTACGCCGAGAGCCAAACAATCAAAGAACATATGGATGGCTGTTTTTCAAAGTTTGGTTTGGCAAGTTAAGAGATGGACCGACAAGACATGACAAGCATTGACTGTGCTCATAAATTTACCATCTGAAATGAGACCGAGAGAGTTTGTCCATACACCATAGACAAGTTGAACAAACATATACGATAGATTGAGTAACAAAAAGTAAAAGATTTGTTTCGAGTCGTTGTTATCGAGAATGATGCTCAGAGAATGCTTCAAGAATCCGAGAACACTCGTGGACGCTGTGTTAAAGGCGAGCGTTTTGCCATACCCCAACTCTGCCGACTCAACATGCGTCGGCAAGTCAAGCACCGACGAAGAAAACATGGGAAAAAGCAAAAACCAAAAGGCAAATAAAGAGGCTTAAAAAAGGTAAAAGAAGAGGTTACAAAAGGGGCAAAAGAAAAAAAAAAAAAAAGGTCTGTATCTGAAAGACCAACTTTAATGGATTTTCGCAAAGGTGGTGACAATTTGGAAGGCCGCACTTTCGGGTCCCAGAGGAGCATTGCCGGGACGATCTGAAATCACCACTTGATAGCCAGCTTCTTTGGCAGCTTGGATTTCTACATTTCCATGTTAATCATAAAAGCAAGGGTTAAACAAATTATCTGCAGAGGTTTAACTTGCCTTTGATGTTATCGGATACGAACAAGATGCGTTGAGGATCGGTTTCGCCAATTTCTTGGGCAATGGCTTTGTAGGATTGGACTTCGGTTTTTAATCCTACTGTGGTGTCAAAGTAACCGGAAAAGTACTACATGATTTTGAATCAGACCAACGGTATGTATATTTATCGCATCCGGATCGTGGTACTTACTTTTGACAAATCACCTTTGGTGGAATGGCCGACAAGCAACTTTTGCGCAGGCACGCTGCCTGAGGAGTAAATGTAGATCTTTTTCGAGGTCAACCATCGATCCAAGGCAGGAACAACATCGTCATAGATTCTAAACGCTGTATCAGCACCATGGACCCATTCCATCGGTTATCTTTTTGAAATACAATACATACTCTCCACGTAATTCCCCCGACTTGTATCCTTCTCTCCACATGAATCCTTGAAAAGCCTTCAGGGCTCCAATTTTTCGATCCATTGCCATTTGCCACTGAATGTTTTTCTTGACAGCATCTTTTACTTCAGCCGCCGAACTATTCAACACCTTGCATCAACATCACACAAGAATTACAGTGGATTGGCAGGTGAAATAAAATACCTTTTCTCCTCGGTTGGAATCTCAACAGCGGCTGGCGAAACCTTGTTCTGCACGTCCTGGTGAGCCTATAAAAAGTCGATCCGGTCAGAGCCTTGCGTGGACGTTTAGATGTTCCGCAAGAAAATCGTACCTGCTCGCGCAACAACTGAATATACTCTTTCAAATCGTCCGATCCCCAAGTACGATCGAGAAATGCATCTAATCCACGCGTGACATACGGAAACTGTGAAGGGATCGAGTGTTGAGTGTGGTGAGCACGGTGTAACCACAAATAGAAAAAACAAAACATACCAGAACTTCCTTCACAAAAGTAATGGGGGTAATGGTGCCTTCAATATCAAGGACAACACTATTGTATTCAGTCGACGCCATGGCGATGTTTCGTTCTTCAAGGCTTCCTATTTCCCTTTCCTGCTGTGATTGACGAAAATTTTCTGTCTCCCTGCGGATTTTCAATTTTTCTCTTTACCCAATGAAATCCTCACAGGCAAATCCAGTGGAAAATTGCCTGCTGTTGCAGTATGGAGGCCATCGATCGTCATCAAGCACATATTACAAGTGAACCTTCACAATATAATCCAGCCGGTCATGTTGTAATTTTTGATCTAGGATCTTGAAAAACAATCAATTCATTCCGTGTTTAACGGTAGACAGGCAACACTGACACTTGCTTTATTATATACAACTCTATGTTTTGCAACCGTTTGCGCTGTCAACAATCCACTCCGAGGGTTTCTTCATGTACCTTTCTTTTCCTTGGAAACCACGTGCCCAATCTGTACAGTGAGTCTTAATATTAGCTTTGAGTTGCGTCAAAGCAGGATGGATGGAATCGCCATCCTTCAGCTGTCTGTGCACATGCTCCTTCAATAGGTTCATCGCAAGACCGGCATAGTGAATTATTCAGTTGGTGATAGTGGCGCTTGCAATAAGGAGCATTGTCAAAAACGTAAAACGTGTTGCCCGGAAACGGTTGATGGCATGTCTAAAAATAACTCGAGTTAATTTTTTTTTATCCAAATGTATTCAATATCAGTGGTTAAATTTAGTTACATGACATCCAAAGCATTCGACGTGCCATTTTCCTTGCAAGCTGCCATCCACTGCCGAAATGACTTGGGAGTTCAGAGGTTGCTGACACGCCCGACATGGAGGAAGATAAAGTTTTCGATAATCATGGCGACAAAATACGTTACCCTGGTGTTCCTTGAAGCCACGATGACTGACAGGTTCCGAACAATGGTGGCACTTTAGATGACCAGGGTGATACAATTTTCCGAGCGCTTTGATGGGCGTGGTGCCTGCCGTAATAGGTCGGTCACTGGCAGCCAAAAGCTCTAATAAGTCTCACGTTGCTGTTGGTTTTTCCTATAATTCAAGGATTTATTATCCCTGGATTCACGTACCACGCAGCACATACGTCTCGCTTTTTTACGACTTGATAGTCTCGTTCGCAGTAAAGCTTGCCGTTATGGAAAAAACATGCTTGTTGGACGTCCAAAGCTGCTCGGCATAAATGGCAATTGAAGCATGCTGGGTGATAGTGCTTTAACATTGACCGATTATAAGCGGACACCAGAAACCGTTAGACTCCGACTCATCAAGAATGTCCAGACCAATCGAGAATTTTTACCTTGTCGTCTTTGGCAATCACTTCCTCTTTTGAATCCACCAACTCATTACAGACATTGCAGGTGGGCTCTTGGCCAAAAGTGGGGGTTAGATCTTCAGCTGACAAGCTTTTCATGATATCTGCCATGAGTGTATCTAATTCTTTGTCTTGATGCGGACTGGGCGAGGACGATATGTCGTGACTTGGTTCTACTGATTGCTGTGCAGGGTCTTGTCGCTGTATCGATCTATTACAGTTCCCATGAAGCTTTGGGCAAGCGTAGAAGCTGATGCATCGTATGACTTACGGCTGCTGTGGGAAATGCGATGCAGGTGGTGCTGGTGAAGTGCTGTTCTTTCGTAAAGAGTCGTAATACTGCGAGGAAGACATCTGTGAAATCGAATTGGTCATGATGGGGTCGAATTTATCTACAGGGATCGAGAAAGTGGATGAGATGAATGGCCAATTGATCAGTATATCAATAAAACGGAAAAGAAATCTAAACATTGCCGCCAGAGATGACAATACGCCAGTAGCGAGATCGGTCTCTCTTTTGGGTTACCTTTGGTGGATACATGCGGAAACAAGGGAAAGGATGGAAGTGGTGGAAGGTTGGAGCATATATGATCGGACAGTCTTCGAATATGAACATCCTCCCCGCAATCCGAGCATTTGACTGTAGGTAAAATCCGTGAAATACGTTCACTGGCAAGCATAGGTTATGGCTGATAATATTACAGTATAGAATGTGAAAAGAAGCAAAAATTGACACGCGAGGAAAAACAGCAAGACCAGTAAATAAAGCGCTTCATAAATGGACGTCAAGCATGTGTTGAAAAAGCAATTTCCTGTTTAGTTTAAAGCACAGACTTCCGATGTTCGAGACGAGCGGACAGAAAGCGATTGCGGGAAGAGGTTCATCTTTTTGATCTTAAAAAGGAAGATCCGAACGCTTGGAAACCTACATCTTCCGATACATTTAATTAAGGCTATTTAAACCATTGCCAATCTTGCCATTCCGGGTAAACAGCGTTAATGATGGACCTCTGGACCAAAGCGTCTATTCCCTGAGCGTCTGTAAACCCAACGCTACAGCCTTGTATAGACGATTCGGAGAGATCGGCTACCAGTGACAAAAAGAAAGTGCGAGATGGAAGGACCATACTGCAAGTAGCAAAGACAGGTATGTTGCCTACGTACTTTTGGACAGGTGCCATTGATCCTTCGCTTAAGCTATTTACTTTAGGATAAATCCATCAGTCGTTGCAAAAGAGTGATTTGATAAAGAATTCCAGCAAATAAGAAACCTTGTGGAAACCAGGGTGAAAAAATTGTATGGATATGAGATATTTTCTTTTTTGCTTTTTTTTTGAATCTATGAATTACTCGTTGCAAGCCTTTTTCTTAAGCGCGTATTTTTTGATGCGTATATTCCAGAAGAAATCGACAAAATCGAATGAAGAAAGAATGGTTAAAGAAATGAAAAGCGCTCTCGTGCTCGCTTGCTTGCTTAAATGCATAATCTGTAACTGACATAGCGACCGGCTGTTTCACTCTCTCTCAAGATTTTCACAACCTAAAAAAGCATGCAGTCGTCAGATTTTCCTTTCCCGCTTCTCATCAAAATGTCAGCTATTGTTTACCTGTCCTCGCTTTAATCCGTAGTATCTCGCAACAGGATCCGAATGTTGAATGCGTGGCAATTGTGTATCCTTCAAACGGCTAAAAGGACAACCATTAGCCATCCGTCATTCTGTTTCCCTTTCTTGTCCCTCACTGTATTTTCTTTTTTTTTTCCTACTTACTATCGTTGAAGCAAAGTAGCCTTTTCTTCGCTAGTTAACACTTCATGCTTAGGCACCAGCACATGGTGGGTAATATTGACCAACAGTTCGTTTTCTTGGAACGATTCCAAGGTATGTTTCGAGGGCAACGATTGAATGACCTATATACCATCCATGAGAACTCCACTCCCATCCCCATTGTCTCACTTTTTCCACGCACCTTGTTGGCAGAAGAAGTCATGCTCTTTTGGTAAATGCAAATGCCTTTGGGAATCTGCTGTTGTGCCATACGTTCAACAAACCTAAAGGACAAGCGTGAAAGGTGTGAGTATATCGAGCATCGATGAATCAGTGGCTGAAATGACATACACTCTCAATGGCTTCACACCGACTGAAGCATCCTTGGGAAAGAAGACGAGCAACTGATCAGTGGGGTCGTCCTTTTTCTGAACAACAAATGTCAAATGATCGCGACTGGACAGAGAGGGTTGATCGTGAGTCAGTTGAGATCGGTGAATAAGGTCTTTTTAATCATTTTCGAGGGAGCTTACTCAACGTCACCCGAGGGAGCAAAAGTGCGCTTGAAAGTTTCGAGTTCCATGTCAAGTTCGGATTGGGAGACAAGGTAACCCTACAATCGAGTTTCATCGATACCATGACGAAAACAAAACACATTAGTGTTATTAAATTCGCTGCTGTAATGGGGTCTTGTTTTTTTCCAGTTGATAATTACTCGATCGTGCACCATTTGATGGGCAGTTCGGAACACTCTCCATAATCTCGTTACTTCGCTTCGGCTGCTGGCGTCCATTATTATATTATGAGAAAAATAAAGGTTGTGCACCCTCTTGTCCGCTTTTTTCTGGAATGGACCTTTCAATTTTTTTTTTTCTTCAGTGAATAAATGTTGTGCGGTAGCCGAAAAGTTTTTAGCCAATCATTTCCTATCAATTCAGTCGGACGTCCAATAACTAGCGCGTCATTTTTGGAGCAGCGGCTCAGTGCAAGCTGTGTGCTGCCAAAATCTGCCACCTTGATATTGTTATTTTTCCATATCTGATCAAATGATGCATAATTACTTGAAATTTCTGTATAAACCATAAATCTGAATAAGACATCTGCTACCGTTGTTACAAGCAGGCGCCACCCATTGGAGGAGCCGGTCATGGCAATAGTTTTCACAACTGATAAAGGGCTATCGTTGTCTGGCGACATAATTGAAAGAAGCTTGAATCGCCAAATTTTCAAATTAAAGAGTAAGCCGTTAAATGTTCCATCATAATTTCCAGACGATACAAGTTATGTACTAGGGAAGAGCAATTTGTGCCAAAACTTCTACCTTATATTTTCAACTCAGTGGTAAAGAAGATGAATTCCACCAGATACGAAATTTGTAGCAAACGCTCGGTTACAGTAAGTGGATTCAAGTACTCTTTATAACACGAGGTCATCTTCATAGAAAAAACAGGGTAGTATATTATACTGCACCAAGCCATATGCCAAAGAGAACTGATCTGGTCTATACGAATAACGTTCAATATGACGAGACGAAATTTGTCGACCCAAACAACATCAATATGTAAAATATTCATAATTGCGTCAGAACGAAAGCGTCAGCTTGAATGTACCTAGTGTTCACGTTTTTCAAAAGGGGCCAATGATGCCTTCAAGCCAATTCTCTACAGCAGAAATGTCATAATTTATCCGTGCAATATCATAGGCCTATGCATCAGGTCAATTGGGTCTCCGACGAGAAAGCAATGACCCATTCACGCAGTGTCCAGGAACTGTTGTTCAATTGTGTTATATATTTTATGCGGCTTTCAACACTGGTGCGACCGACATTGGGCATCATTTTCGTTGTCTTGACATGCCTCGAAGCATTGGGACTTTATTGGTTCCTCAAAGGATTCCTCTTGACCCGTCAAACTCTGGATCTTCGAGGTCATCGTTACGATCCTTGGGAACGCCTTAATATCCGCTATAATGATACCGACACCGTCAGTGCAGATACGCTGAGAAGCGGCTCAGTGCCTGCAAAGCCTCCTTTTCAACGTACCGTCATCGTGCTCATTGACGCGCTGCGATTCGACTTTATTCTCAACATGACCGACATCACAGGTCCCCGCTACTATCTCAATCAGCTACCAGTGATTCAACAGACGCTACAGACGCATCCGACTTCATCGTTACTTTTTCAATTCCGAGCCGACCCGCCGACCACAACCATGCAACGTGTGAAAGGCCTGATGACGGGATCGCTTCCCACCTTTATCGACGCCGGAGCCAATTTTGCCACGTCATCTGTGGGCGAAGATCACTTGTTATACCACCTTCATCAACGCTACAAAGACATTTATTTCATGGGTGATGATACCTGGGTCAATTTGTTTCCAGAGGTGTTTGATCGCCCTGATCGTACCTTTGACAGCGACAGCTTCAAAATGTTTGACCTGCATACAGTGGACAATAACATTCTTTCCCATCTTTGGCCCTTGATGGAAGGCGACACATCGTGGGATTTGGCCATCGCCCATTTCTTGGGCGTCGATCACTGCGGTCATACCTATGGCCCGTCGCACCCTAATATGGCCAAGAAATTGACGCAAATGAATGGCGTCCTGGAACGACTCATGACGCATATCGACAATGAAACGCTCCTAGTGGTCATGGGCGATCACGGCATGTCGGTAGAAGGGGATCACGGCGGTGAAAGTGTGGAAGAATTGATGAGTGGATTATTTCTGTATTCGGGACGTGATTTGACCATGGCACGCGAAACAGGAGGCCAGCCTACTTATTACGCCATCCTTTCCCAACGTATTCATCAGCAACGGGCCGACATTCTGGGATTGGATTTTGATGCGATATCACAGCGATTACTGTACCCTGCGAATGCGTCGCAATACCCGGTGGTCTCTCAGATCCATCTGGTTCCGACCTTGTCTTATCTTCTTGGCGTGCCCATCTCCTTTGGTAACTTGGGAGCCATCATTCCCGAGCTGTTGTACCCATCCGACTCCACCGACCGTCTGCGGACTTTGTTGCATTTCGTGGAACAGTTTCGTATCAATGCATTGCAAGTATATGACTACTTGCATTATTATTACGATCATACGGCCCATCCTGGATTTGCCCCTTCAAAGTTACAAACGAGTTTGGAAAACATGTTCGCAGCGGACGACATAATGACCCAGCTCTCCAGCAACCCTGTGTTCAAAGCGGCCCTTGACGGTGAAGCGATAGACGAAGCGAGCCGAATGGATCTGACAAGGCAATTGGAACAGGCTATTCTGTCGTACAATGCATTTTTACTGCACATCATCAAATACTGCGGAATGATTTGGGCTCAGTTCGATGTAGGCTGCATGACGGTGGGAATCGTTGTCCTGATCCTCAGTACCTGCGCGGCGATCTGGTTACTGTATCGTCCTCAAGCGACACTTAGACAGGTCGCTGTGACAGGTTTCAGCAGTTTCTGCTTTGTGCTGACTCTGGTCGGTTTTCGGTACAGCTTTCTGTATACAACACTGCGCGACTATGGATGGTTTGAAAAAATGCAGTTATTCGACTGGCTGGGAGCGGCATTGGCGGTGACCGCCGCCACCGTAATGTTCACTTTACGTTATCGGCAATCGGTTCAGTTTGCCACAGATCTGTGGCATCGGTGGGATTGGCCCATCGTCTTGGTGACAGTGCTATGCAACGCATTGACCCTGGGATCCAACAGCTTTGTCATTTGGGAAGATCGTGGCATGCGGTTTGTCACCGTGACACTGTGCGTGTGGTGGGCAGTACGAAGCGTGTTCAACGATACCAAACTTCGATCCCTCATGCCGCCACTCTTGACCGCTCTATGGATACGCATAACAAGCATGACTGGACAATGTCGCGAAGAGCAATTCCCTTATTGCGATTACATTCACAACGGTTATCTTTCTCTGGGGCACTCCATGGATATTCGAGCACAACTGCCAACCCTCTCGTTCATTTTAGTCTGCGTGTTACAAGTGGTTTATGCACTACCTCGACTGTTCCAGCGACAGCTGAAAGGTCGTGTTTCCAGTCTGATCTTGATGATGTACCGATGTTCTCTTGTAATCGTCCTGCTTCATACGGTAGTTGACATTTACGACAGTTCTCAAGCCACGACCGAAGCCCCCGACTCTTCCTCGCTGTCCGCACTCTTCAACCAATGGGTCCAAGTATATCTGCCACGGGTGGTCTATGTCAACTCTATTGCGAGTATGGGCATTTGCTTGTACGAGTCAAGGTCGTCGCGATCAGGGGCAAAGCATCATTCAAATCGCGATGTCAGTTGGGTTCTTTTGTTCGCATGGAGTGTCACGTTGGCAATGCTGCAAAGGCCGCTGGGAGCCTGTATTGTTCTCGGCGTACCTTACATTGTGTCCCTGTTAACTCGTGGAACCCGGTCGACACTGCTCATTCGACTGCTGCTGCTCCATTACCTTGGACAGCACTTGTTTTTCGTTACATCGCATCAATCGACGTTGACTTCCTTGCCTTGGAAAGCAGCATTTGTTGGTTTTGACGATATGAATTACTACTGCGGTGCCACGCTGGTCATTTTATCGACATTGGCGGGTTTCTTGCTTTCATGGTTAGGCTGGGCGGTTCTTCTTGCAACAGAAACTACAACAACCACGCCCGACAGGAAATGCGATCAGCAAGACGTCCCTCGGTGTCTCTTTCTCCTAGTACTCGCGCAGTCCATCCCAACTTTCTTATCGTCCATTTTTGTCCTCATTTTGCGCCGCCACCTAATGACATGGAAAATCTTTGCACCCCGTTTCTTACTACAAGCCATGCTATCCATTGGATCCCATTTGGCGTCTGTATTTATAAAATCACTACTATAAACTTTTCAATTTCATAGAATTTTTTTGTACACATACTTTTCTTTATCATCTTGTACGCTTATGCCCCGGTTTCTCTATACAAAAAAATTAAATAATAGCGTTACGCAACAGACAATGGAAAATTATATAAAAAAGAAAAACGCAAATACATAGGGATGTTTCCGTTTTCATTCTTCTGACATCAATTCGTAGCGAGAACACTTGTAATTTGCAATATCTTAAGGGCGCTGCATGAAATACATTAAGTCAGTTGTTGAAGATGCAATTGTTACACAACACGATAGTTCCTCCCAAAAATTTTCGATAGAGTGAAATGGTCTCCTTGCCGATCCCTTGCCTAGGTCCCACTGTCAGTTTTGCGTCGAGGGCAAAGAAGGAAAAAAAATTAGTGGAGATTCTAGCTTTTTCATCGCTCTCCTGATCGTCTCCTTTTTTCCACTGATTTGCTTTGCCATGTCTTCGTAATCGTTTACTTGGTCATTTTTCGTCTCATTTTGTATCAAGCATACTTCATCACCGCTTCATCTCTTTTATTTATATACCTATAATGATTACTTGGATTCCTTTTCTTCGTCCGTCATCTCCTCTCACCACGCCATTCTGGGAACGCAACGAGTGGTTTCGACGTCACGGTTACCAACGTCCCTGGGATACCTACCTTGTACTGCAGTGGATCTGTTCGTTTGCGCTAGATCTTGTCTTTTTTAAATTCTTGGTTGTTTTTGTAACGGATGTCGATGCGAAAGAAACAAAGTATGTGCTGCATCACTGGGATGCGCAAGAAAGGCAAGACACCGATCAACCGTGGAATCTGCAGGGCCTGTGGAACGGTCACATCATGGTTTTTATCAGTGTAGCCATCAAAGCACTGAGTATTATTACATCTTTTGTATCCACAGAAGATCCAGTAGTAGCCAACCAACGACATCAAGTCCCACGATCAAAGACGTACGTACGACGATATGGTACTCCAGTCATTGACAGTTTTACCGGTGTATGCGGTATTTGTCGCATCAAAGTGTAAGCCCGAGCATCCGTAATCATGAAATAGATAGATCGTATCCTAATTGTCTCCTTATTTGTGTGTGTGTGTGTGTGTGTTTCTCCAAAACAGAGATCAAACAACCCGGCATTGCAAATTATGTAACAAATGCGTGGGTGGCATGGATCATCACTGCAAATGGCTCAACTGCTGTATCGGACAAACAAATTACAAGTAAGCTTAGCGTAAAGCTTCCCTCCCTTTCTTGGTTTTTCTACGGTGTAGGTTCACATCGCTAATTATCCCCGAGATAGACTTTTCATGGCATTGGTATCCATTGCATTTGTCGCTTTATTATGGTATACGACCCTGACGCTGTACGTCGTCTATCTTTCCTTTTATCATCGCGATGTCTTTATGAGTCACGGTAAGCCCAGTCAGTCATGGTTTGGGGGCTGCAGAATTATATTGCTTGAAACAATCTACTCATACGCGTTTGGAGATAGTCCTACAATTGCACGGTGAAAGTGTAAACAATGCAAGTGAAACAGTGGATTCCATGTCTCGATTATGTTATGTTTACATCGCCTTGGCGATCATCATTGCCATATTTGCAATCACCGCCTGGTTGGCCATGACACGGTTGCTCGCCTTTCATGTGCGCCTCAGTGAGTAGTCTTTTTATCTTTATAAATGGCATCCTGATCAGCTGATGGATCCGAGCGCTAACGGAAATACTTAGGTTTCCTCAATATGACCACTATTGAATATATCAATCATCCTAGTCGTCAAACATCGTTATTTGATGATTCGGATGACTCGGACGACGAAGACGAGGAAAGCGACTTTGACCGGTGGGGTAACGATACCCTGTATACCGATGACACCAATGCGTGGCATCGTCCATGGTCGCCGTCCCTGATGGAAGGGCCGCCATCCGCGGGTCAGCAGATGATGCTTTCCTTGTCAAACTATTTATGGCATCCTTGGCGGATGCTTTCGCGATACCTTATTCCTGGATACCGGTATCGCGTATTGAGTCGAAAACGAAAAAGGTCCAAATGGTGGCGGTGGTTATATTACGCTCAACGACCGAGATCACGGCATAACCGTCGACTCCGACCCGAAGGGATGGATCGGGTGGATATGCAAGAAATTTTGGCCACCAAGACCATTCGACCGACCGTTGTGTTGGATGAGGATGGGCCGAATTACGACGATGACATGGGCCTGGATATGTCGATTCTCGACGAAAAGTATGTTCCTAGGTCTGTGACACCACCGCTCAAACCGCGCAGCAAAGCGGCACGATTACTGGATATATCGGATGAAGAAGCGATACGTTACGGACAACAGCGCAACAGTCGAAGCCATGAATGCGAAACAAGTCAGACCGATCCACGTGGGGTCACGCTCGGCGATGAAAGACATTTGTGAACCCGTTCTTAAACCGGAAAAAAAGAACCCCCCAAATAAAAGGTTAGGGTGTGTATGTTTGTTGTGATGTGTGTAGTGTGTCTCCTCATCTGTTACAATAAAGCTGGATACCACATCATAATAATAAAAAGAAGAAATAGTTCGTCGTCTCACTTTTGTTTAAACCTAAAAAGACACGCTTCTCAGTAGGCTGGGTGAACTCCGTGTCATTCACTCGTTTACTGTAGGTTGACCTCAAGTCATGGCAAAATTCATGCAAAAAGGGGAAATTAGTATGAAACGCGGCGCAAAAAAGAAAAACAACAAGTCCCCGTCAGTGAAAGGGTATGATTCATGACATATCAATGGATGCGCATGTATATATACATTTATATCTATTTACCATGGTCTGTTTGGATGACAAGTATTTGTACTGTATATCAAGTGCTTGAATGTTTCCCTTTCGTTTTACAACATTTTTTTTTCTTTGTTCCTTTCCCTTGTATTACTTTTTTGTTTTTGTTTCTTCCTTTTTTTGTTCCATTTTTTTCCAGTTTCTACATTGTCTTGCATGGCTTCTCTCACAATTCATCTCGATAACCATCAGATTATATTAACGGAGCAATCGACATGCATGATATCAGGGTCGCTGCGGATCCACGCCGATCATCTTCACGGTCGTCCCTGCCATGCCAAACTTCAACTACTCGGTCAGGAACGTGTACGGAACGACATTCACAGTTTACTGGATACCACATACACAGTTGCCCGAAATAGCACGGATTTCATTCAAGAGCCAAACGGCGTTTTCATTCTTCCCTTCTCATTTCATATTGCATCGGATCTGCCGGTCTCGTTTCAGAGCACCATTTACGACACCCTCGCCTACATAGATTATACATTAACAGCCACCGTACGCTTGGCACGCCAAGAAACTTTAAGGGCCATTCAAAACTTGGAATTATACAACTCATTCTATCCCGCACCACCGTTTCGATTATATTGGGGCACGTCGAAACAGTGGCCAAAGTGGCGTTACGAAGTCGAAGTCCCTCACACCATTGCTTATCCGCAACGAGCTATGTTAAATGTTCGTGTGTTATCCCCCTCATCCATGAAACGATCCTCACCCTTTCGTAATAATCATCACCTCGAAACATGTCTTATTGGGTGTCAACTGTTTGAATCGATACGAATAGGGTGAGTAAGAACTAAGCTCTTGTTACCAAAACAATAATAATATAAAGGAAATGTAAGAAAGAACAAAGTGAAAAAAGGGAAACTAAAGAAAAAACAATTTTTTTACAACTTGATCTAGACAAGAAAAAGAGTATGAACAGCGGCCGCTCATGACGTTTACACACATGCTTACTTGGCCTTCCCATTCATGGTCATTTCCGTGTCAATTGCCGCTGGAATTCGAGGAACCACCCAAACCCAACTTGTCGACTCGTTTGATGGAGGTAGTACATCGTCTGCGTGTCACCATCATTTTCTCCAATCCTCTTGGTGTGACGGATCAAGTGCAGATGGAATTCCCCATCATTGTGCTTTCTGTTGCTTCAACTACTCGATCTCGATCCAATACAGCCAACAGCGATCACGATAGTGCCTTGAGTTTAACAAATTCATGCTATTCAGACTCCATCTCCGACAAAGAACCTTCTCATGCGACATAACCACTTCCCCTATGGTTTCATCCCTTGCTTTTTTTTGTACCTTATTTGCCATCTGTTGCTGTTTTTGATTGCTTCTCCGCCATTCTTTTTCTGTCAAAATTCGCTAATTCCTGCCTTTTTGCCCTCATTTTCTTTTTTTTCTTCCACTCTCTTTCCCTTCGCCATTATTGTTTTTGGACATGATGTGTGAGAAAAATAACAAAGACGTAACAAATAATACATACACACACACACACACACACACACACACAACGAAACAAACAAAAAGGAAACTGCGCGCCACTCTGTGTTCAAAATCATCTATTTGTTTGATTGCTCTGAAAGTAACTAACATATGGATACTGTACTTTTATCAAAAGACGATGGATAAAAATTACTCCTGGATGCTGATATCTACTGGATATACAGCTGCTACGTAAAATGCGGGAGATGCTGGGGTAGGCGGTGATTCTGTCAAAGTTGACCACAAAAAAAAAAAAAAAGAAGGGGGGGAGGAACACTGTAGACGAGTCAACCGATGTCTATCAGTGCAATCAGTGTTATCTATTCAGGTCTATAGACCGTGCTGAATTGCATGTGCATGAATTTTATGACTTTTCTTGGCCAGTTATCGCAGATAAACATCTTGGCCACCTGACGTAAAAATAAGCAACTAAAAATTCGAACGATGAGCTATGTATTAGAGTTCGATATGACAGAATACCCTGGCAAATTACAACATGGCGTACAACACTATAGCATCATGTATTCTAACGGGTAAGAAAAGAGTCGGTCCTACACATTCAGCCTTACCTTTGAATGAGGAATTAAAAAAAAACGATATCGTTGATCGGCTGGCAAGTGTGAGGAATCTTAAGAGATGCGAGAGATCCGAGGAGGGATCCGTTAAGGGATCTTTGAGGGGTACAAGAGCGTGAGAGATTCGCTGAGGGACAGCACTGATTGGCTGGCAAGTGAGAAGGATCGATTGTGCGATGCGGTTGGCATGGCTGCATAACAGGTCACTCGAACCTGTATGTTTGCCCTAGCAAATTTTTTTGTAATCCCCGATAAATTTGTTGACTTCCCTAATGTCTTTTTTCATCTTTCAGTTCATTTTTCTCGAGAAATGAGGAAATAATAATAAAATAAATTGCAAGGAAGCAACAATTATGACTTGATCCTTTATTGGTAGGAGTGAGGTGGATCTTCTCATATTACTTTGGCCTTGCAGAATGCCTGCGTAATCCTGGTGGGAAAATGCGCTGAAACTGACGACTTTGTTCATCAAAAAGAAGAGGCCATCTTCATGACGATGACTTCTATTTTCAATAAAGTGTATAATACGAGTTGAAATATAGTTTAACTAGCCATGCATTACGTCTGTACCAAAGTTATGTGCACCTGTGTATCCCATCAGCCAACACAAGGACACTTGAGAATAAAGATCTCTCTCTAACATTATCTGAGACCTACTTCATGCAGCTATTTCATGCGATGAGTCCACCCTCTTTTATCAATGGATAACTATGAAGTGAAGCGATGCGCGCGTCTTTTTCCTGCTTCATTATTAGACCATAAAGATTTTAGCTACAGCACGAGGGATCGCCTCTTTCTCCATGTCTATAAAAGACGACGCATCTTCCACCCATTTCTTTTTTCTTTTCCTCGCAAAATCATCCATCGCGCCATATACTTTTTTATTGCTTATTCTCATCAACATTGCTCAAATCAACTAACCTGTACGTATACTCATGATGACTACAACTGTGCTATCAAACGCTTGAACCTCCAGAAATAGCTTGCGCGCCGAAAACGGTTTTTTTTGACGGTAACAATGGAATTTTTTTGAAAGGTATATATTTGTGCTCAAGTGCCCTTTCTTATTTGAACTTTATGCCGAATCACTCACTTGTTGAGTGTGCTTCTATAGTTTAAATAACTGAATGAACAAAGCCCATGCCTTGGCGGTGTGCGGTGGCGGCTCCCGCAATGCGGTGACAACAGTTTTTTTGTAAGTGAAAACAAGGAAGAGTAAGTGTGGCTTGTCTAATGCATCCATCTTTTTTTTTGTATGTCTTTGTCTTTTGGTTTCTCTCTTATTGATTACTTAAAACAACATTACCTTGCCTCATTTACAAAAAAAAAAAAAAAATTGATTTGTGAAATTTTTACCCAGATTTTTTTCAATTAAACTGTATATGGAGATTGTAACTATCCTTGATGCACTGCACCTGTGCCTGCAAGAAAACAGAAGGACATATCCGTGTTTTAACCGCTGCAATTGTATCCGCAAGGCCTGTGCAGTACGACAGTTTCTGAATAGCTAAATCTACAAACAAGATCCGAATGGCAGGAACCGATTAGCTTTTCCGCTTGCTGTATGCAAGGAATAACAGTACAGCGTCCATTTACCGGTACATCACGTCCATGATGGTCCCCGACTGATGTTTTTACTTAAAGAATATCGTGGCCACCACATCGTAACAGTCGAAACGACGACATTCTGTCTCACCTTCTGTAGGACAAATGTCTACAAGAAAGGCACTTCTGCTCCGCCGAAAAGCCTCTGTGACAGGCCTACCGTCCCTCATGCATGCCGTATCTCAATAAGACCGTAGGAGCGCCATGTTCAAATAATGATAGCTGACTTGTTGGGTACTTTTCGGCACATCATGTGTGCGTCTCCTAGTTCCGCGGAGTATCCTCTGTATTTCCTTGGAGAAGATGAGTTCACAAGAAATAAAAGCCATTCATGTAACAAAATGATAGATGATATTTAATTAAAAAGCCGTTCAGCAATCTCAAAGAGCCCCCGTTGTCCATTATCTTTTTTATAAATTTGGACTTCACTGTTGTCATCAAACGCCACTCCCCCACATGTGCCACGAACAGTACCATCGGCTTTTGTTAATCCTACAACCGCAACAGATTCTGGACCATTTGCTCCTGAAGGGTCGCGATCATCAGAAGCCACTACCGCCACTCCAGCCATGGATGAGTATGTAGACAATAGTGCAATCACGAGGCAGATTCACCCTTTTTACGGCACACAATAGCCAAAGTGCAATAATTGCCAGAGAAAATCAAGTCCATAAATGAAAAGAAATCATGATGAAACAGAGCATTATAGGTAACTGTACCACATGCTCCAAGTTCCCTGTTTTTGATCACCTAAATATAAATGGTTCCTTCTTTATGGAAAAAATGGCCTTGGCATTGTTCATGATCGACCAAAGGATCAATGTATTGATCCCATGATATGTGTGATTCCCAAAATACAAGATTACATGATAATGTCCAATCCGTGTCATGATTATATGGATATATCAACACCATCCCAAGCATGTGTTTCAGCACAAAAAAGCAACGAATGTTGATTGTTTTCCCAAAAAAAAAAGAGAACAGCTTTATTCAACGGCAGCGACCGCTTCTAAGGTGGGTTCGGTGTGAATAAGTTGATCCGGGTTGTCAATGCTTTGAAGAACGTCGTGATGACTTGACGTTTTCTTGGCTTCGTGATATTGTCGTAGCAGGACATCGACGTTGTCCAAACTCAGAGGACGAATATCCGCCAATGCTTTGATCTTTTGTGTAATTCGCTTGGCATCTTCATCCGTCAGATCCAAATTCAACTGTTCGACACGATCCTTGACCGCATTCCATCCTGTCAAACGGTGACCAATTGATACATAGCGAGACATGCCGAAATCTTCAGGCTTCAAAATTTCGTACGTCGACGGGTTATTCAAGATGGCCTTGGCATGAATACCCGCCTTGTGAGTGAACGCACAGTAGCCTGTAATATAGTTGTTGAACGGAACAGAGCACTAGTTCGAAACTGATTAAAAAATGCTCTTCATTATGGAAGATTGGGTTCATGGTGAAAACTTACGTCTACCGCATCGGCCACAATGTTTTCCACATCTCGCAGTTTCTTGAGGTTGTACTTGTTGACGACGTAGTCTCTGTCGGCAGCATACATTCTGGCAAACAAGCCGCCCAGAGGTGTAATACCATTGCGTTCACCAATGCCCAGCACGGATGTGTCAATATGAGTCGCACCAGCTTCCAAAGCTAAATATGGCAGGTTTCAATCGTGAGTCACACCACTCTTATTTTTTGTGTAATTTCCTTTTTTGATTTAAAAATATTATTCACTTACCAGCATAAGCGTTGGCAATAGCGCAACCCGTATCGTTATGGAAGTGGCATTCGATATCACAACTCACAACACTGCGCAAGGTTCGTACCAATTCATACACTTGACGAGGATTCGCACAACCCACAGTATCGGCAATACCGACACGGTTGACACCAATTTTGTCCACAGCCTTGTAAATACTCAGCAGATCTACCAGATCCGAGCGGAAAGAATCCTCCGTGGAGAAACGAACTTCAAGACCTTTGGATTTGATATACGAAATAACCTCGATCGCCTTCTCCGTGATGTAATCCATATCCTTTCCGTGCGAGAATTCACGCAAATAACTTGACGTGCCAATCACGACATCCAATCCGTCCACGCCCGTGTCGATCGCCAGTTTAGCATCATCCATGTGGCAACGAACGTGGGTCAAGATCTTGGCCTTCAAACCCAAGCTGGCAATAGCCTTACAATCATTGCGCGATTGTTCGGATGCAGCCGGTGAAGTCAGCTCCAAATAATCCACACCAATTTCATCCAAAGCCTTGGCAATTTCAATCTTCTTTTCCGTATCGAAAAACGCATTTGCAAACTGTTCACCCTCTAATCAAGAATAACACAGGCTTAGTTCTGTTGTCTGATCCATGACCCTACATGATCTGACGACTCGTTGCTAATGCTTTTTACTGGATTTCCTTCCGTCAACCGTTGTATTTACCTCTCAAAGTAGATTCAATGATCTTAAAGTTGGAAATATTGGACATGGGATCAGGATATTTGGGCATGTACGGCGATACGATGGGTTCCTTGGGGCGCGTTGCCTCTTTGTGATTTCCGTTGGTCTGAGCCATGGTTCGTAAAAACAGAAACTTGAGCAGTGAAAGTAAGAGAAGAGAAATCAATGAAAAAGAAAGAGCAATGGAGACGATGGAAAATTTGACTAATGTATTGATGGGGATATCCCTTTTGAGATTATCTCGACGGCAGATCTATGTGACTGTCATCAATGCACGCACTATGTGGGGTTTTGGATTGATGGATCATTTTGCGGTATTTAAAAATATGGTCGATGCGATGGTCTATTTCACCGAAAAATCGGGTTTAATCATTGGTTCATTTGATGGCCTACCGCGCCCCCACACATCGCATTGCATCTAAGCTAGGGGGATACGGCGATTTAAGATAATCTCAACAAAAAAAAGTCTAAATGTGCGATATCGTCAAAACCAAGACATCTTCTAGTGAACTATTTCGTAATTCTACATCGCCTTGTCTGAATCACTTGGGACAGCCGGTGCGACATGGTCGATGACACATCCACTTATGGTTACACCAATGCAAAAAGTTTGAAAGATTTGCGATTATCTATCCCATAAGCAATACGTAATTTCTTCAGAAAGGACGCTGCATGACGAATATGATAGACCAACAACGTTCGGATGCAATATCATCCAGATTTCTCAAGGTAATCACTATAGGAATAAAAAGAAGGGTTTCACATTTTTTTTATATCATCGTGGAATGTGTGACACCCACATTCAATTTTTGACAGAAGCATGTCTGATAAGCTTCGATTTTTAAGATCCGCTCTTCCCCCAAGCTCTCCCAAATGGGAAGATCAATGTGGCATTGGGTCGATGGAAACTGTGTGCATTTAGCGACAATCATCCCTATGGTGGGCACATAGGCATCTAAACATTACATACGCACAAAGACAATACCGACATTTTACATCGTTTCAAAAGCATGTACAGCTTTTTTGACAGAGTATGGTTTACAACGGGCCTATGACTATATCGTAAAACACCAACTCTTAAATGCCGCGCAAGTTGCACCATATAAGATGTCAAGATGGAAAGCGATATCTGATTTGCCAGTTGTGGTGACATTTTTTTTCTAACTCCTTAGAATATCTCACTGATACATGTATCATGTGATTCTCACTCACTATTCAGAAAAGAAGACATCGTCTTTACGATTGCGCCAAAAGTACCATGTGAAGTAAAATAAGAAAGTCTCCTGATGCTGCCGAGGTGGACTGTTGTCGTCCGGCAATCGGCCTCAGGCCACATCATCGGACTATATTACTTTCTGCATTCAACCCTTGACAAAGTTTAGAAAGCACAAATACATACTACAGGTGCCGATCGATGTGAGAAAGAATAGTATATACTGTAGCAGCATCTTTGGTTCATGTATTTCCTTTAATAACACATTTATTCGTCTGATGAACATCAACCAAATGAAGAATTGTTCCATTTAACAATATATGCGCTCTTTGAGATGGTTACTAACCGATTGACGACTGTAGTCATACGCATGGATTCAGTGTTATTTTTAAAGTGGCAAACGGCGGATCATTTGGCTCATACATTAGCGCATCCCCGCTAATACATGGCAAAACATGAGAATACTAGGATCAACAAAAAAAATTCATGACGCGCATTAGAGTAGTTTCATCGGCTGAGGGTTAGGTCTCCAAAAAATGGGTTTTTCATACCGTCTTTTCCATCGAAATCGATTATATCGATTGGAATGTATTTGCTTTGTAATTACTTCAAAGGACATGGGTCAACGTCGGCAGAGCTTTTCCCAGTGAACTACTGTTCAGTCATCATTGGTCTAATTATGAATGCGTGAGAAAAGACATTCTCCTATCCTCTGCGCATTAGGCCTCGTCACAGATAAATGAGACAATTTACTGTTGTATTTTGGGGTAAACTTTTACACCAAAGTGATCAAGTCGACGGCAGGTACCGTAAATAAATCAAATAAACTTGATGTTACTAGAGGTAAATATTACAATATCGTCCATCCTTCTTTGGGAAGTTACAAGCCCGTCGTCCTCTTTCTTTTATTTTTCCTGCAATTAAGAATATTGCGAACAGGAACAAACGAATTTTTCCTTCACCCGCTCTGGAGGGTTGTCCCTGACAGCCCGTTATAAGAGAAATAAAAGGAACAAAATTTTACCTCCAATTGCAATCCCACCGCAAAGAGATAATGTCATGAGCTAGGAATCGGGTAAACCCTTTCTATGATTGGTCTTGCGACAAGGTGTTTTCAGTCACAAAAGGGTGGGAACCGACACCCTGATTCGTGTTTTGGCAGGATTTCTCATCGAAACACAGAATGAAAAAACAAAAAAGATGCAGATCCACATCCCACTTGATCATATTTTGATAAATAGATGACTGAATTATTACGTCTGCTTCCCACGCGAGGAAGAAAAAAAAAAGCTCAAGAAAGCAACTTCTCGAATGAAATTTCTACCTTGTATTAGCCTGTAATAGGTAGAAAAAGAGACAGGTCATGGCTGGAAAGAACAAACAGTGTAGAAGGGGGTAGAGTGAAGTAGACACATTTGCGTTTCTGTTAGTGGGAAGGAGCATGTTTTTTTTTCCAAGAAAACAAATCGTGATCATAACAGTGGAAATCGCATGTCATTGGACGAGGCACCAATCGTTTTCTCTCAAAAATGGGCCCATCCGCTGAAAAAGAATGAGTCTTCTTGTGTAGCCTACAGCCCAGTGTGTATCACTCACCGGTTTCTTTTTTCCTAGTTTGAGGTTTGCATAAAATAAAAACAAAAAAGGATGATTCCAGACCGTTCCAAGGATATAACAGGTAGGATTCTGATTAAATTTATCATAAACGGTTCTATTCTGGTGTAGTTTTAGTCCGTGACAAAACCAATTGGCATATGCGAAACAGTCATGTCCGTTCCATCGAGTGCTGAGGTAATGGATAGGTGCGGTAATGTTGTCTAGATATGTTTGTTTATGATCTTTATAAAGCGACAGAAGGCAAAAGAGAAAGAAAAAACTCCGGGATGACCGGGAATAACGGGTCCGTGCTTCGACGATGAAAAGTGACCAAGTTCCCACGTAAGTCCTATAAATACGGGTCGTTGTAAATCACTCTTCATTTATTTTTCTTATTCCTAATCCCGGTTTACTTTATCTTTTATTTTTTTTATCACGACCATGACTTTACTGCCTTTACAACGTACACAAAGCCTGTCGGCGGTGACGGTTTCCACCATTGAATGTACTCGATTCTACGGTGTACCGCGTTTGTCCTATCTTCATCGAGACATGCAGTTCTTAACCAACCATCGCGTGGAAAAATCGACGCCTACTCAGCCTTCCGATCATGCGGATTACCACCCACCCACCCAGCGAATGCCTATTCATCTTTTACAACGTCATGCTGACACATACACTTGTATGGATACAAATCTTGCAGAAAACGTGCGAATAAGTAATGTTCTCTTTGAGACAAGCCTTTTTAGTCTTCTCTCCTTAAGAGAATTGACAATGTGAAAAAAACAAAAGAGTAGGACTGCATAAACTGATGATGAAATTTTCTGCGAAATGTAGATCCGTGATTGGTTACCTAGTCGGCTTGCGGTATGCTCTCAATGGACTCTATTATTCAGTTTGGATCAACATGGGTCGAGTATAAACACACTGTATCGGCGCGTACAAGACAAGGGTCCATGTGTATTGGTCATCCAAACAGCTCAAGATGAAATCTTTGGTGCCTTTCTCTCGGAAGCGTTCAAAACCGAAAGTTTGTGTTACGGTTCAGGTGAATGGTAAACAATCGATGAACAAGCTCTCGTAAAAATATCCAGTTCTCTCATTGGCCGAAAAACAAAGCTTCTTGTATAGAAAAAATCAACAAGACGTTGATGTGTACAAATGGACTGTAGCCAATGACTACATGATCTATTCAAATCGTGAATGCATTGCCGTGGGTGGAGGGTAAGTCATTGGTTTTGCCAGATAATACCATTCGCTCATTTGTCATTATTTGTACAGCCAAGGCCGGTTTGGTTTGTGGATTCACAACAATCTCACCAAAGGCCATTCGGAACCATGCGCTACTTTTAACAATCCAAGCCTAAGTGGCCAGCCCGACTTTGAATGTGTAGCACTGGAAATATGGGGATTTCAATTTTGACATCACCGAGCCGAGCCACACAAACCACGATTCATAGAACAGTGCCAAAAAAAAAAGCCCAAAAACAAAGAGATTCATAGCAACCTTTTTTTTTTTTTAATAAAACCCATACAGCCCAGCATCATTTCATTGAAAATCATACACAAAAAGAAAAAGATTGATGGAAGATAGATGGCAGTTTTGTTATTGTTGCTGTTGAGGGTTTAAAATCTTTTATACAAATAGTGAATATGAAAACAAACAAACAAACACACTGTAAATAGTATAGTTTAAGGTTTACCAGGAGATGCGGGAGGTGAGGGAAAGCAAAAACAGTGAAGGGAAACACAACGAGATGGATCGATGGATTGGGAAATGAGGCGGAAACAGAAGGAATAAAATCCTAAATCATCAAAAATTCATCCACGATGCAGGCAAACATGGCATTGGCTTCTGTGACGGACATGCGGTGACGTACAGCACGGGTTAGGTCTTCCTCTTCAATTTCTTGGTCGAATTCTTGCTGTAGTCCTGCCAACACAGACACGTAACAAGGCGATCGGATTCGGATGGCGCTATCTAACGTCATCATTTTGTCAAAGGCGAAGGTGAGATCGCGTTCCACGCTGATGGCCGCCCGTTTCGGTGTGTGTAAACAAACACTGTCTTCTTCCATGTTGTTTGTTTCCGAATATCTTCGTCGCCGCCCGCGGCTTGTAGTCTTGTTGGCATACAGCGGAACCCGTTCCTGTGTGAAACAGGGTATCGACGTCGCATCAGGGAAATCTTCAGCCATGGCATCAAGGTCGAATTCGGCTGCAATGTCACTCCATACTTCCATAATAGGTTTTTGATGGCGAACGATGCAAATCCATGTATCGGATTCCAGCGATTTTGATGGTGAGGAAATACAAGATGTGTCGATGGGAAGAGCGGTGGCTGCAGGGGAAGGACATGAGGTCATGTAACGTGTGATGGTATTGGTTTGAGACGAGCTTTTTGACAGTGACTTTTTCTTGAGCGTATTCACAGGTCTTTTGGTGGTGGTGGTCATGGTAGGTTTATCGGATTCCGGTCTTGCCCATGGTAATATTCCTTTAGCGACATTGTTGAGAACGACCTGTTTCTTGATTTCAGATTTCGCGTCCCTGTTCGCTGGTCGCGGTTTTCGGATAGAGAAGCCAAACGCATTCAAGGTCGACATTGGCAAGTGAACGAGTTGCGTGTAAAAAGAAAGGAGAGGAAATATATAACAAAAAAAAAAAAGGGAGATCGATTTTTTCTCTCTCTCTCTCTCTTTCAAATCGACCAAAGAATGAACAACAATGAAAACACGACAAAAAAAAACCAGCCGACCATGTCAGCTGCAAAAATTCCATTCAAAATTTTATTTCTCCGCTTCAACGACCCAACAACAACGTCTTGTTATCCTTGTCGAAAGACATAGGAAAAAGTAGCTATCTTTTAAAAGCATTTATTATACGGAAGCCTGCCTAAACCCAAATCCCGTGCATTTGATATAAGCGAAGAACAGGGCCTTTTGGATTAGCTGCAGTTGGAAGACCAGTGGGGTTCGCTTCAACGACAGCCCGCGTCACGGCGCGTCGCGTCACAAAGAGTTCCTACAGCCACTGATAAATGCAAGGTCTCCGTTTCATTTCTTGTCGTTGTTTTACGGCAACGTTATTCTGGATAGTGAGACGTTTGTTAATCGAGAAAGCTAGATTAACAAAGAATAATACCAGGTACTACCGTAATACCAGGTTCTATCACTAGGATAGTGCTGAGTGCTTCGGGTTGACCCATAACTACAGTTTCTCAATACGAAGCGATCTTCATGATGTGCTTCATATTATCCGTGTCACCCAGGACGACGCAACTGCAAAGGCACGGAATTCGAATGAAGATGGCTTTTTCTTTTTTAATTCTTTTATGTTCTCATATGATACCCAGAGTTGCTTCCAAGAAGCAATATCACAACAAATACAATGATGTTGCTGAACAATCAAAATAATGTAATAGGTCAATTACAAAATTTTGCATGATCATTTTTGTTTTTGATTCAGATACCTGCATTGGTTCAAACGATCACCTTTGGATCGCTTAATATGACTGCGCAGTGAATCCGAAGGCACGCCAGTGATTTTTTGATGATCAAAGTTGCCCGGCATGACTTTGCAAGATAATACAGAGCGTCATCTTAATACTTTTCCTTGGGTGTGTTGATGCCAGATGGAGACATCAAAGTCAGAGAGATTCAGGCTGGGAGGCGTGTTGAATATGCATGAATAGGATCCAAACTGTTGCAAGAAGGACAATGGGTGTTGTTGTCCAGCCTTTTCACTGTAACAGTTTGCTTTTATCTACCAAAACATTTATTATTCTTATCCAACCTCGATTTTAACCTCTTTTCTCATTACCTACATTGATATCAGTGTAATGGAACTGGTACGAGTCGCCAAATTATCGTGATCTGTCGATTTGTAACTGTTTCGAGAGAGAGAGAAAGATATGCTTTCAACTCTTTGCAGTTTCCAAGTGAACTGCGAAATGAAAAGTTATCACTTGCATCGCCAAATGTCACGACAAATGTAAGAATGAAGTAAAGATTGCGGAGGAAAGAAAACCCCTTTGGAAATTTTGATACTCCGCTTAGCGTCCTACACAAACGTCTGTTGTGGAGAAGACGAGAGAAAATGTAGTAAAAGTAGTTTTCATTCGTAAGCTTGCCGGAGCCTCATACATGTGTGCATTGATATAAGCGAAGAGCATGGCCTTCTTTTATTTAAGTTAGCAAAATAGTTGGAAGACCAATGCGGTATTGCTTCAGCTAACAGCCGCGCTACGGCGCGTCGCGTCCCAAGAACAGTCAATGGTGCATGTAACCGCTCCTTTCATTTCGGTATTTGCCTTCAATATTATTCTGGATACTGAACGATCTCCATGACGTGTTTTATATTATTCGTGTTACACAGTACGAGGCAAAGTGCTAAACTCCGGAGTTTGAATGAAGATAGGTTTTCTTTTTTATTCATTTTATTTTTTCATATGACAACTATAGTAACTAAGATTAACATGACGTAGTGGGAAGTTATACATTTTATCCGTCCACATTTTGCTTGGGCCATTGGTAGTTTTCATGGGCGAGGTGTTCCACACCATATCGCTTGACAAAGTCATTCAGTGAGTTAGGACCACGGGTGCCATACTTGTATGGTTCCGGTTTAACGTGTTCCCTTTCAATACGGTGCAATACAGGTGTAAAGATACGCCAGGCAGCATCCAATTCATCGTCTCGCACAAAGTTGGAATGGTCACCACGCATCACATCCAAGATAAGTCCGTCGTATGCATCTGGAATGGTCATGTTTGTGTATCGCGACTTGTATGTCAAATCCAGCTCGGTGATCAATGTATCGTAAGACAAACCGGGCGTCTTGTTGTTGAATTTCATGTAGATGGCTTCGTTGGGCTGCACACGAATGACCAGTTCGTTTCGTGCCACGTCCTTGTAGAAACTGCCGGGGAGTTTGCGGAATTGCACACGAATATCCACCTTGGCATTATCCATGGCTTTGCCTGCCTTGACGATAAATGGCACCTTGTCCCAACGTTCGTTATCGATCCACAGTACCATGGCAGCAAAAGTCGGGCAAAGACTACCCTTGGGCACTGAATCATCATCCAAATAACCCGGCTTGTCTCCGTTGCTGACGTACTGTCCCAATAATGTGTCATCGAGTTCAATTGGCTTAATGCATTTTAGAACCTTGACCTTTTCGTCACGAATGGATTCGGCATCACGGCGGATAGGCCGTTCCATGGCCACCAAAGACAAAAGTTGGAGCAAATCTACAGGAGACGGGAAAAAAGAGATCATTTTTAGTAAGCGCGTTACGATGGGGGTCGGTAAGTCATATATTTACGGTTCTCCATCACGTCACGGATAATGCCATACTCGTCAAAGTAACCACCACGTCCTTCGGTGCCGAAGGGTTCTTTCAGTGTAATCTGAACGGAGTGAATGTATTGCTGGTTCCAAACTGGGCTGAAAAGCACATTGGCGAACCGTAAGGTCATGATATCCTTGGCCATTTCCTTGCCCAGGTAATGGTCAATGCGGAAAATCTAAAAAGACGCCAAATATTTTTTTTTTAGAATTGGGACCGTGAATACTCCGCCTATCCCGCTTTGCATTACCTCATCTTCCTTGAATAACTTGGCCATATCCTCCAACAACTTATCACAACTTTCAAGGTCCTTGCCAAAAGGTTTCTCAACCACGATACGACAATGACCTTCATCAGTCCACAAGAATTTGCGCAACCCGGTGGCTACCGGTAAAAAGACCGAAGGAGGCAAGGCCATATAGAAGATGCGATTCTTCTGACCCTTTTTGAGACTACGCTTGCTTTCAAGCTCGGCGACATAGTCTCCAAAAGATTTCCAAGCATCGTCTTTATCGTATGCACCGCTAAAGTAGGTTGTAATATCCATGAATTCCTTCTTCTTGTCGCCCTCTGTATCTTTGAGATGTTCCGATGCACGCTTGACAAACTCATCACGTTCCATCTTTGTACGCGCGTAACCGACAATTTGGCATTGTTTAGGCAGGAAACCTCGGCTGAAAAGATTGTACAAGGTAGGGAATGTCTTCTTTCTTGCCAAATCCCCGGAAGCGCCCAAGACTATGTCAATACCGCTGTCAGTCTCCATGGTTTTTTCATCCTGTCAACCATGAATTTAAATTCAATTACCGATGATGGTTGCAGCGCCCTGCATCTCGTTGTGGACGTCTTCTTGTAGTTTTGTCACAGCAGCACTTGGCATCTTCGTATATCAGTTTATCAAAGTGATAAGAAGAATAAAGAAAAGAAAGAAAAATTAATGCGTGAAAAGCGAAACGCGCGCTTGGAAAATATAACCCCAAAAATAAAAAAGAGCTGAGGCGGAGTGACAATTTGCCTTTGGGAAGGGTTTGTTTAGAGGTTTCATGCAAATGATGTAAGTCAAATCTCATTATTTTTTTTTTCTGCGAGTAAGCCAATCATACGAAAAATTGGTCTTTGTTGCTTTGAATGGAAAAAGGTTTGGTTGGTTTTAAATAAGGGCGTATAATGTTTTCTTGATTTTTATTTTTTTCAAAGTCTAAGCTTCCAAGAGGCTGGCCAAAGTAACCTGGGTCGATGCAATCTGTTAAAGCAAGGGAGCAAAAAAGAAAAAAAAATCCAATGTCAGTTCCAATCCCATTTTTAGTTGATGAGTGTATCCTTAGTAAGCCTTACTTCAAGTGCTTGTTTCACCTCCAGATGGCGTCTGGCGGCTTGTATCCAATCACGAGCTAATCGCTTAGGCCAGCCTTTCAATTGATTCAATTCACGCGTTGCGCTTTCTAAATCGTTGATCTTGAGATAATAACCCGTGCGTGCAAGGGTCGCTTCGGTATCGTCGCCTTGAACGAGTCCTTGCTTCTTAAATAAAAGTTTCGACATGATCATGCTAAGAATATGCGATCCAAAACCACCGTCTTCCGGCACCAAAGCCACGCGGCGTACTTGGGTGGCCACCGTTTCAAAGCGAGTAGCCAAACCCTTGATGGATTCCACACCTTGTTCTGCCACTTCGTGAGGAATAGTCTTCAAAACGGTACCCAATACCACATTATCATCCCCACTGCTGCTGTGTAATGCTCGAAGTTCATCAATAAAAGGTTGCTTGTGTTGTGCATCCACCGCTTCGTGCAAAGCGTTCAATGCAACGTGCATCAGATGAATTTTTCGTGACTGGTCCAACTGGACTGCGTTTTGAGTGGCATGCTGTTCCAATGCTTTGAATCGAGCGCTGATGTGTTCCAGCTTGCTCAAACGTCCGGCTCTTTCTTGTTCAACAAGGTATTTCACTTCACGAATAAAGCGACGTTGCAATTCCGCTGCTTGTTCAATGAGTGCTTCGGCGCGTTCGTGTTCCATACGTTCTTGCTGTGCGTTCAATTCGGCCGCCAACACTTGAGCAAAGCTCTTCTTCATCTCCAAACGATCCTGTTCGTGCTTCTTCTTCATCTCGGCTTCCTGAGCGGCAATACGGTTGGAAGAATCGATCAAACTCTGCTGAATGATGTCCTTGGCATGCTTGCGCATGGTATCGATGCCGTTGCTCAATTGATCGGTACGCTTATCCAACTGTTGAATCGACTTTTTGATGTTGCTGTGCTCGGCATCCATGGAGGAAAATGCCTTGTCCAATTTTTGCACTTGATCCTCGGCGTCTTTCAGCGTATCACGTCCTACACCGGCCAAACCTGCATCATTGAGAATGGAAGCTAATTCGACGACCACGCGGCTCAATTCATCCACGGCGGCATGATCGGAGGGGATGTACTTGACAACAATGGGTTCGGGCTTTTCAACGGCGACGGCCAACACGGTGGGTTCTTCCTTGTTGTCGCTCGTCAACGTCAGTTGAGCGGTATTGTTGACGACGGTGGCAGGTGATTTTTCAGCCGCGGCCACCACTTCCACGGGCGTTTTCTTGGTGGCCAATTTGGGAGGTTCCCGTTGACCGGTGAGCTTCAAATAAGTGTCATTGGCATACTCAAACACATCATTGGCGGTTTCCTTGGCCTTGTTGCCGTAATCTTTAGCTTTGTTGGTGTATTCCTCGGCTTGCGACTTTAATGAGTTGACTTGTTCGCGATAGTTCAAGAGATCCTCGTTCTTGTGCATATCCTCTAAGTAATTCAACACGGGTTCGCTGCCAGGCACGTACTTGACAAACATGTCGTGGAAATCATCGTCGTGCAAAGCATAATACACCGCACCACCGTAACCGGCGGCGGCAACCACTGTGACACCGAGCAATGTACCGAGAACAGAGCCGCCCTTCTTTTCATTGCTGGTGGTGTTGGTGGCTGTACTCTCACATCGCTGTTCAAAAAGGAAACACGAGAACAATAAATCCACTGGTATTATAATCCACCGTTCGCGCTGAAAATAGAACGTACCTTGATCATGGACAAACCCATGCGTCGGTTGTCCACGGTGAGAGCTGATCGAACGAGACGAGCATTACATAACCTTGAGGCTCTCAACATTTTTTCCCTAAAACAAAAAAGGTGGAATTAGCATTTGAACAGAAAAAGATGAATAAGCCAAGCATGCTGCAAGTACCAGACGTCTCAATCTCGAATGAATCAAACGGTAAAGAGGATCGTAACTGATGCGGGGTGATGTAATGAAAACGGCACTCGCAGTGTTATTATTTTTGATTTTTGGAGGGGCTCTCAAATCCAAACACCGCGGGTCTTATTCTGTACGCGCTGTGGCAACATAAATTAAAGTCAGTTTGACGTCATCATCTGGACCTCAGACAACTGATCGGCTCGCTTTGGCATTTCCCGGTTACTCTGTTGTTTGTTGATTGCTATGTATGACAAACTTTGTTTCCGATCTTTTCTTTTTCTTTTTTATTCCGTCCGTTAACGAGACTGGACGAAGAACGCAAAAGTGGAGGATTGCCACGGATGGTTGCAGCAGATTGAGCGGCCATTCTTTTCATTCCAAATCCCGCTGAAATCTGTTTTAATGGGTCCATTACATCGATTATTCAGAAATGTCGCGACATCTCAATGGACAAAAATTGTGTTATGAGTTGTGTTGAATGTTGCATACGAGGTCATGGAAAATAGGAGATACGTGACATCGGAAAAGCGGCCGCGATCCAAGATTGGATACGGTTCTTCATATGACCTGCGCTTTCCTGGGTCAGGCCAATTTGGTGTCATTGGTTGATCTTGATGATCCTTCACACGAAACGACAAGACACCATACAAGCATTTTTTTTTTTACCGAATCATCCTTCGATGTACTTGATATCGCAAACAGAAGAATAGGCTTTCAATTGGTTCACTGCGCTACCCATTCGTGAAGGACAGAGCACGACAAAAAAGGGTTACACAGACGATTCGGATCATAGGATCTTTCAGTGAGCAAGATTAGACGATTGTTTTTTGTTATTACTATTTTGGAGGCGATACGTAAAACGGTGGAATATGTACACAAAAGAAATCAATATTTACAAAGAAAGATGCAGAGATACAGAATGAGACCGGCTCCTAGGATGAGGTTGGAGGGGAAGAAAAAGGGAATATGGTAATGGATCAACGGAAATCAGGAAAATATGTATGTACAACCAAAAGATCAACTTTCTACAGCACGGTGGTGATGGTAGAGTAACTTCCCACCATGACGACCAGGATATGAATCAGAGCCCAAAGAAATGGAATCCACGTTGACATGACGAAAAAGCCGGCATTGTAGACGAGAGCCAGTGCCACACCTAAAACATATAACAACATCGCTAATTAAAAAACCGCTGTGCATAACCCCAAAAAAATCAACCATGCATTTACCCATAATACTGCCGATAACGAAAGACGCTAATGAACCAGCAAATACAAATATAAAAGGCACCAGCATTAGTATGTACCATTGCAGCGTACGAGATTTCGCCAGTGTTATAAAAGCCCAGATTCCTAGATGTAAAACTCCATGAGATCCCACTGATTCGGTCAGTCCATCCGATTTCGCTCTTTCAAAGTACCTGCTGGAAGATAGACGACGAGCGAAAAGATAACCGACCATATCATGGTAAACCGCCAAATGTCTAACGAGGAAATGAATGTGAGCCTCTGAAGTGATCAGAGTTATCAAGAGAACAAAATAGGTCCGTCACTGACCAGAAATGTAATATAAAGAATGAGGAATGTCGGCAATGAGGTTGAGTGGGTCAAAGTCGGGACCGAAAGGCCAGTAGAGCGCGGGCCAATGAGGCGCTCCTTTATAACCGTAAGGTAAGCGAAAGTGAGATGCCATCAAGGGGAGAGAGATACAAGATGGAGTGACATGTTGCCAGCTCCAAAAATTTCAAGCTTTAAGTTTTTATTGCCTATTCTTCATATTCCGACCCAAAAAGAAGTCGGAGGGGTTTAAAAAAAAAGTTCCAAAATGGGCAAGCCCATTGCTAAAAAACACAGACCTACCAAATATTCTCTTTTTCATCCACATTCGGCGGCGTTGACCATCCCGAGGACCATCCTGTTTCTGCAGCACGTGAAAATGGTCAATTACCCGCTCGACATATCGCTTGCCACAAACGGACGATCGTACTATAAGCAAGTTACGGATCAAATCGCAACAATTAGATCAAGCAAGACTGGATTCTTTATTAACGGATATCAGGCAGTTATTGATATGATCTTTTAATAATAGTCTCATCAAAAGATGCGTTTCTGATAAAAGATCACTTAAAATTCGGGAAGCAAAATCAGATCATTCATAATTGCTGTGGGACTGCTCGGTGAGTGAATTGGTTTAAAGTATGTACTGTGAAATATAATACGGCACTGTCAGCATCCATAACCCCTCTGTGATATGTAATGCTTATCAGATGCTTGCATTGGCCGTCTATGAATCTCAGACCGCTGTGGCACGAGACCATTTGTCACCTCTTGTATCTGTGTGAGCTTTGCTAGAGCGCATGATAAGGCGGACATGTCCGGCAGCTTCTGAACTAGTCAATCATTAAAACGATAAGCAGCCCAGGCGTTTATGCAACGTTTTTATTTACACGACGGCAGCCACCATTTCTTTTATTTCTGATCCTCCCGACGTTGACGCGATGGCATACAGCATAAAGGATCACTCGTGTAGGGGTCTTTTTTTTCCGCCTGTGACTGTACGATCCGCTTTGATGTCTCGTATACTGGCGCCTTTATGTTGAAGTTTTCAATTCTTTCGGGGAGAGGTTTCTTTTTTTATACGGCTATGATGGCGAAATAAGATCAATGTCTTATACTAGCAGTGATATTACTTCCTGCAACACCGCTGAGGGCCTGGATGTGGGTGGTTCATGCTGCGTTTGATATAGCAATACGCTGTGCGCAAACACGGCGCCGTCATTAATATGCTGACTGATGTGGTTGCCACGCGCAGTTTCTGTGAGACACGTCTTGCTAGGGACTATTTGAAGCCGTGTGTTTAGGCTGGCGCCATTACGAAAAAGCTTTTCATATTGTTTAATGAACTCTCAAGTTCAAATCGTGATATTCTTCAAAAAGACAAAGAGACAAAGTCATCGCTACTGTTTTACGTCGATAATACCAGGTGGGTCAAAGTCGTCACACACAAACAACAAGTATCAGATTCGTCCTACAGCAAAAAACTGCCTCCGAATCCGGTGTCTCCGCTCCTGCCGAGGGTCACATTGCGAGGTCATGCATATTTATCGAACTTTCTACCACTTGTTCGGTCTAGAAACTCACATGACCACGTTGCTATTTTATATCGTTATTCTTACAGTGACCATCTAAGAGTGGCCACGATCAATCATTGTGGTAATGAAGACAAGCCTCGTTAATGAATAGGCCAGCCTGGAAAAAGAGTTGGAGTGTCAAAATCTCTATACTATCTTTTTTGTTATGATCAAAGCGTTCCGAGCCACACGCTGTCTTGTCTTATTACACAAACGATCTGTCACGTAGACTGAGATTTTTGGCAAAACGAGATTCCCGGCTCGGGCAAACGCTTTGTTTTGCATTTTGAGACTCCCTTTCTGTTGTGCATCCGCGCCTCTTGTTTTTTTCCGCTCCTCCTTTTTCCTTTTTCTTTTTCTTCTTTGCTTCTACTTCTTTTTTTTTCAGCCACCCAGTATGGCAAATCTCGATATCAAAATAAAACTGGCAAATACCCTTGCCACACTCCTACTTGTTGGGATACAAGGTTTCGGTTATTCTCACTGGTAAGTCTTCGCACTGCATATACTCAAAAAAAGATAACCTGATCGCTCATCGGTCTGCAGGTTCCTTGGACACGATTACGGTTTCAAGCCACATGACTTTATCATTATTCTCGTTGGCATCTTGCAATTGCTGCTCATTGGCATGACCATCTATCAATGGCTTCCAAGTGCACCAAAAGGTAAGGCAACTGTTTCCTGCTTGGCGGAGTTGAGACCATCGATAAACCCAGTTGTGCATGGTCAGATTTTTTCCAGGCTGTCAGTTACTGGTACCTTTTGGTGGCCATTCTCAACAGCGGCGTCGTGCTTTTATGGGTAAGCGCATGTCCAAAAGAAAACAATCTTGCAGAAATTCCCAGTTGACCGTGGATTATTTTACAACAGCATTTCGGTTTGAATATTTTCGCTTTCGTGGGCTTGTTGTGGGAATTAGCCACGCTCGTTTTCATCTATCACCGTTTGCGCAACTTCCCTCCTCGCCACCATACGGATTTAGCTTTCCTCAATGCTCCTTTCTCCATCTATACCGCCTACATTTTCTTTGTGACGTTATTCCAAACCTTCCAGTTCAGTGAAGATACCAAATATCATCCTCTGGTAAAGAACCGCTTCTTTTCGCACTCATCATCGGAACTACTTGGCTCATCATTTTTATATTCATTGAATGGCGGAATCCTTTTAGGTGCTAAGCTTGATTATTATCGTGATCGGATTCGTGGCACTTCATCTTGTGGATTATTCGAGCCGCAAAGATTGGATTTATGCTTTGGCCACTGCATGGTAAAAAACAGTCATTTGAGCGATGTTCTGTTTCAAATATATCTCATGAGACTTTTTTTTTTCTTTTTTATCTTTAGGATTCTTTTGGGAGCCGCTGTTTTCCTGAATGAGTTGCCTCACACTGTGTCCCTGATTGTCGTAGGTATCCTTCTTAGTGCCGTGGCACGCACACTGATCCCAAACTGGCTTGAACGCATCAACCGTCGCTTTGGTCACTGGACCGATCGTATTGGCGAACGTACTCCCCTTCTTCCTGGCCGCAGTTAATGGCCCGATCCATCTGTATCCCTGCACGGATCGCTCAAGATACAGTTGCTTTTCGAAACAACATTAAAAAAATAAAATAAACAAAAGACGAAACGATCATCTGCAGTTGTGCGCATGATTTTTTTTTTACTTGCAGCGACGAATGACATGCACAGACTATCGAGATGCAAGGAGGGGGTTTATCGTAACAAGATTCACGTGAAGACTGCAGTTGAATGTTTTTTTTCTTCAGGATCGATCGCGTCTGTTTACAATTTTAAGAGCAAGTTGTTCGTTTTATTGCATGAGATGGATTGGTTTGAAATAGGTGAACAAAGGGATGACATGCTTCTATCCACTTGCACAGCTCTTTTTTTTTGTTTTCGTCTCTCTTTTTCGACTGACTCTACTTGGTAATATAGGGTTTGAGATTTCTCAATCGGTCGACGGCCTGATGAAGCACGTCGTCGGTCTTGCAGTACGCGAATCGAGCAAAATTCTCGGCGAGGGGCCAGTGATCTTTGGTATAGAATTCGGAGGGAGGAATAGCACACACGCCAATTTCCTTGGTGAGCCAGTAACACATTTTGAAATCATTACCACGGGTGTCAAGAAGGGCAGGGAAGGGGTAATCTTTTGGCAGTTGAATCTTGGCCGTGTTCACAAGGATATAATAGGCACCTTCGGGCATGGTGTAAGGAAGGTTCAGTTCGTCAAATACTTTGGAAAGGATGCTGCGCTTCGCGAGATATGCGGATGTCTGATCAGCGAAAATGGGCTTTGTCAACGACGCTTCCAAACCGGCCGCAATGGCTTCCTGACACGGTGAATTCACGCAAAATACAACACGGGTTTGGGCCGCAAACGAGTACTTGATAAGATGCTCCGGTCCAATCAACCAGCCCACACGCCAACCTGTCGCCGCGAAACTTTTACCACCCGAACCCACGGTAATGGTTCGCTCCCACAGATTACCGAGCGTAGCAATACGTGGAAACTTTTGGAGAGGCGGATAATACAAGCGATCGTACTAAAAAGAAACCGCCGAAAAAAAAGTAAATATTTGTCGATTGCGCGATCAAACGTGGTTGTGACGCAAAAACAATTAATAAATTTACCACTTCATCCGAGAGAATAATCAGGTTATGATCCTCAGCCACTTTACCGATTGCCAACAACTCTTCCTCGGAAAACACTTTGCCAACGGGATTGTGAGGTGTGTTGAGGACAATCATCTTGGTTTTATCCGTGATTTTCGATTTCAGCTCGTCAATATCGAGACGCCATTCTGCCGACGAAATATTACGTTCGGCCGCATGAGCCGGAGGTCGGAGAGGGACAAACACAGGCTTGCCACCGTTCATGGTGATATTAGCCTAAACCACCGCCATCATTAGGTTTTTCCCCATTAGTACACTCATCCCTCTTAATGTATTTCCGAAATGACCACTCACAATGTACTGATCAAAGAAAGGTTCCATGCAGATCACCTCGGATCCCTCATCCAAATAGGCAGCAAATGTCGCAAACATGGCTATTTTTTTCAACAAGGTCAGTTCTCTATTGACTCGCCATGGTCTCGGTTGAACTTGCGGTTTACCTTCGTTGGCACCCGCAGTGACGAGAATCTCGGTGTCGGGATTCAGGTCTCGGCCGAATTCAGAACTGTAAGAAGCGGCCAATGCATTTCTTAATCTCGGTCGACCTCGGGGATGACTATTGAATTGTGGTCAAGTGGTTAACGTGTCGTCCCGCGAGTCATGAAACTTGCCGATATACCTGTATTGATTTGCTTCAACTTTATCGAGCGCTTCTTTGGCGGCTTCCTGAACAACGGCAGGGGGACCAAAACTGGTGAACAAAACGATTGTATGATAAGATTACTATTGGTGGTCCAATTTGGGTAGTTTGTGAACCTACTTCATGAAACCTTGACCCAGATTGATGGCTTTTGTTTCTGCAGCCAAGGGAGTGAAGATAGACCAAACTATGCAAAAAATCATTGGTTTCGATTATCATCGATGGTCTTAGGACGGTTATGCAAGTGGTCTAACGCGATATATTACCATCTTGATCAAACTTGGCTACGCGAGCCGCGGGCGTGAAGCGAGGGTGTGACATAATATTTTTTTTAGAAGAAGTGGAAAGAAGAGCCCGCTGAAAAGGAAGACGCAGGAATGAAAACCGTCGAATAAACATGAAAGAAAACTGAGGGTTAATTAAAAAAAAAATGGACGAGCGAGGCGAGAGACCCTCCTTTTTTAGATTTCAGCACGAATGAAAATCCATAATCATGACGAGCAGTGTGACTGATGATGATAAAATATCAGATCCCGTCGAATTTCTCCATTTCAGCAACTTTATTTATCTCTGAGTACAAAATACAGCGGCAAGGAAACTTTAATTGAGTTGGAAAGAAGCTCAAAGGAAAAAAAAAATAAAAAAAATAAAATAACAACTACCATAGTAAAAGTTAGTAGACTCATTAGACAAACGACCCTGACTCTCCTTGGTTTTCATCCCACTGTGGAGGCCATTACCTCACACCAACAAATGACATGGGATTAGTGGTGATATAGTAAATAGGATACCTTGCGTCAATGGTACGGCATAAAGCAAAAAGACCAAGGCACTTGAGCACAGTACATTATCATCTGATAAGATTTTTATTATTGTCCACATAAAAGAAAAAGGTTTTCGGCACGCAAAGCTATATGTCGACATTTCGATCGTTGACAGCTTGTGTCACCCTCTAGTGCATGTACAAGGACTGTAACTTGAGCAAGAGTAGTTGAATAAGTGCGATGAAAAGAGTATTAACAAAATTGTACAATTGCTTTTTTTTTTTTAGTTTTATGGTTGCCTAATACGTGAGGGATTGTACAAGTAGTTTGGATGTTGGAAAAATACACACGGTCAAAAAGCACAGGAACAGTCTAAAACAGCCTTTTTTGTTTTTTACCGCCATTTCTGTTTATCGATAATGGAAGATGATCTTTGGTTGCTGTGTCCAAGAACTTGACAGGGCACATGGTCAAAACACGGCAGTTGGAGCGCTTCTTTGCTTGTGATGCGTAATTCCGCGCGTGGGTGGAGCATGGCATAGATCAAGTGATCCCATCCTGGAGATAAATTTCGAAACGATGGATACTGCCGTTTCGGGAAATGTCGCAGGTAACAACGGTAACCGGGATCGATCTTTTGGGCTGAACCGAAAGGCACACCATTAAAATGCATGCAAAAATAAACAATCCCGGCTGACCACACATCGGCCCTGGCGCCATGATATCCTTTTCCAAGAAAGATTTCCGGTGCAAAGTAGCAAGTGGACCCGCACAGACCATCCGATAATCGGTCCTCCTCTTGTCCGACTTGACGAAATACATCCGCCGTACCGAAATCCGAAATCTTTAAAAACCCATCCCTTAGCAAAAGATTCTCGGGTTTAATGTCACGATGGGCCACCCCAATACTGTGCAGATACGACAGACCCATCAATAACTGCTTGAAGTAACAATGAACATCATCCACGGAGAGCGTACCGCTACGGATAGCATAATACAAATCACCTCCTGAACACTATCCATCCAAAGAATGGAATGGGGAGAGAATCTTTCTCAATCAACAAATGATAACTCGGAAACTCCGAATTTTCGATCATTTCAGATATACTTACATAATCCATCACTATGTATAAGCGACCTTTCTTATCCATGACCAAATCAAACGTTTCGACAATGTTGGGATGTCTTAGAACGCCGGAAATGCAAAATTCGCTGGCCACTTTCTTCAGGTACCGCAATTCGCTCTCTTGCGAATGCCGCTTTCGAAATGATTTGACAGCATACACTCGGACGCTGCCTGTACTCGTTCTTAAATGGGACAAGCGAACCGTAGCTGATGATCCTTCTCCAATTTTATGTGGCTGAAGAGTGCCATACTGGCTTAGCATGGGTGTCCACGGCATAGGCCGTTTGGTGTGTGTAGACAGGACGCTGCCCGATTGTCCGTTGGAAGGGTTAAATAGGTGTCGGAAAAACGATCGTTTACCACGACGACAAATCGACGGTAAAAACGATTTTTCAGATAATGGGTCCTCGTCTTTGCTATGGCAAGTGATCGTGCTGACGCCTGTACTGTCGGATTCGTTTCTCGATGACATGGTTCGAAGAGAAGAAAACGAGCGTAACGTCTTGAATAGCATTACAGGCAAGCGAGAAATGCCACTGCAGTGTCTGTAGTTGAATAGTAATATGAAAAACGAAAAATATTCCCAGAAGCGAAAAATGAAAATTCACTTTATAAACTAGGAGAGCAATGACCCATGTTTATTTATATCCACAGCTATTGAAAAGCAGTTGAAATGGGCTATCAAGATGACGGGATGCCGCCCGCCACCCATGGTATGTTGGGCAATTTTCGTGTGGGTAAAGCTTTGAATTTTCATTGCGAATAAGCTGGTTCAGGCTTGAATTTTCTTAATACCATTGGATCGTTTTCAATTCTCCTTCTCTGCCCCTAATTGTTCATTCTTCTCCTGGGCCATCTCCCATAGCTCCGAGGTCAATCAACTCAAGAATGACTCGTTTATCTGATACACCGCCCATCGTCGGCCCAACGGACATGCACTTACATGCATAAAAACTTGCCGTGATTACGTGACACCATCTTGCCGTAGTGTTCCAGAATCATTCAGATCTATTTTATTTCTCAGAGGAAAACAAGCAGTGGACTCGCAAAAGAGTAAGGTCGCCACAAGCTGTATATTTTATGCGTATAATTCAACAAATCAAAATTAACTCAAATGGATTGACGCACAGAGTGGTTCATGGAGAAGTGAATATTCACAGCCAAACCAACAAGGGTGGAGGAAAAGGCTATTCGTTTCTTTTATATCGATAGCCGAGTCCAACCTTGTTTGTTTTTCCAGGGATTCCACGCTTGAATGACTAGGCCGTCATATCTAGATTGAAGGAATAGGAAATTCCACGGCCTAGACCATTTCCATAATTCCAATATCAGTCGTACATCTAGACCTCGATTAATCACCAGGCCAAGCTCCGAAAAATTTTATTCTTTCATTGTCATTATACTTCATCGAGGTTCATCTATCCTTTCCTCAACCGTCTCATATGCTTCTCATCAGTCACACTTATAAAGGGATGAACAACCATCTCTTGTCTGCTCTAGTATATTATTGATTACATTCAACCAGTACTAATAGCATTTCAAGCACTGAAAACGACATATGTTGAAGCGCCACAGGCTCATACATGAAAGGAAATCTAAGCTGCAGGATGGACGACAGTATATTTCCTGTTATGGAGACTGCAGATGCATCTTCATTTTTATGAGACAACATTCAGTGGCACCTTTGTTATGAACAATATTTTTATTATAGGTACTGTACTGCATTTTATTTGCGCAACTGGGTAAACCAGATCGTAGTCTGAATTGGAGAGAGACTGCTACATTCACCATTCATACGATTGTGCACAGCGAGACACCTTACATCTTCATATGATGAACTGTTGATCATCCGTCAAAATGTGATGACACGTACAAGCTATTTTAGCACGCCAAAATCATCACTTAAAATGCTATTCTCCAATTCACATCTGGAGTCAGTCGTTCCTGGCTTGCCGCATAGAATGAAATCTTGTACCGATGAGGCTCTTTTATTCTACATCGTTGCGTTGGCTTTCATTTTATCCTTTTCCGGCGTTCGGCCCTCTTGTTTATTTTTTTACGTAATCATTTGCCACTGTTGCCATGATTACTGTATACATGCATGAAATAAGTCAGTCGCCTTGCGCTAAGCAAGAGCCAGCGCCGTATCGCTTTCATAGTCTGACATTTACTGTATAAGTGGCAATCAACCATGTCATACATAGCGATTTGACCAGGTTGCCAGACACTTGATATCCGGAAGATTATAGGTAGAGAGTTCATGGCCAATGCTAGAAGTCTGTATATTTTCAATTCCGGAATGGCTGCAGCTTTTCCGTTTATCATGCTGAGTGAGTCGCCTCCAGTTGACATGACTAGTGCTGTGAATTCAGACTTGGAGAAATCAGGGGCGATTGGAACGTTGGGCAAAGTTTTTCACGTGGATTGACTCTAATGCTTTTATATCTTCTCCTGGCGAACATCCTCAAAATAAATATATTTATCCGTTTAAACTGAGAGCTCTCTTCAATTTCGCTCAACAATAAACCAACAAATAAAATAACCGATATCATCATATTATCCTATGAAATTACACTGCAAACAGCCTGATCAATTAGCGATTGAGCGAGTGCCGGATGCAAATAATGTGGTTCTACATTTTTTTTAATCTACAAAACATTCCACATGGAAAACCATGCATGAGCCCCATTATCACTTGAAGCGACAGAGCTCACGCGAGATCACTGTTTATCTTAACCCGTCCGCATCATTACTGCAAAAAGTAAAAAAAATAAAAATAAAAAAAAATTTTGACGTAAATTCCGAGGTTTCTATCGACGAGTCATATTTCCTCTATGATGACACTGCCACACGTAACTACATCTTTACTATGGTTAGTCGTATACTCTTAATTTCCAGTTAATTTAGGAGTGGAACAATGACCTCCAGCTGCTGCCCCCTCGATTTTATCGCTGACCTGTGGGTGACGCTAACCAGTTGGCACTTGATTATACGTGCCCAAATGCAACCACGGCTGGGGTACGGCCAAGCTGAATAGATTGATGGGCATACCTCATTGACACCCTCTTTTTGGCCGCTGATGTCGGTCGGCCTTTACGCTAACAAATCTTGATCTCAATGCGTCTACCCATCCTTACTTGTCTTTATTAACAGCCCTGGAAGGTTGAGAAAACTTTTTTTTTTTGAACACTACTGGCACATGTTTGATCAGTCAGTCACGACGCCTTTGCCGTTACTTTCACTGCGCCAAAGTTTTATAACTCTGCCCACTAAGGTTTAAGAGAAATATCTGTGACTCAACCTGGATAGATAAAAAATGAGGCCAAAGACTCGTTTTCTGTATGCATGACCCTTTTTTCCCCATTCTTGGTTTTTTAAAGTCTCGCCAAGGCCCAAATAAAAAAAAAAAAAAAACTCAAAAAGATGACTGGACAGCATATGATGACCGCAACGAGATTCGAATCCGCTTTCGCGGACATGGCACTCAAAAACGCTCACCACAATGCTATCCACCCACCTTTCTTTATTTTTGCGATATAGACTTATAAAGGGCTAGGATTTCCATATATGGTTAATCCCAGCTTTGCGCCTTACTATGTCATCTTTTTTTTTTCTCTATCTCTTTTTCTCTTTAACTTACTTTCTTTTCACACAATTGTAAATACTGGGTGCAACAAGCAGGTGGAGGTGACACAATTATTGAGACTGCATAATTTATTTACTTTTGGATTTTTCCACGTAATATGTCGAGATGTATGTTACTGGCTAAACTGAACAAGATACATCGATTCTCTATGATTAGGGAGCAAGGCGCTAAAACTATCAGCTCAAAGAATCAATATTACTTTACATGCAATTTGAACGAGCCGAAACTCGTGACAACGCATCGATTATTATATATGGGAACGAGGCGCCTCTCATGAGCTGTTCCTGCGTTTAGGCTGTCCATCAAACTTTAGATGAACTGTATAATTGAGGACGGTATCATAGCCAGAGATTCAGATCTGCAGTTTTTAATCAAGTATAAAAGAAACCAGGGCAAACAACGAATAAAGATCATTTGACAGCCTTGCAACAATTTTCCAACCTATTGTCTAATTTCGCTTAAACTTACTGTATCTCCATACATCACAAGTTTATAATCGCTGTCGAACTTTCATTTTGCTAGTTGAATTGTATTTCATGGCTTACGTTATCCTCTAAGGTTAGTCGCTATTTTGGTTAGGTTTTTGATGAAAGTATGTTCGCAGTACTTGGTTTCAGAGTCGGTCACGTTACCAGGGAGGCAGTAATACACTTTTACACAGACAATGAATAAGCGCACTTTTTGGTCATCCAAGGTCAAAGGAAATGGACCAATTTATTTTTTTTGGATGCTTCTATTTTTATTTTCTCATAACTTGACACCACTTCTATGGAGAATATGTTGCCTAGTATTACAATGCTGCAATTGGTGCTTGAAACAGGCACAAGTGGGATACGATTAATCAAAGTCTAACGGGTCCGGATACCGGGAATTGCTTGGGATACCTGGATAGGCAGCAAATTCTAGAGCCTGATACGCAAGAAATGGGAACAAAATCTCCACATTCGGCAGGGCATTTTATTTTCGCTTGTTCTTGGTTTGACGCTCTGCAAGCCAACTTTTCAAAGGGTCCACAGATATCCAGTCGACATTGAGGTCCGCCTGTTCCGATCCATCCAGAAGAGGCCACTTTTGAAATGACCAGCAGGCACAAGAAGAGAAGAAATAGTTGTTTTGTCATGATATAAGGTTTCGATGAGTATTGAAAGACGGGTACCATAGCTTTATTTTTGTCTGCTTTAAATATTTAAAAACCGGTGCCGTACGTGTAGGCGATTTTAGCAGTTGGCGCGAATAAAGAATTCCGTCTTTCATAAAACATCTGCATCGGTTTTTTGCTGTGACTTTTAAATGATGCATGCACCATTATTGCTAATGGATTCTGCAATGACAGCTTGTCTTTCACAATGAAAATGGGATCAGTGCTTGCTATTTTCGTAATTTACTTTTTTCAAGCAATCACAGCAATCACGACTTCTTCTCTTTGCACTGTAATGCATTGTAGATAAAAAGGATAGATTCTTTGTTTCAAAGCCATATTATTACCTCTAAGACAAAGAGGGCTTTCCGAGATAATTGAGGTAGTATAACCATCTGCATGGACTTTTTTCATTATTGGATCATTGCCTCCGTTTCTGACTGCTCTACGATATGAGGCAACGCTTGATCAACGTTGTAAGTCAAGGTAAACTCTCGCCTCGTGATTTCCTCTTTTCCGTGCCCCTCATTGTACGACATGACAATCCAGCTTTATGTAAACCATTGAGATTGGATTGATTTCCCACCTTCTCATGTGGAAATGAGGACCATTTTTTTCTGCGGCTTTGGGAATCCGTTTTTAACATCATCAAAAAAGTATGCATGAATATGCTGTGTAACAGACAAACACAGCGTACCGTTCCTGTTATGATCTCACAATCTTGTCTGTTCCGTTTCATTATCAATTTACTTGTCATGAATCCAGCAGCGATGTGAGCTGGAGCACCACACTTGCGAATAAAAAAAGAAGAGAGAAAAAAAAAGGATCCCAATACTTCGAACGCCAGTTACTGACCCGACACACGTTGTAGGCAGCACTTTTGGCGTTGTAAACGCTCGTTGGTCTTTTTTCACCTTTGTAAAATCGTCAGAACCCAACTCCTTGAGAATCTTTAAATGCCACGATATCCACCTCGTCTGGGTCATCAGCTTCATTCTGCAGTGTAGTCAAATGCTTTTTTTTTTTATAATTTGAAAGGATTATGCACTTTCTAGGGCAGCCATAGGCTCGTTTGTTTGGAAGGAGGGACCTTGTCTCACATATTGCACAAACATCGAATAATGTTCTCCAAAGGTTGTTGCACTATCGGGCGCTTCTGCCAATGTCTTGACGATACCATATTTCCAGGTCTACATCAGTTAAAGACAGAGTTCCAGTTAAATGATGATTATTTTTTTACATGATGAAACAGTAGGCTTTCGTTTTACCTGTCCCTGACGGCTGTGCTCTGTGGCACGATCCAAAATATATCCTAAAAATTCGCGAGATTGGGCCATTTCCTATTACAAATTATCCTTTCATCAGCAAGCAGAACTTTCGGATCAAAACCGGTTGCGAATTCAACCTGTCGACCCCATGTGTGTGAAGCAACACTTTGCAACACTGCAAAAGCGGCGATTTTCGTTTCTTCTACCGGTTGTTTGGCGGTGGAAATCAAGAGAGATAGAGACGGTGTGTTGCTGCCTGTGGGAGCCACATGAGATTCAGTCCAAGAACTTGATGAAAAGCTGACGCGAAGACTCACCACTCATTCGTTTAAACATATCAAGTGTCATTTGCGCTACCGAAGGGCTGTTGTTACTGCTGTCATCGCTACGAGGTTGTTTAAATCCAATATTAGATCTCACGCGTCCAGTTTTTCCTTTTGCAAACGCTCTTACGTGACGGCGAGCATCTTTGATAGTGTTTGCAAGTAGACCGTTTTTACATCCCCAGTAGAAGAGTGACATCCTTCCAAGACGGTGTTCATCAGCGGGTTCGTATAAATTAACCGTAATCCATTGACGTGAGAACCAATTAGCCCAATGGATGCAATAGCTGCAATCTGCAAAGTGGAAGCGTCATCATTTGAGTATGCTATCCCAGGTACCTATTGTTTTCAAGGCATACTCACAGCCACTTCTTTATGTTGGCTATCCAAGCAGCGCTGTAGGCGGTTGAGCAGATGATATTGGCTGGCAATGGGCTCAAATGAGACGTCCTATTCCCAATCTCAATAAGTAGAGCCATTTCATTACATCGTATCTCCGGTCCTTTGTCATCACTCACGGGTTGTTCGCCCAGTTTTCCAAAGAATTTCAGCACGGCACATTTGGTGAGGACGACGGCCACATCGGTCTCATTTTCTTCGTCAAGGACCAGCGCCAGATCATTGAGTAGATCAGCTTTTTGTAAAAATGTCAGCCCTGACCGAGTTGCGGCAATCTATCCACAATTGTTCAATAAATCACCCCATCAATCAAACAATAATTTCTGCCTTACTTCGCTGAGCATATCCACGGCGTTCATTTTCAGCAGCAAGTCTTCGGATTTCACTTCTGATACGACATGGCTTAACAGACCTGACAGTTCGCATTCTTGGAATGCGATATCCGACGAAGCGGCCACCCGGACAATGAGTTCATAAACTCGAAAACTAACGACTCCGCTCCTGCACAGAAACCCGGAGGTGAGTATGTCACGATCTCATCACATCATTTTTCAGCAAACTGCAGAGCCTTACACATGCAGAAACCGTCGCAGCATAGCGACAGTTTGAACGCTAAAGAAGGCTACGCGACCTGGTTCAGTGAGAGCAACCTTGATGCAGGTAGCATGACTATAGTGAGCAACCTGATCTACATGAACCATCAATTTCTTTTTTCCATACCCGAGCAATGATATCTACGGCCTTGGTGGCCGTGCGTGTATCTTGGAAGGCCAATGTCGTTAATACCAGCGGAAAGATGTCTGAATGGATCTAATCAACGCGTCGAGTCATTAATATCATTTGTCCCATACAAATGCGTTAGCCTTTATACTCTACCATAGATGAAACGGAATTGTCGGATGCAAGAGATTTTTCGACTTGTTGCAAACACAGATATCGGATCGAAGGAGAAAAATGGGCCAAGCCTTGAATCAAAAAGGTCTGCATAAATCCAAAAGCAGTCGTATTTTATTCTCTCTTTTTTTTTTGAATGCCTGCCCAGTCATGATAGTGGTTAACTTACTTTGTTGTCTTGGCCAATAATTGCTTCATACGGGAAGGGTTGCAGTACTTTATTAATAACATCACACACGGCTTTTGTCAGTTCATCGTCGTCAATGTCCAAGTTGGCGTAAAGTCCGGGCAGTGACACTACAGATAGAACTTGGTTGGCCTGATCTTGCGACACATGATCTTCAAAATCAATCTAGGGTGAGTTCAAAGTGAATGCAGTGCGGGGGGTGACCCTCTTCGCGCCATTCCGACGACGACGCACCTCCAAGATATACAGACAATGCTCGCATGGCCTCAACTTTATCTTGTAAAGATGCATGGGCCGTAGGTTGAATGACGTTGGCCACTTTCTCGACAGGCGAAATGGGAGCAGGCGACATTGTGGAAAAAAAAAAAAACGAGGTGAAGACAAAAGGTTGGATCTTCGAGACGCGCACAAAAAAAAGGCTGCAATTTTTCACCCTCTGAAACTTTGGTTCTCCAATCAGATTTTCGCAGCCGCTTCAATCAGCCTGTTCCGACAAATCTTTTTTATGCAAAGAAAATCGGAAAGAGCTGACTAAAGGACAATTCGCAGCACAAGATAACCAACATACAGGTGCTGCACATCAGAGCTATGAACTCTTTTTATTTGGTGATTGGAAATGACCTTCCTTCATAGTGGAAAAGTTTTTTGGAGTTGTAGAATTTGCATACAATATTGGAACTGCTTACTGGTCATTATCGGTAAAACCGCCATGGGAAACACCCAGTAATAATCATTTTCTTAAACAACCTTTGTTTATTCCATTGCGGTTTGGTCTCTGCTTTACAATTTTAACGTGCATTTGCCTTTTCCGGAATTCTTTTTTTTTTTTTGACTCAGCTCGGGGCTACGGGTTGCGCATGAAAGGTGACCCGCGCTTTGACCGAATTTTCCCTCCAAAGCAACGTATTTTATTTACTACTTCTCTAATGAGGCCTGTGACATTTGTGAAGCGGTTTGATTTCCCAGTATACGGTGTCGACTTTTCCGTCGACGACCAGGTCATTGCTGCAGGAGGAGGTGGCGCTAATCGTTCAGGCGTCAAGAACAAGCTGGTATGTCCCACTCAATTGCATTTGGGTTTGTACCCGAGATTTTCCTCATTAAGCTTTTTGCATAATCACAGATGTCATTTGCCGTTGACGAGAAAAACAAGTCATTCAAGGATCTTGCTCAATTGGCTCTTTCCGATGAGGAAGACTGCCCAATGTCCATTGCTTGTCATCCCGAGGTACGTTGGAAAATGGACCAAACAATCCCATGGTCTGAGCTTTTAGCTTACCCTTTTTTTCTTATGTGGTACAGCTCCCTCTATTTGCTGCAGGGATTAATGGAACCGCTCAGGATATTCAACAAGGCAAAAACCCTAATTGTCGACTGTTTAGCTTGGAACATGGGTCAGTATACAAGGGCAATCGAACCGAGTAAACGTGGTAATACTCAAATGGCTCTTTTAGTATTGAACCGGTCCGTGAGATTTCGACCAGTACTCAAAAAAATGCGGATGAATATCAAAAGGTCACCCGATTTAGTCGGTCGTATCTGGTGACTGGATTCAGTGATGGCAAAGTGACCGTGTTAAAGATGCCGGATCTGAAACTCGCCTTTCCTCCTCTGCGGTTCAATAATATCCAAGACATCGACATTGATCGAGACGAAAACTACATGGCCATTGCCACCGCAAAAGCATTGATTATCGCTTCGCTCGAGGACGGCAGCATCGTTCAGGTAATTGATAGTCCAAAATTAAATCGAAATACGACCTGCGAATTCCGTGCTTGTCGATACGCTTCACAAGACCGAGCCAACGAAAAGCTGTACGCTATTGTCAATCCAACGTCACGAGGGCGCGGATTTGTCTGTGCGTGGCGTGTGTATCCTCACCAAGCGAGATATCTACGAAGGGCGAAAACAGCGAGTGTGAGTCGGAAAGGTATCACCAGCTTTGCCGTAAGGTGTGTGAACTTGTCCTCGTAAATGAATTCGTTCTATGACTGACAATGAATATTTGTTTCTCGTTAGCCCGTCAGGCCACGTATTGGCTTATGCATCCACTGACTTGACCATAGGCCTCATTGATGCGCAGACATTACGTGTAAGTAAAAAGTTGATAAAGGGAACGAGAGGTGTGAAGGATCAGTTTTTGTCTTTTTTCCAAGCCATCTGAAACTTGCAATAGCCCTTGCTGCGTGTACCTGATGCTCACGGCTTTGCCATTACGAGCTTGAATTTCAGCCGATCGGGCGAATTTCTGGTAAGCGCAGGAGCCGACAATTGCTGCCGCATGATGGTTGTACCCAAAAATTTGGACCTGGGTAAGTGGCTCCCTTCTGGATAACGATGATCCTTTTACTGCTCACTTGAACTCACATCTGCTTAGGTTACGATTACGCTACCCCCATTTACGCATTCCTTTGTATGTTAATGACAGCATTATTGGCCCATATCATTGTAGAAATGGCCAAATAAAACAAGTAAAGAAGAAAAAACCGTAAACACTGTAATAAAAGTTATGTAGACACTTGAACCATCTTTAGAAATTTCACTGTAAACGACGCCCTAGTCTACTCGTCCTCTGTTTTGGCGTGGCTGTCGTCATGTGACGATCTTTTACCTGAGTTGATTGTACACGCTGGATAGTCGAGAAGGTGCACGCGGATAAGTGGGCGTGCTTACCGATGAGCTGCTTTGTCTGGATGGTGACCGCTCCGTTGTGAAATATTGCTGTAAATGAGAAGAGGAAGAACGGGAATGACCCATTCGAGATGAGGACCGCAGGGAAGAGGTGCTTTTGCTAGAGGAGGGTGGTGATGGATGTGGAAGTTTCAGTCGGATAGAAGGAATGTGGCTTGCGCGTTGAGAAGTACGATAGCCACCTAATCGGCTCTCTGAACGGCTGGGATGGGGGGCGGTCGTACTAGCTGCAGCCGAACTTGTACGCTGGGGTGTGACAAGGTTTGTCGATCTTGTGCTTGCTGGCATTGGTATGTGAGACGCTCGTTTGGCTAATTTAGAGGTACTGGAATTTAACCAATTTTCATATCTGGTACTTGGTCGTGAAGCAGACATGGATGTGCTAGGACGTAGCGTCTGTGATATACTGCCAAGAGATCGGTGCGAAGATATGGAGGATACACGATGAGAAGTCTCGCTTAAAGATGCATATTGCGCCAGACGACTAAATGATCGAGTAGACGAAGACGTGGATGGGGTCGGCGATATGTGGCGGGAATGGTAACTCGTTACTGTTGAATGTGACGCCAAACTGTGTTCACTGCTTATACTGCTGCATCGCGATCGGTTGCGGCGCAAATGAACAGGATGCGTATCGGTCGGTGGCATGGGAAAGGATAATATATCGGCTGTACAAATACACGAAAATGACAAAAAAATTAATACCTGGTTCATCTAATGCACCCCCCCCCCAAGTACCGTACCTGTATCGCCTTTTGGTAAAAAATCCCAATTGTCCAGATTGATCTTTTTCATGTATCAAACGTTAATCATCGTATGTATCGCACGAGAATCGATTATTACAAGTACCTGCTGAGCTGTATTCAGAAAATCTTCAAACTCTTTCAGATCATCCATTGCATCGTTGTATGAATCACCCTTTTCGATGGGGTCGAGGCCATACCGTATGGGTCTTTGATTTGGAGAAAGCCGCGGCGAACCACCGTCGACTTCTTTTGATGGCGCGGTAGAATCAGACGTTGGCGGTGTCTAAAAGAAAAATAGTCGGTCATTGTCCACACGCATACAAAGACGAACAACTTTTTTGTACTACTTTACGTTTTCCAGCGTGTTGAGAGACTCATTGAGATCGATATTGGCAAGCGTGGACAGATCCGTTTCCTGTTCCAGGTCCGAGGTATAGTTGGCTTCAATGAGATCGTCCAAATTCACGCTTTGCTCGGAGTTTATAGACAGGATCGAATCAGGACGCGCTTTTTTGTTGGAGGCACTGCCAGTAACAAGAACAAATGATCAGTGACCCTCCCCATCCCTTTATTTCATAAAATTCTCCGGGAAGACCAGTAGCTATCACGAAATTCGTTATAGGCGACATCTTACCTGGGTCGTAATGAAGGTTCTAATGCAGCCGTAGCGGCATCTTTGCAAGGCGAATGTCCCCGATATTGCTTCGCTTCTAGGAACCAGGTGTCGAAATTCGAAGCAAGGGGAGAAACGTCTTTCGGTGTTACCGGTTCAGTAAAGGCATTGGGGAGTTCCTGTATGGGTGATTTAGGGTCCTGGTGGAATCGGGTCATGAGCCAGATGGTGAACCGAAGAAAACGGGAATAATAAGAAGGGATACAGAAAAATCCCAATTGTCGGGCTTTTGTCCTTTTGAACCGTCGCATAGCATTGATTGGCTCGGTATTAGCCAATCAGGGTCTACTTCTGGTAATTCATGACTCTGAGATCATTGAAGAGAACAAGGAGGGATAACCGAAAGATGAAGAGAGCAAAGAATGATACCATTAGCTATCTATTTAGAAAAACACACCAGTATGCACATCTACTCAAGCATCAAGATAGAGTTATCAATACGTTCTGAAGTTAATCCATCATTTCACGTGGCTTTTTCCTTAATTTCTGTGCTTCCAAAATGAAAAAAGAGAAATTTGTATGCGAAATTGCCGCTTTTCCTTTTTGAGACAAATTGTGCTCGTTTGTTCTTTCCACCCACTATTTTCGTCAATAGGTCCATGCACTATGCCACGAACCACGCTATTTCGATCAGAGCAAATGTCGTTTGTTCAATTGTATTTACCCGGCGAAGTAGCCCAGATATGTATATCCAGCTTGGGCGAGCTGGGCAAGTTGCAATTCATAGACGTAAGGACAAACTCAACAGTTAGCATGACCTTGCCTCGATCTGCTCACGGAAGTTGCTGTTAGCTTAATCCCGATGTCAATGCATTCCAGCGCTCATTTGTGTCTGAAATCAGACGCTTTGACGAAATGGAGCGGCAATGCCGTAAGTGGAGATTGTAGCCCCCAGCAGCAGCAGCAGCACAAGTAGTTGCAGCGACGTAACATATTGAATACAGGCTTTTTTCAAACACAAATCGCCAAGGCCGACATTGTCACAGCACCATTAGCAACCACCACGTATCTTTCTCGCGCCCCTTCCGCTCAAGAAGTTGACGAATTGGAAGAAAAGCTGAAAGAACACGAAACACGCATTTGTGAAATGAACGATTCATACGAGAGTCTTCAACGACGATACCTGCAATTAACTGAACTCCGCCATGTGTTACGCGAAACGGATGCATTTTTTGAACAAGTAAGTTGGGAAGCATCGGTTACACCCGCCCACCCGATATTGATACGCTGAACCGACTTTTTGTTATCACCATCAAGGCAGGATCAAGGCACGATATCGTTCGTACTTCACTAGACGAAATAGACGCCGCTGCTCCCTTATTAGACAATGACGTGGAGCAGGTACAGTACGAACTAAGTCATCTTGATTTGGGTCACGTCACTGGCGTGATTGCTCGATCGCGATTACAAACTTTTGAACGCATCCTGTGGCGATCATTGCGTGGCAATCTGTATATGAAATCCGTCGATATTGACGAGTCCATCATTGATCCTGTCACGGACGAAGCGGTAGAAAAAGATGTTTTCGCCATTTTCGCGCACGGACGCGAAGTCGTTGCCAAGATCAAGAAAATATGCGAAAGCATGGGCGCAACGTTATACACCGTGGATGATTCTTCCGATAAACGACGAGATACCTTGTTAGAAATCACTTCCCGCATCGAAGATCTAGGCAATGTATGGGCTTAAAATTTTCTGGAACATGGCCGACGTGATGGAGCCGATCTCGTAACGTATTACCCTTGTAGATTTTATCCAATACAAGTCAAATGAGGCGGATGGAGCTGTTAAAAGTAGCGGAAAATCTCACCGCTTGGTTCACACTTGTACGAAAAGAAAAAGCCATCTATCATACCTTGAACTTGTTCAATTATGATGCCAATCGTAAATGCCTTATCGGTGAAGGATGGTGCGCCAAAAACGACATTCTTGTTATTCAACGCGCTTTGAAGGATGCCACGGTAAGACGACATAATGTCAAATGATAGGCGTCAACATGTGTGTGTCTCATGCGCTTTTGATTTAGGATGCATCAGGGACGAACCTGTCCTCCGTATTGACGGAAATCCATACAAATAAAACACGACCTACGTGCCATCGAACGAATAAATTCACAGAAGGCTTTCAAAACATCATTGATGCGTATGGCATTGCTCGCTACCAAGAAGTCAACCCTGGTCTTTTTACGGTGATTTCTTTCCCGTTTCTATTCGCCGTCATGTTTGGTGATATTGGTCACGGGTTACTCATGCTGTGCTTTGCCTCGTACCTTGTTCTCAATGAGAAGCAGCTGGCGAGTAACAATGGGGAGGCAAGTTTTTTTTTTTTTTTTTTTTTTTTTTTTTGGTACCCCGGTTTGTATGACAAACATCGATAATGACTTACAACTCTAGATTTTCAAAATGTTTTTCGCTGGTCGATACATGATGCTAATGATGGCTATTTTTTCCATTTTTACCGGGGCCATCTATAATGACATCTTCTCCTTGTCGTTGAATCTATTCAAATCCGGATTCGACTGGCCGCGGGAATACAACGGCATTGATGCAGTGGAAGGTATACCCAATGGTCACGTCTACAAATTCGGGTTTGATCCTGTAAGCAGCTCTTTTTTTTTCTTTATCCCAAAAGATTAGAGGACTGACCGTCTTCCTAGGCCTGGCATGGAGCAGAAAACTTTTTATTATTTTCCAATTCATACAAGATGAAACAGGCCATCATCCTTGGTGTGATTCACGTAAGGCACTCATTGCTTGGTAGATTTTTAATTGTCAGTCATTAATGGGTATACTGATCCATTGGGTAGATGTCATTTGCTATTTGTTTGAACGTCTATAATCATGTGCACTATGGCAACCAAATATTTATCTGGCTTGAATTTCTACCACAAATCTTGTTCATGGAGTGCATCTTTGGTTATCTAGTGTTCTGCATTCTGTACAAGTGGAGTGTGGACTGGTGGGCAGTAGATGATCAAGGTCACACACTTCATAACTCGCCGCCCAATCTATTGAACATGCTCATTTACATGTTTCTATCTCCGGGCAAGGTCGATCCTCAAGATCAACTCTATCCTGGACAGGTAAATGCAAAAAAGGAAATCGTTTTCCTATAGATGTTTATTCTGATCATGGCACGGTACAGGGTCCTGTTCAAGCGATTCTTTTATTCATTGCTTTTATCTGCGTCCCATGGATGTGGTTTGCCAAACCGTATTACCTCAAGAAACTTCATAGCCAACATCGCTATCAAACAGTGGCAGCCGAGGACGAGCATGAATTGCATTCAGGAGACGGTCATCACGAAGGCATGGAATTGTTTATAGAAGAACCGCAGCAAGAAGAGGAAGAAGAAGTAAGAAGCAATGGAAAAGAAATCCTTGGTAAAGCAAGATGTGTTTTGATTAACAGCGGTGTGTCAGTTTGATTTTAGTGAAGAAATGATTCATCAGACGATCCATACCATTGAATTTTGCCTCAACTGCATCTCCAATACTGCCTCGTATCTTCGTTTATGGGCGCTTTCACTGGCTCACGCACGTAAGTTTTCTGATTGCCTGAATTGTCACAACTAAATACATGATTCATGGTTTCTCTTTTTTATATATTTAAATATTTGCAGAATTGTCCAGCGTCTTGTGGGATATGACCCTAAAGATATGGTTCAAAATGTCAGGGCTGGCCGCCGCCCTGGGTTTAGTGGTTGGATTTGCCATGTGGTTCGTATTAACGATCGGCGTATTGCTTTGCATGGAAGGATTATCAGCTTTCCTTCACGCACTTCGTTTGCATTGGTAAGCCCAAAAGTGAAGCTTGTTTTTATGTGCCGTGTACGAGAGTGTTGACCATGATTGATTTTTATCTAGGGTGGAATTTGATGGCAAGTTTTATCATGGCGATGGTGTGCTTTTCGAACCGTTTTCGTTTGCTACTATATTGGAACAGTTCTCCGAATAATAGATCTTGGAAAAAAGCTAGTTCCCATAAAATGGGTCACCTGAATTTAATACTGACTCTATGCAACCGTTTCATTACCCGACCATTCACAAGAAAAAATGCCTGTCAATGGGGGGGCCTATTCCACCATATTCATTGAATGACTGTGTAGTAAAAAGAAGATTCGGTGTAAAAGACAAAAAAAAATGATAATCGGAGTGTTTCTCACGGATCGCTGGTGGCAAACCTTGTGTGTAGGCCCCTTTAGGTGATTTCGCCTTAATAGCCCCTTGAGGGTTGGGCGTGACTTTCTGGGTGAAAGCGACGAGTGACTGGCGGGCTTTTTGTAGCTTTCCTTGCTTTTTGTTCCCTTGTTCACACCTGTGTGGGAAGCATGACCGACGCCAGAGCACCGCTTTTGGCGCGCGATCGTATTGAAGATGCCGATCGTCGTTCAGAACGTAGTGAAGATGCGGTGTCTACCACGGATTATGGCAGCGGAGTGTATCGATATCCAGTGTACCTTCAACCGGGTCAATTCACATCGCTGGAAAAGCTCATGTTCTTTGTGAGCTCCATTCTGTTTATTCTCTTGTGCGTTTTTGTGGGCCTTTACGCTCGAAGTAGCTTTGATAACCGGCCGAAGTATCCTGCTCCACCTGTTCACTCTCCCTTGCCAACCCCTTTGCCACCATCCGACAATCAAACAGCGGTAATAAAAATCGACAAAAAATCAATGCAGTAACGGAATACCGCATTTTTTTCCCCTTTTTTCAATGAGAGCGGTTTCAGAGACTTATCAATCTTATTTTTTTATTTTTTTTATCAACAGACCTTTTGCTTGGAACCCCACTGTATTTTGGCTGCCGCCCATATCCTTCAAGTGAGTCTAACTGGTTCCGCTCCTATAATAAATGGTGAACTAAATGCCTTTCTTTTTATGTTCGTACAGGATGTCAATCGAGAATTAGATCCATGCACCGACTTTTACGCCTATACATGTATATCGTGTCACTGAGTACTTTTTACGTTACACGTGTTTTGACTGACCCATGAATTTCATAGGCGATGGATGGATGGAAAATCATTTACTGCCAGATACCATGTCGAAGCTCGACACGCAATGCGCCATCATCGAAAGCAACAAGAAGCGAGCCCATCAAATTCTGGGGTACGATTTCAATACTTTTGAGAAAATGATCATGAAAGAGACCAGCGAGTCCGATTCAGTCGTACAATACCTTCCTCGTCTTGATCGAATCCTGGATGAACAATTATTTACAAAGTTGACCGCATTTTATGGTTCATGCATGAACGAAGACGTGATTGAACGACGCGGTATCCAACCTCTTTACGATCTATTTCACCAAGTGCGTCGTTTCCTTCCGCTCAGTTACTACGCTTCCAATGAACCTTTATTCACGACGTCCGATTCCTCCATGGTGCAAGGCTTGAGTCAAGCCGTCAGTTACCTGGGGCAGCATCACATTTGGGCCCTCTTTGAGATGCAAATCGGTCCGGACCCTGAAATTCCTAGCGTGCCAAGCATTACATTGTGGCAAGGCGAAGTAGGCTTACCTTCGCGTGAATATTATGACGACACCGATGTGTTTTCAACCTATATGCAAGTGGTCACGGAAATTCTGGAAATCGTTTTTAGCAAAGACAACGGTCAATTTGGATGGAAATCGTCCAGTCCCGTGGCCACTGCCCGACGCATTTTGGAATTCGAGAAAAAACTGGCCCAAGTCACCTATCGCTCAGACACGGACAAGATCCAACGATGGACGCTGCAAGAGTTGCATCAAGCCGCGCCCAATCTCAACTGGACATTGTACGTGGAATCCATGTTACCCCATGGCAGTCCGCTGCCCGATCATATCCTTGTACCGGTGCCCCAGTTTGTCAGAGATCTGTCAGATGAAGTTTTACGTGGCACGAATGTCCGAACGCTTCAAATGTACTTGATATGGCGCACCATATGGAAGTACCTCGATACCTTGGGTGAAGAGTTTGTCGCCCCTAAACGCAAATTGGAAGCCAAACTCGGCGGCATCGAATCGCGCGCGAAACCTCCTCGTTGGGAAACTTGTCTGAATCACGTGGATCGGTCATTGGGATTTTTGCTTGGGCGTTATTTCGTGATTGATCAATTGGATCCCGATTCCAAAGAAAGAGCAGACGATGTCATGGTGCGTATCATGAACACCTTTGTTGATCGCTTGGACGACTTGGATTGGTTACAGGATGATGCAACCAAAGCACAGATGGTGAAAAAGGTAAAAAAATTGACTTTTTCAGTTTAAATGCCATAGAAGATGGGAATGAGGGAATTTTTTGATTGACTGAGGTTGCAGTTGCGAGACATGGATCGACAAGTAGGATATCCAATTTCACAACCGGATCTGCGGTCCACCATTTCCGTGGCGGAGTATTATTCGGAAGTGATTATTGATGAAACGGATTTTATGGCCAATGTCATGAGTGCCAATCAATGGAAAGTCAAACGAATGTGGAACCAGTTACGGCATCCTGTGGATCGTGATCTGTGGAAAATGAACCCTCAAAATGTCTATGCAACCTATGACTCCATGCTTAACAAGGTCAGTCGCATAAGCACGAAAATAGATGAGAAAAAAGGTCGTTACATGTGCAAAGAAAAGAGCTAACCATTAGACATAAATGGCATAGGTGGTGTTGCCAGCTGGAGCACTTCAACAGCCATTATTTGATGCGCGAGGTCCTGGCTACTTGAATTACGGAGCTTTGGGTAGCATGATTGGTCATGAATTACTTGTAAGTTATGACCAGTTCATTGGAATTTCATCAGCAGATGGGAGATCTCATTGCATTTCACATGGGGGGGTTGTGTGGTTTGGGGATTTTTTTAGCATGGATTTGATCAAGAAGGACGCCGTTTTGATAGCCGCGGGATTGCTGGACACTGGTGGTCCAATGAGACGATGGCGCGCTTTGACTCACGTGCGACGTGCTTTGTACAACAGTACTCCAAATTTGAAATTCAAGGACCGCATGGCGAGACCTATCAGGTGGACGGAAAGCGCACACTCGCCAATAACTTGGCAGACAATGGTGGAATTCAGTTGGCCTACTCCGCTTGGGAGAAACAAATGAATGAAAGCGATGGAAAGCATGGTGAAAAGGTTTTACTTCCTGGTCTGGGACATTGGACACCAGAGCAGCTATTCTACATTAATTTTGGACGCACACGGTGTCGAAAGAGTACACCAGAGCATGATGTTCGTGAGGTAACAAGAAAATATGGCACATGATCTTTGATGCAAGGTCAAAAACTGACATGAATGACATGATCCTTTTACTGTTTAATTTGTAGTTGCGCACCAAAACCACTTCACCCAATCGGTTCCGGGTCAACGGCCCCTTGATGAATTCACCTCATTTTGCGAAAACGTTTAAATGTGCAGCTGGCACGCCCATGAACCCTCATCATAAATGCATCCTGTGGGCATAATGAAATCAGTTTATTAACTTGCTAATATATACCTTTACATTTCGAATTACTCAAAAGAAGAAAGAACCAGTGATTTTTTAAAAGACGGATGATCGTCGTTTTTTACAGAGCATTTTTTTTTTTCGGGATGTGAGTGTGATTGAAACGCCGCAGAAACGGTTGCCTTTTTTATGAACCATTGTTTCTCATATTTATTTTTACTGCTATTTTTTTTTTTCTCTATTACCCTTTCTTCTTTTTCCTTTTGTATTTATTGTACCTATTTGTTTGCGACCAGGCAATGGTGATTGTGGAGCTGTTATGAAGTTTGGCAAACAACTTGAAACCGAAGCCGAGGATATTCCGACAGAGTGGCGTCCTTACTTGATTCAATACAAGGCATTGAAGAAAACAATTGCCAAGGTAGCAGAAGAGATTGAAAAGCGAGGGCTGTCTGCTTCTGTATTGCATGCAAGCCTTGGAGCCGAGAAAAATGGAAAGGATAACAGTATACCCCGTGTCAAGTACTATTTCACTGGTACGTGTATGTTCATTCTCGAGATTCCCAAGATTTTGGGCAAAGTAAATGACATGATGCATCATTTAGGTGAACCTCCCAATGTGCGTCCTTGCATTCAGTTCAACTATGACTATTCGCAACCGCAAGTCCAACAGTTGTTTGAGCGCCTGATTCATGGGAACAGTTCAACCCGTGGCGGTGACGGTCTGGATGGGACGCTCGAATACCGGCGGAGCTACGACAACAGCGATTTTTTCACGTTACACAGTGGCACGCAAAAGCATGATAATGCCCACACGATGAATGCTTCGCTCCAAATTTCACAGCTACCAATGGTCGACAAAGACGATAGCAAAGATAAGGACGATGGCAAAATGTCACCTGTGAATGAGGAATCAGAGGACAGTAGCAAGACATTCCTCTCAGCAACCACCATGCGAAAAAGACGAAACACCGCGGCTGCGCTCCTTCGCGAACTAATGGATACGAGTTTGGCCGAGAAGCGTGCAGTGGAAGCTTCAGTGGATATTCCATCCGATTTGATGGAGAGTACATCAGCGGGACCTTCATTGGTAATTGATGCTTCCTCAGACAGCGATACGATCGCATCAACCGATGAAACTGTGTCCGTTGCTCCGGAGATCCGAAGTCTGGTGATTGAACTCGAACACGATGATGAATTTTTCCACATGTTGATGACCGAGTTGCAAGAAGCTGCCAAATTACAAAGCGCAACGTCCCAGCAGTTTGAACGCGACGTGATCGATTTTGAAACACGCATGGTCACCCTGGTAAGTCCTCGCACCGAGTAATCGAAAAAGAACAAGGGCTGATCATGGATTCTAATATGCTAGGCCAAACCAGACCAGCGAGACGACATGTATACTTGGCGAGAAATTTTTTGCATCTACATTGATGCGCAAATCTTTCAAGGCCAAGTGGAAGCCGATCGTACCATGCGATCGGTGGAGAAGTCGAAAGCGCAATTGCAATGGTTCATGAATCAAATGCAGGGAAAGAACTTGGTAAAGTATTTTTACATGCTGGTGGACATCTTTTAGGATTGTATGCTTACGTGTTTGCAATGGTAGACTTCCAAACTGAAAAGCAAGCCTTCCCAATCCGCTTTCCAACAGTTCCTTGCACTGAATACCGAATTGATCACCATGAAACATTATCAAATACTCAATCGCACCGCCATGACCAAGATCCTCAAAAAGCACGATAAACGAAGTGGCTTAACGTAAGTTAATATCGATATATGTGTTCATGGATGATCAAAACAATAGAGCTAACAAGGAATGATTTTTCTGATAGTGCCAGCACCACTTTTCCCAGTTTTGTTCGCGCTGACAAGTTCTTTAGTCCTGCAATGGCAAGGATGCTATGTGCCACTATCATTGAAAAAGTAACAGCCATTATACCGCAACCCGACGACTATTGTAAGTGACACCATCGTATCTCACTTGAAGACGCGCGAGAAAAAGAAAGGTCTAATGGTAACTTCATCTGTAGCATGTCCCATCTGCATGGCTGTCGCCTGGCGACCTATTCGATTGGCTTGCAACCACGTGTTTTGCGTGCGATGCCTCATCAAGGCGCAAAGGAAGCATATGGACAGTTGTCCTTTATGCCGATATCCCAATGCGGTCCGTTCGGCGAGCGCCATGAATCTTGACGAGTCGATGCAAAACTTCTTGAAAACGTACTTTCCGAGAGAAATCAAGCAAAAGAAAAAGGATAATGAACGTGAGCAAGCCATTGAAGATATCCAAACCTTCACTGGTCGCGCTTACACGGAGGAACAACTCATGCGCATGAACCGACAACATGAACAAAACAAGTGCCTGATCATGTAAATACATATATACAAACCCATTCATCTTTATTTAATACCTTCAGCGAATTAGATGCATCCTGTAATAAACATAAAAAGTTTTGGATAATTACATCGTCATAAACAATCCTCAGTCATAGTTGACTACTGTATCTATCAGTCATGCCGTGCTGTGACTTGTGTCATTACTACCTTGTGGTTTCTTTTTCTAATTGAGAAAATATTGTACTTTCTGCCAACATTGCTTCTGTTCGGAAGATTTTTCTCGAACATCGCCAGTTGCAACTTGAATTTTCCAAAGATGATTTTAAAATAAATGCTGGATTGTTTGCAAGGATGGTTGCGAGGATGGTCGTAATGCTTGTAGTGATGGTTGTGGATATGGATATGGATATGGATATGAATATGAATATGCATGTGATTTCAGTTGGGGGTGTAAATGGGGATGTGAATGCTGTTGACGGTGATTCAACGGTTGGGGTTGACGCAATGGTTGAGGTTGACGCAAAGGTTGAGGTTGACGCAAAGGTGGAGGTTGACGCAAAGGTGGAGGTTGACGCAAAGGTTGAGGTTGACGCAAAGGCTGACGTTGACGAGGAGGTTGACGAGGAGGTTGACGCCAAGGTTGAGGTTGAGGGATCCCTATTCTAGGATGCGATTCACTTGGTGGACCGGTGTGAGTGACTTTCCGATGGTGCTCCAAGCTAGCTCCAACATAGGCCAAATGCGCAGTTGAAGTGTAGTCTAGGATGGTGCAATCGGTCACTTTGGGCGAGACTGATTCGGGAAGATGAAGCCACAGATAATCGACATAAGTCACGACAAAGAAATCAAGCTGACACCCTGTTTTGATCCATCGTGTATTTAATATGCGCGGGAGCTTCGGCAAAAAGAAGAGCATCGCCTAGCGCACTTACCGCCAAAAGACCAACCGCCATCATCAACACGTACGCAACCATTGTGTCGATGCGATTCACCTCCGGCAATGCCCAAAGGCATACCATCCAATTCCGGGATATAAAGCGTGAGCCCGTTGGGTAAATCATTGGCAGCCACACTCACAAAAGGTACCAAGTTCTGATCTTCTGAACCATGACCAAAGTAAGCGTCCGTTCGGTTCGCTGGACCAATGACATCAAAGGTGCCAGTCTCATCGGACAATCCGAGCAAGTAACCGTTCTTTAATAAGCACTGTAAGGAGAACCGTCCGGTAAAGTATCGTGGTAAAATGGTTAGTATGATTTGCAGAGTATGCCCTGTGAAGTGTTGCAGCTACGTACTGTGCCTTCCATATTACATTTGGATCGCAAATTACGGGGTACCATGGCTAGGGTTTCACCATGCTTGCTTTTAATGGGGACTTTGGTATCTTCGCCTCCCAAAAAGAGGCGTTGCCCATCTTCATCTTCATCCCATTCGTTTTCTTTAGGAATCCAGTATTGCGAAAACTTGGCACTCGGCCCTTTTCCTTGATAACACTCTGGGACTTTGAAGTACTGCTTCAACGTATTTTCCAGATTACTTGTGGGTGTCGCGGTGGGGGTGAATATGGTCCGTGTTGCCGTGACGCCACGCAGCCGATCAAGGATTGACGACCACACTTTCGCAGAAACGGAAGGTTTATGAACCCATCCATACCCAGTGACACGATGCGCGTGTGATACCGAAGGACGCACCGTCGTGTAAGCATCAATTCTAGGCAAGCACAGGAACACAATAATGGCAGTCTGTAAAAACGGAGCGCGCAAGAAATAGAACATGGGGAATGACAAAGGTATATTTCTTTTTTTCTCTTGAGATAAAATGATAATAGATATGTATATATAAAAAAAAGAGGCTGATTTGGACCCACCCAAAGCAAAAAGAGAGAACGATAAAAAGAGAAAAAAAGGGTTGAATGTCCAACAACACAGCAAGTGACGGAAAGGAATGAGCGCTATTTTCATGATCGGTGATGCATTCCTTGAAGGTTACATCTTAAATGTAATGATATTGATCTTGCGGTTGCTGAGAAACCCAAAGCAAAGCCGTACTACACGATCCTCCAACCCCGTCAGTATGGGTTTATCCCTTACTTTTCCATATGTATCTGAAATATACCGACCTCATCATGATGAGAGTGCATTGGATGACCTCCATAATCCCCAAATAATAATCCAAAGGCGTCAGATCATGAATAGTATACTTGACTATTAAAACGGTCTAATGCAACAGTCAGACATTCAACCAAGGCTTAATAACCAACCCAAGATGCTACTCACCACTGAACCTGCCACACCACCACCAAGCATAGCAAATCCCTAAAAATGACGTTATAGGTGAGTTTCTTCATCAAGACCGCCCCAGGATGCGTGAACGAAGTGAAGCCTATTCATACCAGGAATAAAATCAAGCGAGCTCGCCAAGGAATACGACCATCAAATTCGTCGCCGTTGAGAGCTTCTTTATCAATGAGATTGATACTGATGAAACAAATAAGGTTAGAGCTTTGAATTTTCCTGTTAACAGTACGAGCCGTTGTCATTGTTAACTTGCGTGATCATGCCAAGTATGGCGACTATGCCAGGCGCCCAATCTTCAAAGCCCGGTGGGATAACACGGTTGGGTAAAGTGGATGAGAATAATAGTCCGTCTACAAACATCCAGCAAGACAGTGCAAACTATGATTGGAATGCAGAGAGTTCGCCAGTCTATTTCCAATGGATCGGCTCTATTGCCAAGGACACTTACAAGCATGCCAGCCGTGTAAACGCCGATTTCTCTTCCTTTGCCTCCCAAAGTGAAGCATTGTCTTCCGGTGCAAATGAAAATACGTTGTGAGTCGTCCATTTCCGATCCCATGACCCTTGCTGTGGTCAACAGTCAGCAAGAAAGAGGAAAGAGTGGAAATTTTTACTTCTGCTTTGCGCGCGGGCAGGAGATGGCCATTTACAGTAAAGAATTCGTGGGACAAAAAAGGTTGCTGTCAACAATAAACCAGACAACGAACTTTGTCGTCATGAATTGCTTGTTGGAAAAAAGGATAATATACTCTCAGAATCTTCGGTATCATACCATGCATCATCTCAAGCTATTACTTTCAATAAATCCATGCTTTGATGAAAGTGAACTCATCTTTGTTTCTTTCTCTTTTTTTTTCTTGTTTTCCGAGAGTAGCGAAATTACTTTTTTTTTTTTATCTAATGGGAAGAGGGGATCTAGATCTGTGCAAAGCCGAAGCGAGAATGTTTGCGCATGGGTGAGTCAAAGAGATTACCCGTCGAGCGAAGAATTTGATGCGCAAATGGGTTGAAAGTACCGGTGTATGTAGGTGTTGGGGTTGCATTCGTGAGGAACTCCAACGGCGACATGGACAGAGGTTCAATCGTATCAGGTGTGACCGGCGTATCTTCATCCGATGATCCCGTTGTATCATGCAGTGCAGAAACGCCCACTGGCGCTTCCTCGGGTTCTTCCAACGACGGTAGACACAATAACTCATCAAATGCATCACCCAGTACAAAGTTCACCAAAGCGTCATGATAACGTGGACGTCTCATTGCCGAAACAGAACCTGATTCCTCTTCACCAGCTGTTTCCTCCTCAGCCTCACTGACGGATGGTGATCGTCTGGATTTAACGTCGGCATCGCTCTTCTCTGTTGATGTAATGGAATCCAGATCAGAAAGACCCAGTTTACGTTGCTCCTTTCGCTTCTTCTTTTCCGATTTTCGTTTTGTCACAGAGACCTGCTGCTGTGGCTTTTGAGACGCTGCCACCGCCACCGACAAGGGTGGACCGAAATTATCAGGCGTCAGTGCTCTCTCCGGTAGGACTCCCGATTTTAGTACAGGTGTCGATGGGGTGCTTCCCAGTTTCGCCCATGACGCGGTCGCCGGTAAAGCCGATCGATCCTCTTCGGTACTGGTACTCTCGGAGTGAACAGCAGGAGAAGAGGGTTTTGATCCCGAATCCTGTCGTATGGGAGTCTTGTAGGAAATCGTCGCTACCGATTCGAGGGTGGCCGGTTTACGATGAGAAGCGGATACAGGCGGGAAATCGGAACTGGACATGGAGGAAGGAGGAGGAGGTGGAGGAGGATGGGAATGTTGCGACTGTCGACTCTCGGCATCAGTCGACATTTGATCTCGCATACGGTGTTTGCTATTATTTTGAAATTATCAAATATGAGAATCCCGTCCACGCTGTAAGGGGAGATGAAGCTTTTCTAATCAATGGCCTACCCTGTAGCGAGTTCTTCTTTCGAAATCGTGTCTGCCTCTTCCCCTGGTTCATGCAGATACAAGCACGATGGATTTGGACATGTCATGTTACGTAAATAATACGTACAGTATTTGGTAGTACCGTAAGAAGCTCTGATCCAACACAAAAAGGAATTACAGTGAGCGATTCTAGGTCTTGATTTGGACTTTGAACTCCCAACTTACCTGAGAATTCGCCCCGCCATGATACTCCCATCTACTGCATGAATGGTTTTCGCTGCATCTTCCTTCCTTACATAAGTGACATAGACAGCCGCACTCGGTTGCATAGAAGTTGAACCGCTGGCATGCGATGTCGGTGCTACGGGCCGTTTGTTGATGACCACTTTGGCAATCTTGCCAAATTGACCAAAGAAATCTTGCGATCGAATGGTCTAACAAATGAATGTAATAACAATGAATAAACTTGTTTCCCCCCATTTTCACGGTTTAATCAGCAAGTGGTTTACCTCTTCTGTCGCCAATTTCGGATGCAGGCCAATCACATACACGAGATTCTTTTGAACCACCCGCATATTGGCTAAATGGCGACGATTGACGGCTTCCATGTCTTTTTGCTGTCGCTCCTTTTCCTTTTTCTCTCGTTTAATGCGTGAAATTCTATTTGCATTAAGGTTAGACAAAAACACTCATCGACTTGGCACTCTTGAATGGCAACGCGACTTACTCTTCAGCACCAATAGGCTCAAATTCAACCATGTCGTCAGAGTATTCACGTCGACTAGAGGCATTGATGATATTAGTATACAGATCAAACTTCAGTAAGCGCTCTTCATTGTATTATTATAATCGTACCAGGCAGGACATCGTCCGTTGAGATTCTCTCTGATATGATGCCAACAGAAGCGACAGATCTACAAGAAAATAGCATATGAGAATCGATATTATTTCAAGGCGAACCAAGGCGTTACTGCATTTGTCCATGATGCTGCGACCGCATAATGGCGGTTGGGGTCTCTTGGGTTATTGAGCTTACCTGATAGCCACAAGTGCATGGCCGGAAATTCCTGTCAGCAATGTCGAGTTCTTCCATGCACAATGGACAGTCGTAATCTTCTTCGTCAGAATCGAACATGATGGTAGTAATAATACGGTAAATGTATAATACAGATAAACAACAACAAAGTTGCCAATGAAGATGGCTTTAGCTTTTTGTGGAAGCGGGATGAAGGTCAAAGAAACCAGAACAATGTGTTGTGAACCCAAAAAAAACATCAACGAGGCCGTCCTTTTCAATCTCCGCCTTCATTTCATTCATAACTGCCAGGCTTTTGATCCTTTATCGTTATGTCTGTGATTCCCTCCAAGCCAATGAATCTCCACATTCTATCGCAAAACCCACCTTTGGCTCCTAAATCTCTGAAGCTGTTTTATATATATAAATATTTTACAGAAATGTAGCCATATGGCCGACACAAAAAATTTCAAATCTGTCATAAATATTCGAAGCACAAAGAATGGGCCACTCAGGCTCCTTCATAAGTGCAGATCTAGCAAGCCAACGTATGGATACGAACAAGCGCATTATAACATTCCCAAATATGGTATACAAAGAATCTGACAGTATGTATTATATAATGATGTAGCATACCCTGCTGTTCAGTTATTGACACTGATCAACGCGATAGAAGATGACCAAAAGTGGTCCCTTCCTCTATGTATCTATACATATATTAAGTGTCCGGCATACAAGAGATGGGTGGTTTGACTTGGCTAATAACCCAGTTGAGGTTGATGACATTGTTTTACGGGTAATGAGACATCCCTGAAGTTGGGCTGCATATGGCTTTAATAAACCACACCATCGTTATTCTATTTCAAATCGTCATTTACAATGGAAATTCAGTACTCCGTTTTGTCAATACACATCCAATTCTATCTTGGTTCTGCCGAAGAGATCTCATCAAATAGTGAGAACGATCATTCTTTGCCACCAAATGATCCAATAAATATCATTGATTTCAATCCACTTTGCCGAATCCTTTGCACAGTCGATTAATTGTTCATGCAAGAGGCGACTGACAAAAATGGTTCGAGAACAGTGGAATATGGTTCTCCAAGAGATAAAATCAGCCGTTCTCTGTATGATACCTTGATCTCAGTCATTATCAGCGCTTGTGGGCCTTGTGTGATTACGATAGTCTACTACTGTTTATTGAAAACGGGCGTGTTAATTTTTACCGGGACATGTCATAAAATACGCAACTTGCCCACTATTGCCAGAACAGCAATAAATTTTTTATTTTACAAACGGTTACCTCTTGCTGCATCATTTTTCGTCAAGCTGACGATTTTTGATTGATCATGCGGTGGGCTGTCTTTCAATATTTTTGCTCCTATTCTCTCGTCAACGGAGCTGTCTCGCTACTCCATGTCCCCTATCGGTGTTGGCAGCCAAAAAACACTTTTACTTCTTTGCGCTAGACATCTTCAAAAATGGTTCTCTGATCTTGGTATATTGGCCTACGTTTCATTCTTCCTGGTCCTTATTGCTGTTGACCAGAGATTCTCTCCAAGCTCAAGCGGTATCGACTGCACAAGTTATCCCTACGTCGGCGGCAACTGAACGCCAAGGTTCCATCCATTTCTAGTAAATCAACTGCTCTTTGCCTTACTGTCGGTCGATTTCCTACTGGGTCTCTTTCTACCTCTTATGACTGCGCAGCTACTATTTGGCGAGGTCATAATGAATCGTGTCATGATTATGATGTCATCTTATTGTATATCTGTGGTATGTCGTGGCTTTCTTGGCAGCGCAACTCTGGCTTTGTTTTTGATTATACTAACTTATACTCAATTCTTATCGCACCATACACATGGCTTGAAATTTTGAAGCAACCAGTGAAAAATCAGATTGACAAAAAGATTGGGAAAAACCGCAAGTCAAATTTGTGGTCAGACGGACGAAAATGAAAAACCAGCGAGTCAGTATGGCAGTAAAAGCAAAATGTGAAAGCAGTCGGCTTATCTGTAAACCTCAACAGGTCTTTTTCTCTACTTTGACTAGCGCTGAATAGTCGCGCGTAATCCGTCCTGGCTCACTTGGTTGGTTATTCCGGGCGCGTCGGAACCGTGGATGGTTGGCGTTGAAACTACCAACCTTGGGTTTTCAATGCCCAATTTGCGATGCCAAACCTCTGCGATCCTCTCGAACGTTCCAGTCCCATGTAAAAACAGATGGATAGCAATGGCGTACAGCAGGAAGTGAGAACAAGTTAAGGATGGCTCCCTAAGCCCGGATGATAACGAGTTACAGTCAGTTGACGAAGCTCATGTTCGGACGAACCGCGCGCCATCTGATATTGAGGCGAGGCACATACCACCGCAACGCCTATCAATCAAAGATAATCTGCTGACGGCCATCGAAAAATGCCCGCTTATACGGAAGCAGTCCTAGCAGCAAGTGATTGCATGGTTGCTGATACCAAGACTCAGCAGGACAAGGTGATGCTTGCTCAGGTCGGCGGATGGACACAGATTTTCCTGCAAGCTCGTCAACTGCCTCGGTGATGACCCAAGAACTCGCTCCTCCGGGAAAATGGCAGCACCCCATTCCTGATCCTTTTTTTACCGTCTGTTTCCAATATTGAGACAGATGGTGATTCTCTGATTGAGCACATCAAGACCTCGAGGTACCGAATTTATCAATTAAGAAATGACATATCGCGTTTATTCACTTTACTAACTTTATCTATTTAGCCATGCTTCAGATGCGCTGTCAAAAACTCGTCACATTGAGTTAAATGATTACCACAGCAAGATACTGAACCGAGATTGGATTCAGTATCCGCAGCTGAGATATTGTTGTTCTCAGCTCTTAGCTGGCGTCATCCTCGTACAAGGCCAAACATCCATATTAATAAATACTGTCGAACCGTGCGCCCGCGATTCGCTAATAGATGCTCACTATGAACGAAGAGCATCTGGGTTATCAAGCTCGTAACCAACTACAGCGGGACAATACGGATATATATCAGTCTGCCTGCTGCCGAGTAACGATGGCCAAAAACTAATTATTGGCAGTAGAACTTGCAATGTTCTGGTAACAGCAAGCATCCGTCTGGATACCAGATCAGTCAATCTCGGGCCTGCAACGAACATTTTATTCTAACATCTGCCACTCGCATTTTCCTGGATTGTGAAGCTATTGACCGGGTCAAGGCCATGCTCGCCGATCCCAATACAAATCAAGCTCAAGAAATGTTGGCACTTTATCAATTGAAACAGGTGCGTAGCAAATTCGACCATTTATCCACGTACACCATGTGCAGTGCATCGTCAAACCTCGCATCGCGTCTGGAGATGCAACCAACCACAATCTGGACGCTTTCAGACCAATCCAATGGTCCAGCAACAATGTCACAAGTAAAAGTAGCATCTCTGTTATTCCGTGCCATTGCCATTCAAGTGATTCATTATGGGCGCGACGCACATCTCACACGTAGCGAATTCAAGGAAATCGCATCTTTTGCGGAGAAGTCAGCTGTATCGGTAATCATCAACAATATTGAAAGCTTGTTTTCAAATGATCCTCTCAACAGAATCATTGGTAATACGTTATTAAATAGTCAATTGGTAGATCTGGCGGCTATCGTTGCTAAGAATAAGAATGATTATGATGGCAAGGAATATCAGATATTGTTAGTATTATTTACAATAAATAAATTTATTTGATGGAGCATTTAGTACAGTTAACAAGCCGTACATCCGCTGTGCAATGGATGCCATCTGCCACCGGAGGCCGCCCCCTTACATTGAGCGACTTTCGTCAGACAAAAAGCCTAACGCATACACGGCATAACCTGGGCGAGAACTCTTGACGGAACTTCGGTATATTAATGACAACCTTATGGCATACGTTGCAACGTGATTTGTTTCTGAACACGCGCAGGGCAGCACTGGTTCCCCCCCTCAGTTCCATCCCGCCCAGGCTATGATAGATCTAGAAAGATGTGTGGGTGCATGTGTTGATGATACCCGAACCTCTTCTGTAACCCGCTCGGATAAAATGGACCCTTTCTGGTCGAGCATGAGTAACAGGGAAGAACGCCAGAAGATTCGAGAATTTTGGTTACAGCTCGGCGAGGATGAACGACGATCCCTTGTCAAAGTGGAAAAAGAAGCCGTACTACGGAAAATGAAAGAACAACAAAAGCACAGTAGCAACTGTTCTGTTTGCGGCAAGAAAAGGTACCATAAAACAAATATATAATATATAAGCACTATGGAATCATTGGTAATTGTTTTCTCTCGTAAATTGAATGATATGGATTAATCATGGATGACTAAGTGATATGATGGAGTGGTATCATACGGATGAGAGGTAGGGATGGTATAATGATATGTACAAATACGACAACCTCTTGTATTAGTGGCGAGGTCCAACTCTTCATCGTCAGAGATCGTCAACCACGTCGTCGTGAAAATCTCACGGAAATCTCGCCCTTCTTCATTGTCGCTACGAAGGAGACGGGCGATGGTTGGAGGTGTAGGCTCCAAAGGCGGAAGCATAATGGAACCTTGAGCACAGCAGACCTGGAACTGTGGATTAGCGATGGATCCAGACATACGTTCTTTGAGCCACATGTGTGCCTGGCAGAAATTGCACTCGCCATCCATGCGTCCCAAGGTATGTCTCTCTGGAAGTTCCCACTCGTTATTTCGGCCACTGTTGAGCGTTCCTGATTGTTCACTTGACAGCGTCCAAACCCCTGTTGATCGGCCCGATCTTTGTGCGCGAGTCTTCAATATGAAGCGTAAAGCTCTGATGGCCAATCTTGCTGGATTCAACGGGCAAGCGAAATGGTTGGAACGCTGGTGACCCAGTTGTTGGCAAGCTCTGCAACGGACTTCGCTTGGTCCTCGGATTGTAGTAATTCTACTTTGTTAGGCACGTCGGGGGTTGTTGGGGCAGTTGCGGTTGGTGGAGCGAGCATGTCCTGGCAAACTGCAAGAAGCACAGTAAACGTTTGAAGATGACATTGAATTAGTTTTACAGAGGAAGAATAAGAAAGAAGAAAGGAACAGGCCTGGATAATGCAAAGCAACACGATCTCTTGCATCCGTGTATGTATCACGGTCTATCTATTCACAAAAAGACGCGCGCATCGCTTCACTTCATAGTTATCCATTGATAAAAGAGGGTGGACTCATCGCATGAAATAGCTGCATGAAGTAGGTCTCAGATAATGTTAGAGAGAGATCTTTATTCTCAAGTGTTCATATATCGGCTGATGGAATACACAGGTGCACATAACTTTGGTACAGACGTAATGCATGGCTAGTTAAACTATATTTCAACTCTATTATACACTTTATTGAAAATAGAAGTCATCGTCATGAAGATGGCCTCTTCTTTTTGATGAACAAAGTCGTCAGTTTCAGCGCATTTTCCCTCCAGGATTACGCAGGCATTGTATAAGGCCAAAGTAATATGAGAAGTTCCACCCACTCCTACCAATAAAGGACCAAGTCATGATTTTTGCTTCCTTGCAACTTATTTCATTATTATTTCTTCAGTTCCCGAGAAAAATGAACTGAAAGATGAAAAAGACTTTAGGGAAGTCAACAAATTTATCGGGATTACAAAAGAAATTTTGCCAGCGTTTAGTACAGGGTGGGAAAAAGGGTGGTATTTGTGGACTGCCTTTTGTACCGAGCGCTGAGGTTTTTTTTTCATGGTGATATGTTTGAGCGGTGAGGTTTTTGGTGGTAGTATATTTGAGGATTTCCTGTGTCATGTTGAGGGGCGAGCTTGTGGGTCCTATCACAGTAGCGGAGTTCACTGGGGTCACATTGACGGGCGAGCTTTTGGGCGAAGCGAAACGTAATTTGTTGCTGATAATTATGCGTTCAAAGGCTGATAGTTTATTCAACCGCAAACCATTAGCAATCCGGCGCGTGCTCTACACGTTCGACAACCGCTGGATGGACCGCGTGGTCCGTCCTGGCCTACTTGATTATTGGTTATTCCGGGCAACGAAGGCATGTACAATGTGATGTTTACAGGTGTGGTGTTTGTGATAAAAATCAATGTAAAATGGAGAAAACCTGGAATCTATTGCGACTCTGATTTATTGAGAAAACGAGAGAAGGGAAAAAAGGCCCCAACCAATTCTTCATTCTATGTCTGCTTATTTAGTTTATCATGAATCGTTACTTGAATTGATGGTATCATTTATCCTGAATATATTGCCATTGACTGTGCTGTGGACGAATAGCAAGAGAACACAGTTGTTGTCCTTGTGACTTTTGGTTGACAACGAGACGGTGAATTTGTGAATGTGGATAGCATAATTACTTTACGGCACGAATTGGTATATATATGTCAAAGGTCGGTTCCTGAATAAAGATGGTGATGAAGGTTGATCTTCACTGATTAGGATTGAGTGTGGTACAACTCGGTATATTTGAACTGTGACCGTTGCGAGGATATTGATCTAGTATGAGATTTGTCCGTGGATATATATCTAATGCGATGAAAGAGGAATGGATGTACGTGGAATACAGTATTTATTATACCGAACACGACAGCAGGTATGCCAACTGCATCCAACGTTTGCTATACTGTCATACTGACTTGCTCTTTTTCCATTTTTTGCCGGTCTGACCACTTACTTGACTTTGATTGTCATTGACCTTTTTTATGACTTCAAGTTGAACACCCTAAACTGTAGCACCACAAATGACAAAGAAACCAATTAGCGCCATTACGAATATTTTTAATCTGGCTGTGGGCGTAGCTTACAAACGAGACAATGATTGTTTAGTCTCCCGTCATAATTACTGTATAGGATCACAAAATACGCCTCCTATTACTTAAGTTGGACAGTTCACATTTAGGAATACGTTGAGATGCTTCAAAAACCAGAAAATTTTTTACAATTGTCGAGAGTACTATACATAAACAAGCTGCATTGTTTCCTTTTTTTTTCATCACGCGTCTATTTCTATGGAAGAGTTGGACGTTTTCTTCTTTTTTTTCTTCTTCTTTTTGATTTTCGGTGGATCGGCTGTCAGACTTTCTCCCCACATAAGATCGGCGGGGAACTCATTGGAAGAAACAGAACTGGGAGACGAAGGCCGGGACGATTCATATCCATTCGTTAATGAATTCCTTCGCGATTGATACACGGGTGTTTCGGTTCCTGTGCCTTTAGACGTTTCGTCAAATCCAAGGCAGTATGCATCTGTTGCAAAACATAAAATATAAACATCAATGATCCATTCATCTTTCGTGGCAATAAGAAAGACTTGAAGGCTTACAATCACTTCCGAGGTCAATGCCATTTGTGCTCGTATTGTCATTGGCTCCTTGATTTTCTGTACTTTCACCCATCAATGGTAAAGTGGCAGAATACGGGGAGAAAACGGCAGATCGAATTGGGGGACTGGGTCCTACATAGGGTGGTGGACGAGGACAAGATGCAATGTTCCATTTATATATATCACAGGTCTGAGCAAGGGTATCCATCCTGCCACATTCATCAAAATATATCTGTCAGCGAACCTAACGAAGATTACATGCCACTGCATAATAATAACCTACCTCAGCGTACTCGTGAATGTAATGAATCGCCGGTGGGATGCAACAAATCGATGAATTGTCGATTGACGGTCTGCATCGATCTTCAACCTCAGATGGTTTAACATCAGGAGAATAAATCCACGTGCGTCTAATACCACCTCGTATAAGTAAAAAAAAAAAGGGAGAATCATCATCATGCAGATCAAAACGCCTCATTTACCTGTGACGGTAGATTTGTCTTCGTATGTGTCAATCATGCGTTTGATCAGTTTTTGCTTTTGTATCAGTAGCTGCAACGTCGGCGCGTGGTCAATGGTGATTAGAAGGTAAAAGAAGCGGTAAAATAACGTGTGATAAATATTGCTGGTACTACGAGAACGAGGTGTGAATACTGTGTTTGCGAAATCACATGTAGGATGAAAATACGTACGATTTTTCGAAGAATGAATTGACCAATATTTTCCAGAAACCAGTTGGGATATCATTCAACACCGCAACCTGATCTGGAGCATTGGACAAGGTTTGATAAACAATTTCCAGCAGCTCCATATCAGCCAAAGTAAGCGGACATCTAGAGGGTCAGCATGAGTGTCCCTTTCCTTCTTTATCCTCCAATGGTAAACACCCCCCCGGCACATACCCTTTGGTTGAAACAGATTGTCGATCATTGATCAACAAGCTACAAAAGTCGGGAATATTTGGAGATAACAGCTCTTGGAATACCAAAGCAATCTCATACAACGGTCCTTGCACTGACTGACCCATCGTTGACGATCGTGTGGTCAACGTGCCGCTAATAGAACGGTCCCATTTAGAAAAAACGGTGCGTTCTGATGCCTTTTGACTAATCCCACGTGTTTTACCTTTTCACAAAAGCCTTGATCACGGAAACTGTGAGTTCTCGTTCCTTGGTGGGCTTTTGTTTTACCACCAGCTGCACACAAATGACCGAGTTGTCAGCAAAACCCCGAGTTCTAAACACTATGACCACCTTAATATCCTTACATCGACCATGCACTTTACGAGATCGGGGCCACGATGGGTGTCGAAACAAGCAAATAATACATCGCCATTATCCATCAAAGAACACTCTTCTATGCATCTTAAAAGGAATTCCTGCAGAGATTCCGTAAAAAGAGGATCATCTACGATCACAGCGATGCTCATTAGAAGGATATCTCATCATGAAAAGACACACGCGAGCCCTGAGGTTTTTTACCTGATAATTTCAGTGCGTCGAGTAATCGGCCCATGAAACCGATCTGCTGCAATCGTTGATGGCTCGCTTCACGTTTCTTGCGCGTCTCTGAATTATTGCTTCGTATAAACAGCAAACTTAACATGGCATCGACAATCGTGGTTTGCGTAACGTAGGGCAACATATAATCAAAAAATCGAATGGCGTCGTTTTTAAAGATGACAAACTCGAGCATGTCGCATGGATGGCGATGCAGCAAATGCTGGAAAATTTTGCTGAAATGATTCAAGTTGGCATTGGAGGAAGGTAGAAAGGCGTCGAATAGGTGATTGGCTAATCCATTAGCAAAAAATGATAAATGATAAGCAGGTCATACTAGATTGGGTTGGGGGATGAATGAGAGTAGAGTAGAGTAGCATACCGATCACGTCAAATCGAGATTCTTGGATCCAATGGTGGTTCGACGACGAACCACACAGCAACTCCATACCATGATAGGAGCGTTTCATTGCTTTCAAATCCTTTGTCTCTCGTTCATGTCTGGCATAACGCAATTTGTCTTGGAATGAACTTGATTGAAATTGTTCACGAGTCATTGTATTTTCCTCGTCCAACCGAGTGATATGTGACATGAAAATATCCATCATTCCTACACCACATGACAATCCATCCGGGAAAAAAATAAGCAAGATAGCAACAGCCAGTCCCCATATCGAACCGTTTACCTTCGAGTAGCAGAACGCCTACAATTTTGATATCCAATCGAGGAGACGAAAATTGCAGTAATTTCCTTATGAGTGTTTCTGAGGTGGACTTGAGTTCGGCATCCGTCGAAGTCGATGCAGGTGTGGAGCTTGTTTCGGGGGACACTGGTTTGGGACTGGAGAGAGTATTGACATCAATACGTTCTGCCATTTGCGCACTGTCGACCAGTTGAACAGTCTCTCTTGGTATTGGTGCAGCCGTGGAAGGACCAGCGGTCGCCGACTCCCCAGCTGCGACACCGTCAGTGAGTTCCTCACTGTCCTTTAGCGTTATTGCTGTTATAACTTTAGTCTCTTGGTCTGTCTCGAACTGTTCGGTTTTCTCGGTGTTCTCGGTCGGTTGGGTGTGTAGTTCTTGCTGAGCGGTTTGTCGATCGTTTGGGGTCGCTTGGACAGGGTGTGCAGCGGACGGGTGATACTCTGAATTCTGTGGATCGAATGAAGACTCTACTGCTTCACAGGGTTCAGAGTGATCCGGTTCGTCGGTCTCTTCATTGCTCAACCACTTCATTAAAGAAGGACGTTGTTTATTGAAGAAAGAGCATGGAAAGCTGGATGGGTCACACCATCTTTTTTGTCTCCAAAAAGCAGTCGCCTCATGGATTTTCTTGCAAAAAAGAAAAATCTGACTTTTAATTTGGCAACTCTCTTATGGCGGTTTTTTTTTTGGAGAAAAACATCTCATACGTTGAAGCCGTCCGTCAGAAAGCAATAGCTTGGGTTGACGTGGCGTATAGCAAAAAGCTATTCCGTATCAGCATTCATAAAAATCAGCCAATTTTTCTCTTACCAGCAAGGCCAAAATCTACAAAGTCTCAACAAGCAACACACAAAGATATGCAACATCTGCATAAAAATACGGCACTCAAAACAATAGCAGCAGCAGCAGTTAAGATTTAAGATTGTAAAACGTGCGAATGATATTAGGAGAAAAGCAAATAAAGCTAAAAAGTAGAAAACAAATGAAGGAAAACTATGCAAGCATCGAGAAAGGGGGAGGGGGGCGGGAAAGGAAGAATGGTAACTGGACTAGACTACACAGATTCTGCTTGTTGCAGAACAGTCTGCTGACCATCCCAATCGAATAAATCATCCAGCGAGAAATCGTTGGTCGGAAACATATAGGAGGCGACAGATTCAGGGGTCAAAGTACCGTCGTCCGAGTCCGAGAATGAACAAGAGAGCATTGGAGATGGGAGTCCTCCGTTTTGAGCCATATTACTTTCGTCAAGCTTCACAACCTCCGCTGCAGGGAGTAAAAGAATCGTACCATCAGAGCACCAGCGGTTCATACCATGCTGCAAAACCATAAAAAAAAGAGCAAGCGAGCTATTCCATTGGGTGGTGGATTTTTTGAGCGGTTGGTTTTTCATTGGCACAGACGACGGCAGGTTTGCACTGGATTCTTCCCGAAGCGAGTAATGAGATTCTTTCTTGCGATCCGTGCTGAATCGCAAAAGCTGTGAAACAAGGCGGAAGCATTATCACCAAATTGGATTTGTCCTTCTAGTCCAGTGAGTTGACGTCGTAATTCTTCCATTTCGGCTTTCAAGAGTGCGTTTTCAGATTCCAACACTTTGGCACGTTTGGTCACTTGCTCGTTTTCTTCTTTTAGTTGCTTATTGCTGGACTCCAAATCAGCCACATAGCGTCGTTTTTTGTCACGAGAAGCTTGAGCGGCCGCACGATTACGTAAAATCCGATCCTTGGTCTTTTGAGTCTTGTCATCCAACGATAACCTGGCTTTCTTTGACGGCGTTCCAGCGTTTTCGTTTGAAGCAACCGTAGCGCTGTCGGATTGACGAGACGATAAGCTACTTGTGTCATCACCAGAATCATCACTTGTCGTCGTTGTAAGAGAAAGAGGATTCACGGTAAAGTCCACCGGAAGTGTGAGCAGGCCGCACAAAGGGTCGGTAGCAGGCAATGCAGAAGACAGGTCGTTTGAGAGAGACATGATACGTTATCAGTCGGGAACGTGAAAGATTCAGTAAAAAGTTTAATTCAAAAGTATTTTCAAAGGAAAAGATCTACCACCACCCAATGGAATAGATCAAATCGTGTCGTAAAGTACAAAGAAAACAACAAAAAAAGCAGAAATTGTCCGCAGCCAAAGCATCTTTATACAACAGGCTTCATTGTCCACCAATCAAAATGGACCACTTGTTCGTTGTTTCGGAGTTGGTATTTTTGGAAACTTCTACAACGCTGAGCTCTTTTAAAATATGATTGGACAGTCTAAGCCAATTTGACTCATTTGCAAAGTTTGCAGCGGCTGCCAAATAGTATGGCCGTATTTGTTTTTGCAAGAGGCCGCAAAGTGCTCAATGCCATCAACCTAAATTTTGAATGGCGCTGAAAAACTATACAATTCATGATTCAATAAGGTAGACCCGGCCAACTTTGGCTGAGAACGTTCTTTTCTAGTACTGTACATGCAGAGCGGCTGGATATGAATAAAATAAAAACTTTCACTGCGCTTGATAAAAGGCGCAGCAGAAATGGGCTTGGTCACTGAAGTGTATCCTTTCTTTATTTTTCAGGGTGCCCGCTGCTTTCTCAAGTTGCCGTCGATAAGCGTGATGGCCCCTCATTTCTTTTTTCTCGTGACGATGATTTGATGTATAAGACTTGGCAGTGGACTTGATTTCACGCTGAATTCCCTTATTTTTTCTGCGGCTATTTTGCCTTTTGACTTTTAATCCCTCATCCATGTTCATTGGAATCGTTTTATTTTTAAGTGTATCGGGAGTACATGTGACCAATAACCCGAATAATGATACCTGCATCAAAAATAAAAATAAAAAATCAAGGCCACGAGTCGGATCTTGATGATGATATTAAAGGCTACAGTTATTGCGTCAGTGTCTGAATGGTACAGCCTTGCACGATCCCAAATGAAAAGAAAGTTCATTCAAGTCTTCCTCTATTTGGAAACCGACTGAATGGCCGAAAATGCGAGGCATGCTCTGGCCCCCATAATTTTTTATTCAAAAAAATATTCCTAGTGGCACTGGGTTGATTTTGATGCGTCATAGGCATCAAGTCCGCCATACAGAAAAGATTGGGTCCCAGGCACTGGCGGCGGAGGAGCCATATTGCGGGGTTTTTGCCAAACTGTATTCTCCAATTGAAACTTTCACGGAGAAGTGACGGGCCAAGCTTGATATTTTAGAATGCAGAAGAGTTCAAAAAAAAAAAAAAAAACTAAGCTAGAGGGCAACATGGAACGTCGATCATGGTTGATTGTAATAAAATTTGATGTTGTTGTTATGGCATTGCAAGGAGTTCAAATTGTACATTATTTTTCCTTGTTTGTTCTTTTTATTATCCTTGATGCAGGAGAATAAGCAGAACGGAGTAAGCGAACAGAGGAGAATGTTTGGTCTTGGTTATTTTTTTTTATACAGTAAGCTGTATTTGGTAAGTTTGGGTGTCGTTATGAACACATTGAAAAACGACATTTGGCATGATGGAGCAAATGGTTCCCCGCATCTTTTTCATATGTCACTTCCGATTCTGGCCGTAAAAAAAAAATAGCTGGATGTGTAACACTAGTTTTGCTTCACTTTCTTTTTTTTTGACTATAAAATAACCTCCTCTTTGGATCACAGCTATCTTTTCTTTTCCATACTGATCACTTTATTGGGAAGTAGTGCTTCCAATTTTTTTCTCACCATACAAGGGCCCCCCATTCAATGATCAAAGCCGATACACAAATTATTTCAATTCTTTTTGCTGTTATTTCTTCATTGTTTCATCCACCAATCATTCTTGCCAATAATAATAATAACAACGCTTAAACCTCTTTACCACCATGCCATCGCCAATGTGGACCAAAAAATCCAATAATCGCTCCGCCATCATGTCGCCACGCCAGATTGCCAACAAGGCACATACTTTGGCGTATAAGAAACTGGATCGTGACGAAAAAAGGAGTCATCCCCGTTATACGATCCGCGAGCGACTGTTACTGTGGAATACCATTTCCGAAGCCGAAGCCCTTCTCAATAAGCGTACTTACCGAGCCAATCGTCGTGTGCTGGCCGCCGAAGATGATGAGCCGGGCGCTGTTCCTGAACCTCAATCCATTCATCCCTACCATCACTACGAACCCGAACATCACTCGCCCCTGAGATCCAGTGAAACCACCGACATGGAAACCGACGAGATCATCGAACCAGAAAAGGAGCCTTCAACGATCGTCTCCACCACTCCATCGACTCCAGAAGAACCCACCCTTCCCAAACCGATCCAGCCCCTTTTGTCTACACCATCCGTATTCGTCGCCGCCAAGCCTTCGTCGGATGTCAACCTACCTTTCTTCCTATTGGACTCTGCCTCGTCGATTCTACCTCGCGATTGCAGACTCATCATGACCCATACCATTGCCGCACCTCACATCGCGGCCATCATCTAACCATATTCCATAACTATTTATTTTTTTTCCTTGTCGCATTTTGCATCCAATCCACTGCATCAATAAACTTTTCTTCACTGGATGAACTTGAATGTATTGCCTTTTTCGAGTGTTCTAGGTTCACCTGTCGTACAATAACATTGTTCTGCGTAGCATTTCAGGATATCAAAACAACAAATCTAATTTTGGATCTGTTTTTTTCTCAGCGGAAATATTTGGCTGTGAAAGCCATCGATTCGGATAAAGAGGCTTCTAGATCTCATCTACTCACAATGAACCAACGAATCTTACTCGAAAGTACGGTCGGAAACCATGGCACCAATTGTGCTATAAAAACTACTCCATTTGTATTCAGGTGGTCAGCAGACCAATTTATTCCCTAGGAAAATAAAAAAATTTCGCAACCGTGAGTTCAGGAGAAGAGCAGAAAATAGAAGACCAAAATATACCTTCTTGCCACGTCCCCTCCATTTCCTTTTGACACTAACCGCCCGATTTTTCTTTTTCTCATTGGTAAACGATTTCTTCAGTTTCGAAAACACCAGAGGTACGCCACTTCGCAATCAACAAGGTTTGCTGCCGAGTTATTGGCTGTGGTGACTAGAAAACAAGTGCTGGAGATGAGATGACGCATAGGGCCAACCGCCCTAGTCCACGGTCCATTCTTCGGCTACAATATCGGTTGAATACCGGCCAGTGGAAACAACGTATTATATAATTTCTGGTCTTTGGATTGCATAATCCTTGTAAGTGCTTGATTCTCGATATCCGTGTCTATCATATGAGCATAACCGAACTATTCCATCTATTGCTGGGTCACTCATTTGCGTCAAGGACTTGATGCTTTTTCTTTTCTGCAGACTGTTTTTTATCTTGTCTACTTATTTTATGTATTATTGGGGGTTTTGTTTTTACCTTTTGTCTGATATGAATACATGCTCTCCTTCTGAAAATGTATTGCGGTACCTCGACTCTGTTTCATCATCGTCCTCAAAGGCAACCATAGCCGATGAGGATGGTGCAACCAGGCCTCTGTCAGTTCGAGCAGCACCCGATCGAGATCGATACCGCAAACGTTTTCGCAGTAATGACGCTGATCCCAACACTACAGAGAGATACCCTGCACCCTCGGTTGCATCCGACGAAGACGACATTGAAATGTCTAATATCATCCCCTCCATCATGAATATTAGCAAAGAGGAAGTGACCTCCACAGCCTATATGCGCAAAGAAAATTCCGTCATTGACGACCCTCTGGATCGTCGGTCCATGGACTTTAATAACAGCCGAGACGCCTTGGTCACCATCAATGAACCCAACATCAACTTGATGACCCCTTCCACCAATCTCATCTTTGACAAAAAGAAGAAGCTTATCCTATTGCTAGCAAGAGCATTGTTAAAATACGGATGTCCTTGTCATCGCATGGTTCGTGTGGGAACCGATATTTATTTCCAAAAATCACACATACTGATTTTTTGACTGGTTGATGACAGGATGATTCTTTGCAACTAAGCGCCAAAATGTTGTCGTTGAACGCTACATTTACGTTTTTATCCGACAGCATCTTAATTTCAATCTCATCAAAAGATACGGACGAACCTTATACGATGATGGTCAAGGCAGCAAATGGTTTTGACAACGGCAAAATTGTTCGGGTGAATCGGATCATGAATCAGTTTCACAAAGATAAATGCACGCTTGATACATGCTTGGAAACACTGCAGGAAATTACACGCGATCCTCCCACCGTATCTGCATGGCAAATGATCGTGGCTTTTGGCGCCCTGGGGTTCTCGGCATCGATTATCATGTTTCAAGGATCATGGATCGATGGAGCCCTGAGTGCAGTCCTAGGCAGCATTGTCGGTGCGTTGGCCGTATTGGCTGGTAACATTACAATCTATGGCCGCGTCTTTGAAGTTTCCGCCTGTATCATTGTGGGTTTTACAGCACGAGCGATGAATGATTATGCCTGCTTTACCAGTGTGGCCATCCCTTCCATCCTTGTTCTCTTGCCTGGATATGGCATGACTATGGCCATGGTAAGCGACATCCATCGCAAATGGTACAAAGACAGCATGCTCACTTTTTGCAACCTCTGAATTTTGTGGTACAGATGGAACTTTCTTCGCATCACATACCGACGGGTACCATACGATTGGTGTATGCGATTATTTACACATTGATGCTTGGTTACGGTTTACAAATGGGCAGCAGTCTGTATGGGTCCATTAACAGCTCAGGAGCTGACGATGGTCTGTGCAATCGATCGGTCAATCCATGGTTCTATATTCCACTGTTTCCGATGATGAGCATATCTATCGGCGTATCCTTTGGTTCCTCTCCCAAAGAATGGCCCTCTCAGATATTCTGCGCTGCGTCAGGATTCTGTGTCACTTACTTTCTGGGTAAAGTGGTGCCTGATTCTCAGATCGTGGGCAGTATTGCCGCTTTTGCTACGGCACTTTATGCCAACCTTGCTTTGAAAGTCACCGGCGAACCGCCATTATCTCCACTTTGTGTCGGTGTCACTTTTCTTGTGCCTGGAAGCATAGGTACAGTACATAAGAATTATTTTTGTCTGCCCATTTTAAAAAAAAATTGAAAGCTGACCTGCTGATTGTTCATAGGTGTTCGAGGCGTTTATGCGTTGTTGCATCAGGAAGATTTAGCTCAGGCAATTTTTGCTTTACGGATGATAATGATTGCCATGGGATTATCTGTTGGTATTTTTGCTGCTAGCATGATTATATACCCGTCCGGGAAGACCAAGTCTCTATACATTTCATTTTAGATCCATTCTCCTTTTTCCCAGGACATTTTCATGTCATACTGTATAACACCACCTACTGCAAGTCCGAATTGATATAGAAGATGCTGTTATCAATTTGTCAGAGCCATCATATCATCTTTGTCAAGTGATATTTATTACTCGTACAAAAGAATCCTATGGCCCACTCATGTTTCCACTGAAAAATGTAATGCTTTACTAAAGACGATCCGGACTACACATATGACAATATTGAAGCTTTCGAAATCAGCAAAATGCTTCCTCTTTTGGTTTAGAAATTATTTTTAAACATGAGCGACATCATTAACATCTTCAGCCATTGACGAATACTGCGCACATGTTTTGTTATGCTGGCTGATAAAATAATGATTTGGTTGAAAAACCTGAAATGATTTTGAACAGAATACTTTATCATTAAAAAACAAGTTGGGACTTGGCTGCGTTGCTCAATTTATAACACACGGCAGTATCATTATATAGTACTGTTGCCCATGCGAGGATTGTGTGACACAGTTGGATCGTTAGGGTATCATGTTCTCTGAATATGAAAATTGCGAACCAACACCGCGATGGACTCCTTTATCTTTACTCAGGACACCTTGCTGGATAAATGATGAATTCCACGTAAAACAACCTTTTTTGCTGTAAAAGCGGGCGCGGTGAATGTAAACGCAGGATGGGAAGGCTCAGTGCGAGCATGCGAAATGCAAATGCAACAACAATCTTTAGTGTAGAATGTGAGCGCGATGAGGGGTTTTTCTTTTATTGGGATACAGTGCCACATCAATGTCCACCTGACATGGCTTTTTTTTAACTTTTGGGGAGGATGTCAGTGTATAGAGTTCACGGAAACAAGCCGTGAAGAAAAAAAAAACAAGATCAATTACCATATCCCTATAGAATGAAGCATGACCAGTATGAAAAAAAAAGGAAAGCAAAAGGGTGAAAAACAAGGGCATAAGATATGTACAAATAGGGACGATGAAAGTGGTATATGTTCGGCATGCTTATTTCTTCCTGCCAAGATAAAAATAAGTATGTTCTTGTGATGCAATGATCGCATGCATTATGCAAAATATAGATGAGATGACCGATGAAATTTCATTTATCGCATAGCAGCAACTGTGGTATGGGCGGTTGACGTTGCAATACTTGACAACCGATTATGGTTGGTATTAAGGATCAGTTGTTCGTCGTAGAAAGAATCGTGATCGTCTTCATCGTCCTCTTCTTCCTCCTCATCTTCATCCTCGTCCAAGTCGTCGGCATAAAGAATAAGATGCTCGGACATGAAAGCTAGACGATCATCGGTTTCACACAAAGGTGTACGATCGTATTCCGCTGAGCTGTGGGTATAATAGATAGCGTCAATGGCATAAAATCGGACGGATTTGTTGGAAGTGGAGGAGCAAGTGGAATCAATCGACTGGCGTCTTCGATGCAGGAACTGATGCGACAGACGACGCCATGTACGACTGAAGGAAATCATGACGAACAAGAGTAATCAGCAAGTGAATACGAAGAGGGTATAACAATTATGGGGGATTTTTTTTTTTTTTGTAGAAGATAAAAGAAGAGAAGGGGAACGTAATGTGTAAGGCTTCATTCTTTTATAAAAGGAGAAAAAAAAATAAAAAAGAGTAAATTTGCTAAATTTGGAGAATTTAGTTCTTTCTCTTTTCAATAAGGGAGGTTTTTCTTTTGTTCAAGCGCCCAAAGATAGGAAAAAGGAAAAAGAGTAAAAGGGATGAGCGAAGCATCCTGACCATTGTCTCCTACTATTTTTTTTTCTCTTTTTTTTTGTTTTTGTCTTTTTGCAGTTATTTTTATCCTTCTTTTATTCCATTTACTTAAGCTCCTTGGATGGTTCATGGTGGTTAAAAACAAACAATGAACGCTTTTGGCGGACCAGTCGTTGCCAACCCCTTCGGAAAGGCTCCATGAAAGAGTGCAATGGTTTTTCTCCAGGAAGAACGTAGACGAACCGGCGTCGATGCCGATGATCTGATCCCATTACTGCATTGGGAGAAATAGGTAGCGTCGATACGGTATGGACAATATCCAATGCACCACAAACACTACACACGTAATGATTGACGGGAACGTACTGGGTAAAGAAGTAGCCTCCTCCGATATAGAATGTAACGGGTGGATTAATAGTACATTGATCTCTGGTGACGATATCTGTCATGGCGAGGAAAATAAAAAAAAATGTGGGATTCGTGTAAACCGAATCGGGATATTACCCTCCAAACTCATCTCCCTTGGGGACACAGGAGTTCAAATGTTATCCGATGGGATGCCATGGAAGTGCAGTCACCCTGAACTTGCCATTATCGGAAAGTCGGAGGTTTTTGCAACGTTACACACTCATCACCATGTACACCTATTTTTTTTTTTTTTCATTGTCGTTCCTCGAGGAATCGTTGAAATGATTGCTTTTTTATTTTATGAATCCCCAGCCCTCCTGCATACTTGAAAAAAAAACGGTTTGCAAGAATAGGGCATTAAGACATTCATAAATTTTTCTGAACTTGGTTTGACACTCATAACAAATCCACTGAAACGATTCGCGAGTAACACTCAAGTTGTTGAACAAATTCCGCACGTAATTTGCTCAGATCCAAAGATTTTTCGTATTCCGTCCTTTGGGGGTTTTAGTCAATCATAAAAACAATCAGCGTGAGTTGTGGGTCCATTTGAGTGATGTTTCCATTTTATCAATATATTTTTTTTGCATTTTCATCACTTCCTTTTTTTCCCCTCAAAATGATATAAGAAATAGGTAGGATGACTTGTTTCACTTGATCTTCTGTTACCATGGTTACATGTGGACCCTTATTTCCTCCTTGGTGCAGCTGACAGCAGAACCCATGACGATAATACGATGTCATTGGATGCCAGCAAAAGTATATGTCGTGGATTTGAGAGATATTTTTATACAAAATGGGTTGGGGGGGGGTAAAATAAAAAACAGTGTAAAAGTGAAAATGAGGAAAGAAACAATAATGAAAGATAATATGCACAAAGAAATAATGAAATGAAGAAATTCCAAACTATGCCGGGAATACGTCGAACATGATGCAAGTGCAGCAAGTTTTAATTCAACTTTTTTTTTTCGCTCCGTCTTTTTTTTCTTACTTGCATTTTCCCACTATGCATGGCTTCAAAGATGCTGACTGACTTTGATGATATAAGTGATGATAAAAGAGTAGGTCGTCGTCCGGTTATTAAGAAAGTGTTTCTTCTTGAGTTTTCGTCTTCTTAACAAGTTTGACAGGGTGTACTACAACGACAATTCGAAGCATCACCGTTTGCCCAACATGAGCAGGATCGCCGTCCGATCACACTGGAAATCTTTGACTTTGATTCCACTCTTTTCCTCTCCCCACTACTAAGTCCTCAAATGTGGCATAGTTCGCTTATCAAGTTGATTACCACGGAGAATCTCTTGGGACCGGGCTGGTGGCGAGATACTCGTAGTCTGGAACTTGGCCCCCTTGATGAGTTGAAGAAATCAGCATGGGCCAACTTTTGGAATGAAAGCGTGGTAGAAAGTGCTCGTAAAGCGATACAAGATCCAAACAAGCTTGTGGTGGTATTGACAGGACGACGGTACCATCCGTTTCACCACCTTATCGATGCCATGCTGAAAGCCAAAGGGCTGCAATTTGACATTATTGGACTACGACCGGACCCTGAATCCGATGATGCTGATGAACTCGGATTCAATACCCAGCCCAACGTATTCGATACCACGATGGAATTCAAGTCACTTTTCCTGATCAACATGCTGGCCAATGTACCATCACTCGAAAATGTCATTATGTGGGATGACAGAGTGTCCCATGTGCGCTGGTTCAGAAACTACATGAAAACGATGGTGGCAGAAGGGCTTATCAAACATGGACAAATGATTGATGTACACGCGGTGCGACCGAGATACAATCCGAAATGGGAATATGCGGTTGTGAACAACATTCTGGAAACGCATAACAAAGCGATTCAATCACTGAAACACGATGACGAGAGACGACGTGCTTTGGCAAGCACCGCCGTGGTCGCTGATTGTAATGGGACCACGGTGTCTGCGCTGCACCAATTTCGACTGACGCGTATCCCATCTGCCACAATTATCAAGTTGTCGCCCGAACATGTCCAACTGGTCAAATCGGCATTTCAAAGACAATACACATACGAAATCAGCAAACGAGAACGACAACTGAAACCATGGGAGCGACATGGAGCGGAAGCCTTGGAATTTTTTGGCAACGAAGTGATTGTCAGTCCTTCCACGCTGCCAGCCGACAAGATACCTTACGGCGGCTTGGGAGCGCCTGTCAAAATTCATGTGATAGCTACCACGCGAGCATCGTATAAACAGGGGATGGTTCTACTCGTCTCTGTGGAAAGCGCGCATGACCAAGGAGACTGCGGAAAACATATTCTTCCACTGTGGTATAAACCGTCGTTCTACACACAGTTATACCGTCAATCTTATGTATGGCATAAAATCAGTCGAAATCAACAAAAAACACTTGACGGCACTGTCGATTACGCTCGCCCCTGGGGCGTCCAAGTAGCCGACGACGATAATAATTCATAGATCATGCATGCTCTCCAAAAATTATTCCGCACAACTTTTGTACCATCAAAAACCATTTACAAGTATCGTTTGCTTTCAAATAAAAATTTTATATCTCGCCTTGTGTATATGAATCAATCAATGTATTAAAACTTGAAGACTTGTTAGTGATTAAGGTTTGGGATACGTAGGCCGTACATTCATCGGTCGGAACAGGGCAGTGTGAAGTAAGCTGGTACACAAGCCACACCGCATAGAATGGTTTTTTTTTTTTTTTTTTTTTTTTTTTTTTTTTTTTTTTTTTGGGGAAATTGAGCAAATGCCAAAAAAAAAGTCCGTCTCCAAGGAAACACCCGTTTTCGACATGTCAGATCATTCATCGGATAGCGAAGAAGAATTGGTTGGCGATCTCTTTGGGGTGAGTATCCCTGTATTAACTTTGTATGAACATCTCAGACTGATGAGGACAATGTATTTTTTTCAAGACCGAAGAAGAAACCGCACCTGAACCGGAACCTACTTTTGAAGTTTATGCACGCAACCCTCTTTACATAAAAGACGGTAAGCATACAGCAAAACAAGTATACAAGGATTGAATGCTTAAAGATATGCTTAGATGACACACCGAAAGAGTTAAAGATTCGTTTGGTGGGTTCGCATCCTCTGTGGGCGCATCATTTGTGGAATGCTTCCAAAGTGTTTGCTTCCATGTTCGATGAGCATCCGTCGCTGTGTCGAGATAAAACAGTTCTGGAACTGGGGGCTGGCGGTGCACTGCCTAGTCTTGTTGCTTCACTTTACGCTACCAAGGTGGTGGTCACGGATTATCCGGATGACGAACTCATTGATAATATTCGCTACAATATCTCCAGCAATCTCGGCGATCGATCCAATATCGTAGCGGATGGTTACGTCTGGGGAACCGCCACCGACAAGCTGCGCGAGCATTTGCCTCCGAATCATACCACGTACGACGTTATTATTCTGAGCGATTTGGTTTTCAACCATTCCCAGCATCATGCGTTACTGCGAACCTGCCGCGAACTGTTGACTCCCAAGACCGGACGGGTGTACGTTTTCTATACACATCATCGACCTCATCTTGCTCACAAGGATTTGGAGTTCTTTGAGATTGCGCAACGTCCAGTCCTAGAGAATGTGGATCCTGACGATCGTGAATTACTGGGCTATGGTTTAAAAGCAGACCATTTTGTAAAGAAAAAGATGCATGTCATGTTCGAAGAGGATCCAGGCGATGAAGAAGTTCGTGCTACGGTGCATGGATGGCAATTGTGGTTACCGTGAAAACGTTGATCTTTGGTATTCCTGCCAGTTATCATTATGATTATTCATCATTCTTTTAAAAAAAGTAAAAGCATTCTCCTATTCATATAGACAATAAACCTATCTAATTCATACGAGCCGATGTTCAAGTTAAAACAGTAACAGTATTTCATTGATTTTGTCAAAAATTTTCGGCATAAAAAATTTCTGATGCGCCAATTTTCCTCTTTTTTCTCTCCTGCCGTTTTCCCCTTTTTGTCACATTATTCCATCATGAAAACCGTGGGTCTGGTCTTTACAAAGAAGAAAATGGAACGTTCCGGGTTTCTTGGACTATCAGACTACGCACTGTAAATATTATGGACTGGTGGCCAGGAATGCACAACAATCATTAACCCAGGCCATAATTGCTTTTACAGCCAGCACGGTCTGCACATTGTCCACATTGACCTGGACTCTCCTATAGAAAAAGTCGCTCCATCGCTTGATATCATTGTGCACAAAATGACCGATACCGTGGCCAAAATGGAACGGGGTGTTCCAGGCGCTCAGGAACAGTATGACCGATTTCAGGTAAACGCACCGGGAATTGGGTAGGATAGTAACAGAAAAAGAAAATAGTCCTAATCAAAAGTATGATAGAGTTACTGTCAGTCACATCCCGACGTGGTTATTCTCGATGACTGGAACAGTATTCATCGGTTGCTGGACAGAAAACGGTTGTATGATCGGTTAAAGACCTGTTCCAGACCTGATTTGTTTCTCTTCCCTACAACCATTGCTCTGGAGTCCGTCAAATCCCCTGTATCTTCGGTGGACCAGCTCCAGTTTCCCGTCATCTGCAAACGACGGTCCGCCTGTTCCTCGACGGAAGCCCATCAGATGACTGTCATTCCTACACTAGCTGATTTGCATCATATTCAGGGTTACGGCGATACGGAACCGGTCATTTTGCAAGATTTTATCCCACATGATGGGGTTATTGTTAAGGTGTACGTTATTGACGGAAAAATGCACATTTCCACTCGTCCATCCTTTAAGAATACCTGCACAGATTCGGGCAAGTCATCTAAAAAAAGAAAAACCGGAAAATTTCATTCCCGTGCATCAGCTAAGGCATGATTACTGTCATTGATTTAGGTGTTTTGATCCATTTCGACAGTCAACAGCTGCCCAAAACATTCGCTGATGAACCACCCAACGATATATCCAAAGACCTCCAACAATGTCTCCTCACTCAGGATAAAAATCATATGCATGAAATCAAAGAGCAGGCTCTTGATTACGAACGATTACAGAAAATCACAGATTGTCTTTGGGAAAATTTGGTGGGTAGTTTTTGTGCTTCCTTTTTCGTCTACACTTTGGCTAATCGATACGGAATTTATAGGGATTGACCTTTTTTGGTTATGACATTCTTTTGAAATCCGAAAGCAACGAATATTACATCTGTGATGTCAATTACTTTCCAAGTAGGTGGACCAGGAACACGCAGGATTGCATGAAGCCAATGTTTTTTATTGATCGCTTGTCAATTTTCTTAGGTTTCAAGAATGTGCCCAATTTCCATTGCTTATTTATACAGGTTTTGAAAAATCGACTAGGCATGTAAAGTAGATGTGACCATATTTATTAACAAGGGTGGGAGGGATTGATTCCTTCTCGGCATTTTTTCCGTTTGCATGTTCGGTTACTGTTGTGGTTTTGTATCGGTCGATTCGTGAGTTGCGTCCAGCGCCACCTCATGAACCGGTAATGAAGCTGATGAAACGGTGTCCTGGGTCTGCGTTCCTTCCGTCATCCGTTCCTTATTGGAGTGAAGACCCTGTTTCTGTCTAAGGACTTCCACTTCGCGTTTCAGCGTTTCGTTTTCTCGAACCAGTCGATCTTTTTCTTGCTCTGAGAGCGAAAGTAAATGCTGTAACCGGATCACGGTAGCTGAAATCTCGGAAGGCAGCGATCGCGACCTTGATCTAGACACACCAACGAATAAATGAGTCCACACACACTAGGCTAGCGAACCCTTTCAAAGAGACTTACCGTTGTTGTTGCAAATCATCGAGTCCCCACATATCAGGCGAGCCGCGAGTCTCGTTGGAAGCACAGCGTCCACGATGGAGAGCCGTCGCTGGCGGTGGATGACCGCACGTGGTGGCCATATTGGTGAGCACTTCGGTCAGCAATGCTTTGTGGAGTTCGGTCTGTCGTAAAAGAGTTTCCATGTGTGAAACAACAAGCGAGGGCACCATATGATCTTGAAGTCGATAGCCTGATCCACGCTCGATGGAAGAGGTAGGTGACGTATTGGTGGTGGATGACTGCGGTGAATCATGATGATAGCCTAAACACCCCAACAATGAGCATTGTTTGCTCTTCCCCTCCATTACAAAAAAAAAAACAAAAAAAAAAAAACATGTTGCACCTTTACCTTCTTTGAAATCATGCTTCACATCCGTAAGAACGGTGGACCCTCCTGTGAGTTCGAATCTTCCCTTTTTCCAACACTCCGGCAAAACGACAGGAGTTTCCAAAGGAGCAGGAGCCGGTTCTTTATTCCCTTCGTCTTTCTCAACCGAGAAACGACTCACTTTGCAAGGCGCGGTTTCCGACTTGACCGTATGCTCCGCCGACGACGGTGGACTGACTAGGCGTTGAATGGCAAACCTGGAACGACGATCACACGACGATTCGTTGCTGTTCACTCGAGAAAGAGAAATACTACGGTGTTCAAGCGTCGCCGCGTGGCCTTCATCGGCACAGCGTGTCACCGGGTGATTGACACTGAATCGACCTTTCTTGACTTCTGTTTCTTGGGAAGCTTCCGTGACCGGATCCGTGGTATGAGTTGCATTGGACGATGGAAAGTAGGACGACATGTTGGAATCGATGGATTGCACCGTCCCGTGGTGATCCGGTGCGACGTTTTCTTCAATAACAAATCGGGATCTTCTCATGATGGAAGGGGTGGGCATGACCGGATGGAGGGGAGGCGAACGGGCCAAACCAGATTCGTTGTCCAGTGCGCGTTCTGGTAATTCTCGGGTAGGCGATGAGGAAGGTGAAGAAGATCCAAGGGAAGGAGGGCCTTCGTTGGTAGGAGAAGGAGCAGGCGAAGCCCGTGGTGATACTTGGGGTGAAGGACGAGGTGAAGGACGAGGTGTGTCTTTGGGCGAAGGGCGAACAGGGTTCTTTATGACGATATCGCCAAAAGAGATATGCCTCTTGATTGGCGGCGGAGAAGCTAAGCGAACACAGGTAGATGAAGTGGGTTTACTGGCGTCCGGCTCTTGATCAGAGTGATCCGATCCGATATCAAAGTCCCAATTCTCATTGCTCTCAAACGAAATATGACGTTGCGGCACCTTTTTTCTTGGTCGTTGATCGAGGGGAGGCACTTGACTAAGAACAGACTTGACGAGACAGTCTTTTTTCTTGGCTTGTTTAAAGAAGGGATGTTGCACCAGCTTTTCGGCGGTCGGTCTAACAAAAAGAGGAGTAAGCACATCCAATGAGAACAGCGCAACTTTGAATGGAAATTTGAAGCTAACTGCTTCTAGAAGGTAGAGAAAAAAATGCTACTTGCCTGTTCTTGGGATCTTTCTGCAGACATGAATCGATCATATCTTTGAATGTTTTGGAGTAGCGATGTTTGGTGTGTTCTCGATCGAGGGTAGGCGGATCTTTGGATAGCGTCATCATCAACACCTAATTTGAATATTGTATGAATAGGGATGAATATAGAATGGGGGAATATAGTAACTTTTTTGTGTGTTACGCAGTATACACTCGTACCTTCATGGGTGGATATTTCGCAAAAGGAGCATGGCCTGTCGCTAATTCCAAAGCCGTGATACCAAAACTCCAAATGTCGGCTTTGTAATCATAACCCGCTTGTTCCATGACTTCAGGAGCCATCCAGCAAGGCTACAAGTGACAATGAAAAAAATAGAATAAAATAAAAAAGAGTCAGTATCTTGTTATACTTTTTTTTTCTTTGTGTCCAATCCCTTTTTGATCGGAAAGCCTATTTACCGTTCCCACAAAAGTTTTACGCAATTCGTTGTTTTCGGTCAATGAACTGGAGACACCAAAGTCAGCGAGTAATACGGTGCCTTGATCATCCATGAGCAAGTTGCCAGCCTTGATGTCTCGATGAATGTGACCATTCTTATGCAAGTATATTAATCCTTCCAGTGCTTGTTTTAAAATAGTAGCAATGCTGATTTCGTCAAACCCGTCTGGAAACCCGGTTTTCATGATATCCAGGCATGAACCTTGTGACAAATCCAATGTCAGTAAACCTGTTGCCACTAGCTGACCAAAACAGAAAAAAAAATATAGTAGATATTTACCTCCAGAAAGGTACGGTGTGACAATATGCAATTTGGAACCGTGAAGAAATGAACCGTAAACACGCAACACGTTGGGATGCCTCGACAGTGCCATCAAAGCCGTTTCACGCTACACAAGAAATAAAAAAAATTAACTTTCATCAGTATCCAAGATACTTCTTGCATGGGAACATGGGAGAAACCTACTCGAAGTTCATCGATTTGATTTCGCTCAAACATATCAAGATCAATGAGCTTGACCGCCACCTGTGCATTGGAGGGTTTATATATGGCGGCATACACAACAGCCGAAGATCCGTAGCCTAACCAGGTTATTGCAGTTTAGCAAGACAATACGTTCTTAGGATAAGAGCAGCCCAGTAACGTACCAATGGGTTTTTGTAATTCGACATCGTCAGTGGAATTGATCCAGGGAGTTTCGACAGTAGAACTTGAAGAAGAGGTATTGTCAAAAGCATGAACGAAGGAAGGAATGCGGGAAAGAAAGTTTTCAGAGGAATAAGTGGCAGCTCGCCTCGGACCAGCCGTCGGCGAGTTGGGTGTACTAAGAGAAGCGGGTGAAGGTAACGCTGTAGCGTGGGACATGGCACGTAAGATACTGTTGGATCGAGATCGTGGTCGAGGGGTCATGGGGGATCGATCTACGGGCGTCTGACAGCCATTCACCGAAGAAAACGAGGTGTTGTGATGGGTAGTAATTGAGGGCATATGCGAAAGACTATTTAGAGTCATAACACTGCAACGTAGGATCGATACGGTTTCCAAGGATACTGTAAATTCAAAATGTTCATTCGACAATTCCGTCAAAGAGAAGGAAAACGAAAAAAAAAATTTGGATCGACAAAACTGATTCGCAGCAAATCGAAATTTTCTTTTCTTTTCTTTCTTTTTTTTTTTTTTCAGAGGCGACAAACAGGTGATTTCCATGAGAGAAATGAGCAGTTTTTTTTTTCCCTTGCCCCCTCCCCCCAGCCTCATTCCAAGACATAATCATAGGAAATATACATAAAATGTTACATTACAATGTTTACACAAACGTGCGTTTATTTTCATTACGCTTAAATAAATCATCCATTCCTTCTCCTTCTGCTGTGTCTTGCTCGTCCCATCCTTCTTCAAGACCGACTTCCAGCAAGAGACAGGCAATCATAAAGTCCTTGACTCGAATTTTATAGCGTTCGTCCCGTATTGGATAAGCTACTCTGTGTATGTCGGCTGAGAACAAACTGTTCATTCTTATACTGGTGGTTCCGAGGACCGTTCTTTCTTCGCTTATGTCCGTCCATGGAGATGTTGAGTGCCCTTTTAGTTGGAGGAATAAAGTAATAACAATTTGCTGATCCTCATCAATGACCGTCTCGAGTTCTTCCTTCTTGCCACGCAAGGCTATCTTGCAAAATGCGTGGGGGCCTTCCCAGTCCCCTGTTTCAGTCAGTCGTGCAGCATAGTTGATCGAACGACCGAAACCTTGGCAGCGAAAATAAGCCTTTTCGATGGTTTGACAGGGGCGTTCAAAAGCGTCCAGTGCCCGGGTTCCCAAGATGCGAAGGACAAATGTGTACTGGTCGGTGCCCGTCCCCACTTGTATAAAATCAGATACCGTGCCAGCCGTCCTTTGATCTTTTGCTTTGGTCCGGCAGTAAATGGATCGAAGGGAAGGCGACGTGCCGGTCGATTTGGTCAGGTACGGACTGGTGCTGACGGAACAAAGTTCAAGTCCCAACTGGGACGCCGTGATGCCATCGAGTGGCGTCCGTTGAAGTTTTGCCATACTTTTCGATTGTACGATATCCACAGTGGGCATCGTCGCAAAGAATAGACCGGCTTTGATCTCTGCGTTGCCTTTACTCAATCGATGCCACCTGCCTTTGTTGACCACATAGTCCTTGATCATCGTCAGTTCTTCCCTTTCAAGGCTATTCATGCGAACCATTTTGGCCAAATTAATAGGTAGTGATACTCGGCCCAACTCTTCCTTGTCGCCATTCATCGATAACGTGAAAATTTCCAACGTCACTTGCGTCTTTCGCCGCCTCAGTCCTTTAAGGATTTTCGTTGACAGAAAGTAGGCCAACGTCGTCCGCCACACTGGCGTCGTACTACATGGTATAGGTTGAGTGGAAATGAGGGTCGTCGGAGGTATGAGATCATCCACCGGTTCCGGCAACGGTAGATGAAGACGACAGTGAATAAATAGATCGCGGTCCGGATACGGTATAAAGTCATGTCCTATTTCAGTTCCACGGGTCAATCGTATTGATCGATCGATCGATCGATCGATCGACATTCTTAATCTTAATACAATACAGAACAAACCTTCTTCAATGGCGACAAGCACCGCTACTTGGCATGTGTTGGTTAAAAGAAGGGTCATTTAAAAGCCCAAGTGAAGAAAAGGCAAAGCAAACCCTAAACGGGTCAAATGAATGGAAAATAATAATACGAAATATAACCACTTATTTATAAAAAGGAAAGGATCTAATTTCATTATAATGATTTTAGCAGATGCTTTGTTTATGCCTGCAGTAACTAGAAAGAATGAATGAAAAAAAAAAAAAAAAAGATGTGGGAAATCTAAAAAGAACCATAATCATACACGGTGTCTTTGGGCCTCTGCTTTTATTTCATTGGCCCTTTTACCAAAATGCAACCAGGAGATGGAAGTTCTGTTCGCCATCCTTCTTTTTTCAGAAACTTTAGAGCACTTGGAAACAAACGGGACCGATGTTGACTTGAATGATTTCCGACGCCCGTAATAATCCTCAGAGGCTGTATCGCTCTGCGAGCTACAAAACAACCAGTTTTTTAGTAAAAGCTATGCGCCAACAATCTCGCACTTTACGTACCTGCTTGCATTTGACTTCGCGACCACCATTGGGATACTCCTTCTTTAATAAGCACTTGCGCTTCAGCCACCGTTAAACCGTGAAGATCCAGTAAATGATCATCATTTTTCCGTAGTCTGTTCAAAAAATAAAAATAAATATGTAGAAAAATTGGCTGAAAACATGAATCAACAGAAGAGCTGATCGGACGGATTCGGGAGTTGTGATGGGGAAAACAAAGAAATAGGCTTCAACGAGACGCGCCAAGCTATTAAAATTACCTTTCTTGCCGTACAAAAGATCTTGCAGCTCGCATGTTCCAGTGTTTGGCTTTTTCATCGCATTCTCTTGCCTTTTACAGACATTTGCTCAACCTTTCTCATTATATCCAAATGTCACGTAAAATTCCAAGCTTACCTCTTGCGAATAGAAAAAGGCCACACCACTTTCACCGGATCTTTTATTTTTCGCCCGTTGATAGGACGCCGCCGCCTTGCGGTACAGTTCATTCCGTTGCATAATCAGTTCCCAAGCAATATCGCGGCACAATTCAGGATCATCTTCTGCAAAAAGGCCGCGGTTGTCCAGCAACAAATATTCGGGTATAACAGGCATATCATTTGCCTGAGGTATCGTCCGTGGTAGCGAAGTTTGAGTCATCATCATCTGTTCTCGGCGTTTCATCAGCGCCTTTTGTCGTTGATCATACGTCAAAATAAAATCAATGCCTTCCTGCACCAATGTATCCACGGCAATCTCACTATTTCCGGTATCCACCATCACGCCCACCGCTACCCGTCGAATCAGATCGGCCGGTCGATCGACGAGAATCGTCTGTATGCCTTGCTGCACTTTCTCCAAGGTCCGAATATCTCGCCACGCTTCAAACGCCAACACAGGATTCATCCCCGGTTCCTTCTCCATCAGCATAACAATGGCGGCTACCACATCACCACGACAACGTTGAACACATCGCAACACGGTGGTGTGAGCCATCTTTGGGAATACTTTTTGAATCTTGTCGATCTGTTTGTCATACTGATGCCAGTAATTGAATGGCAACGTTGCCATGTGATACCCGTTCTCCGCATCGGTTGGCACCTGACTGCTGGATGAGGGCAACGCTCCCGATGACCATACCACTTTTTTAGGTTTTCGAGCTTTGACTTTTTTGATCGGCGTCTTGTCTTTTGTATCAGGCATCGAGATCTCTTTATCCGAGGCGGAATTTTCCTCATTTTCATTGTCCAGAAACACGCGGTTTAATAATAAATCGGTAGCTTTTTCAACGTCACCATCTTGTAGCTCCAGAGCTTCGACCAAATCGACTCGATCATGATCAGGAAAACATCGCATCAAAAATTCCACACCATCTCCTATTTCCTGTTTATCAGTGCTTGACGGTGTCGTGTAGCCGTTTTCGTCGTCGTCCTCATCATCGTCGTGGTCGTCATGGCAGTTGGGGTCGCCCGTCGGTGTTTCGTCTAGCTGCAACTGTTCCAAGGCTTTCTGTTCGGGATCCACCGAATCTTCGGTTTGTTTCGCCAATTCACTCAATATGTGGAAGGATTGCTCGTAGTTGTGGGTATCACTCCAAATGGCCGCAATAAGAGACGGATCGAGTGGCGGACAAAAAATAGCCTTTTCATGAACAACCCCCCCACACCACCATTTTCATCAATACTCAATAGCTGACACAAAGCCGATATACCTACCTGAAGTTTACTACGTCCTTGTTGGTTCTTTTGTTCATCTCTCTCATTCGTTTTGGAATGCCGCGATTTGCTATACTGCTTATCTTGAAGTCGCCCCATGGTTACTCAAAAATATGGGAGTTTCGAGACGCTTTTTTTTTTTTGGCGGGTTGTCAAGGGAAACCTGCAACATTAAATTGATCACGTGGTTTTTTCTTTCTTTCTCCAGTAATTGTTCCACCTTTGGAAACATTGTCTTGCAAGCGAACATGTCGACCGAACGGGCGTTGGTGAACCAGTTGCAAAACTTGGAATCAGCGTTCTTTGAACGTCCAAATATCCAGCAGTACCTTGATTATCAGCATGAGGACATGTACCATTATGGCGAAATGGCGTTCATGATCCTGGGACTGAAGCCTTGCGTTCTGATCCAATTTCCGCATCCTGCCATGGCTGACTTATACCACCGTGTCGTATTGAAGCCAGTGTTTGAGCCGCATGACCAGGAATATAGTACCCTTTATATTGCCCATGATCTTGCCAGCGATGAAATGTCATTAAAGGACTCGTTTATCGTTTATCGGCGAGAGTATCAATCAAAAATGGATCGTTTGTTTCGCCCACCCACGACACGGATCAGTGAAGCGAGTCTGGGTGAAATCCTTGACTATCCAGGCCGGTTACCGAGCAACGATTCTGAAATAGCAACGATGCGCGAAGTAGCGTATCTGGAAGGAACCCGTCTGCTCACGACTTTTGCTGCACAAGCGAACCAAAAGGCCCAAGTTGCTGCGCATTTCGAACGATACCGCGACGTGTGTGACGCCAAAATAGGCATGAAGCTCACATGGCTATTTCGAGATCCGGTGCCGATGGACAGTCCTCAACCACATTGACGGATCCTCGCCTCATTTCTCTCCCACTTAAAAAACATTTGTCACACTACCATCCCCATTTCACCCATACGGCAAGCTTTTTAGCTCTCCATCAATTCAGCAGCAATTGTACATCATTAAAAATTATCAAGCATAGTTATACCTTGGTTTCATATAAAGCATAAATTGAATCTTACAATCTTACCTATCCATATAAATTTGTTGTTAGGTACTAGTGTATCAAGTTCATTGCAATACTGGCGGTGCAGTTGTCCGTATTAATATTGTGGAAAGTAAAGGGAGGAAAAAAGTGAACAAAGTAACGGATCAAAACCATCTCACTGACATTGCATTGGCCCGGACAAGATAATTTTGCTGGTATTTCAAACAATGTTATGAAGTCATCTCTACAGTATTGCAAATGGTGTTTCGAGAATTGATAAATGTTAACTGAGATACCGGAACACGCGTACCCGTATGAACCATTCATAACCGAGCAACCTTGGAATTCTAATCTATCAAAAACAGACAAGGTGTGAAAGTTTATCGATAAGGGGAGCAACCGTTTTTTGGCATTGTATTCCCCAGACACGCCGCGATGGCTTGCAGTCGCACTTGATAAAATTTTCCCAACGAAATTTGAAGGCACGGTAACTATTATATTTGCACTTTATGTCTATGAGCCTTTGGTCCTTTCTTTTATTTATTTTTAGCCAACTTGATAGATATATGCCGTATATCATTCAATTGAAGATACCAACCTAAATCCATTACCTTTGAGCAAGTTAGGCTTTGCGCTTCCAGCCAAAGATTATTTTTGAACTTGATCGGGCACAAAAAAAATTTGATTCGTTAGCTTCCTATTCACACTCCGGCTTCCATTTGAGCCCACAACTGTTTGGTTTGACAGCTCCCCGTATCGGACAGCGGTGAATGAAATTGCGAAAAAGGCGTCACAGCCGAACTCGCCAGATGTGCTTTAACTTGGAAAGCTTCTCAGGCTCCAGTGGAATCCTTCCTTTTAATCTCCTGTGATATCGCAAGATGGTACGTGGCAAATCCATCCTCTACCGATGGATGTTGCATCCACACATACAGATGCATCATCTATTCACATGGATGCAGTTGACTCATCTTCTTTTCATGGTTTTTAGGCTCGCGGTCCCAAGAAACATATGAAGCGTTTGAATGCTCCCAAGCACTGGATGCTTGACAAGCTTTTGGGTACGTTTTTTTGCTTCTATCCTTACCTCACGTCGGCGAATACCTGGAATGCGAATCGTCAAGGATGAAATAAAAAAAAGCAAATAGTCAAGCTCAACAATCCGATGTATCCTGACGAGTTCTTTCTTTTCTGATAAAACGAATCGCATTCCCAGGGATTCGTGACAAATCTGGTTGAAATCAAAAGTTTCACAGTAACTAACTGTTTTCTTTTCGATCAACAGGTTCTTATGCCCCTAAGCCCAGCTCCGGTCCCCACAAGACCCGTGAGTGCTTGCCCTTGATCATCTTCCTTCGCAACCGTTTGAAGTATGCTCTCAACGGCCGTGAAACCCAGGCCATTTTGATGCAGCGTTTGGTCAAGGTTGACGGTAAGGTCCGTACCGACTCTACTTTCCCCGCTGGTTATATGGGTAAGTTTTTTTTTCTGGAATGAAGTTTAGATCGTAAGATTTGATGGATCTAACGATTACGTGGTAACACACAGATGTCATCTCCATTGAAAAGACTGGTGAAAACTTCCGTCTTGTCTACGATGTCAAGGGTCGCTTCGCCATTCACCGCATCACCGATGAAGAGGCCAAGTACAAGCTCTGCAAGGTCAAGAAGGTTATGGTTGGTGCCAAGGGTATTCCCTACATTGTCACCCACGATGGCCGCACCATCCGTTATCCCGATCCTTTGATCAAGGCCAACGACACCATCAAGTTCGATATTGAACAGAACAAGATCACCGATTTCGTCAAGTTCGATATTGGCAACGTTGTTATGGTCACTGGCGGTCGTAACATTGGTCGTGTTGGTATGCTCGTTCACCGTGAACGCCACACTGGTGGTTTCGAAATCGTCCACGTCAAGGATGCTCTTGACCGCGTCTTCGCTACCCGTATCTCCAACGTCTTCACCATCGGTCAAGGCAACAAGCCCTGGATCTCTCTCCCCAAGGGTAAGGGTGTCAAGTTGACCATTGCCGAAGAACGTGACCGCAGAAGAGCCGCCGCTGCCGCTGCTCACTAAAGTGGTTAGAAAATAATAAAGACAAATCCATCTGTAATAAAATGGGTACTTGCATTTACATCTTTTTTTCTTTTGTTCATACTGTTTTTTTTATGGCCTGGTAATCATTCAAAATCATTGGCAGCGTTGAGAACTCGGATCATGGTCCGATTTTTTTTCAGCATGAAGGTTCTGTTCACCAAGTTTAGAAAATTTTTCTGTATTTTTTTTTTTTTTTTTTTTTCGTTTTGGTGCGCTAGTCGGTATTGCGCTCCGTCCGGTCTTTGGTTTTCTGCAAAACACCGTTCACTTTTTGATCATAAATCATGAATTCGGTATCATACTTGCGGGAACAGGGAACATGGAACCATCATGTTGGCTCACAATGTCTATAATGACATGGAATTAAGTGGGCAGAAGCGTTGTCATTGTGATCCTGTTCCATGTTTAAAAATTTCGTGACTATAGAAAGAAAAGCATGACAACAACTTGCCATGCATTTTTTCTCCCATGCAAGGGATAGGATCGGCAAATTCCAACAAAAAAAGCATACAATATGGCGATCTGTGTTACGTTATCCGTAATATGATGAAGTCTTCTATTTACATTCTTTTAGAAAAGGAATGAAAAGGGAATATTCTGCATGTGGTCATACTGTAGTGGAACGGAATTTCCGATGTCGCTTGTGTCCCGGGTAATGGATGCTCAGACAAAAATCCCGGTAATAGATCGTTTTGACGATCCTTGTTGCAGTTTCTATTTAACTGGGTGATACAAAAAAGTATCGTATTGAGCGGAATATGTGTGCACCTTGATGAGTGAGTCATTCAGATAGATATGTAGGTTCATTGGAATACATTTAAAATTCACCTTTATTGTTATTGTTTTGGTTGTGGAACACACGCCAAAATCTCGAGATGTAAGGAGATGGGAGAAAAAGAAGGAGAGTGGAGCAGCAAGTCAGACCCACGGAACGCTTAAAAAAAAGTGTCCAGGACCATGGTATGCACGGATGGCTCGTTTTGTTGAATTGTTTGCAGTGCTGCTAATTTTTTTTGTTACAGTGGAGGTTGATATACAAATGTGGTAATCGTGCGATATTGGAGTGTGTCAACATCAGACCAGGGTCCGACAAACATCATTTTACGTTATATTAAAGAGAGATGCCCGCGGTGGACGTCTCAATGTTCAGAACTTTACCTTGTTTTCCCACTAGAGTTTGCACACCCCATCAATGTTTTCGAGCCCGCGGTGGCGCAGGATGTTTACAATTTTTCAATCCAAGGAAGTTTCCCCATAAAATTTGAAACGGCATAATATTTTGACGTCTCCCGGCAGTTCTTATTGCCACAACAACCGATGATTTTTTTTAGTCAATACATAAAAGAGCCTCTATCAGTGTGCACAGGTCCATAGAACGATTCCACGCGTTTATTCTATTCAAACGGTGACAGTCGTTCGTTATAATCATTACAGAATATAGTTGCTCCTTTTATAAAAAAAAAAAAAAAACAGTTTACATATTTTGGATGAATTATATAATTTTTTCCAACTCCTTTTGGACTGCACAAACGTTACTTTTTTATATCATTTCACATTTTTTTTTTTTAGAGAGAGCAATCCCTATTATCCTCTTTTTTCTTTCTTCTTTTATCACCATCCCCTATTCCCTTTCATTTTATTTTGTGGGCATAGCGTCTGTACTATTCTGCCCTTCCACATTGGTCGCTTTGAAAGACGATTGAGCTCCATGCGCTCTCGAGATTTACGCATCACGTCGTTCATTGCCGTATTTCTAGTCGCGTTGATCCTTGTTTCCTTGGTAGTCATTCTTTGTCTTGCTGTGTCTTCTCATCTTACGATCCTTTTCCGTTCCTTCCTACAATCATATACTATCTCTACGCCCTTACGTCCCGCCGTCACTACGGCTACCGCGGCGCCCAGTGTTCGGCTGCCGTCCGTTCGTCCTGAATCGACAGTGACAGCTTCGTTTATCACCCTTTTCTTTCGTTACATTCATCGACACATCCCTATCCATTCCTTCACATCATTTACAGCCTTCTTCATCGTTGTACTTTGCTTGACTATCCTGCTCTGCCGCACTTTCCACAGGGTAATTGCTTTTTTTTTTTTTTTTAATTTCGTTTAATTTTTGTAGGTCGGTGGCTAATTTTTTTTCTCAATTTTTTTTTTTCCTTCGTCCGTTCATTTTGACAGCTTCGAAGCCGTCATGCATTGGACAGTTGTTTGGAAGGATTGGGTGAATATCGCATTCCTGGCACAACCATTTCTATTGATGCGAGAAAGATCTCGCACTTGTCTCGCTGGTTTAGACCAAGTGTCGGTTTTCAATCGCTTTCCATCAAACCACCAAGTGACACTTCGACTGGGTTCAACAAGAATATCGTGACCGTGACGAGTTATACACACGCTCCTGACAAAAATACTTCATCTGCATCGTTTTCTTCATCTTCTCTGGCATCTCGACCGTGTGTTCGATCTGACCCTTCCATTGATCCTTCGCATTTGTATATATCTTCAAGACCCGATACTGAAAATCCGGAAGAACAAGTGTCATCGTGTACTCCTTCTTTCTCATCGTCCAATTTACAGCTGACACCTTCAACCAGTACATCCTCGCTCGGATCCACCACCTCAGATCAAAAATCACAGCCACATGATCCTTCCCCTGTCACCGTCACTGTGACAGCGAAAGCAGCCCCTACAGGCCAACCGCCACTCATGCCTCTGGAGAAAAAACCTACAGCTACCGAAAAGCGGAAACGTAAGAAACAAGCTAAAGCAAAGCAACAACAACAACAGCAACAGCAACAGCAGCAGCAGCAGCAACAATCAAGAAAATCGACTTTTTCTGCGCCGACGGCGTCTTCTTCTTCCTGTGTTCCATCACCAGCATCGGCAAACGATAAATTGGAAGGCACGAGTACACCCAAGGTGGAAACTACAGAGGTTTGGATAGATTCAGTACGGAAACGATCCAATCGCGACACACAGAAACCGTCTCGTAAATCCAAGCAACCCGACTGTGTCACATCGTCTATATCGTTATCCCCTTCGTCTTCAACTTCGGTGTCGCAGCCGTCGTCACCACCGTCCCAGTCAAAGACGTCATCCCCCAAACAGACAGCCTCTACTGTTGAAGTGACCAAGTCGCCGTGTACAGAACCATCGACGCCAGTGAATAAGCAGTCAAGAATGATGTCGATGCCAGCGTCAGACATCAAAAACAATTCGTCTGTATTGGCCACCCCAACGACAGAATCGGTGGAAACACCGTTAAAAACGCCTTGGAACAAGCAGTCCTATGCTTCTGCCAAACCATCCGAATCGATCAACTGGTATTCCCCATTTTCAACTGGATTAGAAATCGACTTGGTGCCACGATCGCCTCCGTCCCCGGGGATGTCTGTAAGCAACCGAAGTTCGTCTTCCGAATCCAACTACAGCGGTTACCAGTTATTCTCCAATCCCGGGTCGATTCCTCCGACGTCTCGGATGGCCCCATCGGTTGCAGGCAACGCTGTTGATTATAACCCTCTGTTACTGAATTATTTGATATCCAATTCCCGGGATGACTACACCGGTTATCCAGCTTCGCCACTGAAACCGGCCTCGTTGTCTTTGTCCAATCCATCGGAACCGCATTCCTTTTCTCCGTTGATCGCTCCCAAACCGCAGCCGCAGGCACCGGTCGGAACAGGAACATTGCAATCATCTTCGACCTATTTATTTGGGAAACCTGTTGCTCCCTTGTTCGATCACAAGAAATACAATGATCCCAATACCAGCTATCGAACCGTCGGCTCGTTGGATGCTCCACCGGGAAAATCACTCAGACATTACGCGTCGCCGTCATCCTCATCCTCATCATCGTCATCGATGGCTCGACCACCGACACCTCACTCTCGTTTTTTAAATACTGCTCCCCAACCGCATTTTTCATTGTTTGATAGGAAATTATCATTTCAAACACATCAATGAGACGTAACTTTTTTTCAAGAAAAAAAGTGCAACAAAAAATTTTAAATAAATCTGAATTACTATGGAAGTTGTCACCATTATCATCTGACGTTCCTTTTATATTTTATTGGGAAGGTATGATCAACGTCCAGTACGTGGTGCTTGTACGTATGGTACAGTATGTACGGTGTATACTATAGGATTGTATGGGTTTGCTATAGGGAGAATAGAGATGTTCACTTTGCCGCAGACATGTGTCATTCTTAAAGCCATTTCTAAGATGCTGGGCAAAATAGAAAAACGATGGACGTGGTTCATGAGGGTTATGCAAAGAAAGAATGATTAGTTTATTTCCCTTTTTTTCCATTTTTTTTTTCTCTCGTTATTCTTTTTCTTTAAAAATGGCTCTATGCAGTTTTTCTAATGTCGGCGACACGAATGGCCACGGCGTTTCGGTGAGCTTCTAATCCTTCAACTTCGGCCAGCCGCATCACGGTATCACCAAGACGGTTCAAACCGTCGGCGGTCAATTGCTGAGAAGTGATGTGCTTGACAAAAGTCAAGGTGTTCACACCAGAGTACATGCGTGAATAACCATACGTTGGCAAAGTGTGATTGGTACCTGAAGCATAGTCACCCATACTACACGAATGAATTGTGTTGATGAAAATATCAGTATCCACGCATCAGTTGCAACACACATTCTTTTTAATGCTTTACCTTTCAGGGGAATAGTGACCGACAAAGATACTGCCAGCGTTGTTGATGTGGGGAACGAGATCGGGGGCATCATCAAGATGCAAGATAAGATGCTCAGGGGCGTAATCGTTGGAGAATTTCACCGCTTCCTCCATTGTCTTGACCTTCAAAGTGTACGACTTGGGAATACTCTGACGAACGATATCCACACGAGGAAGAGCCATGGCTTGCGTGTGAATTTGGTCTTCAATCTTGGCTAATAATTCGTCGGAAAGATCCACCGCCAAAAGCACCACCTGGGAATCCACACCGTGCTCGGCTTGAGACAACAAATCTGAAGCAACATACGCAGGGTTGCAGGTCTTATCCGCAATGACCAACACTTCGGAAGGACCGGCCGGCATATCAATGGACACAAGGCATGAAGTATCATTCTGAGCCACCATCTTGGCTGCCGTCACATACTGGTTACCGGGACCGCAGATCTTGTCAACCTTGGGGACCGTCTGGGTACCGTAAGCCATGGCCGCCACCGCTTGCGCACCACCGGCCAGCACAATGTGAGTAGCACCGACCTTGTGGGCTACATACACGACTTCAGGAACAGCGGTACCATCCGATCGAGGAGGCGAAGCAATCACAATCTCAGAACAACCCGCCACCTTGGCAGGGATACCCAACATGAGGGTGGTAGAAGGCAACACGGCGGTTCCACCAGGGACGTACAGACCCACTTTTTCAATGGGACGGGCAAATCGGGAACACACCACACCGGGCATGGTCTCCACCACCAACGTTTCGCGATCCATTTGAGCGTCGTGGAACTTGTAGATATTTTCGTAAGCCTGATCGATGGCCGCTTTCGTAGCAGGATCCAACTGCATCATGGACTCGGGGAAAGGTGCCTTGATAGTGGGCGTCGACAGCTGAACGCGATCGAATTTCGCAGTGAAATCGAGAACGGCCGCATCTCCACGTTCACGTACATCCTTCATGATCGGTGTCACCCGTCCAATGATTTCCTGAGAATCAATGATGGGTCTTAACAAAAGATCGGCGCGTTTTTGCTCAGAGATCTCATTCAAGGAGTACTTCATCATTTCAATCTTGCCATTGCTGCTTGCTGCGGGTGCAGGAGCCGCGGCCGGGGCCGGGGCGGGAGCCGGTTGGCTGGCTTCCTTCTTGGGTTCGGACCACTTGGGTTTGGCATTACCAGGACGACGAGTGACCTTGCGCGCCTTCTTGTCCAAATTGGCCTCAATATCCTCCAAGGTCACACCGTGACTCACACATTTGGTCAAAGCGAAATAGATCAGATCGGCCGCTTCCCAAGCGACTTCTTCCTTGTCCTTGGCATCACACAATTCCTCGGCTTCTTCCATGATCTTGGCACGCAGTAAATCGGCATCGTTGAATAAGCGAGCCGTGTAAGAACCTTCAGGAGCACTCTCCTTGCGGCTCTGCAAAGTTCTTTGCAATGCGCCCAATCCAGTGTCGGCACCAAAACAGGTACGAGTATTGAAGTGACAGAATCCTAAAAGCAGGAATAGGAAACATTATTAAACATTTTTCAACAAAAAACCCATGTTTTTCAAAAAAAAGATTCCCATAAAAGGAAAAAATAAAATAAAAATGATCTTTACCTGCACCGTGTTGTTCGACGACGAAAAGCAAAGCATCACCGTCACAGTCAAAGGCGATATGCTTCAATGACTGAGTAGCTCCGGATGTGGCTCCTTTATACCACAAACCGTGCTTGCGGCTTTGATACACGCCTTGCCCGAGGCGGATGGATTCGGAAACGCTCTGTTTGCTGGAATAAACAAGACCCAATGCGGTTTTACGTTCATCCACCACCATGGTGGTGAAAAGACCATCCGATCGATCGGTGGTGGCTGTAGCAAGAAAAGCTTCGCCAATGTTGATCTTGTCCTTTTCAGTTTCCCAAGCGGTGGTGAGACGGGAAGCAGGAATGATAACATCGAGAGAGCGTGACTGCAACTTGGCAATGGTGTCCAAAGTGATGTCCGAAGCATTGTCCACCTGAACAATCGTTTGTCGTACACCGCCCGTCTTGAGCAAATTCTTGGCAAACTGTTGAGCAAAGTCGTGCAAGATGTCGTTGCTGAGGGCCTCGTTGATGGATGTATTGATAATGACAGCGGACACGGCGTCGCCTACTGCTGGCAAGTTTGACAGTTGAGCCACGGAGGCTTCCACGACGATACGTTCAGCGGCCACACCGGAGCATTCTTGTTGCAAGTCTTGGAGATTGGCAAGGGGCAAGACAATCTTGTAGACGCCAGCATCCCACAAGCTGACAGCTTCTTCCACGGTGTTGGCTCGGGCCCAGTACAATGTGGAGCCGGTTTCACGGATCAGTTGAGTCATGGTTTCGACATTGGCGTTTTCAATAAGGGCGGATCCCAAGTAGCCAATAGGCTTCTTCAAGGAGGAAAGTGTAGCGTCTGCTACGTCCAGTGAAGCTATGAACATGGTATGAAAAAAGGTGTTTGAAAACCACGGACATTGACAAATCGATGAGATTTTTAGGCACTAAAACCCGAAAGTGACTGCTTTGAGGAAGGAGTCATAGTTTGCAACCCTCTTTTTCAGTTGCCGACCCGAGACGAAGCGGTGTGGTCCCTTCACCAAAGTTTTCCTTTTTGGGGCCATCTGTGATACTTCAAAAAAAGGAACACTCATCTGATAAAACAAGGGAAAAGTAATGTACTTGAACGTTCATCCTTAATTTTTTTTCTTTTTGAAAGAATTGATAATAATAAAGAAATTAGTGGACTAATGAATGCCTCGTGAACTGAGGAGTGTGAAGGCGAATTATGACAGTGCGTGTCTTGTTTATTAATTTCTTCAGTGTTTGTACAATCCGTCGGCTTTTGGTTGGCGTCATTGACTTTTCTTCCGGATTTGGCACCTGTGTGATTGCAGCCTTTAGATTATTGGAGTTGATTTAACAAAAGGTATAAGAATTAGGGTTTCGGTTTGTTGTGTAAGGGGCCATGGTTGGTTTGGTGAAAAAATACATCCCATTCAGTTTCAGGTTATGAGATCAATGGTTCGTGGGGTAATCTAGCGTCGTATTTGAAAGTACAATGAGCGTTTTAAAATGGATACGATCTAGTATGGTATGTTCAGCTTACTAAACGTCGAGATTTGGTGATAAGGCATTCATTGTGGGTAAAGAATAACCGTAGATCGACTGATGGGTCCCATTCTCTGATATACCGTTCTTCAGATGAATAACCGAAACAGATACGATTATCTTTCATGGTCGCTGAATGGGAAACCTAAATTGCCTCATCTATCGTTATCAAATGCTTCGGGCATATATTTGTTAGCATACACATACCAGAATAGCTACTCGCAGCTTTCGCAAATCCTGCAATACCTGGACCATGTTTTCAACTACGTTGTACGCAGTAACATCAATATTACATGACAGCAGAAACACTCTGGAGATATACAAACATTCATGAAAACCTGCTTGCCAATTGGAATCTAGCACACTGGCCATATTGTCAAGAACAATCATTGTAGGAAGACCATCGACCGCTTGGAATGCACCAACGGATTCCAGGACAGTAATAACAGCCGGTATGGAAAATGCCTTGTTGCAGTGAATTCGCGGCAAGAGTTGCTGGGATACACAGGTGTTAATACAATCTGTTCTGAATGGAAAAAGAGCAAAGTGGGCCGTACCGTTTGTATGGATTTCGCGTCAAACAACCCAGTGGTGTCGATGTGGTGCATACTGCTTTGTTCGAATGCGAGAAGAAAGTTCTCCATTATTTGTTGTACATACTACAGGTTTTGTTTGGTAAAAAGGTAAGGATAGTCAACGCGTGTGGTTTGGTTTTTTACCTTGGCTCTTCCGCTTTGAGCCGTGCCACATATTTCGGTCACTTCCCCCAATCGAATACCACCTCCCAGTGATCGATCAAGCCTACACAGTTAGGTAAATAATCAAAAGGACCTATTTGAACACAAGCCCCAATAAAAGCCCTTACGTGGCGAACCCTGTGGAAAAGGTCACGACATCTTTGGGTTGAAAAGACGCTTCTTTAGCCATACTATCCAGGATAACTTGTTCTCGGAAAGCGCGAATTATCTGTTTCAACATGGTACGATTAACATCAATCAAGATCCGCAATGTATCATTTCCTTGATGTATTTACTTGTCGGCGAGAGTTGGTCAGTGAAACGAGCGAATCGAGATTGGCCTGGAACAGATCATGAACTGAAGCTTGGGTTAATGGCAAACTTTAGTGGCGCACGAAGTTAACTGGAAAGAGTCTCGTTACCGGTATGGATGCTACATTGCTGCAGTTTATCAACGAGCGGCTGGTAGTAATGTTGCTGTGCAATGGACCATTGACGTACAAGTGCCTTGAGTTTCCGCATATCATGCGAAAAAAGAAGCAAAGTGTCAAAAAAAAAGTAGGTGCGAGATACCAAATTAGGCAACCATTAGATAGAGAAATGGTCGTTTCCCAAAAAAATTATTTGCCCTTTGTCAGGGAAATCCCAAAAAAGTCATGTCTTTTGATATTGAGTGGTCGAAATTGGACAAGGAACTTGCAGGGCATGTGCAGCAATTTCTGAATGACCACTTTCAAAAGATTACTAAACCTTCGTTTATCGGAGACATTGAAGTCACCAGCTTTGAATGGGGCCACGAAACGCCAACCATCGAGATTACCAACATCACCGATCCGTTTCCCGAATTCTATGAAGAAGAAGACGACGACGACGTTCAAGAACAAAGCATCAAGCCACCCCACGATGATACCCATTCTGTCCCCATGTCTATGCCTTCCAGTCACCCGGCCTCCACCGCGAGTGAAGTGGATCCAGACTCGGCATCGGTGTCTTCACGTCCTCCTCCCCTCGTATTGCCTCTCTCGCAGCAACAGCGATTTAATCTCATGCATTCTTTTCATCGGTCTCCCCTTGTCGCTCCTCAACATCCATTCAGCAGTACACCCAACTACTACTTTTCTCCCACGTCCACATCGCCGACATCGGGAGCGGCCGTTTCTCCACGCTGGATGTCCCGTCGTCCGTCTACCACCTACGAAGAAGATATGATTGATGACGACGAACGACTGCTCATGCAAGCCAACCCAGCAGCCCCATCGGTTCAATCGATGCAGTCGCAAAAGGAAACGCAGATGGATTTCCAAGCTCACCTGCTGATTTCGTATACGGGCGATATGAGTATGACGTTACTGACCGAATTGCGCATGAATTATCCTTCCATGATGTTCATGAGTTTACCTATCCAATTGTGTGTTCGGCGCATCGAATTTGAAGCCACAGCGGTGGTGGCGTATATTCAAAGCATGAATCGCGTCTGTGTATCCATGCTGGAACCTGTTAATGATGGATCTGGTTTTCGAAAAGATGTGGGATTGGAAAGGTAGAAAGTACAAGGTGTTTTTGCCTCATAATGGGATACTCACTGATGCCTGATAGTTTATTAAAAGATGTACATATTGAATCCATTGTCGGCGACAAACAAAAGCAAGGTAAAGTCGGATGGATCATGACAAGGATTTTACCACACGAACCATCTTCTCATTCAAATCAGTGTTGAAGAATGTAGGAAAAATCGAGAAATTCATTGTGGATCAACTGCGCAAAATGTTGGACGATGAGCTGGTCTTCCCTTCATATCAGTGCATTCTCATGGATCATTAATCAATCACCATAGACCGCATTTTCTTTTCATCCATTGATAGCATATACCAAAAAAAAAAAAGAGTACATTGAGAAATCGACTTTTTTTTCCCTTTTTTGTCTAATTGATGTATAAAATACAATAGTCTACTTTTTTTACTGCTTCAGGCCGCAGTGACGCAAGAGAGCTTCTATATCTACTTCATTTCTACCGCGGAAATCTCTCCATACTTCGTGAGGGGCGGTACCACCTCCCAGAGCTAAAACGGTATCACGGTACCGTTGACCAATCTGTTTCACGGCTTCGGGGCCCTCCTTGGCAGCTTCCTCAAATGCTGCATATGCATCCGCTGAGTAGGTCTCTGACCATTTGTAACTATTATTGTTTATACCATCCTAAGTGAGTACAAAAAAGAGCGAATAGGACCGTCAGTGGGGTCACTTACCTGTAATAGCCTGCACTGTAAGCACCGGCAAAGATGTGACTGAAACTGCACAGGAATCGATCTTCTGGAATACGAGGGATCAACACGGTATCCTTGGCGATTTTGGCGTCAACGTCAAAAATGCTGGGATCGGATTCCGAAGCAGGGGCCTGGAAACGTGAATGAAGTGCTAGATCGACTTTGGCAAAGTGAAGCTGTCAAATATAATGGAAAATATTGAGTGCCCTGACCAATCGCCCGAAACCATTCACTGCATCAGTTTTTACCTGTCGCAAAGTAGCAAGACCGCTCAGGAACTGACGGTTTTTCACTAGGGCATTCACCATATCTGAAGGCATCTCTTTTCCTGTCTTGTAGTGACCAGACAAACGCTTCAACCAATGTGGCTCACTGCAAAAGTTTTCCATAAACTGAGAAGCAACCTACAAAATCACCGCCAAATCATTAAAACAACCCTACTTCCTTGTTGATGTCTCCCATAAAAATACCTCGACGAAATCCCATTCAATGCCATTGACACCGGAAGCGGGCGAATAATCCACACGGGTCATCATCTAGCGCGCGAAAATAATACAAAAGCTCAGCAAAACATTCTCTTGTCGTTTTGCATCGATACTTACGTGCTGCAAACAGTGTCCAAATTCATGGAACAGGGTCTCTACATCTCTAAACTTCATCAACGAAGGTGTGTCGGCGGAACGAGGTGCAGGTTGATTGCAAATAAGATAGGCTTCACATAGAGAAACAAGTAGAGTAAGTTTTAGTGATACGGTCCATTAGATTTGACTTTGTTCCATCTTTTGCTTACCAACAGGTAAAGTCAAGTCGCCATTGGCGTGTTTGGTTCGACTGCTGACAATATCCATCCAGGCTCCACTGCGTTTCTCGGCCGGGCGCGAGTAAAAGTCGCCATAAAAGTAGGCCTTCACTTGGCCTTTCTCAGACACTTCAAATACTTTGACGTCGTCGTGCCAGGTCGTGATCTTGTTTTCCACCAATTCCTTGCCAGACATTTCTCGTACTTGGATACCCAACACCTCATTCGCCACGTCAAAGAGACCTTGCAGCACTTTGGGGAAAGCGAAATACTCGGAAATGGTTTCCTCGTCGTATTTGAAAAGTTCCTTGCGATACTGTTCAGACACAAAGCCAGTATCCCACGGGGCCAAGGGCGTAGGATGGTTCAACTTGGTCTTTGCAAATTCAGTCAGCGTCGCCACTTCCTGCTGGGCATGATCGCGGGAAGCCTTAAATAAACTGTCAAGCAGAGATTCAGCCGCAGGCACGGTCTGAGCCATTTTAACTGCCAAAGACAAGTCGGCATGGGTCTCGTAACCAAGGAGCTTGGCTTTCTCCTGTCGAAGACGGAGGATCTCATTGATGATGGGTTCGTTGTTCACATTGCTTTCCGAAGCCTTGGTGATATTCGCTCTGTAAATCTGTAGGATAAGAGATAAAGTCATGGGTGTTAGAACACGACCCTATTTTTTAGCTGTTTGCATTGTTCCATTTTACCTTTTCACGAAGCGCTCTGTTCTTGCAATTCATCATCAAGGGACCGTAGATTGGGAAATCCAAGGTGATGCAGTAACCGGACTCCAACCCTTGCTGTTGCGCATTCTTTTGGAGTAATTCGAGAAAAGCATCCGAGCAGCCTTCCAATTCCGATTTGTCAGTAACGACGTATTTGAAAGCCTTCGTAGCATCCAACACGTTGTTTCCAAAAGTTAACGAAAGTTGCGACAAACGTTCGGAGAGCTCGTTGAATCGTTGTTTTTCGGCACTGCCTTCGGCCAGTCCAATACCGGCATGCTTCATTTCCCTCAAAGCTTGATCGACAATTCGCTGTTGCACCTTGTCCAATCGTTGCCACTCATCCGAATTCTTGAGTTGTTCAAGCACCTTGTACTTTGGAGCCGACTGATTCATGAGCAATCCCAATTTGATAAACTCGGGCTGGATTTGTTCCAAGGTAGACCGGATTTCGGGGCTGTTGCGAACGCCATTCAAATGCGACAAGATGCCAAAAGCGCGCGAGATCTCGTCTTCCAGCTGGGACACTATAATAACTTTATGAGCCTTTCAACGTACACGTATAAACCATGTTGCCCTCCAATGTTAATCTCGATTACGTGCATTGGCCAATCGATCCGTCCCAAGTAGGCTCCAGCTTTTTTTCCATTTCCAGAAACTGTTCGCGAGCGGAAGTGATGAGCTTTTGGAACATGGGCACGGCTACTTTGGGTTCTGTCAAGGTCAACAAGTGCTGAAAATCAGGAAAATGCTTCCATTGGAGAAAAGGCATCTTGTTGTGGTTGTTGTGCTCGGTGACGGTGGCCATGGTGCGCAGTGCCATGGGAGACCATGATCGTGAGGTCGCATAGGTTGCAGGAAGGCGACCCAAAGCTCGGCTTGTTACTGTTCTTGCCAAAGTCGGCATGAGAGGTCGCAAGCTACGTGTAGTTGTGCCTTTCGCAGCCGCATTCACACTTTGACGGATCGTTGTTCGAGTCGCTAATCGATGCATTTTCTGTCAGCAAAGTAATCTGTGAGTGAAAAGGCGGCCAAGGTGGACTTAGCTTCTTTTTTTTTTCGGGCCTTCCGTGCCCGCTATTTTCAATTTCCGCCAAGCAAAAATTGGGGGCCTGTTCTCGCGGACAAGCGGACCACCATGGAACGTTTGTATCTCAAAATGGATCTTTGAACCATTTGTCGTCTTACAAAGCAAAATCAATGGATAAACAAAATGTTGATACGATGTATCGATGAGCGATCTGCATGAATCAGCGTGTTGTCATGACTCGTAGCGTAGTCTAATGCACGCAACAGGGTGTTGTCGTGTTACAAAAACATATGAATCCATTCGCATGAAAAATGCATGTTCTAATTGCATGCAAAATGCATCATAAACAAACGGGAAATAATCACAACGGCCCTTTGTGGCTTTTCTTTGTGTTTTTTTCTTCCTTTTTTGTACTGAAATATCAAAGGGCTGAATCGAGCGATTTAGCATGCAAAAGGATTCATGGTGTACCATTACAGAAGCTAGCAACAACGAATAATGCAAGCTTCTTACTGCCAAGGACAAGGCAACCGTGTCTAATGGCTAAACGTGCCTGAATTGCTTCAATCTAAATTAGATCGCCGCAATACCTATACGCTGTCTATGTTTAACCAATGAGTATATAAACCCCTTTTATATTGTATCAAGTGCTTGGAGAGGAACACAGTGATCGCAACCTGGATAAAATGCTCTTTGTTCAAATTGACGTATAAATTTCACAAGAAAAGCAACAGATTGATTGGTGATGAGTGTTGATGACTGTCGATGACTGCTGTAAAACGGCAGGCATTGCTGCGGTTGAGATGATCGCGCGAAAAAATTGGTTTCAGTTTCACCAATCAATGCACATGGCGCGCATATCGTCTCACACAAAATCAAGAGAGATTAAAAAGAAAAAGTGCGTTGATAAGTTTTCATACTTGTAGTGGAGATGGGTGGCAGCTTGGCTCCGCTTGCTCGGTCGACGATGGACATCACTTTGGGTTATTGCACGTGACTGAAGGAAGCTCCGGTGGTTGAAATCAACCGAGTTGTTGAGTTTTGACCGTCGAAAAGGCGAAAACTGATTTTGTGTTTATCTTTGCATTTTTACTTTTGCTTTTTTTATTTCTTGCTCGCGGCTTGCTATTTTCCCTTTTTTCCTCTCCCCTATTTGTCATTTTCTTGTATAACCGTTGGCCATGTCCAGTCATGGTGATGAAGGGGCTAGTAAACGCCAGCGAGTGAGTCGAGCATGGTAAGCATGGCCATTGCCCCCCCCTTCCGCCCCTCAGTTTTGTACGATCTTGCCACTGACTTGAAATTTCAACGAAACGATGCATCACCATAGCGATCTGTGTCGACGCAAGAAAATTAAATGCGACGGCTTAACACCGGTTTGCAGCAACTGTCAAGCGTTCACTTTGGAATGCACGTATAAAGATACGACGAAAAAGGTACCATAGTCCATTTCCCCCGCGCCAAAAAGAAGAACCCCAATTCCAATCAACAAAATCCCAGGGTCGATAGTAGAATTTAATTGATTGACGATTGAATGCTAGAGAGGCCCGCCCAAAGGTTACATTGAAGCCATTGAGAATCGACTCCATAAACTCGAGCGGTTCTTGCTAGAGGTGGTGCAGGAGGATGATCCAAAGTCGCAGGCATTGCTGGCTGAACTCCAATCGCCGCTTGAAACGGCGAGTGGAGAACAAATTAAATCTCGACCGATGCGTCGTCACCATCAACATCCAGGAGATCCCAAGAAACCCAGCAGTTCCCAGTCGAAAACAAGCATGCAAGAAGCCGGATCCAGTGCCTCACCTGTGACTCCTTCTCAAACATGCTTGTTGAACAGTCCTTCCTTGAGTCATCCCGGTTTCCCAGAATCCCCCAGTAGTCCTGATTCGGTGAATGATAATACAGCCCAGGGCCAACTCTCCATGGACGAAAGTGGCCATGTGCGTTATTTAGGCAAATCATCAGGATACTATTTGCTCCAAAATAGTCGCACGTATCAAAATGGCGCCTTTCATTTTTCCGGTTATGGACATAAATATTCCACTCATCACAAACTCTCGGCCCCTAATCCCTTGGAATTACCACCACCCGATCTGTCGGACCATCTCATTGCAGTTTATTTTAAATACTTTTACCCGTTTTTACCATTATTTTACAAGAAGAAGCTGGCTTCATGCATGAAACCATCCGGCGATCCTGTTTCGCCTTTATTACTCAACGCTATCTATGCTGTGGCCTCCCGTATTTCTCCCGACGAACGTGTAAGGTCCGATCCTGCCTCAGCCGATACCGCGGGCGATATCTTTTTTGAACGAGCCAAACGACTTTTGGACGATTACTACGACACGCCTGACATTTCCACCGTGCAAGCCCTACTCTTACTCGCCAGTCATCAACAAGGTGCCATGAAATCAGCCCGAGCTTGGATCTACAGTGGCATGGTAAACGATCAATCTCATCAAAAAAATCAAAATATGGATTTTTCTTATCATTTAATTTTTCTTTCGTTGACCCATTTTTGACAGGCTTTTCGTATGGCTCAAGATCTTGGTCTTCATCGAAATTGTGAACATTGGAATATTCCACCCGAGGAACGAGAACGGAGAAAACGAGTGTTTTGGTGTTGCTTCATTGTTGATCGATTAACCAGTGCTATTTACGGACGATCGTCCACCTTCGAAGAACGAGATTGTGATGTGCCGTTTCCGTCGGTCGATGATGATGAGCCTATTGCGATAGATCAGGATACCAGTGCTTCGTCTCGACCTCCTGTCAGTACGATAGAGACACTCATCCATCTGGTAAAGATATGCGACATTCTCGGCCATGTTTTGAAAAATATTTATTACGCAAAGGCACGCCATCACGGACCTCCTCAACACATTGACCAGGTGCTCACCACCCTGAATCGCCAATTATCCACATGGTACCAGAGTCTTCCCATTTCACTGCAATACAAACCACCGAATACACAAAACGGCGAAACAGGTCGTGATCCGCCTTTGCCCATTTGTCAAATGCATATGATTTACTATACCACCATCATTTTATTGCACCGTCCTTTTATTCCGGGACCCGCTCATACCACGGTATCGCCCATCTCATTGCCATCGTACCAGCTGTGTTTGTCGGCAGCTGAATCGATTCTTGACATTGTCAACATCATGCTAGGAGAGAATCATTTGAAATACGTGCTGAATTACGCGGTTTACTACGTCTTCACGGCCGGTATCATTTTTATTAAAACGGCGGCGTCATCGGATGCCGAAAAAGCATTTGATGCCAAAGTCAATATCAACAAAATCATGCATGCTTTGGACGAAATCGAGGTAACATGGACCACCGCAGCAAGAAGTTGTAACATTTTGGGAGAATTGGCCGGGTTACGTGATATCAATCTCGAATGCGGCAATCATGCGACCCGAGCCAACAATAAGGCCGCCCAACCACCGCCGCCTTCCATTGCTGTACCCAATTCGCCCGAGATGTCGCAGCAAGCGAGGAAATTGACCGCTCCTTTAGATGTCAAGCTTGGCTCGGAAGCGTATGCCGGTTCTCCGTCATGGCATGCCGCTCCCATGTCACCGACATCGCCCCGACCCATGCATGATAATCAAATGTACCCTTCATCGCAACTTTTAAGTGAAAGTTATCGACTGTCCCCCTTTTTATCAAGAAGTAGCAATGCACGATCGACGGTGATCCCGGGGCTGGAACGTGTGTATCACCGGCATCCTAATTTGGCCGCCGGTGTCGATAGTAAATTGACGGTTGATCCTTTTGCCGCTCCAGGTACGATCGTTGCCCACGGACAACACCGGCAATTTGATCCTTTAGGAACCGCGTTCTGGGGTGTACCATCCTCACTAGACGCCGATGAATGGAGCCAATATTTTGGGGCACAAGGCGCCTTTGCTCAGCAACAACAACAACACCAGCAACCAACGCCTCAGTTACCGCCAAACACTGTATCCCAGCCAGCGTTGATTCCTTCCAATGAATTCATTGCTCCCATGGAACCTTTGCGAGCACCGTACATCCAAACCAGCTCCCTGCCCTTGTCTTCCCAGCCGCAATCCGCTCCGGCCACACAGACCTACTTTTCTCGATCCGAGTATACAAAAGAACTGATTCACACCGACGACAGCGTAGACGTACTGTCGGGGGTTTCCATGCCCATTAATCTCCCGGAATCACCTTCACGCAGCGTGCTTTTAGGTTTTCTAGGGAACCAACAGACCGGTTTTGAAAAGGATGCTGCCACCAATCGAAAAGGAGCTCCCGAATCATCCGAATTGATGTATTGGTAAAATTCCTCGCATCACATCAACTTAATCAATCGTTTTCATCAAACTTGCTCTCCCTATGCTATCTTTTTTTTATTTGATCTTCATACTCTCATCAATTCTTTGTACATGTTTTTTCTTTCTTTTTCTTTAATACAAACTAGACAGTCAAGACATTTTTACTTTTCATTTTATAGTAATACATGGTCCCAATTCCGATCCCGCATTGTCTTTCTAATTAGGTACAAAATGTCGCCTACTGTATATAAATACAAAGTTTCTATTAATCTAAAATGAGAACAGCGAGACCATCCACCACGCACACACCGCCGGACACTGTAATTAAGCATTGATATACCCACTCCACAGCACGAAAGGCGTGCCATTCCACAAATTAAATCAACCCTTGCTGGCAGCCTCGGTAAAAGAAAGAGCTTTTTTTTTTTTGGTAATTCGATACTTTTTTTTTTCAACATTGCTTAAAAGTCAAAGAATACAGCATCTATTTCAAAATAATGTATCATAACAAAAGAAACAAAACAAAAATAAAGCCAAAACTGGCCGTCAACGAACATATATACGCATGTTGATGCACCCATATGTTACACTCTTCCTCCCCAGATAATTAAATTTTATGCGCAAATAAAAAAAAAAAAGAAGGAGCTAATTTACTTGCGGTTGGAAGCTCTCTTCTTCAAACGAGGTGACTGGCGAGGGCTCTGGTTCTTCAAGTGATGATCAGGGATCCAGGATTCATCCAAAACAAGGTTGCCCTTTTCATCACGATGCGTAGGACGAGCAGCAGGTTCAGTTGATTTCTTCACCTACACAAAATACGTCAGTCAAATCGTCCCCATCATAATACTATCACTTCAGGATGGTTTACCTTGACCTTCTTGGCACCGCCAAAGAACGCTTCACGAATAATGTAAGCCACACCCAAGGTACAAGCACCGAGCACAGCGTACAAGAAAAGACTAAAAAGATCGTGTAAGCATAATTTTTACCATAATTGTTTCCTCTCAACCAATATTATCATCACGTAACAAAAATTGTCTACTTACAGCTGAGGATCAAGGAAAGAGGTCTCGGGATCGCTGACGGTAATGGTGCCACTGTAGCCAACCACACGGACCAATTTTTCCTGTAATTAAGCAGTTAGAGAAAACTGACCAGACTTGCCGAGTCCACCGATCGCTACTTGGGTTCACTTACACCAATCATCATATCGATAAACACGCTCAAACCGTACTCCTTGGGAGCGAATTCGGGATAAAAGTGATAGGGAACGTTCTCGGTACCGGCAGCAGGAATGGTCACGTCATAACGACGAGCAGTTAACTACCGTTGTTTATAGCCACTCACCATTAATTGTTTGATCCTTATCATCTCGTTGGTTATCCCAAACTTACGTTGCGAACAATCTTGTCATTATCATCAGCCAAAGTAACTCGTCCAGAAATAGCCAATACGGTAGCGGGAGCGGCTTCCTTGTTGGTCAATGAAAGCACCACTTTGTTCTTTTGTCCATTCACAATAACTAGGGTAATCAAGCGTCAACAAAAAAAAACGTACTCAAGCATCAGTCTGCCTTGTCTTGAGGAATTTTTCACTTACGACCGAATGGGTTATCAGGGAACTCGGCTGTGATTTCGAGATTGGCAGACGCGCTGAATGCATCATCTTGCGCTGAAACTAGAGATACCATGGCATATCAGCTTCAAATGAAACCATAATAAAATAGACATCCTTTTTATGCCAGATTTTTTTTTTTTTTGTACAAATGGGCTTCATCGTTGGTATGAACAGGATGGTGTCTACCCATGGCGTGCCGTTCACCCAAAGAAAAAGTGCAAAAAGGAGATATTATCAAGTATACATACCAAAGACCGCTGCAAAAAGTACTAATAAAAACGTCCAGAGAGAACTGTTCTTCATGGTGGGGGATTAATAAAGCAGAGATGAGACAGACAACCTGGCGTGACACGGAAAAAAAAAAAAAGGTTTAACAGCTTTTTGCTTTTCTTGCCCATGCGTTTTCGGACTGCGATTGGCCAGTTTTTCATGGCCTTCTTTTTCTATTTTTTTACAGTCAGCGCACCCAAAAAAATGAAAAAAAAAAATTGCCTCGCTTCGCCAGATGCGCACAAAAGGGTCTGTGCCTCCCGAGTCAGTACCAAGGAAAAACCTTCCCCACTTTTTCCCTTATTTTCTCCCCCTTACTTTTCGCCCAACCACCACTGCTCACGGTCATTGAATCCATCTACTTTACTCCTAGAACTGTATGCAACCCATCCTCTTTCCTTTCTACCGTTCCGTTGTATCGAATGATCCTACATGCGGCAGGCTACACTTTTTTTTTTCATCCATCATAACAAAAACGGAAACTCACATTTAAGCCTATGGTAACTAATTGCATAACTATGATACGCTGCATTAATTCAGCTCTTTTGAATGTTTCGTATCGTGTGGGTTAAATTGGAGATAGACAATCGATGAACGTGCATTCATATTCTCTCAATCAATGATCGGGTTTTCATCCCTTGAAAAGAGAATATATAGGATGACTGGTGGAGATTGGTTCCACCACGCGCCAGTCCACAAAGTAATAATAAGCCAGTGGTTGAGATGGATAAACCTGTTTGAGTGGCTTACACGCGGAATAAATGAAAGCAAGTAATGCCACCTATTGCCACGAAAGGATGGCCTATGATACTTGTAACTGGAAAGAAAAAAAAAGGGTCAGGTAGAATTGAAATGGAACATGAAATGAATCCAAATGCGTTCTTTTCGAATCGATAGAACAAAACCATTGCTTGTGGACGCCATTTTTCGCGTCAAAATAGCAATTGCGTTTTTGGTTGAAATGATGAAGCATACACGTGGCGAGAAATCAATAGTTGATTATCTCTTTTTTTTTTATTCACCAGCAAAAAAGAATCGTCACCCCAAGGAGTTAGAGGGGAAAATCAGAAAGTTCCAACAAGGGGAGTTGATTAGAAGATCCACGTGGCGTCTTTAAGCACAAATCGACAATTCTGCTTTCGTTTGAAGAGACTGAATTGATGCTAAAAAGTCATCACATAGAATTCATACCGATTAATCCGCAAATTACTAAACTCGGCGAGCCCCACTGAACTTTCAAGCCCACGGGTCCTCAAAGGAGCTACACCAATACCGATTCCATTACCTCATTTCTTACGGTTTCCACGGATCCCGGAGCTCCTGCTCTGGGGAAATTGTGGGGTCATAATAAACGTGCTCAACATTATTTCTCTTTTTTTTTTTGCCATTCATTTTTGGCACGCTTGGGTTTTCCGCGGACAAGGGGAGGAGGACAAAAAAAAATGACAGTTTTAGAGCTAGATGATAGGTCTCACGTCAACAAGCATAACAAGGTGTGCAATGTATGGGAAACCTGAACAACAATAAAGATTCATGAAATGATGATATTGTCATGACACATCATTGCCATAGAATTGAATAGTTATGGAAAACAAAAATTTTAGTCCCGGGAAAAATGGGTCTCTGACAGAAAGAACAAAGGGTCGGCCTAGGAGATGAAATGGTGAAAATAAAAAGGGTTTTGAAGCTTCTTTTTTTTATACAGACACAATGAATGAATGCATTTTAAAGGGAGCAAGGCAATTGTCGGACTCCACAGAACCGCCATTCTTTTCAGAAATCTCTCTTTTATAGTTTGCATCACGTCGACATCGATCAGGACAAGATACCAGCAAGATTTGAGTTTTAGTAGCACATCGTTGGTTCGTTGGTTTAGGGGTTGGACTCTAAAAAAAGGTGGAGAACCCACTCGGCGCGCAATAAAAAAAATGGTGAGGAGAAAGACGTGAGAATTCCAAACTGTGACCAGTAGCCTCGACTTTGCTTCTCGCTCGTGTACCGTGTCATGCCAAGGTGGTTTTTATGCGAGTCTTTGCTTTTACTTGTTCCTTTTCTTAGTTTTTGTTCGTTGCCCAAGAATTGTTTCTATTGTTACCGTTTAGGCAACGGTTCAGACGGGGATCGTAATCCGTTTTATGTGGCTGGATGATTTATCGCAAAGTAACAATAAAAGACACGCTAAAGGCGTGTCGGGGGACCATAAATCAGGGGGGATTGACTATTTTAGGTAGGCCCGATTTGGGCACGAAAATAAGGGGCTATCAAAGCCATTTTGATTGCCTCGAAATTCTTTTTTTTTATGGAAGCTAGTTTGCCTCGCACCAAGCAAAAAAGAAAGTAAAGGGAGGTGGGAGGATGAGGAGAACCCCAGTTGCCCAATGTGAATATTTTGTGAAATGATGCTGTTCAATCAAGTGATACCCGACACAGACAATGCTCCTATTCACTGGCTAAAATGATGTAAAGAACATGAGAGCGCTCGTAAGGTTACCCATCCCATGAGGTGGGTTGGCAATTCAAGCTTTATTTTTACTTTTTATTTTTTTTTCCCGTTCTTACTGAACTTCACTATATATAAAACCCCATCACTCGTTTTCCTTCATCATCGTTATCTTTTTGTTCAAGACCGTTTCCTTCTACTTTTTTCTCTTTCCCATTATAATTATTTTCCATTCCTTTAGACTTTTTAATATACATAATGCTGGCCCAACATGCTCGTCACCCCATTGCGCGTCACCCCCACGTGTTGATTAATACATTCATTGATCGTGGTTCCATTGAGTTGGTGTCCCTCTTAGGGGTCGGTGCTTATGGCGTTGTGTATCTGGGATATCACAGTCGCTCCAAGCAATACTACGCTGTCAAATTGATCATTAACGCCAAAGCCATTGACAACGAAATCCGCATGCATTCTCGTGTCACCGGTCATCGGAATATCTTGACCTTGGAAAAAGTCGTGGTAGAAGGTGGCAATACGTACATGATCCTCGAGTACGCGACCGGTGGCGATCTGTTTTCCGCGATTACTCGTAAATCCAGCAACATTATCGGCAACACGGAAGCCATTCGCCACATTTTTCTGCAAATTTTGGACGCCGTTCAACACTGCCATCAGCGAGGTGTTGCGCATCGCGATTTGAAGCCAGAAAATATCCTGTTGTTTCCTGATCTCCACGTTAAACTGGCCGATTTTGGTCTGGCCACCAGCCAACCGGTATCGGCGGAATTTGGCTGCGGGTCCACTTTTTATTTCTCACCAGGTACGCCCTCTTTTTTCTTTTCTGTGCTACAGCCACAACGCATTCAGTGACCTAACCTATCGTTGTTGCATTAGAATGTCAAGGTGGATTGATTCGAGATCATCAGCGTATCAAGGGCTACGGTACTCAACAGAACGATATCTGGAGTCTCGGTATTATTTTGATCAATCTGACGGCGGGCAGAAACCCATGGAAACAAGCAACGATGCAAGATCCTACGTTTGCTGAATATGCTCGTCAGCCTCGTCGATTTTTCCGTACCATCCTGCCTCACTTGTCCAAAGATCTGGATTACATTTTGTCTCGCGTTTTTTGTCTTGATCCTGCGCGACGTATCTCGCTTCCTGAACTTCGTCTTCGTATTCTCGAATGCTCTTCATTCTTGCGTCACGAGCAACGAACATTGACCGTAACGAATTCTTTGATCACCAAAGCGACTTTACCGTCCATGATCACCACCACTCGTATGCAATACAATGAGTCATTGGCTCAGACCATGGCCGCCTACGTTGGTGGCTTTATCGATGACAACGATTCTTTCATGCACTGTTCGCCCATGCCCAAGAAGCACGTTGCGTGTCTTGCTCCTATGCCAATGGCACCATCCTCGCCTCCTTCATGTTCCGAGACCTCATACTCTTCCACCTCGTCTATTGCTTCTATGGAATGTCCTCCCACACCGCCCATGGCATCCTCTTCCCCCTTTGACTCCAAGAAAATTCGCCAACTTACCGGCGTGGATGCACCGCCACATCCTTCATTGACCGATATGATTTACTGAACCTCTCAATTATTGCCATAATCTCACCTTCTAATCATGTTTTTTTCTCAGTATCCTTCTTTTTTCTTTAACTTTTTACATATCATGCAGGTACTGGGCATGCGAGATTTTCTGTCAGGAACGCTCCCTTACCTCTCTCTCTCCCCACGTTTCTCAACCTCCCTTTTTACTGATTTAAGAATTCTTATTTCTTTTTTCTTTCTTTGTTTTCTTATTGCTTTTTATATTTATACCTAGACTTCTTTTTATATTACATTTTTAAACAGTTTATTTCTTTGACTGCATGTGTCTCTTAGGTTCAACCTATTTTACATTTATTTATATTTTTCATGGTCCCCTCTCTCCCCATTCAAATTATATACATCCATACAGATCCTCACAGAATAAAATGAATACACGTGGCTTGATGCATTTCAAAAGAAAATTGAAAGCTACTTTTCGTCAATACAGCGATTCCTTGAAAGAACAACCGGGGGGGGGGAAAGAAAAGTAAAACATCAAAATGTGCGATTCCTAGGCCGCAAACGTGGTCTTTTCAATGCAGTAGTAATTGACTGATCGACCGATTCTTTGGAAGCCATTGCAACCCCTTTAACCATTGAATACCCACCCAGTCAATCACAACGTAAATGGTAGCGAAGGATGAGAATAGCTTTCTTGGAATTTTGAATATGAATAGCATGCCCGCGCTGCTCAATTCTGATAATAACCCCATACAATTATACCCGACGATGCCGATTCTTACAAGTCCTTGCCAGTTTCCGCTCGTAGATTGACTAACCACATGGCAAAAGAGATAGATTCCCCTCGACATAATTGTGGTTGCAACCCACATGAGTTTTATCATTATGCTCGTTGGCATATCTACGATTTTTTTCTGTATGCATGTAAAGGGAGAAAAGGACCGAACCTTCAATGAATATATCTTTCCTTTTTTCATCAGTCTTGTTGATCAACCTAGCCCATCCACGCTTGGACCTCAAAGAACAACGAACAAAGAAAAACGAAATAAAAAGCACAGATAAGAAACAAAATCCTATTCCCGGAGAGCCCTATTGAGGAGAGTCTGGATCGGTTCACGTTTGCCGGTTTAGGTCTGCATCTTTCGCTTATCTCTGAGGATTCTTTAATTTTTATTTAAGCCCAAGTCAATATTCCCGCGGTTCAATTGTTCTCGCACTTTTCTCAAAGTGGTCACCAACCCTACTCTATCACCTCAAGGAGATGCAAGCTTTCAATGATACTCTGTTTGCAGTTTTCGTAATAGTCAAACCATCGTTATTTATTGCACAAGGTATGCTTCAACGTGGCTCGTAGAGGCACAAACTTATGCGTACAAGAAAGACGGATGCAGAGCCTTGGTTAAATGAAAATAGTTCGAATGAATACATTCAAACCATTCGGCAAAAAGTACGTGCTAGATACTCCGTTGCTTGATACTTCCGACAATGTTCCATTTGGCGATCTTCACGGTTCATATGTTTATCAGCTCTCCTTTACCCTTTAGATCCAATATCAGGCTGTGAAATTTGACGATCAACGATACGCACTTCTTTCGCTACCAAACAACGGTAACTCAATAGGTTGATTGTGTTACGGTGATAAGTAGTCCCTGACGTTGGCGGTAAACACAAAAGAAATATAAAAACGCCAAAAGTGGAGACGATATTGTTTTGAATGAATAAATCGCAGAAAAAAATAAGATGAGATGAAAAAGAAAGATGTAAGCATATGATGCGGATCGCAGAAAGAGAAATACTTCATCGGCCAAAAGAAAAAGGTCGACAAGGGTGTTATCGATGGTATTAGCGAAATATGGGTGGACGATTCATTTTGTTACGTTGCAGTCGTAATATAAGCCAGTCGATGGCGTCCTTCACACCATGTCTACATAAAGGAAGTAAGATGAACTGTCTATTTTATCCATAAAACAATGGTTCGAAGGATTGCCACTTACCCTTCCAGTGCACTGACAGGCAGCACCCTTGAATCGCGAGCGCCTAGTTTAACGGCAATCTTGTTAAAGACTTCCTTGATCTCTTCCACGCGTAAAGCATCCGGTAAATCTTGTTTGTTGGCCAACATGAGCAAAGGCACACCTTCTACTGCGTCATTGGTAATCATCTTTTCTAAACGTGGCTTCATCGTTAAAACGCTGCTTTGTTCACACAGGAACTTTTTTTTTCTAAAATGGCCACATGCATACCAAAGGTATCTTTGCACTCTTCCAATCGTTTACTATCAGTTGAATCGACAACGAATACAATAGCATGGCATTCGCTGTAGTAACGTTCCCATAACGATTGAAGATCGCGTTGCCCGCCTAAATCCCAAAAGTTGATTCTCGACGATTTGATGTCGACCCGGCCAACTGCAATGGCAACATGAAAAGGAATTCAGTAATAGGAAACAAAATGATAACATATTAAACGCACTGTTTAGACCGACGGTGGGCGCTATTTTATCAGGTGGCAGGCTTGATACGCCCATAAATACGGATTTTATGCGTTCCAACAACGTCTAACAGAGGATGGGCGAAGCTTCGTTTTAAGTGGATTCGTATTTTGGCAGATAGTTACACGGTTGAGATAGTTACGGTTTTTCCTGCATTATCCAGCCCAATAATCAGGACATAGTATTCTTCTTTTCGAGTGAGATGATTGTATAAGCCGCTTAATAATGTATACATGCGTTATAAGGTTTTGCGGGATGCCGCCTCGTTTTGCTGCAAAAGCAAGTGGGAAATTTGTGACTCTTGAGCAAATCGCATCGCCACCATTGTAACTCCGCCATGAGCCTCAGCTGACCTGAGGGATGTGCCCGAAGGGAAAGACGCCAGATCGTCCTTGTCCCACTTGGGACGGAATACACCTGCACAATGCAATTCAATAGAGGCATCCACCTTTTTTTTTCAAAAGCTTGTAGTAGTACTTTTAAAAATTAAAAAAAGGCAGCAAACTCGTTGGTTTGGTCATTGGGTGAATTGCAACATTATGTCCCTGGTAGTTGCAGCTTTGCTTACATTTTTCTTTACAAACTTCTGTCCGTCAGTGGGTTTCATGATGCATTTACAAAATTGATTCATTCTTTATCAATGGTCAATGATAAGGCCATCGTATTGATGATAGGGATGCTGGCGGGACCAGGAACGATGACAACTCTCACTATGGAAAGCGTTCTTGCGGATCCAAAAGAAGGTTCGTTGCAAACGCACCTGCAACATTGCATGATATTCCTTTCGGCAATTGATTTTGCATAGGCAACACATATTATGCATCCCTTGGCCGACAAGGGTGCTGTGTTGCCGTTCACGGCACCGACCCATGTCCGCAATGGTTCCGTAGACAATCACGCAGAATTTTTTTTAACTTATTTAAACCCGACGAAAAAATTCAGGGCACGTTCAAAATCATGGTGAAGTATCCATTCCTTTTTGCTTGACCTTGTATCTCCACCGTATCCGGGGTTCGGTGGACAGGCGATTCTCCACCTTATTGTACCTTTGAAGAATGTAGGGACGACGATGAACAACAACTTTGCGAAGCGAGCACGCTACAGGAGCTTATTATGGACTGCAAAACCCCCGAGTGTGTTACCACTGACTTCGGCCACGTTTCCTGCATGGTCGGAAAGAGATATTGTTGCGGACCTCTTCCCTAATTGCTACTCGAATTTATCTTTGACATAAAGCAAGCTTTTGTTGTAGCGAATAAATGTGCAATGCGCAATCCACAGCGCAGTTTCTAAATTGGAGCAATGTTGCGGTCCCCCAAGCCTCAAATCAAGTTTGTTGTGGCAGTCGTCCCAACACATTTGGAAGCTTCAAAACATGGTCAAAGCTGATGTCGAATTAGAAAAATATGAAACATTAAATGGTAATAACGGTAGTCCATAATTAGTGATCGATATACGCCAAGTAGGAACGACTGACCAATCCATTTCGTAACATGATCGTAGTCCTCTAAGTTTTTGCAGCTTGAGATCCTCTGTCGCAATGCTTATGGTAAAAATCAATATTCACGTAAGAAGGTCTTGCTTCAGTTTTCTCAATCCAAAAGTACATTTATTGATATAAAATGTAAAACTGAAAGCAGTCTAACGCCTGATGCGTTATCTTACGGCTTTATTAGTAGCATCAGTGTCTCACTCTACGTAGAGCATTTTGATCAATTCATTAATCATCGATTGCGCGACAGGTTCTCCATTCGCCCACGCCAAAATTAGCACATGAGGATTCCGTGGGCGGCATACTTCATGTTCGGTAAGCTGACAATATTGGGTTGTACGAATGGATTGACAGAACTTGCACTCTTCTTTTTAATTGGTCTAGAAATCTTACCTTTTTCTACTTTTTTTCTTTTTTTTTTTGGTTTTTACAGTGGGAAACAGCCTGGTCTGCTCTCTCTTCGGCGCGGCTAAATAACGAGCAGTTTCATGGTGAGTGGCCTTCTTCCCTTTTCCCTCTAATTTTTTTAATTAAGTCGTACTAAAAGCAGCATTTTTTTTTTTGGCAGAGCTACGGCGAGCTCTAGTTGGTCTGGTCCAGGTCCTTTCCTCGGTTGTCCTGGTGTCCGTCAGGAACCATCCCTACCGGTTTGGGCGTTTGGGTTTTCCTTCACCCTGTCAAGCAACGGTTTCTTTATGAGACATCACCCCGTGGCTGCTACTGCCGTCGTTGCTGCACCCCGGCTTTATACAGGCGCAACTCTGTATAAAACGTCCGCAGGAGAGCCGGTGCTTCCTCAACGGAGTCAGTCATCGGCTACGCTTCCTCTTGTGGCGGTCCCCCATTGCAGATGGGCCCAGTAGTGATGTGGGTTGCCCGTGACCTAGAAGCCTGAATGGTGTTTCCAGAAATTGATCCCACATCCGTTATTCCTGAATAAGCTCAGTCTAATGGTGGGATGGGTCGTTGTAACGACTTCCAGTATTTACGCGCCCTATGAAGGAAGGTAACCGCGTCTGGCTTTTCTGGCCCTGTTTCTATCTTTCCCCTTGACGCAGAGACCAGGTGCATTACAGGTCCGGAAATGGACAACCGTACGCTGTCTTTGAAGCGTAAGCTATTCTGCTGAGCCTGTGGGATGGCGAAGGCATCCCTCCATAGTTGTTGAAATCTTATGCGGTCCAATATACCGACTCCGTCGAGAGGACAAGCAGTCCCAAAATCAAAAAATAGAAGTCAACAGATGTGCTCCTTAAAGAAGAGTGCCTTTATTGAGTAACCAAACTATAACAATCTTGTATCATGACTTTTTGAGAAATGGATCGAAGGAGACAAAGTCCAACAAATTACCATTGGGGCTATTGTATCTAAGAATATGGAGTACTACATCGACATTGGCCACCAGTTGCTGCAAAAGAACTATATCCGTATCCAGGGTGGTATCAGCGTTACCAAGGGGTGTCTCGGTGCTGTGAACTATGGAAAAGTGTGGCAAAGTTGTCCGACCGGCCTCATCGATGGCGCGCATTGAGAAGCAGTTGTCGCAAAAGTGCGTCTTCCTATCAAATGGAGTTGATTCACATTCCGTGCGATGTGAAAGTGAATTTCAAGTTCACTGGTTATGGCCTTATCGCTCCAGCGCAGCTGCCAGTGGACCTTTGGACAATTTTGTTGCTCAAAGTAAGTTTCTCTCGGGTGTTTTTTTCATTTGACAATTTAGTATGCTTACCTGAAAACACTCCTGTTGTATCTTTAGGCCAATCTGCGACTGAAATAACGAGAGATACTTGGCGCAGTCTTGTTTCGCGCTTTTTGGTGAAGAGTCAGTCTCCGTTTACGCTTGTCCAATTGCCCGAGTCCGTCAACTGGTTGCCACTGCTTCTTCGGTGCGCAACGGTATGATTACTGAGCCAGTCAGCGCCGACACCGCCAAGAGAGACATTGCGGCGCTTTACGAAGAGAAGAAGATCGAGGTAATGGAGCTCTTGCAGCAGAAGTAAGTCTCTCATTTACCCTCGATCTTTGGACATCAGAATGGGGGCAAGATTTCTTTGCAATCACGGCCCATTTTATTGACGACAACTGGCAGCAACGGGAGCTTCTGATTGGGTTTGAACACCCCGAAGATCGTCATACTGGTGAAGATCTGGCTGATATCTTCTTGCGCGTTCTCGAAGATTTTGGGGTGGTGCATCTCTTGTTCACCATAACCAGCGACAATGGCTCGAACATTGCCAAGATGGCAAAGGTGCTGGAGGAACGATCGATGCAGGATGGCAGATTTTTTTTTAACAAGGATCACCATCACTTACCTTGCTTGGGCCATATTTTGAATCTTGCCGTCCAAAGTGCCTTGAAAGATGGGTTGCATGCAGAACCGTTGGCTGACAATGAGGAAGAGCATGGCCAATCCAGCAATGTGGTGTCAAAATTGCGAACCGGGATCAAGATGATTAGGTATGTGGAGTAATACAAAAAATGAAAATGGGCTTTTATCAGAGAACTAATTTTACTTGTAGACGATCGACCTCGAAGTACCGAAAGTACTATATTGATTCATGCAAGAGTTTGTACCATGAGGTCAAGCAATTGAACCTTGATGTGAAGACTCGGTGGAATTCCACCATGGTGATGGTGGAGCGAGCGCTGGAAGTACGAGAGGCATACAATGAGACGTGCCGTTATTTTTCTGAACTTTCCGAATTTGCGCTCTCAGATGAGGATGTGACCTATTTGCAACGAGTTGTTGTCCTTTTTTCGATGTTTTCGGGGATGACAAAAGGCGGTTTCTTCGTCAAGGTATGAAATATAGCTTGAATTTTGAATTTACACGACTTTCTGATGGTTTTGAAAATGGGTATCCTCCGCTCAACATCGTAGTCTTTGCATACAATGTATTGCTCGATCAGATGGAGGATTTCCGTGATGAAAGAAATCCGCCTGAGCTCTTCGAAGCAGCAAGAAGAGTACAGGAAAAGCTGCAGCAATTTTATGCCAAAACAGACCAAAGCCCTGTGTATGCGACGGCAACAGCATTGGATCCGCGATTAAAGTACGCGTACTGGACGGAACAGAACTGGGAGCCAAAGTTCATTGCCGATGCGAAGTGCAAAGTTCAGTCAGCTTGGGCGGAATGGAAGGCCCCGATCATGTTGAGGAAGACAGAAGTGACGACGTGCGCGATGTGTACCGACCGAAAGACGCCGGGTGCTTGACCCGTTGCAAGCATATGTGGAGGCACCTTTGCTGATTGAGGCCGGACCCAGCAATGACGATGAAGACAGCTGTGAGCTTTTGTTTTGGAGAAGATGGCACGCAAATATTTTGCCATTCCAGCAACATCGACACCATGCGAGCGGTTTTTTTCTCGTGCCAAGCATTTCATTCCTGCTGTGCGCAATCGGTTGAGCCGTTGAAGCAGAGTATCCTTTTGAACTCGTGGCTTTACATTGGCCCCAACATCAGAGTCGTGCCGAGTGCCATCAATCCAAGGGCAGCAAAGGTGTTCTACCGCCAAGCAGCATTGAAGCAGTTCAAAGAAGCAAGTACTATCGAGAGATAGTAGGCCACCAATCAGTGTTGTATGGACATTTCTAGCCAACGGCAACTTATCTCAGGCTTCCACCACTCCTCGACCTACAATTTCTGGCGTGCAACTTCCCCAGGATTTAAACACCCACTACATATGCCTGTCACGGTTTTTACATTGTGCGATGTCCCTCACTTTGATGGTTACGGCGTGGGTGAACGAGCCAGTGCGGTGATTGCCTCCAAATTCTTTCAAATCTGGCTATTGCTCAACATGCTACAATGGGTCTGATCGATCTCAACGACTTCCAAGATCTAATTCGCACGTATCATACCACTTCAGAAGCAAAGAAAGATGTCAAGTGTTGGGCCGCTATTCAGGAAGCGATGGAAATCGTGCAAATGAAGACGGAAAACGGCAGCTCTTTGGTTCATTTGGGTGGATTATGTCGGGACAACAAGATCAATCTTCTGGCTCAAGAGGCCGCAAACAAGTTATCGGTTGCCAACAAAAAAAAATGCAACAAATGTGCTTGATAAGCTCAAGAAAATGTGCCTATAGGCAGTGTGTTTTATTAATTTATACCTAAATTTACGCTCTTGATAAGCTCGAGATGGTTAGTAGTTTTTTACATACATACATTTGTATTCTTTATAAGCTCAAGAAATGTGCCCCTAAGCAATATGTTTATATAGTTTTTACGTAAATTTGTTCATTTGTCTCTCGCCTGAAATTTGAAGTCAATGCCAAAAAAAAACGGCGTAGATTTGTTTCAGTAAAAAGGATGCCTCTTTATTTTGAGAAAGTGTGTATGTGCGTGTCAGGATGTATTTGGTCAAGTGTTTTCCATTTTGTTGTGACAATCATATTTGTTGGGGGGAGGCGAAGGGAGTATATTCCCAAAAATTGGTGCAAGACGTGTATCAGCGCGATTGCATGCAACAATAACATGGATTTTTTTGGAACACCCGGTAGGTTGTGCAACGTTTCAAGAGAAATCATGCGGCTTCAGAGTTGGTTGTCCGACCATGATCATTCACTGCAACCATGAACAATTCCGCAAAAGGGGGTTGGGTTGGATTCGGGTTTGGGTTGGGGAACAGAGGGAGCCAAAAAAAATCCATGGATGGGGGCCCTTTCTTTTTTTTCTTTCTCAACTGTTGTGTACTTCTGCAATGTGGTGGCGCCACCTCTGATTGAAATGAACGCCAAGACGGAAGGAAAAAGAAGAACCAAAAAGACAAGGTTTTTTAGCCACTGAGTACGCCTTTATTGTCCGCTCAAACTTAAAAGTCGATTGCCCAAAGACAAAAACAATAACATCGGAAACATCAAAGAGTAAAAAAAAAATGTATGAGGATTTTGCCATTCATCCAATTAACGTAATTGTTGTTTTCTTGTACGTACTACAAGTTATTGTGTTTACCTTTTTGTACGACAACATATTCAGCCAAAAGTTATATAAGCGTCTCTTCTTTGCTGCCCTTGAGTCGAATCTTCATACCCACTCTTCTCTTACTGGTTCTTGATTGCCTTTAATCAAGAACTTATTTTACAAGCCAAGTTTCTATAAGCAACGTCTTTTAAAGAGTACCTTTATTACTCTTCTTTTTATATTATTTTTTATTTGTGACCATCTTTCTTTTTTCTCTCTACGCCTTATTGATTCTCTTTTGTATCTCTTTCTTTCTCTTTTTATACACCTACGAAAAAAAAAACCACCTACATACCATCTTTTCTTATACAAATCTTCTTTCTTTATAACCATCAAAACACTCCAAAAACAACTTTCATTTCAATCCTAAATTCAAAAAACAAATTCAATCATGTCTATCAACACTGGTATCAATGGGTAGGTCTGAAGGAAGATAGAAAAGACGGCAAGCTTCTCTAAACATGCTTCTTTTTTTTTGTTTTAGTTTCGGTCGCATTGGCCGTATCGTCTTGCGTGCATCTCTCTTGAACGCAAAAGTAAATGTGGTGGCTATCAACGATCCTTTCATCGACTTGGATTACATGGTAAGTGAGCATGCGTGGAAATGAAATGAACCGTATCAACTTACCACAAAAAAAAGGTATATATGTTTAAATACGATTCTACCCATGGTCGATTCAAGGGAACAGTGGAAAAGAGAGACGGAAAACTGGTGGTCAACGGTCAAGAAATTGCCGTTTACGCTGAACGCGATCCTGCTGCCATCCCTTGGGGTGAAAACAAGGTCGATTATGTGATTGAATCCACCGGTGTGTTCACGACCATCGACAAGGCCGGCGCTCATTTGAAAGGCGGTGCCAAGAAAGTCATTATTTCCGCTCCTTCCGCCGATGCGCCTATGTTTGTGTGCGGCGTGAATCACGAAACATATAAACCTGATATGACAGTGATTTCAAACGCGTCTTGTACCACCAACTGTTTGGCCCCGCTCGCCAAGGTCATCCATGACGAATTTGGTATCGTTGAAGGTCTTATGACAACCGTCCACGCAACCACCGCCACCCAGAAAACCGTCGATGGACCCTCGGGTAAAGACTGGCGTGCCGGTCGTGGCGCAGGCGCCAATATCATTCCTGCCTCGACAGGTGCTGCCAAAGGTAATATCAATTCAACTTTTTATTTTTTTAACGAAACATTCCATCTCATCAGTATCCATTTTTCCTTTCGCATTCGCACTACAGCGGTCGGAAAAGTCATTCCAGAACTCAATGGTAAATTGACCGGTATGTCGTTCCGTGTTCCTAATCCGGACGTTTCAGTGGTCGATCTTACGGTTCGATTGGAAAAGGTAAATACGTTTCAACCTTCTTCTTACGTCAAAAGATCATCAAGTTGACTCATGCTTGCTTTTTCGTGTGTGCGTGTGTGTGTGTGACAGAGCGCATCCTATGACGAAATCAAGGCAGCTATCAAGAAAGCGTCCCAAGGAAAGCTTGCGGGCATTCTAGGCTATACGGAAGATGAAGTCGTGTCCACCGATTTCCTCGGTGATTCGCACTCCAGTATCTTTGATGCCCAAGCTGGTATTTCCTTGAATCCCAACTTTGTAAAGGTAAACTTTTATCATGGACATACTTTGGTTTCAAGGAACGGGTATTGACAATCAACTTTTTTCCTTCTTGACGTCCACAGTTGATCTCATGGTATGACAACGAGTATGGTTATTCCACACGAGTGGTGGATTTGCTGGAGTATATTGCAGGCGTTGATCGTGCCAGCCAATAGGCTGTCATGCATCTACACAAGTAATCTCAATCCACCTTTCTCTGGTCTCGGCCATTGTCTTTCCTTTGTCTCATCATTCCCTCTTGTGAAAAAAAAAAGTACTTTTTTTTCGACCCTTTCGTTCTCTTTCATATCGCTTATGAAACTATTATTTCCTTTTTTTCTTGTTTCTATTGCATGCTACTTTCAGTTATCCCCCTCTCGTCCATATTCTTTTTTCTTTTTTCTTCCCCCGCATCCTTCAACTACTACTGATTCCTCCTTCTGTATGTCATACCTTTCCATGTTTCAAGTTCTCTTTCTTCGTATTCTTTTTTTTTCATTATTGTTCTTTCACACTTCATCCATTTGAAGATCTTTGTATATGCCACTGAAAAAAATATAGAATTACGTGTACACTTATGTAATTACACATGCTATCCATTTCGGTTTGATCGTTTCCATGTTTTATTTTTTATTTATGATACAGAGGAAACAATAGCTTTAAAAGTCTAGATCGACCCGTGTTTCGAATTCAATGTCCACCTGCTGATCCAGACCCAAATAACCATCGCTGATGAGATAAAGCGTGTAGTTGTGTTTACCTAGGTGAGCTGGTGTTTCAAAGGTAATGTGTGTAGTGGCCTTGTTGGATAACGTTTCGTTGGGACCGTTGCGCATGCTCACGCGTTTCAGTGCCAGTAATTCATCTGTCGCAGGATCGCCGAGAATGAGCCACCACGATTCGTATTGCGGTTTCGGGAAAAACGGTGCGTAAATACGGCCATCATGCGGTCGTTTCGGATCGCCGCGTACTTGTCGCTTCAGCTGCACTTGCAACTTGTAGTCCGTTTCAGGTATCAAGTATGTCTTTTTGGAATCCACTTGCGCAATAATATCAATCACAGGTAATCGGGTCATGACGCGTCGGATCTAACCAGCTTTGAGTCAGCTCAACCGTTTCCAAAAAATCTTGCGTTCAGTCCTCAATACATACCTCATTGACATCGTCCGCACTTAGACCGCGTACTTTTTCAAAGATACTCTTGATTTGATTGTCTGAAAAGGCGGTCAATTCTGCCAAACACGAGATCGGTTTACCCTGCAATGGAGACCAATGATTCTCGGTCAATAATGGGTACAACAAATGTGTTTTTTACCACAATCCTTACCTTGTGTCGAATGTGATCAATCATTTTTGGTTGAATTTTGGGTAGTGTCAAGAGAGTGGACTCATCCAACCAGCGGGCTTGCTTGATACATTGCAGTGTGTTCATGATCGTCAGACAGGTCGATAGGTAGCCAGCGTCGGCGCCTACATCAATCATGGCCTGGCAAAAACGGATAGCCGAATCCAGTACGGTGATCTGATCGGTAATGTAATCGGTGATCGGGAGTTCCAATCGACCAATATGCGCTTGCACCAGCACATACGCTTTGACGTGAGGAGAAATAAAGTTACGTCCTCCTTCCACCTTGAAGGGGATATGCTTTTCGATTTCCTGATTGAGCAAGTCTTCGTTGCATCGTGCCGGTAACTCGTCATATTCAGGAACATCACCCAAAATGGCCAGGATATCATCCATGCCTGAATCTTTTTGAATACTCTGTCGCATGTGACGCACCGTCTGATGTCGCAAGTAATAGTACGAAGCAATGCGACCGGAAATCGTGGGCTCCAAGGCAAAATCATCCACCAGTTCGACACATCCTGATTCCTCCAACCGCTTGGCCACGTCACTAATCATCGTCGATAAGAAAGTATCCACACCTCTCTGTGTGAGATCGTCCAAGCCATAATAAGTTGGATTCTGCTGAAGACGGCGATAGAAATATGTCCACGTCAAGTAATCCAACGCATCTTGTTTGCTCGTAATCGTGCCACCCACGATTTCTGCATTGATATGGTCATCCATATATTTATGCAAGCTGGATTCCACCGGGAACGGTTCGTGCAAGAACTTTTTGAAAAAGTTCTTTTTACTGTCTTGCACAAACACGCGCGCAATACCGGTATTGTCGAACTGGGGACGACCGGCACGACCCATCATCTGCAACACATCGGTAATCGGATAATCCACATACCGACCGACTTTGTAGTTGTAAAACTCGGTTCCCTTGACCACCACAAGATGCGCCGGTAAATTGACGCCCCAAGCAAGTGTACTGGTAGCAATGAGAATTTGGATCTTGAGATTCAGGTACAGTTCTTCCACAATCTTTCGGTCGTCTTCCGTCAAACCAGCATGATGCAATCCGATACCAAACGCAAGCGACATTTTGAGAGATTCGTCGTGAACACGGTCCAACAGCATTTCCAGTTCCATGTCGTTCATATTGAGCCATTGACGAGGGTTGTCTTCCATACCGCAGTAAGCGATTAGATCTTGAGCGGTGAGACGCGTTTGACGACGTGATGAAACAAACACGATTACGGGTTGGGTAGGAGAATGAGTCTTGATCGCGGCGTACGTCGGTTTATTCATCGTAGCCATGCGAGGACAGTAGTGTTTTCCAGGAAACCCGTCAATATAAATCTCCAACGGAACCGGACGTACTGAATGTCTAAAGTTGAAGAGCCCAATCTTTTCAATGCCCAGCCAGTGGGCTAAATCGACAGCATTCGCCAACGCCGTCGATAAGCCGACAATGCGTACTTTGCGTTCAAGTTGCGATCCAATGTAATTCATACGCGATACAATGACTTCCAAGATGGGACCACGATCGCCGCCGAGCAAATGGATTTCATCAATAATCACACACGACACTTTTTGCACATAGTTACGACTCTTCCAGCTACGACTAATACCGTCCCATTTTTCAGGCGTCGTAATAATGATGTCGGCCGCTTCAATCGTTTTCAAGTCGGGAGTCACATCACCCGTCAATTCTACCAGTTTCTTCTTCATCGGACCCGTCAATCGCTTGTTCCAATCACCCACACGCTCCTTGACCAGCGCCTTCATCGGAGCAATGTAAACTACCTTGGATCCCGGATGATCGCGAAACGCGGCCCTGACAAAAAAAAATGTGATTAAGCGTTTCAACGCCTTCAGTGCTTTTGTTGCGTATTGCATGTATAACTTACCACATGACCAATTCAGCGGCAATGGTTTTGCCTGAACCTGTGGGCGCACCGACGAGGGAATTATGAGACGTGTTATACAAGGTATGGAAGATTTGGGTTTGGACCGGGTTAAAGTGACTAAATCGCTGGGCACAGATGGTTTCCAAGGTTTCGTTATGCAAAGCAGTGACAGGCAACGGTTGCAAATCCAATAGATCGGTATGAGGCGGATACAGTTGAGGAAGGATGAGATGCTGGAAGGATACCGGTAGCACTGTTTCAGCGCCCAACCAACGGTCGGACACGGCGCGGATGTATATCTGGGCAGGTAAAGGTTCCACCAGCGGTACCGTGAATCCAATGGTAATTGTTTCGCCAAACTGCTTCTTTTGCAGTAAGAAATATTCTGAATAATAAATTTCAACGTTATCCGAATCCTCGGCCCAGATCCACCAAGGTTCCACAGATCCGTGAATGCGTTCGTTCCAAACAAAGTCCGGTGTAATACTCAATTCCACATTGAGCACATTGCGTGTGATAGGAGCGATACGAGCATCCAACAACAACATCGGGAACTGGTCCACACACTTGGCAATGGTCAACCCCATACGCTGATGATGCACGAGTTCACCAAGTTCAGCGGGATCCATGTCGCGCATCTCTTCGATGGAAACGTCGTGCGTTCGGCTTTCGAGCTTGTGCATGATATCTTTGGGTAAGCCCATTTGCTGCAAAGGATGCTGGAAAGTCCAAATCCGCTTTTCCACCGCCTTGTTAATCGACAGCAGGACTGCCGCTGTGGGACCCCAATTCCGGTTGAGAGCAATCTCAAACAACGATCGAGCAATACGACCTGCATTTTGAGCCACATACGCACAATCAGACACCAAGGCAAAATCATCGATATAAGCATTGGAAATATACGCTTGCAACAGAATATTAACTTTGCCATGGGTACTGTCAGGTCCACCCTATAAGCAACAAAACAGAGGTGTTCAGCATCATTGCAAACCCAGATAGGAAAGAAACTTACACGAATATCGCAGGCACAAGAGTTGTCGAACAATCCTTTGAGTTCTTTATGTTCGGTATCACGCGATTTGATATTGTCGAATTCGGAACTCAAACTGAGCATGGACAGGACATCGGCTTCGGTCATGCGAGGTTTCATCATTTGGTTGAACAGTTCGATACTTGTATGCTTGATGTAAAAGTTGGAAGCAATGCGTCCCAAGTCTTTGGCGGTCAAATAGCCCGTCTTTTCATCAAAGATAATCATTTGGCATTGGGCCAAGCGACGCGCCGCCGTGACCACGATATCGTGTCGCTTACGACCCAGTAATGGATCTTCTACAGGCTCACTGTGATCCATACCATACACCATTGGATTCTTCTTCATGCGGACATATAGGTAGGTATAACTGAGCCAGGTTACTGCTTCATCCACATTGGTAACGGTGCCCAAGGCGATTTCAGCATTCAGATTATCCACAATGTTTTCGATAAATCTGCCATTGATATTCCGTTAATATGTCAGTTTCTTTGCGCGCTCCTCTTAAAGTTTATATATACTTGGATTCAATGGGATGTTGTTGCGTGATGGCAGAAACATAGTGGGATAACCGATCTTGTGTTGTCAAAATATAGCCCACACCTTGGCTTTCATACTAGAGAACCCACCCATCGAGTCAATCAGATGCTGGGAAAAAAGAAAATGGAACATGAGGGCAAGCCTTTGTGTACGAACCTGAGGACGACCGGCACGACCGAAAATCTGCAGGACATCAAGGATGGAAAGGTCAACAAAGCTACCTTTTTGTGCATCATAGACTTGAGTTCCTTTAATGACTACGGCATAAGCTGGCAAATTGACACCCCAAGCTAGTGTCGCCGTACAGCACAGCACCTAAGACAGACAAATCGATCGTCAGTGGTTGACGAGAAGAAGAAAAAAAATATCATGGTGGTATGAACGCTAACCTTGAGAGCCCCATCGGCAAACATTCTTTCGGTCAATGTTCTATCTGATCGAAGCATACCGGCATGATGGATACCAAAACCATATTGAAACAATTCTTTCATTTCCTTGTTTCTTGATTTGGTGATATCCTTCTTATGTTGGCTATACTTGGTAGCGTCGGAGCAGTCGAAAAAGTCTAAAAACAACGAGTAATAAATACCCAACACAATCCCCTAAGTTTGTCTCCGCGATACTTACCACCCATGCCTTCATTGAGCATTTCTTCTTTCAGGTGTTGAGCTGTTTTCACGGTTTCTTTACGTGCGTGAACAAATACCATGACCTGATGGCCTTCTCGCACCAGCTCGGAGACCTTGTCGAAACAAGCCCGATTCATGCGTTCTTTGGAGACCACTGAATTGGGCTTGCCCTTGATGCCCAAGAAATGCTGTTCCAATGGCACAGGTCGAAATCCGCTGTCAAAGAAAAACAGACCCTGATACGGATTCACTCTATTCAACGTATGGGATGTTAGTGCCATATTAAGAATGGTAAGCTTTACAAAGAAAAAAGGACAGCGTTGATTACCTCAAAAAGGCGGCCACATCCAAGTAATTAGGAAGTGTAGCAGAAAGACCGACAATACGGATGAGCGATTGGCTTGATTCGACCTTGGGTAAAGAGCACAAGTTCAGCGTCTGTGATAACTGCCATTGTATTTCAATAGTAAAAGTACGTACCTGTCTTAGGGTTCTAGCAATGATACTCTCAATGACAGCACCACGATCTTCGTGCAAAAGATGGACTTCATCAATGATGAGAAGTTTTACTTTCTATTAAAAAGCAAGTTGGAATACATGAATATTTTGCTTGATTATCGAGTTGTTTGCAAGAACGAGAGATTTACCTGAGTTAATTCGACATCGCCAGTGCCTTTTCGAGTGATAACATCCCATTTCTCGGGAGTGGTCACAATGAATTGGGTTGCCATGATTTCACTCTTTGTTAATTGCATATCACCTAATTTCCCAGAAGTTAGAATGCATGAATTTCGATTTAATTTGGTTAATCGACTTGCCCGTGAGTTCTTTCACACTGATACCGAGGAATTTCAATCGCTTGCCCATTTTTTCCACCACTTCCGCTGCCAGTGCTTTCATTGGCGCCACATAGACAATCTTGAAATCGTTCTTGGCAATCGTAAAGTTGATATCGGTCATTCCTTTGGCTGGTGGTGGATGGCAGAACTGAGACAAGCATCGCAAGACCGTCAACATGGCCACATCCGTTTTACCCTGTCAGACCATGTTAATAACGATCCATCTTTTTTTTAATCTCTTTTAATATTTTACTTACAGCACCGGTGGGAGCGCATACAAGCATATTTTCATTGGTCTCGTAAGCCACAGGGTAAACAATGGACTGGATTCGATTCAAACTCTCGTATGCCTGAATAAGAAGAAAAAAAGTTGGAAATATTCATGGTTTAGTATCATAAAACGTCAGTACACAAAGCGCATGACTTACACAAAAGGCACCTCGGGCAAGATTATCCAGTTCTTCAATCTTGATGCGACGTTCGCCCGCACGGATAGGAGCTTGTTGCGGTACAGGAATGATGGTTTCGTCATAATCATTGTACTCTTCCCGTCGTGTTCCCGCCGGTAATGCATATCGTGTGCCAAACAATGATAACACACCACCTGGTTTCCCAGATTGATATACGTGAGGATATGTTTCTTGTTGCATGGTCTAGTAATAAAAAATAAGTGACATGACAAAAAAATGACTATAAGAGAGGTCACAGCGCTTACCTTGACATTAGAACTAAATAACGGTGCTTGACTCGCAGCTATTAAAGCATCTTCTCGTGCTTTTCGTAGATCGTTAGAATCCAAGCCAAGAAGGCTCATGGAATAAGCATTTTCGTCTTCTTCTGCAAAAAAAAAAAAAAGACATCGAGTCAACAGGCTGTGACAATGCCGATGACGTGCTGGCAAAGCTTACCGGCATTTTTGGCTTGTGCTTTCATGGCCTTTTTCTGTTCTTTTCTCATTTGCTTCAATTCGCGTCTCTCTGCTTCCGACTGCACTATGAACTGTGTGCCGTAAATAGGTTGTTTTGGTTCATGCGGTACGGTCTTGGTCGCCTTTTCCTGAGGTTTCGCTTCCGACTAGAACCGTCATGCTTCGGTTAACGGATTCTATCATATATAATAAACAACCCCTTCGCTTACCATTTTCATGACATTCTGGACAATGGCTGATCGATGAATAATGAGTTCTGTAATGAGTTCCAGCGCTTCAAATCCAAGTAAATCAACCAGCGTTGCCTGGATCGTATCATCTAATCCTCGGATGAATAACGTGCGGGACAAGCATATAAGAAAAAACAGTCAATTGATTACCGTTATCATTCGATCTAAGAATGGTAAATAAATCCACACACAATTGCTGCGCATTCAGTCCCTCTGTATGGCCATTGGCTATATGTTGATGGCATTTCCTACACTACAAGTGAGCTTTTCTTTGTCCTTCAACGAAGCCGGGATGAACACTCGGTGTAAACGTACTGAAGAAGCCAATCGCGATCGTAGACGGCCACTGGAACGTTGACTTTGGGTTCTTGGTGCGTTGTGGTTACTGACACCTCGGTGGTGTCTTTTAACAGTAATGGGAGAATGTTGGGCGGTGGCGGGTAGAACTCGACATCCTGGCCAAATTTTGTTGTGGATAAATCTACTGAAGAGAGTAAACAACCCTGATCGTCGAGTACTATGTAAACTGCAAGCTAATTTACCTGTGCTTGGGTTATAGTTTTCTATGGCCTTTAGAAATGCTTCAACGGAATGTTGCTTGGTACTAGTCGAACTGGAAGGAGTAGTGGACGCAAGCTGATCTGCCAAACCAACGGTTCTGGCTTTTCCTTTGCCTTTTCCTGATATTTGCTTCTGAGGTATCGCAAGTATCTGTTGAAGTAATTGACTGAACTGTATCGTCTGCGCAACCATGATGGACAAGAGTCGTGCCGCTTGAGTCAACCTCTTGAATGACGAACGCGAATCGGCCGCTTAATATAATTCAAAAACGAAGCCGCAGCAAAAAAGAACAGTGGGCGGAGAATGAATATCAGTCATGGAGCCTGTGTTTGCCCGAGTGCATGCTGCGCGGTTTCTTAACTCGACAAAGCAAGACCATAAACTGCATATATTATGCTACGTGCATTTTCTAACTGGAGATAATACATTTGCTGACGCAATAATTAGGATCCTTTAAGATTTGGGAGAAGACACGGCCATCGCTTAGTAACAATCCGAATTTTTCGCTGGAAACCCAGCCAGCACACAATTCAAAAGAATTGCCTAGTAGTGTGTCACTACACAATTTTTTCCTTCCTTTTTCTTTCTACTACAATTCATGAATGCTTTTCTGTGGCTTCTCATATTGAGTGCTGGCATGGTCTTTGGATCCGTGTTGGCAGGCCTTTTGCCACTGACCACCAAGTTGTCCGAGAACCAGCTGCGTTACTTGAATATCTTTGGCGCAGGTATGCTTCTTGGCACTGCTTTGGTTGTCATCATTCCCGAAGGCGTGGAAACCTATTACGATGCTTTGCAAATATCCGCCACCGACAATGAAGAAGAAGCTAAAGATCATCACCATGTCGGTATTGGTTTGGCACTGTTATTGGGATTCGCTCTCATGTCTGTCATTGATAACATGTTTTCGTTGCATGGCCATGCTCGACCGTCATCGTCGTCTACCTTGGAGTATAACGAGTTATCCACAGTCCCAGACCAAGACGATACACCTGATAACCAGTCTCACCCATTTGGCCAAGTTCACAATGGTATCAAACCGAGAACGACTTCGTCGGCGGCCACGGTCGCCCCGGTTATAGGGCTCATGGTCCACGCCATGGCCGACGGTATTGCGCTGGGTGCTTCTGCGTCGCAGCCGCAACTGTCCGTATTGATCTTTTTGGCCATCATGATGCATAAAGCGCCGGCCGCTTTTTCGCTGGTGATGATGTTGCTTTACGAAGGTGTCGCACGTACCCAAGTCAAGCTACAGTTGTTTCTGTTTGCCATTCAAGCACCTGTGGGGGCGATCCTGACGTTCCTCGTGCTTCATTTGATCCCTTCCGTCCAACTGGATCGCATCGGTTTTTGGACGGGCTTGTTACTTATTTTCTCGGGCGGCACCTTTTTATTTGTGGCAATGCATGCACTTCAGCAAGCCAACTATGATCATCAGCGTGGATCGGCTCAAAAACTTACCACCGTACAGTTGCTGACCTTGCTCACCGGCATGGTTGTTCCCTTTATTCTCAGCCTCACCCATTCTCACTGATCATTTCACTTGTATATCCATTTGTCCCTATTCACACACCCTTTACTTCTACGCAGGCTTCATTTCATCATGTAAATATGACTTTTTTTTTTCCTTTTTACCATCATGCCACAATGTTGAAATAAACTCAAAATTCATGAACAATAGCCACATGATATCATACCATTAATAATAGTGTGTGTTTCCATGCCGCCATTGTGAAAATATATTAATGAAGGAGGTAATTGTATAGATTGTCTATCGAAGCATTAAGAAAGATCAGTACAACTTTTTCGCTCGTTCATAAACCATTTTTTGAATGGCTTCTACTTGATCTGCGATGCTGCAGTGGCTGGTATCGAGTTCGACGGCATCGTCGGCTTTTTTGAGAGGCGAAATGGTTCGTGTACGATCGGCTTCATCACGCGCTTTCAAATCACGGACAATATCTTCCAAGGAATCCGAGGTCTGGCCTTTGGCGACCATTTCATCAAATCGTCGTTTTGCTCGAATATAAGGATCAGCAATCAAAAACACCTTTAGCTCAGCGTCGGGTAAAATCACAGTGCCAATATCACGACCATCCATCACCACGCCTTGAATATGAGTGCTCGTGCCGGGAATCGTCGACCCTTGGCCCATTTCCCCAAGATCGCCTCGTGCTAATGCTCGCTGTTGTTCCGCCAACGTTTCTCGTACCCGCGGATTTGCAGCAATCGGGCTAATATGACGCACAATATCGGAACGACGAATCAACTCACTCACATCGCGTCCATCCATTTCAGTGACACCAAATGACGGAAATCGGATTTTCATATTGGCAGTCAATTCACCGATTTCATCATTATGTTTGGCTTCGTTCGGATTAATACCTTGCTCCAGGCATTTTAACGTCACCTACATTGGAGATTCGTCATTCAAAATATAAATATATGGGATGGTATTAAGCTTACGGCACGATACATGGCACCGGAGTCAATGTAGCAGAAGCCAAGCCTTTTCGCGAGCAGTTTGGCGGTAGTACCTAAGTTATGGGTTAAAGAATGGCCCTTCCCCAAGCGCCCTTCATCGTCCCAAAAAGGACCAATACACCCACTTACTTTTTCCAGACGCTCCAGGCCCGTCAATAGCCACACGAAACATGCGAGACATGATATATAATTCGCACAAAGTGGTAAGAAATTTGTAAAAAGGCAAGGGAATGAACAATTTATTCAAGCGTGACAACCCCACGCGGACTAACGTAAGGCCGAATGGCGGGATTGAAAATATTCTACAGTGATCGTTCTCGTTTTCGTTCTTCACGTTCACGTTGCTTTTCCTAAACAAAATCGCATGAGCCATTAGTATCATCAAGCAATTAAAAATCTCTAAAGCTTACACTGAAGAATCTTTTGATGTCTTCTTCTTGGACCACTTTGCCCGATTCTTGGAAGCCTTTGAGGAACTCTTTAAACCCTTGCGCAAACATTTGGTAAGCCATCACACTTTCCAACGCTTTGACACGATCCATTCGCTGCAACTGTTCCATGCCCACTTCAAGCAGGGATTTTCCTGCATCCTCGTCATCCTCTGGCTCATATGTTTCCTCTTCTTCCAAGAGGAACTCCAGATGATTATCTTTCCACGCCTTTTCACACTGAGTTGAACAGACAAAGTTTAAGTGGGAAACGAATGAAACAAGAAATAAACCAGCTTTGCATACCTCTGTACAATGGCACAATCCTTTTCGCCATCCGTCTTTTAATAATAACTCTACGTGTTGCGCGGTTTCAGCCGGTGTAGTATTGTCCGTTTCCGTCTTTGATCGTTTGCTGTCAAGTTCTGGCTCCGTATCTTGTTCGTTTTTCCGTTTCATACCAAGTGTTTGCTTATCCTCCTGCAGCTCGGTAGCCCATCGATGAATTAGGTTGTCTCCTTTTGCTAGGCCAAAAGTAACCGATGTGTGATGGCCATTGATAAGAACAGGATAAGCGTTGGTGCATTGTCGACAAATGTAACTTTCAAAGTCCGCCAAACTCTCTGGAATCTGTCAAAGACACAGGACGCGTCAAAATATTCTGCCCAAGTGACCCACACGTTTTTGCTTTTCGCTTTTCAACTTGTACCTACATCTCCTATACACCGATCGTGGAACCAATCCTCGCAGACAGAACACTAAAGCCACCCGTGAGACGGTTGAAAGCAACGGTTACGTATGGTCTTGCTTTTTACCTGATACATGGTGCCTTGTTCTTGATCAGGATTGTAAACTTGGTCACATCTGAAATTGCCTTGCCATTATTAACAGTATGAAAAGGAACGCGTATAGAAAAAAGTGTACCTGCAATAACGACCCGCGAAATTGTGATTATACTTGTTTTCCGTATTGGAAGCGTTGAGTTTGACATCAGAGGCCAGAGTGCAACCATGACCTCCAAATTTGCCTGCTACACCGCAATCACAGCGAAAGTGACGTTTTGGGAATAACTCGATCAAGTCATGATCGGCATGGCACATCATGGAGCAGCTGTAACACATGCCAGCGTGTTCACTGTCGCCACTGCATGTCTTGCAAGCATACAACGGCTGTCGTAGATAACCCTGAGAAAAAGTACACTGCTCAAATTTACCGGGAAGCGCTTCTTGAGCTTCTCGTTCCAGCTGGTCTTGCTGATTGACAATATCAATGGCTGTAACAACTTGGGTCGGTGAGTCTGACATAATCTGGAAAAAATCAAGGAAAAAGCCAAAAAAAAAAAGGAACGCAAATCACAAAAATTGCCTTTTCTTTTTTCTACAAATTTTATGACGGTAGTCAGTTGAAGCCCATATAAAATAAAAAGCTTTGATCAACAGTGTGTTGCCCATGTTGCTTCTTGGTTATTACATTCTGTCAGTACATTCAATACTCCACCTGCGTATATAAAAAATGAGCTGGTTTTTTGGGTTCAGTTAAAGCTCACAATGACACAAAGAATATAAGGTTTCATGTTACTTTTGCGCATGTAAATCGTCGGTAGCAGATATAGAAGTTGTTTTCTACGAGAATAGCCAGCATATCCATGCACAGCGTTTTTGCCAGTGGAGTGTGGTCGCCGTTTTCCTGCAAAACTGCCGCCACCGAAAAGGAAGCAGCCTTTCCCGCATTTTTGAACTCCGCCCAAGAAAAGAGTAACGTCACAGATAAGCCACACCCGCTTCGGCAGCAGAAAAAAAAACACTCACAAAAATCTTGTTCTTTCTTTTTCTTCCCCTGTTCAAAAAATGTCGACATTTGAAAAGGTATTCATCGCCTCTCGATGTGCCGCCAAAACCACGCTGACCTTGCCATTAGGTTGTTGTCATTGACGGAAAGGGTCATCTTCTCGGACGTCTCGCCTCCATCATCTCCAAGCAGGCTCTCAATGGCCAGAAGGTCGTCGTTGTCCGCTGTGAAGCTCTCAACGTATCTGGCGAGTTCTTCCGCAACAAGTGTAAGTATTAACTTTCAAGGTGGAATCATATATGCGTCAGAAGATAAAATATAGAGGAGTAAAAAGTGCGGAAAACTATACAATGTGAATGGCTGGGACCCAAGAGTGGCGACGATGGGATCTGTCTCGCAAATGACAATGACCATTTTCTACAACGGACGCAGTGCATAATATCATGGAGAGAAAAAGACCGTGGAACTGGATATTAATTGTTTTTCCTTCTATTTTTTGAACCATCACAGTGAAGTACCACGCCTACCTTCACAAGCGTTGTCTTGTTAACCCCAACAAGGGTCCTTACCATTTCCGTGCTCCTTCCCGCATCTTGTACAAGGCTATCCGTGGTATGATCCCCCACAAGACCGCTCGTGGTGCCGCTGCTTTGGACCGCATCAAGTTGTTCGAAGGTTGCCCCCCTCCCTATGACCGTGTCAAGCGCATGGTTGTTCCTGATGCTCTCCGCGTCTTGAGACTCAAGCCTGGTCGCAAGTACACCACCCTTGGCCGTATCTCCCACGAAGTCGGCTGGAAGTACCAGGACGTCGTTGCCAAGCTTGAAGAGAAGCGTTTGGCCAAGTCTGCTGCTTACTACAAGCGCAAGGCTGCCCTTGTTGCTATCCAGAAGAAGGCCGTCGAATCCAAGGCTGATGCCATCAAGGATGTCAACGCCTCCATTGCTGCTCTCGGTCACTAAATGTCTTGTTTTTCTTTTTCCAAGAATAAAAGGATAGAGGGAAATTTAATTTTGATCTGATTTATTGGTCGCACACACGAAACATCATCATTGAGAGCGGTTAAAATGGGATTTGGAGTTGGCGTGTGTACTATTATACCACAGGGTAGCGTGAATTACCTGATAGATGAAAATCTCGAATCTAACTGTGATCCAGAAACTGTGATCTGTCTCTGTTAATTCGGATTCATCGCGATCCGCTTTATTTGTCACATGGGATCGTCCTAATCAGAGACACGTATCTCTCGAACAAATCTATTCTACTGACTTCATATCATCTAATACATAAAGTATTAACCAACTTCATCTATACTGTAGATAGGATCAAAGCAAATGATATGCAGAATGTCTTGATCAGCCTGGGAATGGATGGCTTTTTCTTTAAAAAGAAAATCGATTTGTTGGTGATAAATAGTCGTAAAACTTTGCTGTATAATGATATGGATCGTGCGGGAAAAATTTGGGATACAGGGGAATTTTGGTGAAAGAAGAGCCTAGAGAAGTCTACGTAAGATGGAGATACAGTAATGGACCATGGAACGTATCCAATGCCATATTGAATGAGAGTTGGATTGAGAGATAAAGGCATCATCACGGTGGAACTCGGATAAGTTATAAGCATCAGGAGATTGTGTCTGGCGAGGAAAGCGGCGAAGAATTTGAGACAACTGGTCATCGGATAACCAGGAATTCATACGCCAAACAATGTACTGCTCTCCTGCATCGCCGTTATTATCGACGTCCATTGTGATGGCAACGTTGTCGTCGTCGCGATAAATAACTTCCAACCCGAGCACTCCGCGTAGTAGGTTGACATAGTCTTTCAAATTATTCTCGCCATTTTGGGTCAGCACGTATTCACTAACCCGCCATTCCGCCAGTTGACCTTTGAACAGCTGATATTGTAGGAAGCCCACCAATCCGCGGACAAAAGGTACAGAACCGACATTGATCTCATGTCGCTGCGCAAATTCTTTCACAAGCTGCAAGCGCTGATGTTCGCTCAGGTTAGGGATCGGCTGCGTTTCTGTTAGTACAACGTTTAATTGTTGTCGTGATCGCATTTGTTGTTGTGCATGCCATTCTCTGCGAGCGGTGTTTTTGACATTGATGTATTCTTGCCACTGGGTCAAGTTTAGTACGAAAGTATGGTCTGCTACGCGTGAGAAGTTCAAATCGTACAGTAAAGGCTCGTAGGCATTGTTGGTACAGGTCACGGAGTATCCTTCGGGGGTGATGCGGCCGCAACCTTCAAGAAACAGAATAAAGTCGGATGCAAAGGTATCGTTATCAAAACCCTTGTCAACAAGCGAACGCCATTGATCCATCGGATGATAAATACCGTCAATTCAAAAGAAAGAAAGAGATTTGAAGTTGCACTTTTTTTTTTGTTTAACCTGCATTGGTCATCTTGCCTAGGCGGCCTTTCAAAACACAGCCCTCGAAATCAAAAAAGTTACCCATTTTGCATGTACAAAACCGAAAAATCGTAGGCTGTCACTTGTTCTGGTGAACGAGTTGATAGATATACTCTGTAATATATGTATTTTTTGCATTTTTAAACATTTTTCAGAATCTTTTTTTTACATTCTTTTAATCTTTTGCTTGACTTTGCTGAGTTGGCTATCTACTTCATCAAGCATATTCTCCAATTCCTCTTTACGTCGACGGGTTTGAGGACCGCCTCCTGACAGCGGGATCTTTGAATAAGAAGATTGTAACTACAAAGGACAGTGAGATTAATCGACTTGCAGCCTTTTTTTTTATAATGACAACGGTATCATGACAACGGTATCACATAATTCCAAAGCGTATGTACCTTTTCTTTTTTCTTTGTCAGATGGACGAGCTGTATATCCAGATTATCTCCTTGAAGAGAAGTAGGTGAGGATACTTCATCGCTGGAAGAAGAGGAGTCGTCAGGGCCGAGAGAATCCCGTTTATCTCGACGACCATAGGTGGGCAGTAATGAGGTGGAGGCAGAAACCGTCATTAAGTTGGATCCTGATTTGGGTAGCTTGCTACTGCGAGGCAGGGGCTTTTCATCCCTCGTTAGGACCGGTGTGTGTGCAGGCTGGATACGAGGAGATGCACTTGGCGTGTGAAGGAGAGAATCTGTCAGTGGAGAGGAGGCGCTGATGACAGGGCGAGCAATATTCATGCTTTGTTGCATTTTCACCAATTGCTCGATCGTCGATTTCAGGATCTGGAGTTGTTCGTGCGCTTGCTGTAGCTGACTCTAATGTATGACTCTGTGAGAAATACCTTCATTTATCAATTGATATCAATCTCACCTTTAACGAATCGGTCTCTTCGCTTTTCGCATACAATTGAGACTATTGTCACAGTCAGAACCAATCTTTTTGTTTCCCTTGCACAAGTTACGAAGTATACCTTTAGTGAAATGACTTGTTCGTCTTTCTCTTGTAATCGAGTCTACTCACCAACTATGTTCAGAATGACGCCTTAATATAACCCTGCTTGCAAGTGCCAGCTTACCTTTAATGTTTCACTCTCCTCATTTTTGTCTCGCAAGTCCATTTGACACCTTTGGAGCTTTTCTCGCTCCTCTTGTATCTCTGTATGGGCTGACTCGAGCTCTCCTTGAATTTGGTCGACCATGGAAGATTGCTCTCTGCCAAAGATATGTCGATGAAAATGGTGTTAGAAAGAGTAAATGTATTAATACCAGTAATGAATAAGCTGTGAGCTTATCTTGACAGATAATTACCTTGCGGAAGCATTGGCCGCTTTCAACTTTTCCAACAACACATTGAGATCTTCTTCCTTTTGCTTGTTATTGATCTAGATTTGAGAATGAGCCAGTGGAATGTATGCGTCGTTTGCGGATAGAATGGATGGTTTACCTTTTCTTGTTCGAGTTGTTGCTTTAACGTCCCATTGACTGTAGTAAGCTCATCCACGGTTTGGCTGAAATAATCCAGATCCTTGGCAATGGCTGCGGAGAACCCAAGTTATCAGTTACTAAATAAGGCAAATAACAACCAGCTTCCAAGGCTTTTTTACCTTGCTTCTGTCTTTGTAACACCATGACAATGGACCGTTCCTGTTCCAGTTCTTTCTGGAGTGATTGAATCACGCTTGCGTCAATGGCTTGCGCCGCCTCGTGCTGCAATCTTGTTATGCTTATCTCTGACTCTGAGTCTGTGTTGATCGTATTGGTCGCTGACAGTTGATCGTGGCATGGAGAATCGGAATCCTGGGACGAATGGCAACATGTTGTGGGATGGGAAAAGCTGTCGTTTGTTGCCCTTGCAGAAACGTCTCGTCTAGAGTTGGGTTTGATTTGACGTTGGTTTAGCTGATCCAGCAGCGCACTTTTTTCGTCATGGTTGTTGGTTCTGGCACTGGCCCTACTTTCCGGCTGCCGTTTCTCCTTTGGATCATCAATATCTGATCTACCTGTATTTGGTGCAACAATTCCTTGAGTGATCTGGGTACACACGGAATCTTTTTTCCTGAGCGGACGGTCTACCTCCCTTTCTTCGCGCTCTACCCCTTCACTTTCTCTGTCTCTTTACTTTTGAAATTGTTGCTTGACTCACCTTGTAATGGCATTGCATAATATGGATTATTCTCGTTTTCTCGTGCTACAGACGTAGACCCATTCCTTTTTGCTGATCCTGCCAACGGTTTATCTGGTGAGCAACACAGTACGAGTCCGTGAGTGCCGCAAAAAAAAAAAAAAAAAAAAAAAAAAAAAAAAGTACTCACGTCTCTCCATATCTACTTGCTGCGGAAGGGGGTTCACGTGGTTTGCCAGCGGGTTTGGATCTGCGTTGTATTTTGGTAATTCTGCATGTGGCATTTTGTCCCGCTCTGCGTTCTCGTGGAGACGCTTTTCGGACATGGTATCCAAGGATCTTTGCATGGAAGCAGAATGGGGGATATTTGGTTGGATCTGTGGGATCTCCTGTCCGTAATATGTCATGCGTTTTTTGCAAGTATGTTTGCTACTCCACAATCCGCTATGTAAACGCCATTCTGTGAATCCTGTCTTGGGGCTGTACTTGTCAAAAATATGCGTACCTAAACCGTCGACTCTTTTTGTCATCCTCGTTGTGGATAGTGGTTGATGAATTATGCGCTTTTTAACGATAGAAGAGTGTCAGTATGGCAGGTTGATGGGGCTGCCACGGAATAGTACCAGATTTAAGCTTACCACCAGACATGGTGTTAGAGTAGGCGATGGATGAACGTTTATGTTTTCCCATACCAAGTTTAAACCAAAACTTGGAAGCGGATTTCTCCTTGGCTGCTGACATTATTCACTATGAATAAAATTGAAGAAAATGAAAGAAGAAAAAATAAGGACAATATGTAGATAGCGAAGTGACAAACAGAAAAATTACAATAAAAGAAAAGGAACCTGGAGAAAAAAACAAGAAACAAGGGAATCAACGGAAATAAGATCATAAAATATATCACTGCTCTCTCAAGTTCAAGCGCGTCCTTGCCCTTTCCCTCCCCCCAAGGGGTTTAGTTTGCGGGATGGAACCTGTCATCCCATTGGCCTACATGCGTCATGAAAGAGTTTTCGATGTTGTCTTTCTTTATAAAGCAGTAGAAAACCCCGCCGAACCATCACCACGCCTATTCTTGGTTTTTTCTCATTTCAGTCAAACAAGATACCGGTACTGCATATAAAAAAAGAAGGTGTATTGTTGGTGTATTTATATTTCACACCCATGTGCCATTGTAGGCTGTTCAAAGAAAAGAGAACAGATGGAACTTTTTCACTTGTGCGGCACTTGTCATCTTCAATCACCGTTGCGATGATAAAGTGCGCTTCATTATTTCTACAATATAATTTTTGCCAAGCAAGATCAGTAGCAACAACTAAACGGTCATGGTTGAAGAATATACATCGAAACGATTTTTAGTTCATTTCATGGTGACATGCAAGGAACATTGCATGCCAGCTCAAAAATACATAAAAAGTCAATCGCGTAGAAGAATTCTCAGTTGGACGAAGCAGTAACTTGATTTCAAGTGTGTTCTCTTTCGATATCTGCTGCCGGGAGTACGCGCCGAATGGCTGCTTTGTATCTATGGATAGAGCAGTAGGTGAACTGCGAAAAGTGTTGATAATAATCACTGGAACCAAGAATAACAATTCATTATTCGTTTTAAAAAGTCGTTTACGGAATACGTGTGTAGAATATAAACATGTCGCTTCATTTATAAACTTTTACACTGCAGCCACGGATGTTCTTTTTTTGGAGCCATACCAAGGTTAAACTCAAATTTAGTCCATTTGTTTGGCTCGGGTCGCACCAGCGGATTCCCGGGAAACACCCAGTCTCTTGGCAATTTTGGTTTTTGCATGAAACCACCGTGGCCAAGTTGACAGTCCGCCAAGACTCTGGGGTTTGATAGTTGTTCACAGACGCTGCTTTTACTGCTTACTTTTTATTACAATCATGTCCCGACGCACACCCAAAGATCTTATATGTAATATCCAACGCCGCACCAATCATTTCATTACTGCTGGACTCATCTCATTCTTATAGCCGACACGAATCGTGCTGTGAAGATTCTCGAAGCTTTCACAGGTACTATTATTATGTTCCAGAGCAAGCTTTCACCTTGTGTAGCTAATCGTTTTTTCCAGATCCGAACAAGGCACAAGATGTACGCATGCTGATTCCTGCCAATGTTCTTGCCAACGCACATGGCATCGTTTTCATAAGGCTGGTTCGCATCGGTCTGCTCGTCTCGGCCAAAAGCGGCACTGGTATTATCATTGCAAGGTTAGACAAATACTGGATAGCAGAAAACGAGGGGCAGAGGATCATTTAGATTAACCAAGTACGAGTTTAGGTTACCTGACGGATGTAAGCTACCATAACAGAAGGGTTACCTACTAGTTTGCTTGTTCTTGGGACTGACAACATATTTTAGCTTGGTCAGCCCCTTCCGGGGTTTCTATGACTTCATTAGTAAGTGACACCTCAAGACGTCATTGCTCCATCGGAGCCAATGGAGTGGTTTAGATAGTAACCACCTTGGTAGGGCTTTGGTCATTTAGCGGGAGGCGAAGTGATTGATTCCATCATTGTCATGAATTACAGAGCGGCTGTCAAAGCATTCTTTGATGGAGGTGGACAGCTGCAACTCGGGGCCGGCGTTTCATTAGCCGCAGGACCTCTCGGTCGGTCCATGGATGTCGCCGCAGCGGCCTCCAATGCGAACCATATTGCCGCTACGTATGCGTACAGGTAACTTTTTATTCGCCATTCATTCAAATAAGAAGGGTTTATTAATGGATTATTGTTTAGCATGTCGAAAGGCTTATATTTTGGTAATTACGGTGATGATTGGGATGACAATAAGATGATGACTAAATAATTGGAATCACAGGTTACTCATTTGAAGGATCCAAGATATCTGAAAGGGTAAATACCAACGCAGCTTACTATGGCCGACCCATCTCAGCACGTGAAATCTTAAATGGCGGTGTACCCCCATCGCCACACGCTCAAAGATTATATCAAATACTGGCATCACTCGGCGCAGGTCCAAGACCAGGACAGATGTTTCGAGCCGCCACGGTTGGATCTTCCATGCAAAAACCGTCATCGCAGTTACAATCTCGCCCATCACTTATGTCTGGTCATTCGGAGCCCGCGATGGGATATGCTGGGTCACCCTCTTTTCAACAACCTTCTCCGTCAATGCCCGCCAAACCTCAGTATCCTCCGCGACCACAGCGACCGGCAGGGTCTACTGAACCTGTCTACAGCGATCCTCCTCCTTCCTATGAAGCAACCATGTCTTCAAATGGCCTAAAGAACGGTGGTGCTTCTTCCCCATCCGTCACATCTGGCAAAGCACCTCCCAATGCAGTCCAGTCACAGCCGCCTTTGGATGGTCCATCCTCTTCGTCCAATGGTGCAGGCCCAATGCAAGACCCAGCGATGGCGTCGCTCGTAGTGGCTAAATTCAATTACAACAGTCAAGACCCAAGGGATTTAACTTTCCAGGCTGGCGATCATATTATCGTTTTACGAAGAAACGAGAACCGGGAAAGCTGGTGGGAAGGTGAAATTGGAACAAAGAAAGGACTGTTTCCTGCCAATTATACGGAAGACGTTAGGGATGATTGATCACAATTCCCATAGACGACGAGTAATTGTTGTTTTTGGCACGAATTTTTTACCATCTAGGAGCTTTTGTGTTGAAAACATTGTAATCAAAAAGAAAAAAAATACACTGTAAATTAGACCGAGAGTAAATTACGGTTTTCATTACACGGAAGAAAAGGAGTTAAAGGAGCGATTTGACCGATTAAAAAGGAGATGAGCTGACAAAGTGACGATAATAACAAAAGAGAAGACAAAAATTCTTATACATGAGACGACTTCTAAAAAAAAGGTTGAATAAAGAGAAAAAAAACACAAACTAAAGGGGAAAAACGAAACTATGAATATCAAAAAAAAGAATAAAATGATCAAGCGTAGAAAATTGATTGGGGTTGAATAGAGAGAGTGAGAGATATAAAAAGTGACAGGTAAGAACGGAGAACAGAAGGATAAGAGAGAGAGATAGAGAGAGCGAGGTGGGCGGGTGTGTGTGAGGACGTATGAGATGTTGTTCAAAGACGATGGGTTTTTACATGACGGAGACACCGAAAGATGCGCCATTACCACTGGCGGCTTTCCGTCGTGTAAGATCATGTTCAGAGTTGTTGCGACGATGATGAAAATGTCGATCGCCAATGGTTCCAACCGCTGCAACATGGTGATTTAAATCGCGACGAGGAGAAGGAAGTGATTGCAGCATGGGATCACGACGTAATGGATCGTCTCGATAAAAATCGTGGAATGAATCAGTAGGGTTCAGTGATAACGGCCTACGCGAGGATTGATTCATTTGCAAGTCATCCAACGGCGATTGCCAATATGTGTCGCTAGATTCGGTCATGGGAGTGCAAGGTTCGGATCGGGTCATATCGAACATGGATCGTTTAGGCATGGTAATCACCAGGGGATTTTCACGCTTACGTAGGGATTCTTGGAGTGAATGTCGTTGAGGATCGGAGGCAGAACTCCACGGTGTTTGCTCGGCCCACAAGGATCCTCCTTTTCGCACACTATCGAAACTGCGCAAATTGCTATCCCATCCGTTCCAACCACCCGTCCAATTTCGTACAAATTCAAGGAATCGTAGCTTTTCCTCCTCTGTAATGACGGGCTCAGTAGTACCGTTGTTGGGTGCACTGTTTTCGTCAGGTGTTGAGTGGCCAGAGGACGTGGTAGGCGACATGGATCGAGAAGAGGTGCGAGGGCTCGTGACGCCAGAGGTGGATGGCCGTTGATGAGGTGTAGTAAAAGTTGTTGAGGATGGTGGAGCGGTAGTGGATTGAGAGGTAGGCAAGCCTGTCGAAGAAGAGGACGAAGTGGGAGGAGGAGGAGGCGTTGTCACGGCGGGAACGGTAGAGACCGGTTTGACGTTGGTTCCGCTAGGCGTGGCACTACGTGGCAGTTTCACAGAATTTGACGGAGGTTGATCGGAGCCCGTAGGCCTATTCCGAGTGCCAGACCGTTTTTTACCTTCAACTTTGGGCACCAATGCTTTCAAGCGTTCGATTTCTTGTTGGTAATTCACGCATGAATTCATACCGGCAAAAGGATCCGTACTGCCGTCGGGCGAAAGCAATGGTGAAAAAAGCTTCTTTTTCATCGTACTGGCATCGTTCCACACCGACCGTTTCTTCTTATCATCCGGCGAAGACGTCAGACTGGGAAAGCTTTCTTCGCTGAAAGCCACGTCCGAGTCGTCTGGTGGCGTTCGCAGGTCGGTTTTGGGACCCCAACGTGGGGCAGTAGGTGAAGCAGGTGCTTTTTTATTGGAGAGACGCAGTCGTCTGTCAAAGTTGAGACTGTCCATGGGAGTTGAAAAATTCAAAAGAACTGAGAGATTGAAATTGGTTTGATGGCGATGGAGAGAAACAAAAAGGGAAAAAAAAGTCAGTGCGTAAAAAAGTATAGAAATGACAATGGTCTAAAGAGGAGAGCAGCAAATGGAAAAGCAAAGGCGGTGAATGTAAATGACAAGAAAAACGGAAAATCGCTCAATCTATACGAATGGGCTGGCAATGGGAGGATAAAGAAAAGAAGACTCAAAAGAAAAAAGAAGAGGTAGGCGGAGAAGAGGTGAGAATGAGGTTTTTCAAAGAAAAATGATATATACAGCAGCAAAATGACAACAACAGAAGAAAGCAAGATAAGGTAATGGTAATATGTTTTGTTCAGTGTTTAAAGAGAGGGAGGAACTATGTGAACATGATATGACAAAGAAGCTGCAAAAAGAGGAAAAAAAGAAGCTGGCAGAAAAACGAAGAAAAGGGAAAAAAAAAACGGCCTGTAGAAATTCATCGCAAAGCCACACGTATCTCACCCGCCGTATTTCGCATTTCATACTCCGGTTATGGCCGACACGTGTGCTTCAGATCAATAACTTATTCGAACGATCCTCCTTATGATATAGTCCTTCATCACATCTTGAACAGAAATAAAAATAAGACTAGGATACCTTGATCATTATTCAAGCTCCTCCAATTGGTATTATATTATTGTGTTCAATCCTTGTCAAACACTATTATAAATGAACTCTGTTAGTTCTTGAACGCTGTCAGAAATCGTCAGTCGCTCGGTACTTTTTATCGAATAAACAACTCTTTGCTGAATGCAGGATAGTAATGATGCAACGCTGTAATATATATAACATCGTTTGGCATGTGTGAAGTAGCCACCGTTTCGATCCGTTGTTATCCAGCCTGGTCCGCCCAGTGTTTTTCGTTCAAAAACGGGGGAAAGTGTTTCACATTATCCAAAAATCCGAGGTACAGTCAACGGCTGTAATTCAATGCACCGTGAGTCCAGTCGTTAAGGCATTGATTTGAGGTACGATAATTCAATGAATAAATAAACAATGGGGCTGGCAAGTTTTTAAATTCGACGTCGCTTTTTCGGCGCTGGGATTGATTCGACCATGGTTGGATGACCTCTCACAGGCTGGGCGGCCGCTCTTGTTGGTTTGAAAGGACCGTATAAAGGTGGCTCATCCGACACTGTCGCTCGCTTTTTTCCTCTTGCGAATTTCTTTTTGGATGGTACCAACTTGTTGCTTACCACAATTTGTCGATCTTGGATTTTAGCACGGATATCTTCCGGTGTTTCGTGCTCAAAGTCATAGCTGATACGCAACAAGTTTGCGTAGAATGGCTTGTCATCCAGCATGCGCTTGGCTAATCGGGACGCAGCAATTGTGTCGAATTGCGCCCAATAAACATCGCTAAACTGCTCACCGCCATCACTGCCTTCTACTTTACGAAAGATTTCCACCGATCCAAACTTGGATAATGTTCTCAGCAATTCGTCCGACAAATTGAGAGCAGGGACGTTCTCAATGAGCAAGTACCGCGATTCTTGTGCAATGGTATAGACCTTGACAGCACGTGGTGTTCTTGAATCGCGATATTCTGGTCTGTTCGTGGCCATGACCGGTCCAGATGTCAAGCGAGTTCTAGAGAGGGAAAAAAAGCAGTTGAGGCTGAAGAGGAAAATTTTTAACCCATCGTCATGGAACCAAGAAAATTCATGCTTTCAACTTGCAGGCATCCACTCAAATGATTTTCGTTCTCCCGAAACGGAAAGAAACACTCACTTCATACTTTTATGGCGCATGGACCGACGGCTGGCTTGCCTTGTGCAATCAGAGCACCTGTTGGTGATCTTGGTTTGCAATTACACTTTGAGCCAATAGGCGCAGACAGATAGGAACTGTGTGATTAGTGACCTTTCTCATATTTGATGGATTAAAGGATGTCTCAAGTAACATACAGCGGCGGCACCTTGCTTGTAAGGAGTCTGGACGCCTATGCCAGATCATCCAAATTGTTTGCCATTTCATTTGAAGGCTTTACACCTCAGGCATCCGTACAATATCCGTCTCTCAAATTGCAGTCTTTTGCAAATTGTATATCGTTTATGATAACTCGGGAGCATTATACTCACGAGAGGTGGCGGCTCCAGTCATATCTGGTCATCGCAAGCAGTAATAATCGTAATATGCAGATTAACTAGTCCACATTTCACATCACCATGGCAAAGAAGGCGCATGGTAATAGCTGTGGACGATTCTATCAACGGCTCTCTTTTCCAACAAGTTTGCCGACAGTTTCTCAAAATGGGTTTGAACAATGGCGGTTACAGGTGCAAGATCCAACCTTTCTGGTTACTAGAGCGTATATCCACCTAGAGGTATGCGCGTAAATAATAAAAAACGAGGAAAGGGTAGGTGACATTCACTCAGCGGAGCAGAGACACCACATGCTTGAAGGGCGGTAACATTAGAGAGGTCTCTGTCCGGTGAGGTCTCGGAGTTTGAAGTGGATCCTCAGTTTGTGACTGATTGTCCGGCGGCTGGAGGGAGAGCCTTCCTTCTGCGCAAACCTTCCAAAGGGAAATCCTCCTCTCTTTTGCTGTGCGTATTTCACGGAAGGTAAGGCATCATCACCTTGAAAAATCCGAGGGGGGAATGGGCTGAGGCGATAAGGATGAAATGGATGGATACGGTTACGGATTACAGCTCGATTGGACAACGGATGAACGAACTCCTCAATCTCGATACAAAAAAAAAAACAACGTGACCCTATTCGAGACAAAGAGGAATCGAGGAATTTGGTTACCGAAAATGAATGGTCATCACTCATTGAACTTTTCCATTGACGTTTTTTGTAGACTATAAATTAACATGGTCCGATACGCTGCTACCGCTGCCAATCCCTCCAAGGGTAAGACGCAAATTATTGTCTTTTTTGTAGTGAGGAAAACCATGGAGTATTCAATGTTGGTTCGATTCGCTTTTTCTAGCTTCCAAGTCCCGTGGCTCTTACCTCCGTGTTCACGTACGTAATGAACAGAATTCTAGCTTGCCGATCAGAATATTAGATATTGAGAGACAAAAGTACTCACTAGTGCTTTTATAGTTCAAGAACACTCACGAAGTCGCTGCTGCCATCAAGGGCTTGAAGTTGAGCAAGGCTTACAGCTACTTGAACAATGTTAAGGAGCACAAGCAGTGCATTCCTTTCCGTCGCTTCAACGGTGGTGTTGGTCGCACCGCTCAGGCCAAGGAATTCGGTACCACCCAAGGTCGCTGGCCCGTCAAGTCCGTCAAGTTCGTCCTTGACTTGTTGAAGAACGCTGAATCCAACGCCGAGGTAAGATTATTGGTGATGAAAAGGGAGAGCGGAAACGGGATAAGGTTTTCTCCATGGAGTGTGTGTATTTATCGAATTTTTGTATCAAAAAAAAAGGCCAAGGGTTTGAACGTCGAAGAGCTCTACATCTCCAGCATTGTTGTGAACCAAGCTCCCAAGCACCGTCGCAGAACCTACCGCGCTCACGGTAGAATCAACCCCTTCATGACCTCTCCTTGCCACATCGAAGTCATCCTCAACGAGAAGGACGAAGTCGTTCCCCGTGCTACCGACAAGGGTGTTGTGCGTTTGAATGCTCGCCAGTTGGCTCGCAAGAACCGTCTTGCTGCTCGCGCTTAAATTTGTTTTTTATATATACTAAACAGAATTTTTTCCGATTTATCTTTATGACTGGCATCGCAGGATGAGAAGCACTCACTAATAAAAAACAAAAAAGAAAGACATATTCGACATGAATGAGACAAGGCCTGAGACGGATAGGGTTTGTCAAATGATGAATCAATAATCATTTTGGATCATATTTCCAAATTATCCGCTGTGTGGGGGGAGGGGTAGCATCTTGTCCTTCTTTTTATAACATGATTCCAGCAGGTGTGATCTGCTGCTGAGTGAGATGTAACCTAAAAAAAAAAAAAGATGGGCCGTGCAATATTGTTCCTAGGAACCATTTTTGGCTCTGCCATCACTCGTTGAGACATTGCTTTTAGACAAAAATCTCAGCTGTCATTGACGCTGTGGAACCAGGTGATCGATCAACATTGAAGATGTATCCAGAATCAAAAGTCCATATTGCAGATCAGATACTGTGCCGACTTGTTTTGTATTCATTGATAAAATACTTGCATTTGATTCAATGTGCAATAAAGAATCATGCATACATCATGACGTGTGCATGCGAACATTCTGTGCAGCTTTAGAAAGGCGCCATTCCTTCTTTTTCTGCTTTTCATGCTTCTTGATCAGTCTTGGTGGGTGGTGGATGAATGTTTCGTGCAATTTTATACCTGTTTTTCACATCCAGTGAGAATGTGAGTCATTCACCTCCAATTCTCAGCTGACTCAATATGAGTAAATCTTTTCTCTAGAGAAAAAGTAAACCTAAACAGCACGACGTGATAAAATGACATGCAAGGCGTAATCTTGTAATCTAAAAGATTGGCCAGATCAATCCAGATTCAATTACAGATTAAAGAATCATCAGCTGCATCGTTATGCACCAGTGCTCATCTCGCTAAAATTGGCTAGAATAGAACAAATTAAATCAACCAACCAAAAGTGTAGCCAAGGTTAAGAAGCATTTCCCACATGACTATCCGTCACGTTAAAAAGAAAATTGATAATCGTTGCCTGGACAAGAGTTGCCATGCCTTTTGTTTGTTATACCGTCATTAAATATTTTTTCAAACTCGCTGGTTTTGACAAGAAAATATTTATCGACCTTGTAGGACGGTATAAGAATGCATTTGCTTGGGGACAGAGAGTTGATCAACCACAACATTACAGCGTGATCTTGTCATGCTCCATTTTTTTTAGTGCAAGCGGCCAGTGATGTATATTGCAATAAATCAACGGAATATTATGGTTAACGTATACGTGGTATTGGTGTTCTTACATACAAAATGTGATTTTTGCTGGTAGCGAAGCGGACAGTTTCTTTCTATTTTTTCATTTTTAAACTTCATAAACACGGGCAAAGTAGCTGAACAATCCATTTTCCCCAAATTCCCATCTTTTATGAAGAAAAATTTTAAAATTGGCAATCCAGTTTAAAGTAGGACGAGCGCGACGTTTCAGGTGCCTGATTCAAAGCCTAAAATGGGTCAGTTTTCTGTGCTGTGTTTTCACTAACCCAAAAACGCCTCTATTATTTTTTCAGTTTCCGACTTTTTTCACTTTCTTTGATCTATAAATTCCTTGACAACGCTCTTCCATTTCTGATTTTCTTCTTCTTCTTCTTTTTTTACTTTACTTACTTTTTTGCACGAAAAATATGTCTGCTACTCAAGAAACTACTGCCACTGAGCCTACTGTCACTTCTCCTACTCCCGCTCCTGCCGCTGCTGAGCCCGAAGCTGTGGCTCCTGCTACCACTGCTCCTGTTGTAGTTGAGGAACAGAAACCTTCTGAGAACGTCCAGACCACCGCCGAACCATCCAAGGAGCCAGAGCAACCCAACTCTGAAGAATCCAAGGATGCCACTGCCCCTGCTGCTGTTCCCGAACGCTCATCATCACCTGCCAGATCAGGTACGAAGCGTCTTTCCATGTTCCTCAACAAGGCCAAGAAATCCTTTTCTGGTGACAAGGCCGTTCCCGCGGAAGAAGTCAAGCCGTCTTCTGAAACACCTGCTCCTGTGGTTGAAGAGAACAACGAATCTACTACTCCTGAACCCGCTACCACAGCCGATTCGACCGAAGCCGCGCCTACTTCTGCTGCTGCCTCACCTGAACCTGCCAAGTCAGAACCGTCTCACGAAGAAAAGAGAAAATCTCGATTCCTCAACGGCATTTTTAGCCGTAGCAAGGTATGATGTGGTTTTTTTTTACCTTTTTCTTTTTGGCTTCGTGGATCCCAGTGTCGGAGTTTAGTTTTTCCATGTCATCTGTTCCCCAAAGGGGTCATTGTTCGGCATGGTTCTGTATTACCTAGTATACGACTCCGCTGAAAACTTTGTTGACGATCTTTTTTGGTTCTTACTGGATGGCATGATGCTGAAAATGACATTTAACCTTTTATTTTCTAACATTATAGAGCCCTTCCAAGGAAGACACCAAGCACAAACACGAAGAAAAGAAGGAACAGGAAGCCTCCGCTCCAGGTAAAGCTTCACGTTGTTCATTTTTTAATGTTTCAATTTTTTTTTTGTGTGTCTTGCTGAACCTTAAATATTATTAGTCACCGGCGAAGCGGCTGCATCTGTCGTTGACAATGAGCCTGCTACCACTGCTACTACCGCGGAAACGGCCGAAGAAACCAACAATAACGAAGCTTCTGCTACTGCCGAACCTGCGACTGCTGAAGCTACCGAATCTCAGTCTGCTACTGCCGCTCCAGCTTCACCCAAGCCCAGCAAGGAAACCAACGTGATCGATCAGATCAAACGTCACTCATTTGTGAATAAGTTCTTTGGTCACAAACACAAAAAGGATCATGACGCACCCAAGTCGACCACTACTCCTGAATCAAATGAAGCTGCCAATGAGCCGGAAACGGAAGTTGCTGCTGGTGTACCTGAAGTTCCTATTGAACCTGCCGCTGCTGAACCTGCCGCTGCTGCTGCTGAACCTGTTGAACCCGCCTCTGGTAAGTTTATCATTCACAAGTCCAACCTTGATTTGGGAAGATCCATAATCGCTCTTGTTGCAACATGGTGTACCATGTGTAACCATTTCTAAATGGAATTTTATGACCTCATGCTACAGATGTTAATTTTTTTTTCTTTCGGCATTTCTAGAACAAAAGGCTACGACCACCAAGGAAGAAAAGCCGAGCTCTCGACCCAGCTCTCCTTTGGGTCGTCGTTTGACACAGATGCTTCGTGGTTTCCCCAAAAAGGATAAGAAGGAAAAGGAAAAAGCCGATAAGCCTGCTTCTCGTGAAGAACCGGTGGCCGAAGAAACTTCGGCTCCAGTAGATGCTGCAACCAAAGACTTGCCTCCCAATCCCGAAGGTGCCGAGCCCAGTGCCAAGACCACCGAAGAATCGGCCACGAAGCCTGTTGAACAAGAAAACAAGGAAGTCAAGAACACCGTGGAAGCCGCTGCCACCTCGGCACCTGCTGTTGAAGCTTCAGCATAAATGACAGGTATTGGATGGCACTCTCTCTTGTCTTCCTTATCGATCAGTGATCCGTCAACCTTTCAAATGATTATTATTATACTATTTTCGCTCTTTTCTTTTCATCTTCCTTCTTTGCTTATTTTACTTTGCGCTTATTTTTAAATTTCAGTAATTCATTCAATCTATACTTTTTATTATTATTGTTATTTTCTTCTTTCCTTTCCTTTCTTTTACAGCTTTTACTTTATTTTCACCCATTAATGCCTTTTGGCTCAATAAAGTTACACTAATGATCAAAAAAATTTTCTCTCCCAAAAATAAAAACGTTGCCCTATTGCACCGGTTTTAGCAATGTACCACAGACCTCGTTTGTTTTTTTTTATCGCGCCACAAAAAAAAAAAAAAAAAAAAAAAAAACCGTGATCGTGATCCGCTCCTCTGAACGGGAATCAAACTTGGATTTTTTCTATTTTTACTTGTCATGAAAGCGAAAAATATATTGAGAAGTAAAATAAAAAAAAAGAAAAAGGTAGAAGCATCATTATTGGATGATAAAAAAAAAAGTGAGAAGAATGATATATACATAGGAGAAAGAAAGAAGAAGAAAAAAAAAGGAGTTCATGCTTGATTATACTGCTTGTCTAAAAACAACCTTGCCTTGGCTTCGGAATTGAAGAACTTCCCTGCGACCCAAAATTGTAAGAGCCCGCAGAATAGCAGCATCTGTATAACCTTGCTGAATGAAATCATTCTTGATCTTCACCACCGCCACCTGAGAACCGATGGGCAATCGGCGTTGGATTTCAAGCTCAATAGCTTGAACTTCAGCCATGATCTCGCTACGAGTCATACCGTCGGCTAAACAAAACATTACCAGGATCAGCTTATGTTTTTGTTTCTACAGAATATCAAAACTGCTCATCTGCAACTTACCTCCCCCGCCACTTTGAACTGCATCCATGGTGGAGTACTTGAATAACCGAATCGCTTCCTCCACATGCTTTTCTGTGGCCACAGGAGAAAGGGTCATTTTAGCAAGAGATTCGGAAATACGGATAATAGCCTCCAGTTGTCTGTAACATTCCAAAAGAAACGTAGTGTGAGTCAATCACTGCCAACGCATTTTTTTTCTCAAACTAATTTTTTTTAGTGCCATCCTATTTCTCTCTGACCTGATGGTGATCGGAATAGAAGATCGGACTTGAGTGTCTCGTTCGGCTTCCTTGACCTCCTTTCGGATGGAAACAAAATGGCTACTCAATTTTTCGGCCGCATCCGCTGTAAGACGAGGAGCGCATTTCCTATTTAGATCAACCGGGTCAGTCATTTGTCGACATTTTGTGATACTTTGGTAAGTAACACTCACGCTTTGCAGTAATTAATATAAGCCTTCATTTTTTCCAAATCAATTTCACCAATAGCGTCATGCACCTGGCGGTTCATGTGCACATTGAGAACATGGCGGGCAATCGACTGCATAAAATGATCACACCACGTGAGTTATCAAATTCAGGATTCGTGCAACTACACAAATATTCGTACCACATCGCGTGCTTCATTATGTTCATCCTTGACGATAAAGATCATATCGAAACGGGACAAGATGGTGGTTTGGAAATCGATGTTCTATAAAAGAGTGAATGAGTATTTACAAGAAGATCGGGTATGGACATCGGGTAGAGAAAAACATTGACAACGTACCTCACCGGGACTCTTCATATCGTCGTATCGACCAAATACCGGATTGGCAGCGGCCAAGACCGAGGTTCTCGAGTTAAGGATGGTGGTAATACCAGCCTTGGCAATCGAAATGGTCTGTTGTTCCATGGCTTCGTGAATAGCCACACGATCTTCATCGCGCATCTTGTCAAACTCATCAATACACACGACACCGCCATCCGCCAGAACCATGGCACCGCCTTCTAAATAGAAATCACGCTAAACGGATAATCAGACGAGGAGTCAGTACCTAATGATGAAACCGGGTTCTGAAATTTTTTCAACGTACAGTGCTGGGATCACGGATCACGGATGCAGTTAAACCTGCAGCACTACTTCCTTTACCCGAAGTATACACTGCGATAGGTGCGACTTTTTCGACAAACTTGAGCAGCTGGGATTTGGCCGTACCGGGATCACCCAACAAAAGCACACTGATGTCACCTCTCAATCGAATACCGTCAGGAAGCACCTTCTTCGATCCACCAAACAACAAACATGCGATGGCTTTCTTGATATCTGCGATTCGATATACATGTATAAGCTCATCACATCCATGTTCTGTCGCGTTCATTCCTCTTACCCTTGTTGCCAAAAATAGACGGAGCAATACTGCCAGCAAATGATTCGTAAAGATCCGGTTGTCGGGACATGCGAATAAATTCTTCCTCTTCAGCGTCCGTAAACACGGGACGTCCGCGACCGCCATTGTGCTGATCCACATGCAAACCAACCACGCGGATGTAAGGCGTTCGAACGGCAGCAGCACCGGTAGATTTCTATACAGACAGAATCCCAACTCCATGAATAAAACAATGACTGCAATATGTGGACTACTTTCTCCTACTTACAGCCGCTTTGTTCTGGAAAATCGAATAGATACCCATGACCACGGCTCGCATACCGGGTACTACACGATTCGTCAACCATCTACAAAGGATGATAAAAAAAAGTCAGCCAGCCAAATCCTTCATAACCGTTGTCAATCCTGTGCTACTTGCCTGTCAGCATTTAAGATCGTGTGGCGAGGCAAGTCACCCACAGGCACCATATCGGGGGCCTCTTGCAGCTTCAGGACCTGAGAGTCAACAAACTCGCACTTATCGTGGACAATTACATAAGGATCGATAGGACAAGGATTCTTCATTTGACCGTCCAAGGGTTGACTACAGGTTGAAATAAAATAAAAGAAACGCAAGAGTTTTGTTAGCAAGCAAAATCAAGACAAACACTGCTTTTCATCCTTCTATTTACCTATCACAGGTTCTGGGCAAGGTAATAGCGGAAAAGCCTCCATTGACAGGAATCACTTTGGTGTGACGGCAAGACCGACACATAATGTTGACATAGGTTGCGCGGGAACTGAGAGTGGATGCACCAATCACGATACCAGGAATACGGACCAATTTACCAATGTACATTGACTGCCAGCAGAACGATGGGTGAGTATGCGTTTTGTTAAACCATGTTATGGATAAAAGGGAACTTACGTTGAGGTCTCTGATCTGGATAACGTTGGCGTCGGATTTCAACATGACCTGACAGTCAGGGACTTCGCTAATGTCCACTGTGCCTGGACTGGAGAACAGAATACGCTTGGCACTCTCTTTGACTGCTCGCTCAAACTGACGGAGAAAGTATTGCATCAACATTACTGCGCCTGCGCATGCTTTTCATTTCAACTCAGAATTCTTACCAAAGGCAAAAGATCGGCAGGTGCATTCGTCAACTTGTCGGCAAGATCGGCATTGAAGCTAATAAGGTGGCTCATGTCGACTTCGATATAGTACTGTTTAGCCAGCAAGTGTTCTGACAGTTGATCTCTATTTGTAAGAAAAAGCACGTCAATCGCCGTTTTGTCACCGTCATGGGTCATGCTTGGGAATCCACACTGTACCTGTAAACATAATTATCTCCCAAGTGGAATTTCTGAATGAATTCCAAGAACATTTGGGTCAACTCAGCGTGCGAGTTGACCTGACCTTCAGGTTGCAAGACGCTTGTAGAGTAGATTTGACCACGATCCCAACCGAAGCTTGCCATATTGATAGAGTGACGATGATGCCTGAAAGTGGACTGTATAAAACAAAGCAAAACTGTGAAAAGGCCTCAGACGCGACTCAAAAAAACCGACCATGACGCGAAAAAACTTTCCCCAATTCGCGTGTTGGATGTCCGCCCCAAATCTCAAAGTCACAGCCTGACATTTCCACCAGGAATTTCACCCATCCCCCTGTTAATTTGCTATCAACTCTTGTCATCTTACGCATAGATCTCGTTTTGTTCATCTAGAGTAGGCTGAGTGAAAATTAAGATAATGACTTAATTCGTATTACAAAACGGAATACTCACCAAGAGAACGCTGTTTATAACTGCTCGAGGTTATCCTTTTGCTCTTTTGGTTTTCATTGTTTTAAGGTAAGGTTTATTTAAGAGTTGGTTTAATTGGTCCTTACTCAAATATATATCGTAGCCACTGACGCAAAAGGATAATCGAAAGCAGCGTAAACAAAATTCTTTCAATCTAGTGACAACAAAAAGAGTGCCCTTATTAATAAAATAAGCAAGTCACATTGCCTTTTCTAGGTTATAACTCTTTACATAGAAACGGTTCTCATGCCATATTGCCTTTTTAGCGCCATTGCTACGCACTGTTTGTACGAAAAAGTCCACCCAAAAAGGCATGTTACCCACACACTGTGTTAAAATAATCTCTGTGACATTGCCTTTTCCGGGCCATTGCCACATCCTGTTCGTACAAAAGCAACCTACCCAAAAAGGGACGTTGCCCACACACTGCCCGACAATATATAAAAGAGAAAAGATTGCTTTTGACCTTTAATTTAGTTATATCCTGTCACAAATAAAAAAAAATAATCTACAATATGCCTTGCCGTTGTGGAAGTACGGATCGAAGAATTACCAGCGCTTGGTGTCCGTTGAACCAGGAATACAACTACTGGGCAGATTATTCAAGAGTAGCCGTCATTCCAAGAAGCACAAGTGCAGCAGTTTTTTCATGTCTCTCCACAATGTATATACACTTTTTTTGATGATTTTTCAAAATGCATTTTTTTAAAGAAATTCTGGAACTTCGGATAGACCTTACCAGACGCTGCCAATGTGGACGTACGGATCATCAAAGAATGACAAGTTCAAGGTGTCCGTTGAATCGCATGAATACAACTGCCGAGTTTATTCAAGTCACCCAACAAGGTATTTTGCATATCCTCTTGGCAGTAGTTTATTCAAAATTATGCCAGCATTGTATACATTTGTCCTGGATATTTTCCAATTTCTGAGATCCCGATAGATCTACTTTGCCAATGTGGCGGTACAGACCATCAAAACGTGTCAAGCTCGCTCTGTCCCTTAAATCCTAGAAACATGACAGCCGACGTTGAGGATGTCGCTCCACCTGCACCAGTACCTTCAACTATGGAAGGTATTATTTTCTTTAAAGCTCCTCTGACATTGCACGAATTAAGTTTATATTTTCCCATTATGTGGCTATCAGTTGAGCCAGCCGACCTTGAGGATACCGTCCCACTTGATCCCATGTCTTCAACTACGGAAGGTATGTATTCTCTTCAAAGCTCCTCTAAGATTGCATGCATAAAGAGCTTATATTTTCCATTTACGTTATTTTGTCAGTAGGACCATCCCACAATACTGCCCGAATCTCCTTTGAAGAATTTCAAGGAGGCGCCTCGATTCGTGCTCGAAACGTCAACGTCGATGGAGTAATGGACAATGGCAGCATGACCTTGGTCTGTGTTTCCTGTGGAGCCAAAGGCTGGGAATCCGAAAAGTAGCTGGAACTCGTCAAGAACCTCGGTTTGTCATTTGCTGCAACCATGGAAAGCTCCAGTTGCCCGTCCTTCAGCCACCTCCTGAAGAGCTGCGACAATTGCTCACTGGCCAAGACGCAATCTCCAAGGAGTTCATCCATTATATTCGAAAGTAGAATGCCCTTTTTGCATTTACTTCGATTGGTGTCGAGGTATGTACATCATGACAGTTGTCGTGTTGAGCCAACGCCCAAACAAAACCAGAAAAATGTTGCTTACTAAATTGGATTTGATATACTGTAGATTGATGAGGAATTGACCAATGCAAGATCTGGCACTTATACATTTCGTATGCATGGCACTATCCATCACAGGATTACCCAATATGCATCCTCACCAAGCTTTCAGCCTTCATTCTCGGAATTATACATTTATGGTCCTGATATTCAGCAGCAACATCGGTCATCTATGTTTGAAGATCTTCATCGCCAAATACTACAAACTTTGCAGACGATGATGGCTCGGGTGAATCCATATACCCGCATATACCAATCAATGAAAATTATAAGTTCTTAATGCATACCATATTTAGAGGAGCGCTGAAGAAAATACATACCTTCCGTAGTTGAAGACACAGGAGCAAGTGGGATGGTATCCTCAACGTCGGCTGGCTCAACTGGTAGCCACATAATGGGAAAATGTAAACTTAATGCATGCAATGTCAGAGGAGTTTTGAAGAAACATCCATACCTTCCATAATTGAAGGCACTGGCGCAAGTGGAACGGTATCCTCAACGTCATCTATCATATTTCCAAGGTTTAAAGGACAGAGCGAGCTTGACACGTTTTGGTGGTCTGTACCGCCACATTGACAAAGTAGAACTATCGGGATCTGAGAAATTGAAAATATCCAAGCCGAATGTATATAATATGGCATAATTTTGAATAAACTGCTGCCAAGAGAATATGTAAAATACCTTGTTGGGTGACTTGAATAAACTCAGCAGTTGTATTCATGCGATTCAACGGACACCGTAAACTCGTTCATTCTTTGATGACCCGTACGTCCACATTGGCAGCGTCTGGTAAGGTCTATTTAGATTTCGGGAAATTTTTTAAAAAAAAATGCATTCTGAAAAATTATCAAGAAAAAGTGTATATACATTGTGGAGAGACATGAAAAAACTGCTGCACTTGTGCTTCTCGAATGACGGCTGCTCTTGAATAATCTGCCCAGTAGTTGTATTCCTGGTTCAACGGACACCAAGCGCTGGTAATTCTTCGATCCGTACTTCCACAACGGCAAGGCATATTGTAGATTATTTTTTTTATTTGTGACAGGATATAACTAAATTAAAGATCAAAAGCAATCTTTTCTCTTTTATATATTGTCGGGCAACGTCCCTTTTTGGGTAGGTTGCTTTTGTACGAACACGATGTGGCAATGGCCCGGAAAAGGCAATGTCACAGAGACTATTTTAACCGTGTGTGGGTCACATGCCTTTTTGGGTGGAGTTTTTCGTACAAACAGCGCGTGGGCATGGCCCTAAAAAGGTAACAGGGCATGAGAACCATTTCTATGTATAGAGTTATAACCTAAAAAAGGCAATGTGACTTTGCTTATTTTATTAATTAAGGGCGCTCTTTTTGTTGTAGATATTTTACCTTTCAATGTCACTTCACATTGCTGGCCGCGCCTGGGTGGATAAATGAATATTCTAAAATCACTTTGTCCTTGGATCAAGAGGACAAAGCGGAGAATTCCGTTTTACAAAGAGTGCTCAACTTAGTCACCCAGTATCAAGTGCTGCATCATTCTTGCTGCCAATTCATTGCGGTGCTCGATAACATGTGGTCGTTTCAGGACTCTCAAAGTACGACCAAATTCGGAACCACGTTTCGACATACACGGTACGGACAGTGCTTAGCAAAAGAGTGCCTGTATCGCAAAAGTGTTTTTTGATGTTATGCCTAAGCTCGCTCTTGAAATATATGAGGAAAGAAACAAAGGTTTGCATTCTTTTGTCTTTTTTTGTATTCCGTTCCAAGTTCGAGGTCTCAAAGTACGAAAAATAATGGCGTCCATTTTTTTTTATCGATGGCGCTTGGTCTGAATTTTAAAAAAACAAAAAATAGGGCTTTTGGCAATTTGCGTTATTATCATATCGTCGACCTGGTGTTGCACTATTATATGAAAGTCAAGATAGCCATTTCCGAACCTCCAGAAGTTATTGATCCTCTCATTACCGATTTAGCAGCATGCATTGCTAAAAGCAAACGTGTTCTCGTCATCACAGGCGCAGGCATTTCCTGCAGCGGAGGCATACCGGTATTGTGATTAGCCACGGTTGAGCAACCTATGCGCCCAATGAGTATTTGTATTGATTGACCTGTTAGGATTTTCGCTCGTCAGATGGTTTATATGACCTTGTGAAGAAAAAACATCCAGATATTGTTTTACGCGGCAAGGAACTGTTCGATGCTATGCTATTCAGAGACGAGAAGCAGATAAAATGCTTTTACACGTTTATGGCCGAACTCAAGCGTCTGATTTCGTCAGCAGCACCTACACCAACCCACGCCTTCATTCAAAAGCTGAAGCAAAACGGCCAATTGTTGCGTTGCTATACCCAGAATATCGATTGTTTGGAAGAATCCATCGACTTGCCTGTTATCCAACTGCACGGTTCCATGAATAAGGTGAAATGCACCCTGTGCCCCGCCACCTATAAATTCACGACGCGCATGGAAAATCAGTTTCGTCGCGGTGTCGCGCCTCCATGTCCTCAATGTACCATTGTCGACTGCGAACGAATTCGACAGGGCAAACGATCCTTGGCTACAGGCACACTACGTCCGGATGTGGTGCTATACAACGAAGAACATCCTAATGGGGATATCATTGGTCAAATGCAGACGAGCGATCTGAAAAAGAAACCAGACTTGATGATCGTGATGGGAACGTCCTTGAAGATACCCGCATTGAAGAAATTTATCAAGCAAGCGTCACGCATGATTCACGCTACCAAAACCGGACGCGTTATCTTTGTGAATCGTACACAAGCAACCAAGGAATGGGAAAAAGTGTTTGATTACGAAGTGCTTGGCGATACCGATCACTGGGTGAAAATCATTGAAAAGAAAATGGCCGACGAGAAAACCATGGCGGCGGCCGTGACGAGACTGAAAAGATCCATTTCATCCGTGAGTGACGAGGACGACAAGGAAAATACCATAGCATCCGGTACAAAGAAAACCGTCACTCTGAATGTCAGCAGCAGCAAACAAACCACGCTCAAAGGCTTTCGTGTCACCAAATCGGCTGCAACCACCAAACGCACTAAAACTGCGTAATGCAGTTATTTGCCATTTCCGTCATGATTTTCCCTTGTTTACTATTTTCAAATGTTTTATGTCAACTAGGATGCTTGATATTTATTGACCGTTTCATATCATACCTCTCACGATACTATCAATCCGAATTGCATTCAAATTATCTCTCTTCATCGCCTCTTGATGAAATGAGCAACGTATAAATAAACAGCACTCATTTGCACCAAATTCGGTTTTATTTGCTTGCCGTATGTTGAATTGGTTATCGGCCTTTGGTCGTTACTTGTGGTGTTTGGTAAAACAAGTTCAAGGAGGGGAAAGACCCTCATCTTGATAAGTTTTTTTTGCAAAGTTTTTCTGTTTTCAGGAACCCATCCCCCAGATGTTGGAAAACCAGTGGGCAGCCGAAAGTTCCGAAACACGAACCACCTCATTTTGGATAAAAATTTAGGCCAAAGGTAATCTTCTTTCGACCATCACACAAAAAAAAAGAGAATTGCCATTATTTCCGCGAAAAAACATAAAAAAGGTACAGCGTTATGGTCACACATGACTCTTGTCTTATTCACTGTCATTGGATGGTTGTTTACGGTTGATTTAATCATACTCTTATGGAATACCAATGCGCTGTCGGCAAAACCACTTCCGTTTCACGTGTTTCAATCGGCGCGTCACTTCAAAACCGTTTTTGGGCACCGGCCGGGCAACCCTTCTTCTTTATGACAAACTTGCGCAAAAAACCAACAGACTCGAGCCAAACGGCTGTCTATGCGTCGTTTGACGATGAAAAGAAGCCTAGAGTTAAAACGACGGGCGCTTGGTCCTCATGGCTGAGGTTACTCTCTTACTGTGGCATCGCATTTACCCTCGCCACCTACTTGCACTACCGACTGCCGTCACCGGATACGCATCGTGGCATCCATCCGACGACAGGACAGACCCAATTTTCAGAGTATAATGCTATGAAAACTATTTCTTATCTGAGCGACACCCTAGGTTACCGTAAGTGGGAAGACGATCAATCACTGCGCAAATGACGGGAACAATGTACGCTCAACCTCTTTTTTATGATCACCTAGGTATTGTTGGTACCGTGGAAGAGCAGCAAACAGCCGATTATCTTGAAAACGCAGTGCGTACCTACAAAAAAGAATCGCAGGGTTTAGTGGGGGCGCCCAAATTCGATATTTGGGTGGAACAAAAATCAGGCACCCATCGATTCGATATTATGGATAACAGTAAGAAGTGACCCCATCGTTGCATCCATTGATTGCGCTGTGGTGCTAAAAAGAGAACTTTTTTATTTATCTAGTGGTGCTGAAGGCTTATACCAACATTACCAATCTCGTTGTTCGATTATCTTGCCCAGCGTCGGCTTCTGATCCTGCCGGCGTTCGACCCTGTGAGGAAAATGCGGTACTCATTAATGCTCACTTTGATACCACGCTTGGATCGCCGGGGGCTACCGATGACGGCTCAGGAATTGCCGTGATGTTGGATATTATTCGGGTCTTGAGTCAAAGGGATTGGTCGAATTACAAGAATGCCATCGTATTTTGTAAGGGGCTAATTTTCATGCACATGCACGTCACGGCTGTAATGCTTACACAACAATATTGAACTAGTGTTCAACGGTGCCGAAGAGACTTTACAGGATGCTTCCCACGCATTTATCACAATGCACGATATTAAGGATACGTGAGTATGGAGATTTCGCAGTGGGTTTAAACGAAACCGGTGTCTAAATTACATATTTCTTGTCAGTATTCGGGCCGTCGTCAACATTGACGCTTGTGGTACCACAGGTCGCGAAATCTTATTTCAGGCAAATTCTAGAGAGGTGATCGAAGCCTATAAACAAGCCCCTTATCCTCACGGCACCGTCATGGTACAAACCACATTACTTGATTTCGACGGTCAGAGGGATTGGAATAAGCTGATATATCTTGTCTTTTTTCTTTTTTTCATGCTCTCAGGCAAATGACGTGTTCCGCACCGGGTTAATTTTGTCAGATACCGATTTTAGACAATTTGTGCAATACGGCAATTTGACGGGCATTGATATGGCGATCTACAAAAATTCGTACTTGTATCACACTCATTTGGATGTCACAAAACATCTTCAGCCAGGCGCTATTCAACATTTGGGTGAAAACACGCTGGCCGTGGTCAACTATCTTGCCCAAAATTCTTCGTTGGAAGGCATCGAACCCACCAGCGAAATCGTTTTCTTTGATGTTCATGGTAAATTCTTTTTTTCTTTCCTGGCTTGATAGACGATGGGTACGGAGGGCATATATTCACTCATGATCGTTTTCTTTGTCTAGGTTTATTCTTTGTCGTGTATTCATGGGCGACAGCTTATCGTATTCAAATGGCTACGGCGATGGTGTGCGGTCTTCTTTTTGTGTACATCGTGGCCAAAACTCATGCCTCTTCTCCCTATCGGTCAGTTCCCAATATTCTTGGTGCGTATGTAAAATCGACTTTGTCGGTAGTCCTGAGTGCCATTGCTGCTCTTTTGCTCCCAACCGTCGTAGCCCTTTTCCTTGCATCCGACAGCGTCAATCGTCACATGGCATGGTTCGCTCGGGAATGGTATGGAGCTCTCATATTTGCTCCCATGGCTTTCCTGGGTTCCTATGGCGTTCAGTACCTTTCTTACTGTCTTCCCGGTCCCCAGCATGTGGATGTTGAGTATGGCGTCTTTATTTCTCTCATGCTTGCCTTTGGTATCAGCACGGTGATTACCACTCAAACTGGCGTGGCTAGCTCCTACGTGTTTTGGATCTACTGCTTTATCCTTTTGATTGCTTGTCTTGTCAACGAATTCGTACTGATGCCCAAGTCCACCGGCAAAATGCAAAGTCCCAAGGTGCACAAGCTGACGTATGCCATCAGTGTGTTTCCATTGGCGCTATTGTACACCGATTACTCGCACGCCTTGGTGGATATTTTCGTGCCTCTGACAGGTCGTATGGGTGTGGACACGCCAGTGGATATCATTGTCGCCATTATTTTCGGCATGGTGTCTTTCATGATTTTCTTACCCTCGGTCGCTCACGTTCATCGATTCGGAAAACAGCTTCTCTTCCGCATTCTTCTGGGTCTTGTCCTTGTCCAGATGGCCGTCCTCGGTAGTGTCTTGCTGAACGGAAACCATCCAGGTGGATGGGCTTTTCCTTACGATGATATGCATCCCAAGAGAATGTAAGTAGATCGTTGCAGTTTTGGGGATTTTGGGGAGTTTGGTGGAGAGAATGTGTGAGTTTCGTGCATGAATCCATTGAACTCACTCGGTTGGTCTGCGGGTTAGTTTTGCTCAACATTTGAAAAACCTTACTTCTGGTGAGAACTATGTCGCCATTGCTGAAGCTGATCATGGTCCTTACATCCAAACCATTGTGACATCGCTTGAAAACGAGCTGGGCGTTCAAGCCGAACCTCGTCATGGATCCATGCATCAAAGCGACTGGGACTCGGTGTATCCATTCAGTGCCTTTTTGGGAGGCTATCGGTTTAATGCGGGTCCGTACATCAAATCCCATACAAACGATGCTCAAGTAGCGGCGTCTGATCGTGTCCTTGACCATCTTGCCGTTCCGGTTCCCAAGTTATCTGTGCACAATGAGCATTATGACCCTGTTACCGGTGTGCGTTCATTCACAGTGCTGTGTGTATCGCCAGGCTATACTTGGACCGTCATCGCTTTCGATGGTCACGTGCTGAAGTGGAGCATTGAAGATTCGGAACCGTTATCACATGAATCGCATTACGTCGTTCGACACGTTACTGGTTACGGTAATGATGGTTGGAAGCTGGACTTGTCGGTCAAGGTACCTGAAGAGCATCGTGCCGAAGCCGCGGCTGGACAATGGAAGATGCGATTTGAATTCACCGCTCTGGACAGAGAAGTATTTGCCAGTCGAGGTGAAGAACGCCTTATTGGCGGTGTGGGTATCTTGGGCGTGGTTCAACGTATTTTACCCGATTGGACCACTGCCACTTGGTTGAGTACGGTGGTGAAAGTATGGGAATTGTAATCTACTTTGTGTGCTATTTGTCATTATTTTTTTTTCATTTCGTTTTTATCATTTTTCTAATTTTTCCCTCAAAATAATACTGCCAGCATTTGAACCATTTATGTTTTCCGCATCTCTTTCCTGCATAAAACGTTAGATGACAATGAATTGTTAAAATGTGAATGAGGATATTGGGCTCCATCTGAAATTAGAGTTGATCCCAAAATCCGGAATATTATAAACTGGGCTGTTGTCATAGTTTATGCTTCATGGACATTTTCTGTTTTCACCCTTGCAGGTACAACAAACGGGCTTGAATAGGTCAGCATCATTTTCCGGTGATGCTAAAGCAATATGGCTTAGCTGTAAGTTTCATGCAATGTGCTTACCTATGAAGCGAACCCTGTTTTTTACACTCGCACTCAGAGCCCTAATCTACGTCGTACCTCCAACATGACTTATGTGGTATTGATCTGAAATATATCCAAATAAACTTGTGGAGGTGTCAGCCGTTACAATTACAGAAAACTATGATAAAACAAACTTTATAACAAAGCGCAAGGAAAACGACGATCTAATTCTCAACGAGGCAGGAGTCATGCCCCCGCCTTTCTTGTCTTAGCTTATCCAAATTATCGATAATCTGCTTGAAACTTGGCTTCAGAAACGACTCAATCAGCTGGGTGACCAATCAATGAGGCTCTAATCACATGATTGTGATAACTTGCCAAATAACTTTGCATATCCGAAAAGATTGCATGACACGGTTGCTCAACGGCATAGATGCTAGCAAAAGCAGTATATAAACATCGCGGATAGTAACTAGCATCCACACATCAGCAAAAATGGTAAAATACGCTTTCACTCTTCTGTCTTTCCTCGTACTTGGTTTCACAACGATGTCACTGGCTCAAGATGAACCAAATTGGACTGGCTGCTCATCAGATAATGACTATCAATGTCCACCTAGCCACCCGTCTACCTGCTATGCTCATGATCCGGCGGAGGCTGACGACGTTTGTTCATCAGATTGCGGCGATTTTGGTGACGCATGCCCTGAGGGGCAATGGAAGACGTGCTGCCTAGATTAAACAGCTCTTGTTCCCCTGGCAAAGAAACTTTTAACCACGTTGAATTGCGATCGTAGTATTTTCTTTCGACAATAAAACATTTTTCTTTTGCCTTCGTCACGTTGACATGCCAAAAAAAAAGAAAAATTATGATTCGAAGCTTGGCTTTGGAAACGAAACTCAATCAGCTGCTCACTGAAAGCTTTCACACCATTCATCTATTGTGCCAAATTATTTGCATATCCCAAAGATTGGAACCATGATATCGGCTACTGAACGGCATACAATGTTCGCAAGAAGCAGTATAAAGACATTGCAGATAGTAACTAGCATCCACGTATCAGCAAAATGATAAAGTACGCTTTGACTCTTCTGTTTTTTCTCATTCTTGATTTCGCGACACCGTAATTGGCTCAAGCTCAACCACCGAACTATTGGTCCCGTAACTGCTATTTTGGTCCGCATCCTTGTCCACCAGAGCGCTCGTTTCCTTGCTCTGCTGAGAATGAGATGACGGCTACACTTTGTCCACAAGAATGCGGCTCGTTCGGTGACCCATGCCCTGACAGAATGTTCAAGACGTGTTGCACAGATTAAACAGTTCTTGTTATCCTGGCAAAGAATCTTTAGCTTTCTTGGCTGCGACCGTAGTACTTTCTTACGACAATTAAAATGTTTACCTGTGCGGATGTGTCTTCGGTCGACATCTAATAAAAAGACCATTGCCTTAATGAAATCCTTCCGGTGATATAGATAGTATACTGCTGATGATCTTATTCATTAAACCATGCGTAATAATTTACGTAACTGAACTGTAAAGAGAATGCTTTTTTTTTTATCTACTATGCTAAATCTTGATCTCTGAAGAAGAATAGGGTTCCACTAGTTGGTAATACCTGATTTTATTATCTGCCTTGCAATGAGAGCTTATTCACGCCAAGTAGTTGCCGGTAGTTGACGACGGTATAAACCGTTAATTAAAGCGACGATTAAGCTCATTTCATCAACCTATCTGTCGTTCCAGAAATTGGCATATAATAACTCATCTTTATGACCATCTCAAATTTGTGCAGGTATTATTAGTTGTTAGATGCAAGGTCGCAGCTGCTGTGACAGCATTTACTTAATAATGAGGCATCTAAGACATGCTAATGAAATGAGTTATGCTTTTGAGGTGTAGGTTGCCTTTACGAAAGATTCGAGCGATGGTATCGTTTGCTTAATGGCGAACAAAGATGTGTAACACAGTATATGAGCACGACAAATTTGTATCCACGTTCAAATCTCTTACAGACATATAACACACATTTCAACACTTCCCTTCTCCCTGGTATTTGGTGTTTCTCTTTCATTCATCATCTTCTATTTAATTTTCTCTCAAAATAATACTGCCAGCATTGAACCTATTGTAACCTCGTACTATTTCCCTACATAGAATGGTAGACAAGTATGAACTGCGGCACCTCACGTAAGGTAAATAACTGAAATAATTTGAGCCCCATTTCCTGCATTAGGGTTGATCCCAAAAATCCGGAATATTAGAATCAGAGCTGGTACCATTGTGTGTGCCGAACTGATCCATGCGAGTCGGTTTTATGAACATTTTCTGTATCCACCCTTGCAGACATAATAAGCGAGCTTAGATTTTTGGCATCATTTTTGGTGATTCTAAAGGAATATGACCTGGAATAAATTTCGTGCAATATGCTTCCCTGTGGAGCGAGCATTTTTTTATACACTTGGTCAGAGTCCTGATCTATATTGGTTGCTATAACATGACTTGGTAAGTGCCATTGATCTGAATCACGTCCAAATAATCATTGTGAAAGTCGGTGCAGTTAGGCATGATAGTCATCAAAAATAATAATAATAAAAAATTATCAAAGCGCAAGGAAAACGATGATGTAACTCTCAACTAGGCAGGAGTCATGCCTCTGCCTTTCTTATCTTAACTTATCCAAAGTATCGATAACCTTATAATTTTCGTCCATCTTACCCGAAACATAAACCATTGCTTGAATCCTGTCTTCAGAAATGATTCAATCAGCTCATTGAGGATATGCGACTCCAACTACATGATTGTAATATCTTGCCAAATAGCTTGCATATTCAAAAGATTGTCGCCGTTATATCGGTTTCTCCACGGCATAAATGTTGTTAGCAAGATGCAGTATATAAGCACAACAAATGGTAACTAGCACCCACACATCAGCAAAAATGGTAAATTACGCTTCCACTCTTCTGACCTTCCTCGTTCTTGGTTTCGCAACAACATCATTGGCTCAAGATGAAGAACCACCGTACCATTGGACTAACTGCTCGGCTATTCCGTATCAATGTCCACCTGAGCGCCCGGATGCTTGTTATGCCAATAATGCGTCATGGGCTAGAGATTGTCCATTAGTATGCGGCAAGTTTGGCGACCCATGCCCTGAACGACAATATAAGGCGTGCTGCACAGAGTAAACGGCTCTTGTAACCTTGGCAAAGAATTTTAACCACCATCCTGGTTGCGATCGTAGTATTTTTTACGACAGTAAAACGTCTTACTTTTGCCTTCGGCACATTTCTGACATACTAAAAAAGGGGTTATTGTTTTCACCATGTCATTTCCCGTTGATATAGATAGATTGTATACTGATGATGGCCTCTTTCATTGAACCATTCGTAATAATTGTATGCGACTGAGCTGCGAAGATTCTGCTGTTTTTTCTCGTAAGAAATGAATCCATATATCATATATCATATCTACCAGGCTAAGTTTTTAAGTTTCAAGAAGAAATTATGTCGCAATAGTGATGACGTGGTTCTGCTATCCGTATTTGCATTGAGAACCTGTCCACGCCAAAAGCATTTCAGTAGATGATGGTACGCCGTTTTTTGAAGCGACAAGGACGATCATTTCATCAATATGCCGAGCCAGCAATTGACTTATGATAAAACCCGTCTTTATGACGAAACTTGCACAGGCTTTTTTGATTGTCAGATGCAGCTGCAGTAGAAGCTTAACTAAATGGTAAGTCGGCTAAGATGTTCTAATAACATGAGATTTATGCTTCTGAGGCATAGAAATTTTCCGACGGTTAAAGATATGACAGGCTTGTTTGCCGGCGAAATGCAGTTTATGATAAGACACTATATGAGCACGGCCAATTTGTACATGATTCAATCATTCGCAAACACGCTAAACACGTTTCAACGCTCTTGTTCTTCCTGCTTCTTGGCTTTTCTCTTTCTTTCATCAATTTTTCCCTAAAAGTAATGCTCCCAGTATTGAACCTGCTATATTCTAACATTTCTTATTCTGCAATAAAGTAGAGACGAGTATGAACTGTGGCACGTCCGATATGTTAAATCAGTAAAATTATCTCTGAATGAAAATAGACATTGAGCTCCCTTTCCTGAATTAAGTATGATCCGAATTTCCGCAACATTATAAACAGAGCTGTTGTCATATTTTGTGCCGGCACTGATCCACTGATGACAGATTCATGGACATTTTTTTTCCGTCCCTGCAGGTACAACAAGCGGGTTTGCATAGGTCAGCATCATTTTTCGGTGATGCTAAAGCAATATTAGCTGTAAGTTTCATGCAATGTGCTTACCTATGAAGCGAACCCTTTTTTTTACACTCGCACTCAGAGCTCTAATCTATGTCGTACCTCCAACATGACTTATGTGGTATTGATCTGAAATATATCCAAATAAAACTTGTCCATGTAGCAGCCCCTACAGTTAGAATTAATCAAGCAAATAAAAATTTTATATGAAAGCGCAGGGAAAACATCATGAGTCGACGGCATGTAATCCTCAAGTCGGCATTCATCACACCATCATTTTATATTACTTGCCCGTCTTACCGGAGTAATGGATCATGCTTTGAACTCGTCCTTAGAGACGACTCATCCGCTGACCGATGAAGAGAATCCAAACAAACGATTGTTATACTCGCTGATTGCATATCCGAATATTGTAGTCATGATATCGGTTGCTCTACAGCATATGATTATTTGCAAGAAAAGAGTATATAAGCACAGCAAATAGTAACTAGTATCCACACATCAGCAAAAAATGGTAAAATACGCTTCCACTCTTCTGTCCTGCCTCGTTATTGGTTTCACAACAATGTCACTGGCTCAAGGTCAACTACCGAACCGTTGGAGTAACTGCTCAACTACTGTACAAACTTGTCCACCTGACCGCTCGTTTCCCTGCTATGCTCGTAGTCCGGCGGAGGCTTATGATAATTGTCCGCTAGATTGCTTCAATTTTGGTGACCCATGTCCTAACGGAAGCTTCAAGACGTGCTGCGTACCTTAAACAGATCTTGTTATTCCTGTTAACAATTTTAAACCATCTTGGCTGTTGTCCTAATATTTTCTGACGCCAATTAAAAATGTTAACCTGTGCGGCTGTGCCTTCGGTCAACATCCAATAAAAAGATTATTGTCTTAATCAAATCCTTCCGTTGATAGATAGTATACTGCTGATGATCTCTTTCATTGGACCATGCGTAATAATGTATGTAACAAAACTGTCAAGAGGATGTTTAATTTTTTTCATAGAGGGATGAATCTGATTACCCATATCTACAGTACTATGCTAAAATTTGTACTCGAAATCAGAATAGGGTTGCACTAGTGGTGACGCCTGATTTATTATCTGTCTTGCAATGAGAGCTTATTCATGCCAAATAACCACCCGGTAGTTGACGACGGTATATGCCGTTAACTAAAGCGACGAGTAAGCTTATTTCATCAACCTACCGTTCCAGAAACTGGCTTATAATAACCCATCTCATGACCATCTCAATCTTCAGTTTATGCCGGAACTAATCCACTGCGGGCAGATTCATGGACATGTTTCACCCTTGCAGGCACAACAAGCGGTGAATTGGTTGGCATCATTCTTCGGTGATGCTAAAGCAATATGGCCTGGCTGTAAATTTTTTATGCAGTGTGCTTGCCTGTGAAGCGGACCTTTTTTTTTAAAAAAAAAAAAAAAAAGAAGAAAACTTGTCGATGTAGTAGCCCTTACAGTTAGAAATAATCAAGTTAAATAAAAAACGTTATATGAAAGCGCAGGGAGAACATCATGGATCGACGGCATGTAATTTTCAAATCGACAGTCACGGCACTATCTTTCTTATGTCTACTTGTCTGCCTTACCCGAGTAATGGGTCATGCTTTGAACTTGTCCTTAAAGATGCCTCATCCGCCAACCGATGAAGAGAATCCAGCCAAGCAATTGTTATACCCGCTAAATGATTGCATATCCGAATATTGTAGCGATGATATCGGCTGCTCAACGGCATAGGTTGTTGCAAGAAGCAGTATATAAGCACAACAACAAGTAGTAACTTACATTCACTCGTCAGCAAAAATGGTAAAGTACGCTTCCACTCTTCTGTTCTTCCTCGTTCTTGGTTTCGCAACAATGTCACTGGCTTGGTCTAGCTGCGCACCTAATCCGGTATTCTGTCCAGTTCAGCGCCCTGTTCCCTGCTCCGCTAATAATCAGCAAACAGCTCAGCAAAATTGTCCAGCACAATGTGGCCCGTTTGGTAGCGCATGCAGTAACGGATGGCGTAGAACGTGCTGCCTACCGGATGGTTCCTAACGTGCTGCCTAACTTGATCAGCTTTTGGTGTCCCTGGCAATGAATTTTTTAACCACCTTGGCAGCAATCTTAATATTTCTTACGATGATTAAACTTTTTACTTTGACCTTCGTCACATTGCCGGCACACCAATAAAAAAATCCCCTTGATACAGATTGTATACCGCTGATAAGCTGGTTTCTTAGGACCGTTCGTAATGATCTTATGTGATTAACATGCGAAGAGGATGCTTTTCTATTATGATCCTATCTTTTTTACGTTACTGTGATATAGAGAGAATTTAGAACAAAAAGAGAAAATGAGAATCCTTTGAGACTGTTGGATATCTTCATTTCGATTAATGTGATCTGCTTATTTATCCTTTAGTCTTGAGTCGGAATTAATAATTATCAGTGAGTAGTCCTCGGTTATAAGGTGCATTAGCAAGGATCCACATGGTGTGATGTGACAGCGTTACCTGTATGAATGGATCTCGACGATAGATCCAAGGTATGAATGAAGAGGCTCAATCGGTGTTCTAATGGAGAAGCTCACTCAGAATGGAAACACGTCTAAATCCCGATCTTTCCTGTTTGGGAACACCAGTTTAGGATATGATACGACAAATAGTGGATATACCACAGTTACTTACCCAGCTAATCGAAATATTGTGGTATCTCTGCATTTTACCGGAAAATGGAGTATTGTTTGAAGCTTGGTTTTAAAAATAACTCAATCAGCTGCTCGCTGAAAGACTCCAGCCATACATGTCGACACAAATAATTTGCATATCCGAAAGATGGTTAGATATCGGCCGCTGAACGGCATACACTGTTTGCAACAACAAAAATACTGTATATAAGCACAGTGAATAATAGCTAGCATTTACTCATTAGCAAAAATGGTAAAGTATGCTTCCACTCTTCTGTTCTTCATAGTTCTTGGTTTCGCAACAATGTCACTGGCTCAAGACGATGACGATAATCCAGAAGCGGTCTATTGGTTACCTCGCTGCGCACCTATTCCGCTACCTTGTCCAGCCGAGCGCCCTATTCCCTGCTATGCTCAGGACCAGCTAATGGCTCAGCGACTTTGTCCAGACCTATGTGGCCCGTTTGGTAACAGCTGCTCTGACGAAGAGCGCAAGACGTGCTGCCTACCTTAAACAGCTCTTATTATTCCTGTAAACAATTTTAAACCATCTTGGCTGTTGTACTAGTCTTTTTTTTACGGCAATTTAAAAATGTTTACCTTGGCGATTGTCCCTTTGCGAGATATCCAATAAAAAGACCATTGCCTTAATCAAATCCTTCCGTCGATAGATAGTATATTACTGATAATCTCTTTCACTGAAATATCCGTACTAACTTACGTGATTGAACTGCAAAGAGGCTGATTTTTTCTCATACAGAGCCGAATCTTATATCATATCTACTACGCTAAAAATTTTATCTCTCAAATAAAAAACAGGATCGCACAAGTGATTATGCCTAATTAATCATTTATGAGAGCTTATTCGCACAAAGTATTTACGCGCTAGTTGACGATGATGGTAAATGCCGTTAATTGAAGCGACGAGGAAGCTCATTTCATCAATCTACCGTTCCAGAAGTTGACTTATAATATCCATGCCGATCTCAAACTTGCACAGGTATTTTTGATTGTTAGATGCAGGGATGCAGCTGCAAAAAAGTGACAACCTTAACTTAATAATGAGTCCCCTACGAGGTGCTAATGAAATGAGTTATATGTTTTGAGGTACATACTGCCTTCACAAAAATTAGAGCTATAATATCGTTTGCTTGATGGCGAACAAAGTTTATGTAACACGATATATGAGCACGAGCAATTTCTAGCTGCTTTCAAGTCTCTTGCAGATCTAACACACATTTCAACTCTTTTGTTGTTTCTGTTTTGGTTTTTTTTCTTCTTTCATTTCATGATTTTCTTTTTCCTCAAAACAATACTGCCAGCATTGAACCCGTTGTGATGTTGTATTACTTCCCTATATAATATGGTAGATGAGGATGAACTGCAGCACCTCAGACATGGCAAATAGCTGAAGTAATCAATGAATAGGACTAGGGGACATTGAGCTCCATTTCCTAAATTAAGTACAATATTGTAAACAGAGCTGTTGCCATAATTTGTGCCGGAACTGATTCACTGCGGACGGGTTTCATGGACATTTGCTGTTTCCATCGTTGCAGGTACAACAAGAGGGCTTGAATTGCTTAGCATCACTCGGTGATGCTAAAACAAGCAATGTGGCCTAGCTGGAAATTTCATGCAATGTGCTTCCCTGTGAAGCCAACCCTTTTTTTGCTTCTCCTACAAATGGTCTATCATGGCTTATCATTGATTGAGCTTTGAATGCAGAGTTTAATGCCGTGGAGGACCAGCAACCTTGGATGCAATCACTTGTTCAGATTGAAACGTTTAGCACAATATCAGATCGAAAACCCAAAAGCAAAAAGTTCGTTGTGTTCTTCATATTGCTGCATACTAAAAGCTGAGAGATAGTACTAACAATGCCTGCCAGCAGACGACTGTGATTAAAAATTTCTTTAAAAAAGAGGCAGAACAGCTAAAACTCGTATTTTGTATTAACGAATGATGTGAATCCGGCGGTCTCGGTTCATTCAAGTCAGATTTGTGGACTGGAAAAAAAGTCGGATTCCCGACAGACAACTGAATTTCAAACTGTCTGTCAGAAGACAATTAAGCTTGTTTGTCAGTAGGTTGGGCTACAAGGGAGAACCAAAAGCCATGTATACACACCAAATCCGGCGCTTAGTGCACAAGAAATGGCATTTTCGCCTCTAATGGTACTTACAGGTACTATCAAGTTTCTTACTTGGATCCGTCGCATGAAATTGAAAAATGTCAGTCAAGGGCTACATGGACTCCTTATATGGTGACCATTTATATGCAAATATATCCAAGTGTCAGTTGAAAGGCTTAAGTCTTATATCATGAAATCAGACTCCTGTATAGTACGCCTCTGGAAACAGCCACAGCCGTCAGCTAGTTTATTTTTCACTTACTCAGTTTTAAGGTGATGTTCTTTGCTGACATTAGACTGTGAAATTATTTCTGTAATGTGGATTTGATATACAAGATCCTGAACCCTGCCCTGCAGAGGTATATAACTCATTAATAGCTCCACCAAATGATGCGAGTTTTTGTATATCTTGGAAAGCTCAGCAAAAATGCTGCCGTTTACTTACGATGTCTGATGTTTGCGCAAAATACTATATTAAGAAGAGCAGAATCCAACCTGCATGGACTCGCCGGCAAAGATGGTCAAGCACAGTTTTGATAACAAGCCGCAAAAAATCGGTCAAGCAATGTTGCTATTAAATGCTTTGTTACTCTGCCAAAACATCTCATCCGTATTGCCTGTTGTTTGGTATTTTTGTTTACAAAAACTTAATCACATTGCTTCCCATCGCACTGATCATATGATATCAACGTATCTCTACCGGCCGAAACATCCTGTTGATATCGAATTAATAAGGCAGTGATAACTCTCTCCTTGTGTGAGCACTCGTCAACATATATGACTGTATTGTTACTTCTTTCTCTCAAACATAAATCGATGGATGGACGCGCCAATTGTTTGCTCACTAAACGAAAATGTGGTTGCACTAACGGTAATACCTAACTTTATTATTATTGGTATTGCATACTTAATGCTCGGTTTTTACACAATAATTATTCGAACATGCAAAACCGTGCTTTAATCGAGGTAATGAGTATTCCTTGGTATCAGCCATGTGGGGTGAGGGAAAGGTAATTTACTTTATTTTGCTATTAAAAATTCATATGGACAACAGGCAAGGTGGCTGAAAAAACTTCCTTTCCAGTGATAACAAGAGCTGTCTAAGGTAGGCAGCAAATCCTAACCCACCCTGAAGTGCATTCGTCACCAAATTCGCCACATTTTTCTGGACAAAATCTAGCCGTTATTTCATCTCCAGCAATACAGATCTTTGGGCGCGCAGGAGGACAGGTTGATATAGTAGCAGAGCAGTTAGGGGACCAGTAGTTCGGTGGGTTAGCTTGAGCCAGTGACGTTGTTGCAAAACCAAGGACGAAGGAGCACAGAAGAGTGGAAGCGTAGTTTACCATTTTGGCTGACAAGTGGATGCTAATAACTATCTGCGGTACTTATATACTGCGTCTTGCTAACATATATGCCGTTGAGCAACCGATAATCATGGCTATTTTCGAATATCCAAACTGCCTAGCAAGCTATAACAATCTTATGGTTGGAGTCTCTTCATCGATCAGCGTTCGAGTTCTAAAGCCAAGTTTCAAACCATGATCCGTTATTCGGGTAATATGGACAAGTGATATAAGATTATCGATAATCTAGGTGAGCAACTTGAGAAAGACAGGGTCATGACTGCCTAGTTTAGAATTGCCCTTCGGGCTATGGTTTCCTTGCGCCTTTCATATAAATTTGTTTGTTATGGCTATTTCTAACTATACCGGCTGCCGCACTGACAAGATCATCTGGTTGTAATTCAGATCAATACCAGATACAACTCTACGTTGGAGCAATCGACATAAGTCAGGACTCTAAGTACGCCTGTAAAAAAATTGTTCATTTTCCAGATATTAAGCACATTGCATAAAATGAACAACAGGGTCATATTGCTTTAGCATCACCGAAAAATGATGCTAATCAGCTCAAGCTCGCTTGCCGTGCTTGCAAGGGCGGCAACAGAGAATGTCTATGAACTCGCTCGCAGTGGGTCAGCTCCGGAATAACCATGGCAACGGCTTTGTTTATAATATTCCGGATTCTGATATCATCCTCAATTGAGTAATGGAGCTCAATATCCCCATTCCAATTTTAGTAATTTAGCATATCAGACGTGCCACAGTTAGTACTTGTCTCTCGTTTCATGCAGAAAAGTCGTGTGGGTTCAATCGTGGCAGTAATTTTGAGGGAAAAGTAGGAAAGGAAAATATACGGCTAAAAAGCATGAAACTCATGCCATTAGCACCTCTTAACCGACTCATTATTAAGTGACACTGTGCAGCTGCGTTTCTGCATCCAATAACCAAGGATTCCTATACAAGCTTGATACCGTCAGGAAGATGGGTTATTGTAAGCCAATTCTGAAAGCTGGCTGGTTGATAGAATGAAGATACTCGTCGCATCAATTAACAGGGTTACACCGTTTACTACGATTTAAGCTTCTGGCGTGAATAAGTTCTCATTGCAAGACTGATAATAAGATTAGGCGTCATCACTAATACGATTCTATTTCTTCTTGAGAGGTAAAACTTGAGGATAGTAGATATGGCATATTGATTCATCTCGTATAAGAAAAAACATCCTCTTCGCAGCTCAACCACATACAATTATCATGAATGGTCCAATGAAAGAGGTCATCAGTCGTATACTAATTATATCTATATCAACGGGAGGACACTGTTCAAATAATAACCTCCCTTTTTTTTAATGTGTCGTCAATGTGACGAAGGCAAAGGGGTAAAAAAGTTTAATTGTCGTCAGAAAAAAATACAATCGCAACCAAGAAAGTTATTTGTTTTTGCCAGGGGTAGCAAGAGCTGTTTAACAATCAAAGCAGCACTTCTTGAACTGTCCCTTAGGGCATGATTCACGAAACGAACCGCACTCTGGTGGACACTTATGAATAGCCTCCATCCGACCACAAGCAGAGCAGGGACGCGGGCGCTCAGATGGACAAGTTTGTACAGTATTGAGCAGTTAGTTCAATAGTCCGGTCTTTGAGCCAGTGACATTGTTGTGAAACCAAGAACGGGGAAGGACAAAACAGTGGAAGCGTAGTTCACTATTTTTGCTAAAGTGTGAATGCTAGTTACTGTCTGCGGTGCTTATATATTGCTAACATCTATGCCGTTGAGCAACCGATATCATGGTTACAAAGTTTTGTATACCCAAGTTATTTGGCAAGATATCACTATCATGTGGTTGGAGTTACATATCATTAATCAGCTGATTGAGTCGTTTCTAAAGCCACATTTAAAGCAGCAACCCATGTTTCGGGTAAGGTAGACAAATAATTTAAGTTATCGAAAGTTTGGGTGATTTAAGATAAGAAAGGAGGGGCATGACTCCTGCCTAATTGAGAATTAGATCGTCGCTTCCTTGCGCTTTGATTTGTTTTATCATGATTTTCTGTAGTTGTAATGGGTGCCACATCGGCCAAGTTTATTTGGATGTAATTTAGATCAATACCACATATAGATTATGTTGGAGCTGTCAACATAGATTATGGGTCCAAATGCGAGTGTAAATAAAGATTACTGAGAGATAGCGGATTTGGAACGGATCTGGAGATTGCCAATAAGCAATACTGCGGTGATCTCCATCCTACAATTGGAGTACAAGCAAAAACTGGACGCTGTGATTACATACGGTGCACAATGTTGACAGATGATATGTTCTTATTTGATTTGATCGTAATCTTGCAGTCTCTACTTCAGTTGGTATTTTACATAATACTATTGCTATGACAAACCTAACATTCATTTTACTGAAAGCAAGGTCGTTTTGAAGCGACAAAGATTCAGTTATCGGTCTATCATTCCGGCTCACTCGGTGCAACGACTCCTCTTTATGCTGATACTGATCTATGAGTATATCCGCATGTGATTTTTTATATGTAACGACATGAATTCCGCTCGGTAGAGGCGTCCTTAAATTTAAAAAGCTAATCCGTAAATTTAGGCCGACCACACAACCGATCGAATGGAATAAATTGCATATCCGAAAGATTGTAGCCATGATATCGGTTGCTCAACAGCATACGAGGCTTCCAAAAACACTATATAAAGCCTAACAGATAGTAACTAGCATCCCATTCATCGGTCAAAAATGGTAAAGTACGCTTCCGCTCTTCTATCCTTGCTCGTTCTTGGTCTCGCAACAATGTCACGGGCTCAGGATGAAGATGCCCCATATCCAGGTTGGTCGACTTACTGCACTACTGATCCTTCGCATTGCCCAGCCCAGTATCCGCACTCCTGCCTCGCTTCAAATCCGCAAATGGCTGCACAATATTGTCCTCATCAATGTGGTAACTTCGGCCCTTACCCCTGCCCTCCAGGATGGTTCAAGCAATGCTGCTACTAAATAACTTGCGTTATCTTCGGCAAAGGCCCCATCATCTTGTTTTGTCATCTCGATGATATCTCTTTTATAACAAATAAAGCTTGGCCTTTTTTTTATGTCGCTTGCTTTGTCAATCTCATGCAGCCGCTTCACGAGAAGTCCTTGTCTTCTTAATCAACGTCTTGCGTTAATATCTATGATGTAACACTGATAGCCTTCACATTTTTGATTCACCTATTATTAGGAGACTGGCTTGCAAAAAAATAATGCTTTCCCTAAAAAATATACATGTAATAAGTTAATATAATTGATGAGGTACCTAACAGATGATTGAGCCTTTGTAAGCGTTGTAGCGTGGTATTAAAATTTCGGTTTCTTTCCTTTTTATTATATAACTCTTTCTCTCATTCTTTTTATTTTTCGCGTGTCTGCCGCCCCACGCCTGCTACACACGTTCTTATCTTTGTCTTCCCTTGTGCTTTTTTTTGTTACAATTTTCCATAGATTATAAATCGAGCAATGGTCCGTGACGGACATGTTTTCACTCACCCATAATAAAGAAATCTTCCACTTCAAGCAAGTCCAAAAAAAATAACGACTACCACACCTTGGCCTTATGAAAGATGAACAATTGGCGTAAGTGAGAAAAAAATCTACATAATTAAAATCTTTGGGAAAGTAGCGATTTTGTAATCACATGATCTACACTAAGTTATCAGGACCTGTTAAACGTTTTATTTTTATTTTTCAACCATGCCTCGCTGCCCACTTTCACGATAATAGGCGAAACAATCAGCAGCAAGGTGCCGTTTGCGCCAGTTGTGGTTAAACAGAGTATCGTCGTCTTTCGAATAAAAATGTGAGTAGAGCTCTTTTTGAAGAAAAGTGGTTGATGATACGACTGGTGTTCTTCTGTAGCATCATTCAATTTGGTTTTTTTTTGTCAGTTATACTGTATATGTCCTTTCATTCTCTTTCAATTTTCAATGAATCGAATAATACATAAGCAGACGTGCTTCGATCTATGAATTCATGCATCAGTGGGGTGACTATTGTTTCATCCATGGAAAACCATATATTTTTGTCTTCAATTTTATCTTTCTTCTTTTGATTTTCTCTCTCTCTTTCTGTTTGCTTGATAAACCCTCACTATCATTGTATCAAGATCCCATCCGCATCCATCATCCTGACCATTCTTATCCCGTGTATCTAACTTGGTTAAATTGACCACCATCCTCAAAAAGGTAAGCGTCGAGTGGTCTACCATCGATTTTGCTCCGGCAAAACAGACTTACCTCTCCTTTACTTCCATCCTTCTTCCAGCTTCCGGTTTCCGGTTTCCGTTTTCTTTTTGCCTGACAAGTTCTGGATACTACAAGTCGACTTTCTCTCACCATCCATCCATCCATCTGGCAAAACCGGATGACGTCAAAGGCCATCGTTGGTGGTGTGGCTCTCTTTTTAATCAGAAAAACGCTTACGTGTCCTCTTCATGTTCCTCTCCTTTGGATTGCTTCTCATCATATGGTATTCGAGATGTCTTCCCGATTATTATATTTTGTAGTTCTTAGTTTGTATTTTGTATTTGTATTTCATGTACATATTCTTTTCGCAGTCTTTTCCTCTTTTTTTCCCACAGGGTTTTTTATGAAGTTTTTACTGACGCGACCATTGTTTTTTTTATCATCATGTACTTTATTTGTTTCTTTCTTTTTATTCGGGGGACTGTCGATATCTGGAATCCAACTCGAAGTTACCGTCACTTCTGACCACGTCAATATTTTTTGCCTGCTCAAGCTGACACCACCGATCCATCGCTTTAACTGTCCCTGGAAGCAATTTTATTTTCCTCATCGAAGAAGAAGCTTACCTGGCGGTCCGTATCATCTTTTTTTTTTCCGGTACACCATTTGGTTCAAAGGCAAGTCCAATTTCTTTTCCTTTGCTATGATGTAATGAACGTATACTAATTCAAATTTTTTCAATGTCATATAATCCAAGTCATGTCAAGCGATCAATGGCTATTGCAAACTCAAATAACAAAGGTAAAATATCTTGACGAAAATTTGAATCAATCAAAGAGCTTACTACTCATTTTTTTAAATACCCAACATTCCCACACATCATTCTAGCTCTATCATAACCTTGGGCGGGACGGGACTGAGGGGGTCAATAAGTGCTGCTGCACACATGTTTGGAAATAATGACTGTACGGTATGCCAGAGTATTGACATTAATATACCAAAGTTCCATCAAGAGTCTCGCCCAGGTTATGCCGTATTGCGTTAGGCTTTTGTCTGACGAATATCGCTCAATGTAAGGGGGCGACGTCCATTAGCAGGTGGCATCCATTGCACAGCGGGTGTACGGCTTGTTAGAGACAAACATTTAAAAATAAAAAATTAGGTGTCGAACCTGTTAGCGGTCCTCTAAACGTTTTGTCTTAATGACTCACGGTTCGTAAATATCAACAACAAAGCTCAGTATGAGTAATAGTCGATATATCATGAATAGATAGCATCATCATAATAGAATATAAAAAGAAACCTCAAAACATTGAATAAACATCATCATTCGTTTTATTGTCAATTCTCGTCTATTTACTTTGGTGATCGTGCAGTTTATCAGATCCAGTAAAAAAAAATAGAAAAATAAAAAATTAAAGCGCAAGGCAAAAAGGTTGAAGAGAGTGGGATTCGAACCCACGCCTCCGAAGAGATCACGGCCTTAACGTGACGCCTTAGACCAACTCGGCCATCTCTCCAACTGTTTTTGGTAATTTGAAATATGTAACACATAAAGAAAAAATTAAGTCGTCCGAGCCGGAATGTGTAGTTTTGTTCGGGGTTTGTGCGGTGAGTTCGGCCGCGGCATTGGTGGTTTTTTTTTTTTTTTGTTCAAAAAGCAGTTCCCGCCACTTGAAAGTTTCACTTTTCGGGTTGTTGGTTTGACAGAAGAATATATTTAACAGTGCTAATGAGCTTGCCATTTAAGCTTTGGAGCTTTGGTATATCAGCATACCTGCAGATTTGTGTATTTTGTTAATTGGTCAGAACGTAGTAGTCTTCGTCTCAGAAACTAAAAATTTGGTAGATATAAGGTTCTTTCTAACGATAACAAGGCTAAAAAGCACCAAGTAATTTTTGCTTCCTCTATTCAAAACTATTAATCTTGTTTAAAAAGGTGAGTAGGATCTCCATTTTATAATATTAAAAAATACATGCTATGTAAGTTAGGAGGATTGTTGTTGGACTATATTATTTACATGATCAAAGAAGAGTAGAAATCTGTCCGCTACAGAACCAAATGGAAGGAGCAAGCCCTTTTCAGACACATACCGGTCTAGGATGTCTAAAAGTAAATATAGGCTTGCCGGATGGTACGACTGCTGCTGTTTGGGTATTCCTTCGGTGGTTTGACTGGCAGGCGAATTAAATGTAAGTGTCGTCATATTGGGAAACTCCTCTTTGATCGCATGACGAAGCTCAACAAATCGATCAATCTATGTTCCTTTAGTACGTGATTCAAATCTAATCAACGCAGAGCTAATGCCTACCGATACAAAGCAGCTATTCACCGGCCATTCAGAAGCGAGTCCAAGTATTGACAGCAAAAAGGATATGGATATAACAAGATTGCCCGCAAACAGATCGTGATGAACCATCATAAACATATCGATGGTATCTGCCAAACTAGGATGCTGATTATCTGTAAAAGATTATGTGTTATAATAAAATCCACCTGTAATCCAAGCAAAATAGATCGCTTACTTTTTAGGGAAAATAGCCAACTTTTAATATCATTCATTGCTCGCTGCAAACTGAAATCATCCGAGGGATACATCAACCAGGCGAGCAGTCGCAGTGTGTTGTGTTCCTACAGAGATTCATTGAGTGACTTGGTTCGTAATCCGATCTTTCTATTTTTCTACGTACATCTTGCTCCCACGAAGCCGTCGAGTTCATACACCAGTTTATCAAGTAAAGAGTACAGGACTGAATAAACGTTGGAAAAAGCATGATGGTTGCCCACACAGTGTTAAGTCGCGGGGTGATTTCATCAAATCGGGCGGTATAAATGTAGCACTTCGACCATTTGTGAATATTCGCGCAGATTTGGCCGAAAGAATGGTCCTTCATCGATATAAGATCTAAAAGATCAAGCAGTGGAGCTAGATCATTGGGTATATGCTTGAACTGAGCATTTAGTGTATTGCATATCTTATACAGTGCAAGATTGTACTAACTCTGATCGGTGTTGAAGTGGATTTTGATTCGTCAAATTTCGCATCATACTGTTGGAGAACCTTGTAGAGACATTGACAAAATCGTATAGTTCTCCAATCCTCGATTTCCACTGTCCAATTCGTCGCGATAGAAAATACTTTTTCGGATAAGTGTGGTTGATGTTCAAGTTGTTGTACGAAGGAATTGTTGGAAATATGTACATAGAGATGGTCGAGGGATATATAGTCTGTTTCGATAATGGCATGCTCAATGATATCCATTAGTTCCATAGCTAAAAGATCGTCAAATCGCCTCCACAACCTACAGGGTTTCAACCATCAGAACATCAAAAGCAAACCAAAAGATTGAGTAAACCCAAATTGTGCTTGCCTCCTTTTCAGCTCGACAGGCCAAGATTGATATCGTTGCCATAACAGATTCCTACGATTCGCTGCCGACATCACTAACTGGTCGATAAACTGCTTTGATATAGGGGGTGATGATACGATTGCTGATGATGAAAGATGTTGACAACTTGGTTCCTTTCGTGGCGTGACTGGGTCATCCAAAGTGCGATCCATGAGTTCGAGCGCGTAAATGACTAGCTGGTCGATTAATACACCTGCAGCTTGTTCATCGTCCAGAAATAAACAAGTATCTAGTAATTGACGAATAACGTTCGGCTAGATGATGACAGCGGTATGAGGACCAAAGCATTGCAGTTCCAAGTTGATCTAGTCAGTACTTACTGCGCAATTTTCATCCTCTGTCAGGGTGTTTAGCATCATTTGTACGTTGTGGACTTGCTGTAGGGTAGAATCCGCAATCGTTGATGGGTGTATCAATTGTTGATCTCTTGCAACGCCTGACCTGCTGAACAGACATCTTAGTCGCTGCAGACACCATAGGCAGGCTCTAGCATGACGGATCAGTACAAGCGTTTTTCTCGTGTCAATACGCGAAATCGGTCCTACTTCTGCTGTGTTTTTGACGCTGTATTTGTGGTCGTATTGAATTTGGTATATTCCATCAAACACGCGACGAGTAAACGAACCATGTCACTGGAATAGCTGATAAACGGGTGCATCTACCATGTGGAGTTAGAGCGCGAATTCCAGGGGTCCAAAATCGTCAAGCATTACAGTGGCTCGCGTGAGCATGGGACCAATATACGAGTACTTTGCAGCACATTCATCAACGGATTGGCATGACTGCAGTTTCTATGTAACTTTTTAATACGGGAAAACCACGGCATGCAGAACCGACCGATTCACCTTTAGTAACTGTTCAAAAAACTCGAGAATAAATGGCAATTCGTCAACGATCAAAGCCAATTGTTCCTCAGTGTAAACGGGATAATCTCCTTCTCCGAATATTCGACGAAATCGTGCCTTTTGCATAAAGTGTTGCTTTTCATGGATGAGCAGAGCCGGTGCTGTAAAACGGGGTTTTTGCGGTGACCGTGGATGTCCGAATGCTGTTGAAAATAGTGACGGTCACAAAGGAGCCGATCCGTTACAAAAAAAAAAAAAATGCATTGTGCTTATAATGGGCACGCTGCTAGAATTTTCTCGGTTCCGATACACAAGAAAAAATAAAGCAGCTCAAGTTTCTATAAGCACTCATTCGGCAACACTCGTTATGGACATGGTTGGACGATATTTTGTATTGTTACAAACAACTCTTTGTGCAATGCATACGCTGTAGCACTGGATCAAAAAACAAGATCAATGTCTTGTCATTTATGTAAGACAAGGTGTCATCATGTTTATAGTTTGCCTTCTGTTTTTGTACACAGCTGGTAGGTGAATCAAAGGAAAAAAAAAGTAAGGAATGGAGTTCGACATTTTATAGTTTTAGAATGGTTTAAAAAAACATAGTGTGCTGTAAAGAAGCTTACAAAAGGCCAGTTTCTGACTTGCCTTTTTCTGGAATTTTTTGACTGGCAAAAAGGAAAGAATACTTGGTGTAGGATGAAACAAAATACATATAAAAAATAAGCAAAAGAAAACAGAAGAAAACCAATAAATATAATTAATGTATAGATAGGCCTGCTTGTCTTAGGATGAAGGTTGATTCACAATGTTTGGCACCGCGTTGTACTTGCGTGGACCGTAAGGAGTTACTGGAGAAGTAGTTGAATATGCAGTAGTGGGTGGAGCACCGGAAACGGATGTCGAAGTGGGCGTAAAGTAACCGGGATGCTCGTAAGCCGGCGATTGAGCAGGATGTTGGGAATAACGTGCTGCTGGTTGCGACTGATGGTGGGACGGCGGCTGTGCCTGATGATGATGATGATGTTGCTGCTGCTGTTGCTGACGGGTCCAGTCATCCATTGGCATATGTAAGTTTAAGGCTGTTGAAGACGGATGCTGTGGGTGAGGCAATTGAGGATGGCCAAGCTTCGAGTCGTCAGGCGTGTGTATAGTTGTGTTGTATTCATTGGTATACAAATCCGGCGAGGATGATTCAGAGGACGAAGGATCGGACATGCTTGGAACCATATAAGGGTGAGAAGGATGCGAATATGGAGTGGATGTAGCAGGAAGGTGTTGGGGAGGCGGAGGCGGAGCAGCCGCTGTGGGCGTAGGTGGGGCATTAGTCATCATCATTGGTTGAAGTGGTGTATGCACTGGAGCAAAATGAGGGTAATTGTATTGATAGGGATAGGGCGAGCCGTACTCACCACCAGGCATCATATTCGGTGGAGTCATGGGCGGTCGAGGAAACTGAGCTGCGAATCGATCATCCGCAGGTTGAGAAGCCGGCGCTGCATTTGCCATGGTCATGGAAGGATCATAGCGATCTTGGTTATCCGAGTAGTGACCGGGACTACGACCGCGAACCACCAGAGGTGCCGATTGGCAGGATGCCACCTTGACTTGTTTATTATCGCCATAATCAGCATACAAATCCACCAAGCACACATAGTATTGCTGAGCGGCACGACGCTTGCCATTGTTAGCTGTTGCCGTCTTGAACTGAATGCGTTCAAAGGTCACAATGTTTTGATTCGTGCCGACGGAGCTCATGCTGAGGTTGCCTCCGGGAGTAATTGGTCGAGGAGTCGGCGTGCATTGGGGTCCCTTGTCACGTTTGGGCGTATGCTGAACCAGCTCAATTCGCTTGTCGCTGTTGGAAACACGCGCGGAAATGCTGATCAAGAATTGACGAACAGGGTGGAACATACCATCGACTTGCACCAAACATTGACTCTCATGATCACCGTAGTAATTGTTTAATCCGTGAATGGAAAAAGCTGTACTGACTTGGAAATAATTGCGACGATAACATGTCCAGTCGTTATCAGCTAGAAAGAAGCCGCGATCCATTTTAGCGTGAATACGAACATTCAAACTATAGCAACCATTATTAACACGTTACAGAAAAAAAAGCACGTCAGACAGCAACTTACAGACTAGATCTATCCAAAGCAAAGAGATTATCGGTAGGTTTAGTAGAGCTGAAAAAGGGCCCAAGCTCAGAAGAGAACAAGGGATCGTTTCTGCCTCTTTTTCTGGTCAACGATGGGTGCGGATAAGGTGCAGCATGGAAAGAGGAAGTAGAATAGGCAAGATGCCCTTTTCGGTTTCCATCTGTGGGAGAAAGCGTAGGACGCGGAGTACCCGGTTGAGAAAGCGTCATCATACTAGAATCAATGGTGGGAAGCATTAGCACAGATTGGCTGGAAAAGGGTTGATCTCTTTTTTTTTTCACTTTGCAGAGCAAAAGGATTTTTGAAAAGAGTAGAAATAATGTCAATGATAAAAATAGGGAAAGGAAAAGCAATGAGAGTATATTGAGCTTGGGAGAGGCAAATGAGAAGTATAAAAGAAAATGGTAATGAGATCAATCAGAACAAAATACTCACCCAGGCAATCTTGGATCCGAATCCGGTTTACTCGGAGGTAGAAAACTAGCCGTAGATGGCGGTTGCTGATGTCTAAATTAGAAGGATACGGAATGGTGAGTTGCCAATTTTGTACTACACACAGGATTTTTTCTTTTTTCTCGTTGGGTATTTCCCTGTATTTTTCATATGATGGCACACAGATGGGTACACCATGGTTACAACATACAAAAAAAAGGGAATACGGGAATTGACAGACTTGACTTACACTGGCGGATGCATGGGTCCCTGAGAGAAGGGGTGACCGTAAGCGTGATCCATGGCTGGCATGGGCGAGTAATGTTGCATGTGTGGTTGAGGCGTGGTAGGAGTTTCAGCAACGGATGGGCTTTGCAAAGGAGCTTGAGAAATATGCCAATCTTTCGCATCGTGAATTGAATTCATGGCTGAAGAGAGGTATATGAACAAGAGACACAGAAAATTATAAACGTTTCGAGATAATAGACAAAAGACAACAAAAGATAAGCCTAATCAAATAAACAGATTCCCGATTTCACAATTAAGAAGTAAAGAAAAAAGGGGGAGAGAGGGATTGTAGTAGGGTGGCTGCAATTTTGAGTAGCTTTTATGGGCCCAAGTCTTAATGGGTCGGAAAGTGAAAAAGGATAAGGTTGAGGGACAGAAGCAGGTCAACAGTTTGGTTGGCTCTTTTTTTTTTCTCGAAAAAAAAAAAAAGAGACCATACTTTGACTCTCGAACGGGAAATGGGATCATTAGCCAGGTGATATAATTGCCACATATAGCGAGTTTTTTTTTCCATCGCTACTTATTTATCCACATTCATCCAACCGTTCGACAAAGTGATTCATCCGAGCAAAATTGATCGACATCAAGTGAAACAAGAGTCGTACCTGCAGTGCATCCATTCAATGAAAGAAGTTGGTTTTTTTTTCTGAGAGAAACGATGGACGTGCGCTTGGGCTGGTAAAACGTGTGCATGAACACTAAAACAAGGATTGTACCACCTTGCACGTTTCTGATTTCACTCGTTCCGTCCTCAACCGCTTGCATGGTTGTTGTCGTTAGAACCCATCCGTGCTTTTTCCATATGCTTCATCATCAAAAAACTACCAAGATGAAAAAAGGCTAAAACCGGTTGACAAAATCATCTATTTGTAATAAATTGTGCTCCTCTTTTGTGCATTAGTGCGAAAACTCCAACGTTTATAACAAGAAAAAAAAAAAAAAGAAAAAACTTTAAAAGTTCCCATAGTCACCGGAGTTGGCGATGGAAACAATTTCAGAATCCGTCAATTTCTTGTGTTCCATTCATAACTCTATTGCAAGCCCCGGAAAAGTGCGCCGACCCATGGAAGGAAATATCCGCCAAATCTGGTCAGCTTAGCTGTTGGCCCGTAAAATCCTTTGCTTTAATATCCTTTTTCTTCTCCAGTCCAAACATATGCACGTCGGCACACAACATGGTGTCTGTGCGTATTTCTGTATTAACCAAGTTGCGGTTGTGTCATGTAAAATGTGGTTTTTTCTCCGTTTGGAATTCCCAAAATTTAGCACAGAGGCAAAAAGTAAATACAATATGCAGGAAACCGTATTTATAGGTCAGAATTATCAGATTCCCCAATCCTTCTTTATTACTAGATGAAGAAAATTGTCGAATACTAACCTCAAAAAAAGGATGCTGGAAGGATCGTCCATGTTTACTGTTTCCAGAATTCAAGATAAAATGAAAGAAATTAAGGAACAAAAGGGCAGTTACATCACTTTTTCTCGTGCTTCCTTGTCCACTTGTTTACCTAATTTTATTCGATTGGGGAATCCCTTATCTGGAAGAAAGCAAATCAATCGATCCATGCATGTGCAGGTGAATACCGTCAGTCAGTCGGCGGACACAACATGTTGAACTCTCCGTCTTGACATAAGCTTGGATGTTCTGTCATGTCTTCCGCGAATACGATGGACTGCTTTTACTGCAGTGACTGGGGTAGAAGATAATTATACTATACTGACAGCAGCAACGATGAGCTTATTTTTGAACGTAAAATACAAGAGGCTGTTACAAGAAAGTGGCAACGTCGACAGGGTTGCAAAAAAAGCTAGAATCAGCAAATAAAATCTTAGTATTGCCTAATGTATATTTTCGGATCTGAGAATAGTAACATGTTTTACGGCCTTTGACTGTATATCGCGGTGGAGTTTTCAATTTCAGCTATACAGCGATTAAAAGTCCGTCTAGTTCGACTCTTTTGAGTAACACGAACGGATTCCGCCCGTTGCATATGCAAGTAACTCATCTACTGACCCATCTCCGCCATGATCTGAAAATCCAAAAAAAAAGAAAACGATGAAAATACTTTGACCGCTCAAAATATGAATAAAACCATTACACAGAATTCATCATATCGAAGAACATATTGAATACAAAAGCATTGTCAGGGACAGCGAGATATAAATTTCCACATGGACAATAGACGATCCTTCTGCTCGCTTTTCTTTTCTATTTGAAAGCAGCAACAACAAGGTAATATTAGAAAACAAAGCAAAACAAAACGAAAACAATTAACTTGTGGATTATGAAGAGAAACCAAAGGACGGATAATCATACTACGTCAATTTTTGAGGCTTACATAATTGACTTAAAGGCATCCATGGTGAAGCAGGGAAAACTGATCCGGAATATCAAGTAATTCTTCAAATCTTGCTGCTTTTCTGATCCTTCTTCCTAAATTAATTTTTTTTTTCAATTTTAATAGTCTTCGTTATTCTCTTGGTGGCCAAACAAAATCTAATGAGAATTGAGCATCGCAACCAAGTCTGGTCTCCATGATCTGTAACCATGGCTATGTTACATCTAAGAGTAAGCGTAAATAATGGAACTCAAGGACTCAAGAACCTTAATTGATGTTCACCTTGACAAACCTTGTCATAACACTTCTGAAGAGTATTTCTACTCAATAGGAGTAAGGAAGTTAATAAATGCAGCATTCTTCTTGGGATGTATCCGTGCAGTTCAAATGCGTCGTTTCTTGACAACACCAAAAGAAAGATGTATTACGCGCATATAAACCCCGCTGCGAATGCCTTCTTTTCCAGCCAATTACCCAAAAGCTTTGGTGGATGATTGCCAATCAATCAATACATAAATGGCTTCATATGTACTTCTTGCATTATCGCTCTTATTTTGGTTGACAATAAGTAGTGTTAAGCTGGAAGTTGAAATATCGATATATCGTGCGTCGATAGTGGTGCAGTAAAAGCGGTTCATTTCGATCAGTCAATCGAATTTCCCAGTAGCGCGTAGCGTGTTGAAATCTGAAAAGTCACATCATACAAAGCATCCGTTAAACGAAGAACAAAATTAAAGAGAAGGCTGATCGTCTGCTAAATTCGGCGCATTACACAGCAAAGACTTTTTTTTTTTTTTTGAAAAACTTTATGTACACATGAAACAAAGACAAGAATAGGGAATCAATAGATAATTTCGCGTATAAAACAATGGGGTTTGATCAGTTGGTTCGCCATGGAGTGATGAATTTGGAGTCTTTGGTTTTGGCCTTGGTCATTTTTACTTCTACTTGATTTCCTTCGCCATCTGTAACGAGGAATTTATTTCCGTTCTTGATACCGTGATGACCGCCCGCAAAGGAGATGGGAGACAGGCCACGGTGGTATGGTGTCGATCGTGACTCACGCATGATAGGTGAGGCCGTTCCATTTGTTCTGCCACCACCACCACCACGGATGGTCACCACACCACCTGGTGAAGTGGCGCGATTCGTGTGTAAGAAACCTTCGCGGATATGGCCCTGACCGTTTCCACCATCCGTATTCCGTGGTACAAACTTTCCTCCTTCCAGTAATGCATGGTCGTGCAAGAACTGGGACAATTCAACCCATCCGCCGCCGACACGAACCATGACCATCCGACTTCTTAAGATCCGACAATAAGCAAGTTTCGGATTGGTGTCACCAAACCAATATTTTCCTACTTCTCCCGGCACCATCTTGACTCGCACTTTGTAGGGTGAGTCATTTACGATGCTTCCCAAAGCAACATCGAGATCATTCTTCGGATCGGCAACATACGCTTCTGGTGTCTTGGTCATGGCCCGCTGACGTTGTGCTGCCACGGATCGAGCTGCCACACGTCGCGCAATCGGTGAAACACCTGTTATTGTTCGTACACGCTGCGTTGGTGTTGCTGGGGTTGTTGCTCTTGCGTTGTTTGTACGCCCAATCAGCCGTGGCGTGGATTGCACAGGTTGTGGACGAGGCGCCTGACCCTGCAAGCCCGTCTTTCCACGTTTTGCGGCGTCTTCACTCGCTTTTTGTCCTCGCTCTTGTAGTCCCACCAAATGGGCTTGCAGCGGATGATACGGATTCTGCAGAGGTCCGATGCGAGCCAATAAGTCCGCCTTTTTCGCCGCCGCTTCTGCTTGCAATTGAGTCCACTTTTCTGCTAGTTCTTTCAAGCATTCTTTCACACGTCGATCATCCAGTAGATTTTGTGCGACTCCTTGTGCTTCATCCATCAATTCATTGATTTTAGGCTCGTAGTAACGGTATCGTGTATCCAAATCGATCAACATGGCTTGAAGGTCCGCCCGGCTGTACAGGTCTGCCGACATTCTTGCGTGTTCAGGAGAAGCACGATCCACCACTTCGGATAAGGCCGAGAGTAAAACTTCCAGTTCCTCCACCACCGTTAGGAATCCTTCCATCCGTTCCGCTTTACCGATTGCCTGTCGCTTGGCTTTCATAATGTCAGTCAATCCACGGACGGCTTCCGTGATTTCTGCTCGTTGTCCCTCAAAGATTTTGGCCGTGTCGCTGTTCCGTTTCAGCATAATGTCCAAATCATCGATTGCCACTTGCAAATGTTGCTCAATATCATGATCCAAAATGTCCAGCGCGGATTTGGCGGCAGCCGATTCTCGTTCGGTTGGCATCATTGCCAGTGGACAGCTCGTAATGATTTTGACGTCAATCTTGGCTTCCTCATCGGCCATGGCACTGCAAATCTCCACATTGTTGGCCCGGCGTTTGAGATCACCTACAAGCGTGAGGATTCCCTTCACCTTTCTGGCAATTTCTACCCCACATCTTGATTGGTCCAACGACAGTTTCGCTTGGTCCAATTGCTTGCGTAAATCATTCCATTGTTGAAGTACGGTATCTTCCTTCGCCTTGAGCGCCAGTTGAATTTCCTTCGCTTCCATGCCAACACTGCTCAGATCAATCAACTGCCCTTCCTTGCTTGTAATGCGTGCTTCCATGGCTTGAAATGCCTGAATCGTAGGCATGATCTCCGCCATCTTATGTTCCAGCCCTTCCAATTCCGCTCGGATGTCTGCCTCTTCTGCAATACACACGTCCGTGGGGAGTTGCAAGACTGCGTTCCTGCATTGACTGATCCAACTGGAAAGGTCATTGGCGGCCTTGGCATGAATCTGCAGTTTGCGTAGAAAAGCGGCTTGACGCTTTTCCGCCATAAAAGCGTTAGCTAACTGCGCCAGATTCTCATCCACCCGTTCGGCTGGCTCTTGCACGGATCGGCTTTCGTAACCTTGCATCTGAAGTTTGCCTGCTTCTTCCCAGAGTAACTTGTTTTCATGACGAAGCGACTCCTTGATGGCTTCACCTTGAGTGATATCCGCCTGTATATTTTTTTGGATTGTCTCTAATTGAGCGGGATCGGCTACGGCGAAATTGGTGCTACCGTGATGTGCTAAACGTTGGGCGGAGGCTTCTTTTTGCTCTTGCACTTGAGCCAACAAGGCTTCGGCCCGACCCAAGTACATGCTGAATGCGAGAGCTTTGTTGGCGTCTTTCTTCAGAGCTTGCAAATTGGCTTCGACCGTTTGAGCTTTCGCCATCAATCCTGCATGACGATCACGAGCACAAGAATAGTTCGCGGTATGTAAGGGATCTTCTTTCGTGTCGGCCTGCCGAAGTTCGGCATCGGTTTCCACGAGCATATTGAATACGTTCTGTAGCTTTTCTTCCACAGACTGCAATTGCTCCTCGTTCCAGCCTTTTTGTGCTAGGGCAGCAATTTCATCGTTCAAGCCTGCAAGTAGGTCATTCTCCACCCGGCTGAGACGTCGTTGACGATCGTACCACTGTTTGACCGTGTCGCTAAATCGGTGAAAATCGTCCATTTCCTCTTTCAGTTGCGACCAGTCCTTGTGGAGTTGCTGCTGCATTTCCCGAGTTTCTTCAATGTTTTCAATCTTGTCGGGTTCCATGGCATGGAAATGTTCGTAAAGCTCATTGAATTGTTGCTGCTGACTTTCAAACGTAGTATCCAACCTTTGCAGCGCATTGATCAGCATTTCGTAACGATGGCGATCTTGTTCTTCCGATTGTCCGGTCATGAACCCGCAGCTTTGTTTCAATCCAGGTATGGATGTTCGTATTTCGTTGACGGAGGCACGCAATGTTTTCGCATTTTCAAAATAGGTGTTGTCATCTTCCATTTTTTTGCGAAGCGCTTGCAGATCATGACCATGATCGTCGAGTACTTGATGTAAGCGATCAAAGACGTTGGAAAGGTAATCGGAGGCTTCCTTCAAACTGTCGCAGTCGATCGAATCACCATTTTCCAAAGCGCGGCTGCTTTCGAGCAGAAGGTGGATATTGGTAATTAGGTCAACGGCTTCATCTTCTTTTCCACCGCCCAACTTGTCTAATAGGTTTGTCCGATCTTGTTCGAGACGCTGGAGTTCGTCAATGTTAAACGTGCTGGCATCGGTTCCCGCATCGACCCTGGCTTTTCGCACATGAGTCACGCGTTCATCTGCCCATTCGGCGAGTCGCATGGCATCGTCTTTGAGTTGCTTCGCGCGTCGATGAAGTTGCAGGGCCTTGCGTAGTTCTTCCAATTGTTGTTCCAACCTTTCACTGAGTAAGATGAGATCGGTTCGCTGTCCGTCAATGAAGGTGTGAATATCTTGATTGGCCGCGTCGTTACTTTCTTTATCGATTTCCATTTGCGGACTTGGGTAAGGTATGCGGCTGGCCACAGCGGTCAACAGTTGTACAATCTTTTCATGCATGGTTTGCACCCGATTGGTCATCTCGTGATCATTATCTTCCGGCCGAACGTGATGCTGCGCTTCTTGGAGATCGGATTGTAACTGCATTGCATCCGTTTTAACGAGATCCACCTGGTACAGAAAATCCATCACATTCAAGCGTTGTTCGACTACTTGACGAGCAAATGTGCGCCGTTTCAAAAGGTCCTCAAACAATTGCTCACAGTGCGACTGTCGGCCCTCAAGATGATCGGGTAAATCAATGTTGGCGGTATCGTCCAAGTCTTGGAACAGATTCACGGTCGTTGTGAATTGTCCCTGATCAAATTCGGTCATTTTTCGTTCGAGCGCAAGCAGTTGTTGAATGATGCGTTCTTTTTGCTTCTCCTTGGCCATGAGCCGTTCTCTTTTGGGAATCTCCGCGGCTGAAGCTTCTTCTTCCACTGTTTGCCAACGCGCATCGCCGTTGAGAAACTCGTCGAGCTCTTTATCGGTATCCGTTAACCACGCCATTGCTTTTTGGTATTCTTTTTCCCAAGCTGTGCGTCGCGTTAACACTTGCAAAACATAGGTCTTGTCTCGAAGCGAATGCATGAGTTTATCCAACGTGGTGAGTGTGGTCAACGTAATTTCGATGGTCGTAGTGTCGGCCGGGCTAAGATCTTTGTCGGGTCTTCCACCACCGGTTAATGCTTTCACATGAGCACGCAGCCGGGCCATATCTTCCTTGTCAAAAGCTTCGATTTCTTTTTCCAGAACCGCGTGCTTTGCATTCCACACGTCAATGTCGTTGCCGAGAATTTGAAGTTCGCCACCACTCAAGGGGTCCGGAAGAACCGTTTCTCCGAGTTGTTCGATGCGAATACCAATCCATTGTCGAATTCGTTCGGCTTCCGCGAACCAGATACGTACCTCTTCCACCCAGGTACGGACGAGTTCGTTTTTCTGAACGATGGCATCAAAACGAGTTTGATAAGCATCGTCCTTGGGCAATGCACCGGACTTTATCAATGCTTGACTGTCTCCATCGGCATAACTGAGTAACAGATCGGAGAAGGTCGTTTTAATGGTTTCAATCATGCCGGAAGTCCTCTCAATACGGTGTTCCAGGTCTTGAATGTCGGTGTCGGTAGTAATCGATTTCACCATATTGGTTTGGATGACATCGAGTTCGTTGCGAATCATGGTGCAATACTGCGCAAAAGAGAATCCGCGTCGGAACAGTTCCAGATGATGTTCGCTTTCGTCGAATTTCGTACGTAAAGCATCCATAGATCGTTGGATCTGGTCTTTCCGCGCAAGGACCCGTTCGTCGTCACACCAAGGCGTGTCAAGTTCATTACTGGCATAATGATGAAACGCTGCTAAATCAAAATCCATAAAAGCTTGAAACGCGGCTTGACAAGCTTTGAGATTGGTGTCATACGTCGACAGATCTTCGCTAGCGGCGTGCAGTGGATGTAAAGCGCGTGTATGGTGTTCATCTGATTCGGTGGCGGATCGTGTGGGGCTGGTCATTTCCAGATCACTGAATGGCGATGCATGACCTTCAGGGGTGGTGGAAGACGGCATGGGGTGATAACTGGACGAACGTGTGGGTACGATAATGTCAAGTCGATTTTGAAATGCGGTAATTTTGTCCATGGCGGCAGCGGCCCGCGTCTCGAATTCTTCCAGTTCGACCGGGACATCCGTCCCGTCTGCAAATTTCATGGTGGTGGTTTTGGTGATACGTAGTTGTTGGACGGTATAGGTCGAGGTCCGCGTGGTCGAGGTTGTGAATGGTTCATCCGCAGTATCGGAGCCAGCACTGCACAATGAAGGTGTGGAGGAAGAGTTTTCGAGTCGGGGAGAGAATTGACTTTGCTTTAGTCGCTCGATATCTTTAAGGCGTCGTTTTTTCACATGATCCGATAACTGTAAGGAACTGACGGCACGAATGAATTCGGCAAGATAGATGAGAATGCATTCTTTGTCGACGGACGGACGCTCGGTCAACAGATGAGGGTCGAGTAAGATGGGGATCTGAAAAGCAGTTTGAGCGAGATCGAATGCAGTCGTGAGCGTCCGATTCCATTGTGGTCGATGATGCTTATCGTGCGAATAGAGAAAGTCATAGAAATTGACGACGAGCGATGGGTCATGATAGTGTACTAATGCCAGGAAATACAAGCCATCTTGCCAGGAATCGGCACAGTCTGTTACAGGCGGTAAAATGGATGCATCAACATAGTCTTTTAGAATAGTTCGAGTCCAACCAAGGATGATCTGTTCGCTCGTTTCTGATGTAGCGGGAAGCGTATGATGCGAATGAATCTGACAAAGAATAATTCATTATTAACCCCCAAAAAAGAAAAAGTCGCTCATTTTTTCCATCCAGTTTTTTCAAAGAATTCTCGCTCTTTCTGCTCAGTAACGGTATAATATCTTACATGGGAATTGATATATGCAGATGGTTCTTTTGCTAAAGAATAGAGGGTATATGATTGATATTGAGTTGCTATGAAACATAATAGGGTCATCAGCTGTTCTGGGTCTCCATGGAGTAAAGCGTCGTCTTGAATATGCAGCGGAAGGCTCGAAACGTCTAACCAAGCGCACAGCATATCGAGCAATCGAAGCACAGGTGGTTTTTCATTGGAGACGGGTATATCGACATTCGATAGTATTGATACAAAGGATAACAAGGCGTCACTTTGCACGAGTTGGCAAAGAGAAGTGATGGGCGGGTCGACGTTCAAGCGTGCATTGACCCAGCGAAGGAAGGTTTCTGTCCGTAGATGCCGATACTCTGGTGCGACTGTCAAAGTTGGGAATGGCGTTGAGGAAGGATGGGTAAAAGAGCTATCGAGAGCGGTTTCCGGAAATGGGATAGACTGGACTTTGGACGATGGATCGGTGGAAAGAATGTCCAAATTGGCGGTCATCCTTTGTCGTTTATGTGTATATGAGGATGTTTATCTGGGATTGTGCGGAATGCGGATGAGTCAGAGTATATGTGTAAAAAAAAGTTATGTATATATGGAGAATAAAGTGAGAAAAAGGTCACTCGCTGGAAGAGGGGTATGTGGGCGTCCTTGTATTTTTAGCAGGATATGAGGAGCAACAAGAATAAGGGGCGCCAAAAAGTTACAGAAGCAAGCTTCAAAAAAAAAATGGCAAGTCCAAAAATAAGGTAGGCAAAAACTAATACGCTCCGAAGTGGATCGTGCAACACAAAGGTAATAAGACGAACACGTTTTGTGTGCTAAAACTGGCGTTGAAAGCGTCATTCAGCCATTTGCTTTTTCTCAGTGCATTTTTGTAACCAACACTTATTCTGTTGTACCGCCACTTCCGAACCGAACCGAATCATTTATTCATGATCAAATCATTTAATAGATTGTATTCTACTTTGTGAAAGTTTGGAACCCTTGTGTGTAAAGCAATCTTATCCTTCTGCGGCGGTGATTTCGGATTTGTTTCCAGAAAAGAAATAGGATGCTATTGCTGTATGTGTTTTGGGTACGCCATGTGATGTGAAACCAACCATCGATGCTCCTCGCTTGTTTACCATCAGATATGCACGCCCAAATGGAGATAATCAGCAGTAGCTTGTAAATAACCGTCAGAATAGGATAACATGGCCAACATTGAAGGAAACTTGGGGTTATTGTCGACGGGGAAGCAATTGCTGGACAACATAACCGATCACTGGCAATCGACACAGAAAACGGAAGGCGGTGGGCAACCAATCCCTGTATTACATAAAAACGATCCGCTGTTGAGCATTTTGAAGAAAACTTGGCTTTGCATGACGTGAACTGTACCCAAATAATTGTATGCCCCCAATGAATTCGAGTATCAATCCGAAGAAAGGATACTTTATTAGAATCAAAAGAATGCCGCACGTGAAACAAAGAGTTCCGCGCAGTTTGTCCCTCCGTGCAAGCATATGCGACACTCTTTGTGGTCCCAGGATTGTTCCCAGACCGCCTACGCTCAATAACTTCGCTTTCACCCGATCAGTCACGTTAAGGAAGTGAGGTGCGCGTGGGCATTGACAAACTTACATTACCAATCGCCAACAATCCACGATCGAATAGCATCATGACACCCATCACTGTGAAGAAGATGCCAAAACCTAGTAAACCCACGCCAATTTCTGTAATACAAGTACATACGCGCACATACGCAGGTGATAATCAATGAGTGATACAGTGTTTCTTGTGCTTATTAGCCAGTTCAACCATTTACTTTGAGTATCACTTAACCACATGGAAAGAAAATAACAGCCGATTCAATGCACGTAACCCTGGCCACAGCACCCATACGATTAACCGCAGTCACTGCAGCGTCCATCATGCAGGTCAGTCTGCAACGCATCTATTACTTTAGCTCAACCTGGACGCATCAGGCGCAAGGCGAAAAAGGGTGCTCACGGAAAGCCGTTCCGAAAGATGGTACAGTGAGGGAATAGGTCTGCGACATGTTGCACACAGACTTTTCCTCTTTCATATCTTCGATTCACATGGAACAAGCGGGTTTATCATTTTCTCATAAGGTCGAGGAGCTTATTCCGACATGATCTTTCAGTGAAGTGCCGTATAAACAATGGCTCGCTTGCTTTGGAGAAAAGAGCAAGGAGTTGTATCGTCCTCCCTTCCCCAATTAAAATTCGGAAAGGCTGTAAGGTAGCCTCTTTACTTGTTAGAGTTCCTTATTAGGCCACCACAGGTTTCATTGTTTGATCTACAATGAAGGGCGCCTTAGCTAACATATTTTTTTTTTTGGGGGGGCGGGGGGCGGGGAGATTTGCCTTGAACCTGCACAGTTCGTGAGAACACAGTCAATGAGAGCAGCCGGAACAGATCCAAAAGCTTGCACTTCACGAGAAAAAAAAAAGGTTGGAGACATAGGTGAAAAAGCTAATGAACATTAGGTAGCATTATTGCTAGCAAGAATGCGGAGGAAACCGAAGAAACAAGAAAATTACAAGAAAGCGACCCACACAACTTTGCCTGCCAATATTTCCATGCGATTAAGCACTAATGATTTCCGTCGTTGATAACCGTATTCGTCTCAATACAATTATGGTTGATTATAAACACCCAGAAATACAGATTTATTATTATCTACCTTCATTTTTGATAAGAGAAAATGGAGTTCGTTGATCAGGCGTTGGTGTTAGATTCGCTGTTATTACTGCTCACTCGCACGGAGCATCAACCAAATGCTGAGTCCACAAGCAAGTCTCCATGAATGAATCCCCTCTTGGCACGTGTTTATTGCATGTCAATATTTGCAGGGCAGAATATATTGTATCAGGATCGATCCTTCGAAGAATAACCTGCAAATAAGGACATTTCATGACCGAAAAGCAATTTTTTTTTTCGCCTCAGTGCCAACGGCCATAGAGCATTTTTAAACAATGTCTCATATTGGGGTCAATGACGTAAAAAATCGGTGGCACCGTTTTTTCTTCTTCCTTCTTATATTTCGACGCATAACCAAAGACAGCCCATTTGACGGTGGCTACCGATGGCTGTCGATGATCCCGGACGACAACTCAATGCTTACTCCTATGTTACATTATGTCTTTTTCTCGTTGCCTTGATTCCCGTCATTCACCCTGTGACTCTGCGTTTGGGTCGTCGTATAAAGTTACGGTTTAACTTGGCCACGGCCCCGCCTCTCGCTGTTCTCATATTGTTGATTTGCCGTGCGATCGACTTTGATATTGTCGGTAAAGGATGTCTGGGCAGTCAAGGAGTGGAGCCTTATGCGATCATGATCTTGTTTTATTCGTTGGTATGATCAAACAATCCGAACGTAATGTTGAAACCACCCAAAGAAACCCGTTGTATTAAGAATTCAATGAATAGGCTTACATTTGTATCTCTATTGATGTTACGGGCTTCCTTCAATTCTGCGCACTGTGGGCTTCTCGTCGAGCCGGGCAACGGGGATTGTTGGCGTTCTTTCTGTTCTTTCTCCTTACCAGTGTCATGAGCGCACTGACCAGCAACGACGTAGTTATCCTCACTGGCACAGCATTTTTGTCGTACTTTACGCGTGTAGCGGGTATCGATCCTACAGCTTTTCTGCTGAGCGAATTCACCACGGCCAATATTGGTAAGTTGCCGGTGACAGATCATGCAATTTTTGACTTAACTGATCTCACAAACCACAGCGTCGATGGCTCTATACATTGGTAACCCCACCAATGTCGTAGTGTCGCAGGCATACAACATGAACTTTGTTCAGTACTCGGCTTGGATGCTGTTACCCACCGTCGTGTGCTTACTTTTGGCTTTCATCGTTTTGCGTGTCCTGTTCAATAATCCAAAGTACTTACCCCGCGTTATTTATCCTCCCGATGCCGATCCTCGTAGAGCGCTCATCGATCCCACCGGAGCCGTATTTGGTATACTATGCTTAGTATGCTGTCTCGGCACACTTATTGGAACCTCCTTTGTGAGAAGCGTTTCGGTTTGGATGGTTACCTTACCGTTTGCCGTTATCATGCTTGCACGCGATATTGCTTACGACTTACAGCTTCAGAAACATTACCCGTGGAGCCCACGTCGTAAGAGCGAACCGCAGCTCGATGTCGTCCATCCTGATGAAGCATTAACAAGCGGTTCGGCGATCGCCATGGATATCTTACCTGACATTGGTACGTCTGGTATAAACTATCGTCTCCATACCGAGAAGCAGAGCCGAAACTCGTCCGTGGTGGCCGATCACGTTTCGGTAAACGGCCAGTCAGTATTGACCCTGGAATCCGGTGCCACGCAGAGTCACAGAGAGTCAGCACCGCCAAAGTCATGGCAGCAACAGCACAGCGATGTTCCAAAGACCGAAGGCAAAAGATGGCCCTCGCGGCTGTTGGCCAAATTCAATTGGTGCAAATCTAAGCTGCCGACCGTGGTAGCTGTTATCGGACGCATGCCATGGGCGGTTCTACCTTTTAGCCTGAGCATGTTTGTCCTGGTTGAGGCACTATCCGACACAGGGTGGATCGGCACATTTGCCATTGCATTATCGGTGTTCACCAAGAATTATATCACGGCGGTTTATGGTTCCGTGGCGGTTTCGATTCTTGTGTGCCAATTTCTCAACAATATACCCATGACGATTCTTTTTACTCGAATGATTCAACATCCCAATTTTACCTCGCGCGTTCAGTCTGATGCAGTCATGCAAGGCATGATCCTTGGTCTTATTGTTGGAAGCAATATTGGGGCTTGCCTGACGATTATTGGGAGCCTGGCAGGAATTATGTAAGCAAAACCTTTATTGCGCACTGTAGCATCGGCTAATGGAGTCTGTAGGTTTGATCACATCTTGAAAACAAAAGGCATTCATGTACTTGGCTATGTTCGATTCCTAAAGTGGAATATCATGATTCTTCCGATTTTGGCAGTTGGTACTGCCAGTGTTATTGTCGGCGAACTATACGTTGTATTTATCAGAGGACTGTAGAAAGCTTGCTCATGCATTGTAAATTTAGAACATATTATTTGTTTCTCGACATTATAAATTCATTCGCATACAAAGGGTACAGCAGCTCCAATTATGGATATCACACTCTCCAAACAACTTGGACACAACAGGTTCGATATTTCCATTTTTGGCAACATTTTTGTGATCAAAAGTGCTCAAATCTTTCAAAATAAGGCCGGGGCTTCGAATGGTCAATCAACAAGACTTTCCTGGAGCATTCACTCATATGACGTTTTGATTGGTCGCATTAATTAGTTGTGTCAATTAAAAGTTGCGGTTTTGATGGTTGGTTCTTTGTTTCAGTAACATAACACCTCGCACGACATGGTAAAGTTGTAAAACACGCTGACTTGCGATATGAAATAGTTGAGCATTTCCTTCGACCGCACTTGTAGAGCTCGTTTTAGAAATAGCAGCCTGTATAGTAACATGACCTGTGAACGATCATACAGGGTTTGCGAAGTTGCGAAAACTGTCTCCTACAGTGGCTCCCCTGCTTGCTAAAAAAAAAGGTTTAAATTTGCCATGGAATCCAGGAGACGGATTTTGGTAATGCAAGAAAACCAACGAATCAAAGACCTGATTTCCATCCACACCTGTTCTGGGAACCTGAGCTTAATTCAAAATCAGGCAGATTGAGCGACCGTAAATGATGCGTTGCCGGTCATGGTATTCTCAATTGGTACGTGAAAGGAATTGGATAATAACGACTTGCGACCGCTGTTTATGAATTACATCCAGATTATTTATTGCCCTGAATGAAGAGTGATCTGCGAGACCCCTTATCATGCTCCGGCGAAAGGAAGGGTCAATTGGCTATTGTTATCTTGGACAAAGAGAATGTACGTCGTGGAGATGCAACTTTTGGCTATTTCTGAATGGTGCCTCCAATTGCCCGGATAAGAAAAAGCCAGCTGAGCTGAGCAACCGACAAAAAGCGGAAAAATAGTCGGAAAAGAGCAATAACGAAAATGAGATCCGGACGAATAGGGTGTCAAGGTGAAATAGGAGCGAGGAATGACCGCAAAAGTTCGTACAACCCAGTCAGAGATGACAACACGTTGTATACCACCGCAGTGGGAAAAATCCCAGCGGGCACTGTAAGGATTGCTCGTGCATGGCATGGAGGATGACGGTCATGTTATAATCACGATGAAAGGTAAAGATGAGACCTGAGGGTTTTCTTTCTTATTCTCAGATTATTTATTAACTCGCTAGGAGCCATGGATACAAAAGAAATACCATGATTTGAAATAGAGGTTTTTTTTTCTCTTTTATGATAGTGGTAGTATAAGATGCGACAGTAGTTCGTTCATGAGGTAGTAAGGACAACGCCGAGAGATTAACAACATTCTTCCAAAACACAGCAACACAGCATACCCGCCAAACTACAATGGAAAATGATTCATCAATTACATATTTCTTCCTATATGAAATGATCGATGAGAAATTGAGAATGCATACCAGGCTGTACAGCAATCGTCGTTCTTTTGTGGTGGGGGTTGCTGAACAATGACAGTCTGAGGTGGTGGGCTATAATGATCGCGTAGTCTTGGTTATTGATCTGATTTCGATGAAGTAATAGATAAAGTTTTAGATACTTACGTGGGCTGATAGTAGCCTCCCTGTTGAGGTGGGTAATAGCCCTGCTGGGGATTAGGATAATAACCACCTTGTTGTTGTGGATAATACGAGCCGTTTTGTGGAGGAGGATAAGACATGACGATGAATGCGTAAAGGGAAGGAGGTAAAAAAAGAGGAAGAGAGACGAAAGGAGGACAAACCGCTGGATGATAAAAGCTTATTTGCCAGAAAATCAAAAACGCTTAATCAATCCGCCAAGAGTGGCTCAGACGAGCGGAAATTTAATGGTTAAACTTTTGGTGCCTTGAATTCAGGGCTGGGTGCACCATCGATTGTTCACAGATTGCCGTAATTCCGAAATACACGGGTTTCCCGGCCCATACATATTTTCTCTTGTCGCTATCACCTGATCTCGGTCGATATCCATCCAAATGTAGATGACAAACTAATCAAAATGGACAAAACACAAGGACCTTCCATGAATTTGCGTTTCACCCCAGGATAGTGCTGCTGTCAACCTGTCCCAGAACGACACAATACAGCAATTTTCAAAGCCGTAATGGTTGAAAATCAGTACGCTATAAATCTGGGTGCGATACTCTGGTATCTGGTAAGGAATATGGGGGACATTAACTTGAAAACATACATAGTAACCGCAAACGAAATCGAATTAGTCAATTATCAAAAGTATATATCTTTGTCCAATAACGAACATAGAGACCAAGGGGTTCACTGTCACAGCAACCAAACAGTAAAGGTAAAACAGTAAAATAGTTCAATGGTGTTACTGTTTTTATGCACGGCCACATGAAAAAAAAATACATAAAATGGGCGCTTTTTTGACTTCTTCTGTAATAGTGCAGTGAGAGAATAAAGAATGCTGTAGAATTAAAAAAAAATGGGCGATCCCATGAAAGTTAAAGGACGAAAATAGATCGCGTGTCATCCTCCGCCTTGTGTCCTACTGGTTGAAGGCGAGTTCAATTGATTCTCCGGCTTATTTTTGCTGGCAATGGTTAAAAGCGACAGGCGTTCAAAAGTTCCAGACAGAAAATCAGCGGTGTGTGAGTGGGCCAAAAACGAAAGAAAAAAAATTAAAGGGGGCAATCCATCTTTTGATCCACAGACTGGTCCTTTTTTTATTTTTTTTCCTGTCTTTTTTTTCCCAGCTTGTCTCTGTGAAAAAGATGAGTGAGAATACCACGGCTGGACAGAAACACTCTCGCTCAACATCAATCACCAAAGCACCACACACACGATCCCACCAGCGCAAATCATCCATCAATGTTCAAACTCACTTGTACTCCATTCCAGAGAAGAAGTCGCACTTCACTGCCTCGCCTTCGCCTTCCCCCATCAATACAAGCTTTCCCTCGAAAAAGTACGCTTCCCTTCCCCTTTGGCGCCGCTACCTCCAAGGCGTCTCCACTCACCTAGACACCTGGCTCGATCCTTCCGCCAGCCCCGTGCTACCTCACACTCAGCGAACCAAAGCGTTTGGTGGTCCAGTGAATAAATCGCTGTGGTCCCAGTTCTTCCGTTCAAAGTGGACTCGCTTCATCCTCCTATTTTACATCGTTTTCTCGGTCTTTTTGTCCATCAATCATATATGGCACTGGCTCACGTCAGGCCCTAGGCTGGATCCTCGGTTTGGCGATCACTGGGTCGCTCAAAGAACATATGATCAAGGTAAATTTTTCCATCAGCAAAGAAAACAAAACAAGTCAAAACAAAACAAAAGAAAGATTCGGAAAGCTTTCGTTTAAAAGCGGGACTTTAAACCAGTTCTTCTCATTAGATAAACAATATTCGATGCTTAATACTATGGCGCACGGTTTAAAGATGTCGAAACTGTTTTCAAAGACGGAATACGCAGCGGCGGAGAATGTGCAACCGTTTTGGCTCAAATCTGCCCAACCACCGATGCCCGATGACGTATCAATAGTCACAGCTGTCACTCTTAATACTTGGCCTGAACTAGTAAGATTGGCCCAGCATTGGAAAGGTAAAGGATGCTTTGTGTAGTTTGTTTTTGGCGTGTGATATAGAGTCAAAGGCGCTATTTGGACTTTGGATCTCATCATTGAGTTGTATCATGGTGCAGGACCAATCTCGGCCACGCTGCATGTGCCCAGTGACGAAAATACAGCATCGGAGCTCCAATCCATTCAACATCTTTACCAGCAAGAACCCCCATTGTTCAATCACGTCGATATCCATTTAGCGTTCACCGCCGGACAGCTGTCCATCCAATTTCCTCGTAACGCAGAACGTAATCTCGCTCGATTATTTGCTCGGACGGATTTCGTCATGGACATACCCTCCCATATTGTCCCGGCGTCAGAACTACGCAAAACATTGGCAGCAAATAAGGACAAATTCGACTCTCTACTCCGTCATGGCGATCTGTTGATTATCCCTACATTCGGGTTCCCGGAATACGATAAAGAAAAATACAGTGTTCCGAATCACAAAGAACAATTAGTGGATCTGGTCGATAATCAAACCATGATGATGGTTGACAAGCATTTCAAGGACAATAGCGGGCCCACCGATTGGCCAACTTGGCGAAATGCAGTCTCCCCCTATCGTGTGACCGAATACGAGCTACATTACGAACCAATTGTCATTGAAAGCAAAACAGTCCAACCTTGGTATGCATTATACTCCAAAACAGCCATTCTCGAGGCTCCTTTTTTTTTTTTGTTTTTTTTTTTAATCCTTATATCCTCGTTAGGTGCGCTGAACGCTTTTTGGACAGTCGATCGGCTTGTCTGTTTAGCAATTACTTGGCAGGCAGTGAACTATGGGTGCTTCCAGATGATTTCGCGGTACAAATGCCGGATCATCAAGCGGCCGCTATTTCTGATTTCGATGTACGTAATTATCTTTCCATTGATGGTGAGAAACATACTAATATTTATTATTTCTTCCTAGGTGGTCATTGAGAACCGTCTTTATGCGAAATTCAAATGGGAACAATGTGTTCATCATGCAAGACAGTTGGATGCGTTAGGTTTGTGGAAAACACCACGATCGGAACACATTCTGAGTCAATGCTCAAGCATCATTCGAAACTGGGGTAAAGGGTTGATCGGCAAGCCAGAATAGAGATAGACGCCACATATATCATAAGTAGTAGTACGTTTTAATGTGAATTGTGATGCTTAGTGCAAGCATACCTTTAGATCTGTATATGAGCGCATCAAACATTGTATTGTAGGATTAAAACCGCGTAAGAGGCGGATTATAAAGTCTATACCATTCGTGTTTTAGTAAAAAAAAGTTGACAACCAACTTGGCGTTTGTACAACCATCGCATTTTTTTTTTGTAAGAAAATTTATCTGGCGAATTATCGATCGGACACTGGCATCGCTGAGATCTTTTGGGATTTGCTAACATGCCCTGACAACCAGCCACGCATTGGGTAAGGTAAGGACCCTGTTCGTGGATTGCTGTGTTTCTGATGTATTTTTTGAACGCCAGAGATCATCTTAGATTAGCTCGGGCATTCTAAAGGAAGCATCAACTTCCAGTGCCATGGCAACACGATAACCAATAAGTAAGTGAAACTACAAGGATTCGCATTGTAAGAAAGGGTGGGGACAGATTCCCCTTTTACCCAGAAATGTGGAATTTTCGATCGATAAATTTTTACCCGTAGTTTAAACATTGACTTTTTGAGTCCGATCGGCCTATCTTCGGTCCCGGTTGGTCGGTTCAGATAAATATTAAATAAAAAAACGGCTGCCTCAATAAAAAAAAGATGGTAGCACATGAGGTAGCCAGTGCAATGGATCATCACACTAAATAAAGTGGACTGTATTACCGTCTTGATGCAGATGCCACTACTCCAAAGTCCTTTTTGTATGCTCAACGAGTGCTAACAGTCAAATAATGAGAATCAGATAACCATTTTTCATCCAAAGAGCCAACCACTCATTTTTTTCCCTCCCGTACCTGGCCAGCAAGATAGTGCCTTCGGGAACGGAATATGAAATTTCTGAAATGGACTTCCTCACCACCAATGGCAATGCATGCTTCGTTAAATAAAACAAGTGAAATGGCTCAGTTCACACAGATATTCCCGCTGGCAAAGTCGATTTAGACAGAAAATCAATAATTTCTGAGATAGCTTGGGCAATCCCGAAAGCAAGTTGAAATAAGTATAAAAACGCAAAGAACGATATGGGACATTGCAAATCTGTTTTCTTGCCGAATCATTTTCAGGAACGAAATCGGATTTTTAGGTTAGGCGACTTTACTTTCAAAAAGTACGGTGTTGCCTTTTTCTGAATTCCAAGACAGTTTTGGGGCAAAGGGAAAGAATCCTTTTTTATTTATTTTTTTTTTAATTTCTTTCAGAACGTTTCTTCGGTTAGCTCGAAATGTCACACACTTCGCATGAGCCCAACAAACATTCAGCGCGGCCTTATGATTCACACGAACTTCATCCATCCAACGATTCATACGGTCATGCCCCTCCTGCGGTGCCTACTCCCTCCATCCCGACCGTAGCGGGGTTGCATTCCACCGACTCTAGACAAATACTCCCATCGCAGTGGTCAAGCCCTCCACCGAGATTTATGCCCCCACCTGAACCAGCAGCTACAAGTGATTGTACTGACCCACCAGCGAATAATAACGCCACTTGTGGACCTATCGGTTATGACGAACGAGAAAAAAGGTACGAATGCAGGATAATCTTGTGAGAACAAGGAAAGAAACGCAAAGTTTCAGTCAAAAGCGCTGTCATGCCAAAAACTCGTTATCTTGTCACTCCATCTGATGTCGGTTACCTTGATATAGAACATATGAATTAGTCGTCTGTCAACAACCATTGCACGCCCGAATGTGCGGTTTCGGCGAAAAGGACCGACGGCCTATTGATCCACCGCCGATTGTGAAGCTCAATGTACAACAAGACGATCAACAAACTCCAGTAGACATGCAGTAAGTGCAACGTCGTTGGCATAGCGCTACTGTCACTCTTTTTTTTGTTTTTTCTTTTTCTTTGGCGTCTCGTTTTCCTTAGTGTCCGAATCCCACATGGTTTAACCAACTTTTATTGGATAGATCACTTCAATCACCGTTCTTCGTACTTCACGTCACGCTCTGGTCAGCCGATCGGGAAGAAGAACGTAATATCATTTCGAATCCACCTAAATGTACCCGAGTGCTTATGGGCTCTTTGGTGAGCTCTCCTAGCTTGCTCAAAGATCCGGAAGGCGAACAAGGTCTCTATTTTGCTTTCCCTGATTTGAGTATCCGAACGGAAGGCCAATACACTTTACGATTTAGCCTTATGAAGCTTGTGAGGTAAGACATGGTATCTTGAATTGTGATTTCTCATATTGTGTATTAACCCATGTCGGCCTCCTTTTCCAGTTCGGATTTCCAGACGGATGCCAAGTCCAAGATAATTGCTCAAATCTTCTCAGATCCTTTCACTGTCTACTCCGCTAAAAAGGTAAAACCGTCATCTTCACCTTATACATTGTTGTTCATTAACAATGTATCTTTTTTTACCCATAGTTCCCGGGTATGACAGGTAAATGGCAATACAAGTGGTCACTATATTGATTTATCACTAACCAATTCACCGCTTTTGGGGTTTCTGATCCATTAGAATCAACTGAACTTTCAAAGGCATTTGCAAAGCAGGGCTTGAAGATACCGATCCGTAACGATGGTAAATAATGAAACAAATTTCATCGATTGTGTATCAATATTAACCACGACGATTCGGTTTTAGTCCGCTCCAAGAAATCGGATTAAATGAAGACGTGACGCGAGTCATCTCTCTGTTGTGTGATAAGGATGATGTTCTTCAAAGCAGCTTCTCTGAGACTTTTTTTATTTGTTTTTTTTCTTTTTTATCCTAGATTGAGGGACAAAAAAAAAGAGTTGTATCATGCTAAAAAGTTTATGCCCTCTCCTATTCATCTCCAATACGCGTTTTCATGGGTTTCCCCTTTGTTGGAGATTCATCAATATCATTTCACGTCATTTCGTTTTTTCCTCACTTTGACGTCGATCTTTCCGTTTGTGCCGATGATTCTTACTTTCTAACCTTGAAGCATTTTCAGTGACAAATAATATTTACTCGCGACTTTATACTGCTGATCAAATGGTCTGCATGAAAAGCAGATCATGGCTGATCAGAACGCTCACAATTGCCCTCTACCTTTCCAACGGCTAGATTCTGTATTTCAGAGATCATCCTTTTGGATAAAAAAATGTCCAGTTTTCGAGGGGTAAATGCATGTCTGCATTCATGTACCACAAACTATCGGTGTGCGCACAGACTCGGTTTAATTGATGATGTATACCAATGAATGTCGCCTATTGTTTGGAATGGGATGCTTATTGCCCAAGATCTGCAAATCGATATCAGATTTATACACTGACAGATGGAATCGCATGATTTTGATATGCGATGTTTTTTTTTTTACCCGTCGAAATACAGTTTTATCGGTCATTACTAAGTTCCATGTTCCACAAAATACATCATTATTATCGTATCTGTATCAGAATATGATGTTCCCGTCAAATTTACTATCAAAAGCAACTCTCATGGTATTCTTACGTAAAAAGCTTATAATTAGATTTTTATGTCTCTGAAGCGATTCAGCTCCTTCGTAAAAGATTGTTCCTGGTTTGCAAAGCGAAGTCATGTTATTGGCTCAGTTATGCGCCATTATCTTTCATTTTCATCCAATGAAACATCAGCGAACATTTGCGACGATTTTACGATCTCATGTAATATTCAGTGTAATTTGCGAACACAGAGCACAGTGAATGATGCTCTACTGTAACAAAGGGAGACATAAAGAATAAGAAACTTCTTCTATCTCCGTCACCATTGGATCGATAAAACGTCTGCTTGTGAATCAAGAAGCAATAGCAAGCTAATTAGTGTACTTGCATGTGTCAGATGATTTTGAATTGCTTCCAAAAGCCAAATCTTTGGTTGATCTTTTCCAGATTTTAATAGTATTATGTTATTATTTCCATATCCGCACACACAAGAGAAGAAAACACAATATAAAGTCATAGTATAAATAAGAGAGAATAAGGTTAAGCGCTATAAATAAGAAGAAATGATATAAAAAAAAGGGCAATGGGCATACGAATTGGGTTATTTGATGGGAAAAGATAGATTGGGTATAAGCATGATAAAAAAATAAATAAGGATATTTTTCAAATAATGTGATTGTTTGATCCATGATAAACTTGACCAACGGAATAACAGATCATTGCAGTTTCTTTTCGTTTTTTTTTTTCGGTGGTTGTACTGATTTTTTGGTCGAGTGGATTCATCTTGCTTTACTGTCTAGATGGCGGCGGCTTGATGGGGTTCGTCGTAGAGTTCGCGCGTAGGACTTTTCATGGCTACACTGGAAGCAGGAGTGCTAAATGCGGTCCAAACACGAGAATACATACTTGAGCGTTTCGAGACGGTACCGAAGCTGCTGCTGTTGGTCGACATCATACTATCCGTCGATCGTCGCTGTTCATTGGTCACAGCAAGGATAGAGGAAGCTCGCTTGTGTTGATAAGAGGAAGCACGTCGTTGTTGTTGCAAAGAGCTTCGTGGACTTGTCGTCATACTACTGGCTTCGTATTCCACCAGTTTCACTTTGGCTTCCGCCAGTAATTTCTCCAATTCACGGCATCGTAAATCGCTCTCAATATACTTGTTTTCATATTCAGAACGGGTGGTGGTGCCTAGTTGCAATGTGTGGCGACGGTTCATTTCTGGTTTGGGGCCGAATAACGTACGATGTGCGGCAAACACTTCCTCGGTAAACGAACCACGAGGCATGAGATATTCTTGCTTTTCCGTCTCTAATTCTCGCACTCGCTTCTCCAATCCTTCCACTTCACTGATCAAAGCCAGCTTCTCCATCTGCAAATCGGCACACGTTTTCTTGCTGGCCATGATTTTCTCGTTGAGATCGTCGTTTTCTTGTTGCACTTTTTCGCGTTCATCGAGAATACCCTCCTTCTCAGCTTGATGCATTTCAATTTCATGTTGCAAATCCATAATCTTTGATACCAGGTCGTTCTGTCCTTCCTGTGCTTGCTTCAATTGCTGCAATGTCGCTTCGTAAGTGTGGCATAACTGCTCGTATTTTTGTCCCATTTCAAAGTTGGCCAATTTGTACGATACGAGCTCCGAGGTCACGTCATGCATGGATGTGCCATTGGGTAACTCTTCCTGAGCCTGGCCGCTGATAGGTGCATTTTTCATGGTGATGGAGGTTTCGGAAGTTTGGGTTGCAGCATTGGCAGTTACCTCCTTGTCCTCTCCTTCGGCTACAGCGCCAAATTCTTCTTCACCTTCACTTTCGGGCCAAAACAAATGCTGTACTGGTATTGGTTCAGGCTGAGACTGAGACTGAGGCGTGCCTTGAAGCGAGTTTCGTTGGCTAGTGAGTGCTCCAGCAATTAGTTGTCCAAAATCACCAGTCATGGAAAGTGATTCAACAAAAGCTCGGAATTCATCTTCTTGCTCCAAAGCGGCTAATCGCGTGGAATCCTCCGATTCGTCGGAACGGTTCGTCGATGATCCGCTTAATGGCGATGCCAAAGTGGGAGAAGACACTTGGGAAGATGCCAACTTGATCTTGTACTTCTTCAGTCGCCTTTCCAATTGGGAGTTCTTCTTGATCAATTTGGCGTACTCCGTTTCATGATCCATCTCTCGCATTTTCATGCTCATCAAGTCCTCGTTCAGTTGCGAATGATCCTTCTGTAGCTGGGAAAGAGCAGTAACAAGATCTTCAATTTGTTGATGCAGCATCGGCACGGTGTTAATCTGAGGATGGGTCGCCATAGAAGGAGTCGGTGATGTAGGTGTAGTAGGAACGGATGAAGAGACGCATGACTTTTCAACCGAGGGGGATTTCGTAGCTGCGGTGCCTTGGCTGTTCCACGATGGGAACCAAGAATCGCGCTTCTTCAGGCCCAAACGTACAGCAATGACTTGATGCGTGGTCGATTTTTCCTCTTCCAATTCTTTCTGATGAGTAGTAGCAATACTGTCCATCTTTTCTTTGGTGATGGTCGCGCTCAAACTCATGGTATCACTGATAACGGCTTCGGGATTCGCATTGTAGACATCGTATAGTTTACGTGAGCTGAGGTACATCATGAGCTGCTCAAAATCTTGGATTATCAAAAGTTTTTCTTCATTCTTCCGCATAACGGCAATGGCGACACGGGTAATGGTTTCCACTGCGCCTTCAGCGAAAACAAGATCGTAAATTCTCAGCACCAGTGAGATGGGAAAGGTGTAAGCAAAGAGCGTCAGGTACCATTGAGAAGCGTACATGGCAGGATGGATGTTGTAGTTCTTCAAATGGGCATCCAATCGCGGACAGAATTGAGCCAATAATGACTGGAATTGATGCAACCGAAGATGTAACCCTTCCATATTGAGCGTAAACATGGTGCGCATGTCGTATGTCTCCATCAATCTATAGCGCCACGCAATTTAATCTCACATTATCTTGAAATAGTATTGCATAGTTACTACATACCTGACAAAGACGCAAAAAGCTTGTTTCTCAGGCATCTGCCATCACGCACGTGGTTAATATGTTTGGTCATTGTTTTCTTTTGTCTTCTATCATTCCTTCCCACTTACAGTCATTAAAAGAGGACCAACAAGAAAGGCAAGACCTTGACAGTATCCGACCTGAGAATCGTAGACACTGTAAGCTTTCAGGAGTCGTCCCATGGCTTGCTGTCCTTCACCGCCGTCGGCTTTGAACATATCGACATTGGGGAAGGTGCGAGAGAGATCACGTTTGATAACACGATCGTAGGGCGATTTTTCGTTTTTCAAGTTATTGTAAATGGCTTCCAAGTTCATGGAAGCGGATTGGGACATGGATTGCCAGATAACACTTCGCAATCGATGAGGGATACCGCCATGTCGCAACTTGGCCGAGACAAGGTGAGGCAATTTGGCGGCCGCGGTAGGAAAGTCCTCCACGAGATATTGCCAGAATTCCCAATCGACATCGGTCTCATCTGGCTGCATTTCTTCCAAAAGAGGACTTTTGGCAATCAGGGCGTGAATGGATTGCTCGTGATCAATGTTAGGCGAAAACGTGTTGTCGGTCACCAGGTTACGGATCGTCGTAAACTCCGCCTTCAACCGGTTCGATTCTATGCACACCGATTTAGGATCGGCGTTCAAAAGCGCGTTTTGCCGTTCCAAACGAGCAACAAGATATGCTTCGGAGTCCTAATCGCATCATCAGGATATTGTTTCTCTTTTTTTTTTTCACGGAAAAAAAAGGGGAAGGATAAAAACCCAAAATAAAAAAGAAACAGCAGGGGATCATATATGAATAAAGTAGGGTTTACTTTACCTGAGGTGGTAATTTAGCATTCTCTTCTTCCAACCGTTTAACCCTATCCTGGAAACTTTGAGTACTATCCATGGAATCTTTGCGATTGTGCTTGGGGTGTTGCAAGGCTGAGAACAATTGAAGTTTCTCAGGCGAGACAGGCACACGTCGTCGTTCGGCCAAACTCATGGTAGTAGAATATGACTTTTCCATGCGTGGTTGTTGTTGTGGTGGAGGAGGAATATGTTGTCGCATGTCCGCGGATTTGGAAGCCGTAGGTTGCGCAAGATGATCGAGATTCGCGGCCATCAGAATCTCATCCACTGACACTGGACGATCGGCATCTTGTAGCTGTCGTAAACGGTCCAATACCTCTGGTGCCAATTTCAGTGGCATCGTAGTCGTCAATAAGGCATTCGTTGTTGTCGCTGCCATGATTTTTTTTTTCGTTACAATTAATAGAGGTATTAAATTTAATGTAGCAAGAAAAAGATGTGGCTTTTTCCTTATTTTCTTTCCTGTTCCTGAGAAGCCAAAGAAAATATCAAAAGGAAGAAATCAGACAAAAGCAAGAGAAGGAAAAAGGAAAAAGAGTGATAGGTGATCCACAAATGATGGGTCTTTATTATTTAGTTTGGTGCAACGTCCGTGTTACATTTTCCACATGGACCTGACACGAGCTGAACTAACGTTTTGATCCTAGAGACAAAAAAAATCAGCAGCCAAAAAAGAAGAAAAAAAAGTTTCAAAGTGTCTGCAGTAAGGGAAAAGAAACAGAAAGTTAAGGGTCAACAACAAGGAGAACAGAGCAGAGAAAAAAAAAATGATTAGAAGACAAAAGACTGAAAAAAGAAAGGAGTTGGCGCAAACAAAAAGACTTGAGGAGCGTTCATCGATTCCTATTCGCATTTTTTACTAAATTACTGCTGAAACGAGAACTGACAATTGCATTATTCTGTATCATTTTTTTTCTCGTTCACTCCCTAATGCCCGAGGATCCATCCAGGGACCAAAGAATTCTTGTTTTACTTTTTCCGGTTGTCAAACGTCTGTATCCAAAGATACGCTTATTTAAGGTTTGTGTATCATGCAAATTGCCCGCTTCCATCGTTCCTTTAGAAACCAAGTTACCCGAAAGAATAAACACAAACACCAACGTGTCTCTCCATGACGACAGATAACTGATAATGAAGAGATGATCTTCCTTGTTTGGTGAAATCCCAAATGCTCACATGCAGCTTCCATTATGCGTATCCCGATAAAAGGATGTTAGAAAAAAAAACCGAAACCTCATGCTCGCAATACGCGCGCACTGGGGTTAGGGGTCCCTTTTCTTTCTCTATTCTTTGAGTTGCATTCCTCTCCCTTCTTTTTTACTCGAAACTTCCCTGCCCTCCTTTCTCTCTTCGGTGGAATTCTTCTTTTATCCTGTACCCTTAACCCCTGCATGAGTTCCCTTCTCCATTCTTTTTTTCGAAGAGCTGCCTCTCTTTCTCTCTCAATGATGTTTAGTCATGATATGGAATCCAAATGCGGGTGTCATCCTATACATGCCACGACTCCCAAGATGGTTTTCGACACTTAAAAGTGCTCGCGTTATGAACGAGATTAAAAGGAGAGTGGATGATATGCCGGGTCTCTTGTTTTGCGTTGCAATAATATTCAATGCTCCTTTTTTAAAAAGGTAAACAAGGCGCTTAATGTGATAACCTGAATGTTGGGCTTATGTGTTATTACAATGCTATCATCCATCTCAATGGTGACCATATGGATAGTGACGCCAAATTACTTGGGTCACTGCGCCCGTGTGTCATATCACGTTAGTTGTTTGGGTTTACTTTCAACTCATGCAATGGCCGATTTTTGACAGTGCCGCGGCGTTGCTGTCTCCTTGCTTTGGCATCTAAATATTACGGTATAGGCAATTTGATGCATCTGAGAATTTGACAGGACAATAGGCGTATCAATGACATTTTTCATGCATGATGGTATCATCGCAGTAAAATAAGGTGCAATATATAACTGATCACTTTGATAAGATGTTCTGCCTATCTCGTGACGGGAAACGCCGTTTTAATCCAGCTGGGCTAAGATATTCTTTCAGTTTTCCATGATCGAATGCATTCTTCTATTTTCTCATACATTGCGGGCACATTGTCAACACACAATTGCTTCATGTACCGAGCATATAAGAATATTGCTGATGTTTTTGATCGCTGCTACTTACAAGATCATAATCATGTGGTGATTGAGAGAACACAACAAATAAATCAAAGACGCGTCAAGAGGCAAGCCTCACAAATTACAACAAAACGTCTCGTAATTCTATTGAAATCATAATCATACAATCACCCTATAGACACTATTTTAACAACATCTGACACTGCATGAAGGGCACCGCAAGTGGGCTATTCCTTAAAATCGATTTTCCAAGCTCTTGGTGTTCTTTAAGCGTAAGCAGCCTTCAATAACGTCATCCAAGGGAACGGTCTGACCCTTGGCCTTGGTACCGACGTCGTCACGGTTACGCACATTGACGGATCGGGTGCTTGCTTCTTCACCACCAACAACTAATATGAAGCGCGAGACCGTTAAAATTTCCTGACTGACAAACCAACGAAAACAAGAGTTCAAATTCCTCTACACTTACCAAAGATGAAGTTGTATTGAGCCAGCTCAGCATTTCTGATCTTCTTGTTGAGGGTATTATCAGAGAGATCAGCGTCGGCATAGACGTTAAGCTTCACCAGTTTGTCGGTAATTTCCTTGGCATAATCAAAGAAAGCAGCAGCGACGGGAATGACGCACACCTGTCTTGGAGACAACCAGAAGGGGAATTTACCGGCGAAATGTTCAATCAAAATACCCATCATACGTTCAACGGATCCGAGAATAGCACGATGAATAATGACAGGGCGTTGGAAAGTCTGATCAGTGTTGGCATCACCGGAACGGTACTCCAAGTCGAAACGTTGAGGTAACTGGAAATCAAGCTGGATAGTAGCGCACTGATGCTTGCGACGTAAAGCGTCCGAGATAACAATATCGATCTTGGGACCGTAGAAAGCACCATCACCAGGGTTGATTTCCCAGGTGATACCTTGCTTCTGAGCAAACTTCTCCAAAGCATCTTGCAATTTCTAAAAATCATTCATCCCGGGTCAATGCTACATCTAGAAAAAAGTCTGCCTTCACGTAGCGGATCCTTTCACTCTACCTTTTCGGCCTTGTCCCAAACGGAAATTTCACCAAGGAAGTTTTCAGGACGAGTCGACAGTTTCAAGTGGAAATCAAAACCAAAGATACCATAGATGTGGTTCAAGAAGTCGAAACAGTTGGTCATTTCGTCCTCGATCTGTATATGAGACAAAAATAAACTCATAAAAAACTTTTTCCTCTCGAAAGACTTCCACCTTTAGCTGAATTATAACGTACCTGATCCTCACGACAGAAGATGTGAGCATCGTCCTGCTGGAAACGACGAACACGAGTCAAACCGGACAAAGCACCAGAGAATTCGTTACGGTGGAGGACACCAAAATCGGCAAGACGGATAGGCAACTCACGGTAACTGCGTTCCTTGTGTCCGAACATAAGACAGTGACCGGGGCAGTTCATAGGCTTCAAGCCAAATTCTTCCTTATCGACTTCGAGACAGAACATGTTTTCCTTGTACTTGGCGGCGTGGCCGGATTGATTCCAAAGCTTCAAGTTGTACATGTTGGGGGTAATAACTTCGGTAAAACCGCGATGACCATACTCGCCCTTTTCCACACGTCAGAACCAATCAAGATTAATACAATCTACTTGCAAAGTAATGGTGTATGATTTTCTTACCTTGATAAGATCCATCAAAGCATTGTAGATACGAGCACCGTGGGGAAGCATGAATGCGGAACCAGGAGACAATTCATGGAAGAAGAAGAGCTCTTGTTCCTAGATGATTCTCCAGATGAGTAACGGAAGAAAAGCAACGATAGTGGATGACTAGACACAAGATTTTTTACCTTGCCAATCTTACGATGGTCACGCTTGGCGGCCTCTTCAATGAATTTCTTGTATTCAGTCATTTGCTTCTTGTCGGGGAAGGAGATACCGTAGAGACGCTGAAGCGAATCGTTCTTGGCATCACCCAAGAAGTAAGAAGCGGAATTCTATTGTAATATCAAAGACACCGTTAGCAACAGCGGAATCCAGATGGTAGGTGGTGTGACTACGAAATAGGCCTACCTTGGTGACAGCGAAAGCCTTGACACGACCAGTGTGAGGAACGTGAGGACCACGGCACAAATCGATCAAGGGACCGCAACGGTAGACGGTGGTGGCGGTGCCATCAGGAATTTTATCATTGATGATGTGGACCTTGTAGGGGTTATGCTTGAACATTTCCAACAAGTTTTCCTTGGACAAGACCAGACGCTCAAAAGGCTGCTTCTCCTTGCCAATCATACCCACCAGCTTCTCAAGAGAAGCATAGTCCTGCTGCGACACAGCACTGCAAATAAAATGATTCGTTAGTCATGAGCAACATGGGATCAATGCTACCACTAGATCTACATACCGATCCTTGAGACCCATTTCATAATAGAAGCCATCTTCAAGTGGGGGTCCGATACACAAATGACAACCGTAGTGTCTTTCACAAGCTTCACCGAGCATGTGAGCACTCGAGTGCCAAAAGACCTTTTTGCCTTCGTCATGTTCAAAATCCAACAATTCCAACTTGCAGGAAGCTTCGAGAGGACGTTCCAAATCCCAGAGTTCGCCGTCAACCTTGGCAATGACCATGCGTTCAGCCAAGGATTTGGCGATGCCGAGAGCAATGGTCATGGGAGAGGTCTCCCAGGAAGTACCTTCCTTGACGGAGCCGTCAGGCAAAGTGATAGTGATGGGTTCACGCGGTTTATCTGTCAATGACAGAAAAATTGTCAGGGTCTGGTGACTGGGTAACTTTCATGGCAACGAGAGAAGTGTGATTGAAAGACTTACTCTTGATTTCCTCGTCAACTTGTTTCTTGAGGCGCTCAAACATTTCAATACGATGAGCCAAGTATTCGGGAGCAGGAGTGACCTATGTCATGGTGCAAAGAAGGGTAAAATGAGTATGACGGACAGGCAGCACGCGCTTGAAATGAGAGAGAGTTATGTGAACGTGTGCATACCTCCAAAGGATACTCGCTTTCAGTGCCAGTGGCCTTTGGCTTCTTGGGCTTCTTTTCCTTCTTCTCAGGCTTGGCAGCTTGAGGCGCTTTTTCTTGTGCGTCGATATTCATATTGGCAAGTTTCTCTTCCACAGGCGCAGACATGGTTGTTCTTTTTTTCTTTTTAAAAGGGAAACAAGAGACGATCACCCAAGTTTTCCAAATCCCGAAATTTTTTTGTCCCCAAAGCCACCTCAACTTGAGTCACTCCTCACCTAGTAAAAAAAAAAAAAAAATTGAGAACCGCAGTAATTTTTTTGTGTTTCAATCATCCTTGGTCATCGTTGTAAGAGCTGACACACACTCACGCTATCGCACTCTCACACGCTCACACGCACACCATTCCATCTGCTATTCTTGGTGAACCTTCTTTATGCCATTTCATACGGTTCGCTTTTTTTTATCAGAATTGGGTGCACCATTATGCATGCTTCACTCCAGTCGGTCAAGCTATTGCTAATGAATGGCATTGTTAAGTTATGAGAGAATCACTATGGTTATAATTTTATTGAAACTTCAGCGTCGTCATATAGAAATCTATAAGTGAATCACGAAATTGCATGGTATAAATGGGGCGAAAACGGTACAGTCAAAATAAAAAAATGGCATATATTTCATGCGATAACAAGGTATTTCATTCCGATTAACAAGCCGTACACCCGCTGTGCAATGGATGCCACCTGCTACTGGATGCCGCACTCTTCCCTTGAGCGACATTCGTCAGACAAAAAGCCTAACGCAATACGGCATAACCTGGGCGAGACTCTTGATGGAACTTTGGTATATTAATGTCAATACTCTGGCATACCGTACAGTCATGATTTTCCAAACATGTGTGCAGAAGCACTTATTGATCCCCTCAGTCCCGTCCCGCCCAAGGTTATGATAGATCTAGAATGATGTGTGGGAATGTTGGGTATTTAAAAAAATGAGTTAGTAAGCTCTTTGATTGATTCAAATTGTCGTCAAGATATTTTATCTTTGTTATTTGAGTTTGCAATAGCCATTGATCGCTTGACATGACTTGGATTATATGACATTGAAAAAATTTGAATTAGTATACGTTCATTACATAATAGCAAAGGAAAAGAAATTGGACTTGCCTTTGAACCAAATGGTGTACCGGAAAAAAAAAAGATGAACACCGACCTCTCGATCATCATAAAATGAAGAGAACGAAAAGGACATATACAGTATAACTGACAAAAAAAAACCAAATTGAATGATGCTACAGAAGAACGCCGGTCGTATCATCAACCCCTTTTCTTCAAAAAGAGCTCTACTCACATTTTTATTCGGAAGACGACGATACTCTGTTTAACCACAACTGGCGCAAACGGCATCTTGCTGCTGATTGTTTCGCCCATTATTGTGAAAGTGGGCAGCGAGGCATGGTTGAAAGATAAAAAAAAGGTTTAACAGGTCTTGATAACTTAGTGTAGATCATGTGATTTACAAAATCGCTAATTTTTTTTTTTCAAGATTTTCATTCCGGTTAATAATTGTTCAGCTGCACTGATGGTCTCTGATCCAAACCAAGTTGACTTGGATCAGACAAAATACAGGGGATATTTGGTATTAAAAGGATGAGAAAAAGTCCGTGAAGTATTACAGGTCAAAAAAAGAAAAGAAAAAAAAAGTCAGTCAGATGATCAGATAAGATCGACTTGCCCCTTGCAATGGTCTCACATAGGACTAAGAAGACAGAAGCGGCAAGCTTGATCCAAGGATATCTTCATCGCAAGTAACTGGGGATGATTGAAAAAGAATAGATCGTACAACAGCAAGGTAATGCAGCTCAATTCGGGATAGATTGAGATGACTGGTTTGTGACATGAGTGCGGTGAACCGTCATCCCAATGCGGCAAATGTAAACATCAGCCGATACTCTTTTCTCAACAGCTCCCCAGATCAAACGATGTATGTCCCTCGCACATTTTCCTATCCTTACTCACACATGGTTAAGGATTTCAAATCATTCACGAATTCCAAAGCAAAAGTATTGTAGGTGGTCACCGGTGGTTTACTCTTTTCGCTTTTCGCTTTTTGTCTTTCTTTCTTTTTCCTTTTTGATTTTTTCTTGGATCAAAAAAAAAGCAGCGTATGTACAGTTATAAACAAACAAAATAGAGAGAAAAGATATCCGACAAACAAATTAGGGCGAGGAAAAAAGGTTGTCATAAAAGGACGAAGGAGAAAACAGGATGATCAAAAAGAGTGAGGGGCGGAGGAGGAAACAGAATGAAAGGAAAAAAAAGGACCGAGATCGGGAAACCCGGAACCATGATGGAAACAGAGTGATGAAAATGACACAAAGAAATTGAACAAGTTCGTCAAAATAGTTCCAGGGGAAAAAAAAAGGAATTTTAGGCAGATTCTGTCATGGATTCGGTTTCATCGTCTTCGTTACTGTTAAGCACCCAACCTACTTTCCATGGTCGACCACATGTCCAATATTTCGGTGTGCATACAAAGTTTTCAATATCTTCATTTGGATCCACACGTCCATCCGGTCGATTGCGTCTCATTTGATTGATATGTTGCATTGCCTTACGCTTCTCCTCTTTGCAGAACACCCAACGGCAAGTACGACAAACACATCCGCCACTCTTGTTGTAACTACCGAAAAGGAAGAAAAGAAGAAAAAAGGGCGGTTAGCAAAAAGAATCAAAGTAAGCGTCACGGTTCAGGGGTTGTTGTCGCCGTTTTTACACATTTCTTTTTTCGGGTTTCCCTGGGCGAAAGAACAACAAGGAGGTGGGGAGGAGCAGGGTAGCAAGATTGAACAGTGAAATAGAGAAAACGAGGAGACAAAAAAAGACACAAAAACACCCTTCCCCCCAAAAAGTGCCCCATAACAAATAAGGTGAAAAAAAAGCTTACCGAAGACCACACTTGTTACAAAGGTAAACAAACGGTTTGCCTTTATCGTTAAATACTTGGGTCGATGGGAATGGCCAGTCGAACGCTTTTCGCATACACCCATCAGAGGCTTCTTGACAAGCTTGACAAGGACCTTTCACACGCGATGGACGACCCGAGTTAGAACTGCGTCGAACTGTGACGGATTTTCGACGGGGTTGTTGCAGCAAGGATGAAGCGGAAGTGAGGGCCGATTTGGGAACATGCGTCTTTCGATGAATTTCGGGATGCATGGCATCGTCCTCATCTTCATCCATGTCTTCATCCTCATCGTCTTCTTCATCCTCCTCTTCCACGGAAGATTCGTGGAACCAATCATGCACTTTTCTACCCGAACCAGCGGAACTGTGCTTGACTTTGATGTGAGGTATCTCGATCTGGGTAGCGGATCGGGCCCGTTTGCGGCCCGACACGGGGGACGGTTGTTGATGCTGCTGTTGTTGACTTCGAGCAAGAGCGACGCGTTTGCGCAGTGCAGCAAGCAAAGATTCACCACAGATGACTTTAGAAGTGCATGTCATGCCGCATTGAGAAGTAGACGCTCCACAGTCGGGACAAGTCGTGGTGGCGGTGGTGGTGCTCGATCCAGTGGATGGTACAGCCGGAAGATGGGAATGCATATCGAGTTGAAACACCACACTTTTGTCGACCGCTGTAGCCTGGATAGCGTCCTGGATCGCCGAAGGAGATCGATGTGGCACGCTTTTTCGGCGAGGCATGCACGGAGTTGAATCGGACGCAGATTTGATGGTGTGAGTGACATTGGCCCCAGCAAAGATGGGCAAAGGGGTCGTCGCCGAATGGGCGGACGATGGGACTCCGCTGAAACTGGATCGCATCATCATCACCGATGGCGCAGCTACGCGTCGATGGCTTTTACAAAGATCGCTGTGGCGACGTCGATGGTGCGAGCTGGTGGGCACAGGCAAGTCTGTGTCGTACCGAATTCGGGATTCTCGATGTCGTACGCCAAAATATTGATCCAATGCCGACGTGGGCGAAGTGAGCGAATCATCATCGTCTTCGTCACTGTCTTGTAGTAATTCTGGAAATGATATCATCGATGACTGTCTAGTTCGTCGGAAACTCGTACGGGTTGGATGATTGTCTAAATCAGATACACTACTGGCTTGATCCATGTATTCCGTCAATAAAATGGGTTGATCCACTTTATCATGATGATGAGGGTGATCGAAAGTATATGAAGGCACGACGGAAGTGGCGCTGAGTGTCGTCATGGTTATTCTTTTTTTTTATCTATGAGTCAGGAAATCCGCAAAGGAATATAAAAATAGTAGTAGCGGAAAGAGTAAAAAAAATAGGGGAAGGAGGAGAGAAAGAGAAGGAAGAAAGAAAAAAAAAAGGCAGAGAGGAAAAAAGTAAGAGAGATAGCACACACAATCACACACACACAGGTGAACGGCCAAGTGGAAAAGAGAAAGTGAGAGAAAAAAAGTCAGGTAATACGTGGCCGGGCGGACTCAATAATTTATATAGCAAACACTCACCCGGATCGAAAAATAGAAAAAAAATAAATGGAGGATTAAATCCCAGAGATTACTTAGCAACGAAAATCAAAGACAACCGAAAATGCTATCGATGAACTGTATGTGAATAAAGACGTCATAGTCTTGTTTTTCATCAGATCAAAGTTCAGAAGCAATCCCAAAAAAGAAGTGGGAAAACCCACTTGGACGGAAAAGAATCTGTGTTCCCGCCACAATCTCGCCCTACGCTCTCCGCTTTTGTTTTTTGGGGATCGATTGATCTTTTGGGCGTTCTACGGCGCAAGAGGTTCTTTGGCCAAGTGTAAACCGATCTGCAAAATCGCCATGTTATGGCTTCTTGGTTTATTCGATCTTCTTCTGCTTCTTCTTGTTTCGAACAAATGACCTCTTACGGTTACACATATTTTTTTTTTCGCTCTATCCTACCTTGTCCCCTGTGTTTGACCCCTTGCTGAGCCCGTAAGCCATTCACTGAGGCACAAAAAAAAATAGATAAAAAGCCCTTGCGAATCAATAGCCATGCAACAAGGTGTTTCTTGTTCCATGATTATAAACTGGGATTCGCTGCTTAGATAACGCACTAAAAATAGTTTGATCCGTTTCTTATTTGTCATAAAGAAAAATAAGGATCCGTTCGATCTCATTTTGGGTGCATCGACAAAACATACAAGATCACTACTGACCGATGCCTTGGTACGAATCAATACCTGGATTGCATTCGTTCGACAGTTGATAGGGTCCCAAAATGAGAAGGAATCAACCATGGGATCGTGAATAAGTGTGAAATTGCCGCTGTCTTAGGTTTTTCTGTTCCCGACAAAAACTTCCACTAAAAAAAACTAAAAAATCAGCAGATGATGTTATACTTTATCCGAATTCCGTATTTCCTAAAACGGCAACGGTCGACCATGGACCTTTTTTTTTGTATCTCATCGAACAACCGTTGTCGTGAGTGTGCCCAAAACAACTTGCCAAGCCAAAAGGTCACTCGTTCTCTTTTTTATTGTTTTTTTTATCTTTGTCTATTCTCGCCATAGCAGTATTGACATGATGGCTTGCTCAAACTGGAAAGAGGATGTGTCAGCCAGTGATTTGCTATCCAACTGCTGCCGATGGGCAAACGAGGAATTTCTATCCCGCCCATGTTAATCAAATTCAAAGATTCGATGGATGTTCTTTTTTTCTTGGTTCTCGTTGGAAATCGGCTCTCCTTTTTCCTTTGCGCCACGGATGGATGATGAGGTAGGAATCTGCCAATGGGCACGGAGAGTTACGTGCATTATCTTGCCATAGACGTTTATGATCTGAAATCCTCGATTTGTGTGTTTGCATGTCTGCAGGTTCCAAAATCTTCTATTCTTTTTTTTCTCGATCAAACAGGGTTCACAATTCGCATGCTTCAGCGGAGTAGCACTGCGTCGTAGTCTATCATCAGAAGAATGCGGAGTTGAATTTCACACACTAATCGGTGCTGACAAACGACCATCACGGTAAATTTGAAGAGAGCCCTGTATCGAAAATATGTGATTGTGGATCCTCTATATTTACTTGGAATATCGGATCCAAGGCTCCTTAAAAAAGATAAAAAATTATCTGACCCATGGAGAATTAGAAAAAGGCAACTCCGGTCAAGGGCACAGATGGTCGAGGAATGTTTACGGAGATAAAGCACGGCATTCTTGATGAACAACATCCGTAAAGAGATCACTCTATTTTGTGAACGGTGTTGATGCATAAATGTAGTCTGCGTGTCCTCTTCTTCAAACCAAGACATTCCTTATTATTCGCTTGTTGATGTTGGCAGATTTATTCAAAGCCACGGCGTAATACGCTAAAATAACCTGTTAATTTCATATTGCAATTATTTAATTATCGCATGGAAATGCTCAAGATATTTGACATACCCATACCCATATATAAAGAAGAGAAATGCAATATTAAAGACATGACAATATGGCGAAAAGACGTCAAATTTTTTTTTTTGTATCATCAAGTAGACACGTCTGTCATTGTAAGCGCTTCCTGTTATGGCAACGGGAAGCCAAGAAGTCTCGTCTCGGCTTGAAATATGATTTTCCATAGAATGCTCTGCGTGAATGTTTTGCATCACCCTTTCGAGACCACAGAACCTTCTCGTATCATTGATGTTGGATCATGATCATTCCTTTGAAGTTTTGATGGGCGAGCACGAGTGGAGTATGACTCCGTCGCTGCGCTTCTTGCAAACTGAAGAAAAAAAATGTCTCGGAAATATTGTTCCCAGTAACCATTTATGAATGATAGAAAAGGGATGGCTTATCAAAGTTTTTATTCCAGCATGCAATAAGATCCATTCAGTTGAGCGCGTTATAAAACGAAGGCGGGTGCTGTGAGTCTTTTTTTTGTGTGGCTACCAAGTGGCTGATAAATGGGGTTCACGAGGATAGCCACGGTTACCTATTATCTTTGTACAAAAGAGGCCAAAGGTGATATATCTTCTCTCGTGATTAAACCGATAGTGTCCTTCCATAGAAAGCCAAGAAAATCAGCAAGCTGTGGATTCATTGTGATAGTTGAAATCCTTCGATCTTGCCGATGACGTGAATACTTCATCTGATTTTTCGTGGTTCCTAAAAAAAAAGATCGGATTTTTTAGAGTGCAAAAGACGCTCTTTTTTTTTTCCTTATCCTTTAGGGCGCTGGTTTTCTTTTTTAGTTCATATTGAACATTTTTTTTTCTTCTCTTTTCTTTCTCTTATTCAAATTGTTCACTTGTTTGGGCTTCTTTCGCTTTGCTTTTTTCTGACCAGACAAACGCCCCGTCTTATAACCATACCAAAGGAGAAAAACGTACCGTGTGACTGATCATGATGCAATCGTCGCCATCGCATCAACAACAGTCGTTGCCGCCTGTGCCACCTCCTAAGCAACCGGACTACTCCACGGCCCCGTTGCCACCCAAACATATGGAGAATCACCCTGCGACTTTTGCGTATCCCAATCCACAATACCATTACCGTAATGATTCGGCGGCATCGTTGCCTATTACCCGTCAGGCCAGCCCTCACTCTCCTACACCGACCTCTCGCACGCCACCAGGCACTCGTTCAAGCTCGATCATGAATATGTCCGTTGCCGGCAGTGATCAGCTGTTGGACCACTCGCACCTGAAACCAGGCACCAAAGCATCGCTTCTCTCTTACGCGCAAACCATCAATATGTACAGAGAAAACGCCAAAAAGACCAATAATCCTGACATTCAATGTGATTTTGCTATTTTCATGGTGGAAGCCGCCAAATCGGTCGTGGATGATGATGTGACTCGTTGGGAATACCTTGCTGAGGCAGAGAAGCTGTTAAAACAATTGGCCGCACGTGGCCATGCAGAATCTCAGTACTATCTCGGTAATCTTTACGCTTCTGGTTTGCTGAGTAAAAAGGGCAAGAATGAGTTCGACAAGGCCTTTCCTCTTTTTGTCCAGGCCACCAAACATCATCATGCTGATGCTGCATACAGGTAAACTAAAACTTTTATTTCATTCAGCATGGGCTTTTTTTTTTATCTGGGGAAAAATTTGGAATTAAGGATGAGGTGATACAAGGAAAAGGAATCATAAAAGAGATCTACGAATGGTCCCAAGGGAGGGGGATAAACGATGGAAAACGTATGATGGACGAAATGCAACATGCGATTACATAGACTTGAACTTTTTTTTTATTTTTTATTTGGGGGAGAGGAGGAGGGGTGTTAGGCGAGAAAAGGCGGGGGAGGTGGGGGGGAAGGAACCAGGGGGGAACAAAGATGGAGACGAAAATATAGGAAGGATAGATGGACGGGCACCGGATTGATAAATGGACTAAATATATTATCTATAGAGCTGCAAAATGTTATGAAGACGCATTGGGTTGTCGCAAGGACAGTGCCAAGGCGGTTCAATTCTATAGGTAACTACGAAAAGTAACATGGCACGCGGCCCTTTTTTTCACGTTCCGGCTTACGCTTTTTACGTTTTCCATGCGATACCTTTTATAGAAAAGCGGCGACATTAAATCATCCTGGATCAATGTACCGATTAGGTGTAGCGGAAGTGAACGGCGAATTAGGGATTTCCAAAAACCCACGCGATGGTGTGAAGTGGTTAAAACGGGCGGCGGAAGCGGCCACGACGGAGTATCCGCATGCCGTTCATGAGCTTGCGTTGTTGCATGAAAAGGGGATTGACAATGTGGTATTTGTGGATCTGGAATATGCGGTGACTTTGTACGCTCAAGCGGCCGATCTTGGTTACGCGCCATCGGGATTCCGACTGGGCGAGTGCTATGAGTACGGAAAATTGAACTGTCGGCAGGATCCCGCCTTATCTATCCATTATTACACGATTGCGGCGCAACAGGGGCACCGTGAGGCTTGCTTTGCCTTGACAGCTTGGTATTTAGTGGGGTCACCTGGTGTTCTCCCTCAGTCGGACGAGGATGCTTATTTATGGGCACGTCGAGCGGCGGAAAAGGAGCTTCCGAAAGCGGAATATGCTGTGGGCTATTTCACTGAAGTCGGTATTGGTACCCGAAAGAGTCCTGAAGAAGCCATGAATTGGTACCGAAAAGCGGCTCAGCATGGCGATAAACGAGCGATTCAGCGATTGCAAGGCAAACCGACGGACCAACAGAAACCGAAAAAGAAAGGAAGTTCGCAAGACGATTGTACCATCATGTAGAAAGAAAGAGAAACGCGATCAGCCAAGGACACAAAGAGAACACGTTTTCCAAAAGTAATGCAGGTTCCTCAGAACTTGTTGGATCTATCTATCTATCTTATCTTGTTCCCATCTATATATCTATATTTACGCGCACATATACACACAATACGCACAAAGATCGATCTCGCAACAACAGCACATACATATACAGACATTTTTTCACACTCAAGACTCATATCTTTCTTTTGTCGGTTCCTGATTTCTTTTTTCTTTCTTTGTTTGTTTATTGTTTGTTTGGCTTTCTTGTTTTATTATTATTGTTATGTAACTGGACGCCAAAAAAAAAGTTAATAATATGGATTGTAGCATTGTTATTGCTCGATTTAGACAAGTTGCGTGATAATGATAATAGTTGATAGTTGGTATGATCTGATCTGAATTTTGCGTTATATGAGTGACGTTGGTATTGCTATGGCAAAAAATAGAAATGAATACTTGGTATCGGCTCGGATGAAAATCATAATTGTGGCGGCATGCGTCATTTTTGCGGATGCTTATTTTTTGGCAATTTTTAAAACTTCATGTCGAACGACCCAAGATGATAAATTGCTTCTGTCAAGCATTAAGGATGACTTTTTTTTTTGGCCTGAATAACGCAAACCAGGAAAGCCGGAGCTTAACGTGATGTTGTCACAATACGCTCAAATTTCCCTGGAAACCATTCTTTTTAATTTTTTGGATTAGACTGATTTGCTACGTTTTCATGCTCTCAAAAATTTCCCAAAAAAGCCCCCCCAAAAAAGCAAATCCGAAAGTTATACTTTTATAGAGCAAACTATTCCTTCAAAAATTTGCCAGGGTGTCAACACAGAAAGTAGGATGCATTGAATGGTAATTGCCCTCTGAGACTCACATTGCATGGCGCTTTCTGATTGCCTGTTGCCTGGGTACCTACCATGTCATGCACAGAAGTTGCTTAATAGGTTACAGTAACGGGACCCATTTTTCCGGTTCACTTTTAACCTTAAACTCTATCACCCAAAGCGCGTTCCTATTGGGAAAGGAGGCCAAGTCTGCATTTTTTTGATTTCCTTGCACTGTTTCGAAGATAAAAGGGCGAGAGCGGAGAAAATGATTTATTGGCGGAGTTTATTACTGAAAACCAAAATCGTTACATCATTGGCTGGTCATGTCATTGAACCTTTCCAATTTCTGAAAGTTGAAGAAGAGCAAGCCATGGAGCATCTGATTGGTCGTTGTGCTTAGTCATGGTTTAAAGGTGTGATTGGTCAAAGTGCTTAGTAAGGGTTGATCGGGTCACACCTATTGGGTATAATTCAGCCTGGCCCTGTATTCAGGACTAATTTTTTTTTCTTTTATATTTTTGGGGAGATTTAAAAAGCTCCATCTTTTATATGGCTCCTCTTTTGCTTCGCTCTTTTTCTCGACTTCCTATTTCTCGTCGTCTTTTCAGCACTACATCTCTTCTAATGGCTCCTCAACATCATAAAGTCGCTGTTATTGGCTCTGGTCCCGCAGGTAAGATAAACACACATACTCTACTTTATTCTACTTTTGCATCTCCTTGGAATCTTGAACAATGTCAAAACTCACAACAACGTCATGATGAATAGGTCACACTGCTGCCATTTACCTCGCTCGTGCCAACTTGAACCCTATCCTCTTTGAGGGTATGATGGCCAACGGCTTCGCTCCCGGCGGTCAGCTTACCACTACCACCGATGTCGAGAACTTCCCTGGTTTCCCCAAGGGTATTATGGGTGGTGAATTGATGGACAACATGCGTGCACAATCCGAACACTTTGGTACTGTCATTGAAACTGAAACCATCACCAAGTTGGACTGCTCTTCTCGTCCCTTCAAGTTGTGGCGTGAGGGTTCCGAAGACAACGCCGAGCCCACCGATACCAGTGACGCTGTCATTATTGCCACCGGTGCCTCCGCCAAGCGCATGCACTTGCCCGGTGAAGATAAGTACTGGCAGAGCGGTATCTCTGCTTGCGCCGTTTGCGATGGTGCTGTTCCCATCTTCCGCAACAAGCCCTTGGTCGTCATTGGCGGTGGTGACTCCGCCGCTGAAGAAGCCATCTATCTCACCAAGTGTAAGTATCTTAAATTTCAAGGATATAAGAATGGAGTTGAGAGTGTGTCTGGGTTTGGTTTACCGGACTAGGTGAAATTTGGAGATTTGGTTTTGGGATGGATGGAGGAGTATAAATCATTAATATTTTTCCTTTTTCTTTTTCGGTGATTTCTAGATGGTTCCGAAGTTCACGTCCTTGTGCGCCGTGACATTTTGCGTGCTTCCAAGGTGATGGCTCAGCGTTTGTTGAAGCATCCCAAGGTCAAGGTTCACTTCAACACTGTCCCCACTGAGGCTTTGGGTGATGGTAACTTGTTGACTCACGTCGCTACCAAGGACACCAAGACTGGTGAAACTGGCAAGATCGAAGCCAACGGTCTTTTCTATGCTATTGGTCACGAACCCGCCACCAGCCTTGTCAAGGGCGTCGTTGATCTTGATGAACAGGGTTACATCAAGACCATTCCTGGCTCTGCCGAAACTGGTATTCCCGGTCTCTATGCTGCTGGTGACGTTCAGGATAAGCGATACCGCCAGGCTATTACCAGCGCTGGTTCCGGTTGTATGGCCGCTCTTGATGCCGAACGTTACTTGAGTGAACTCGATGATCAAGTTGAAGAAGGTGACCGCACCGACGCCGATCAACCCAACAAGCAATGAATACGCTCGGGCGAGATTTTATTTACGAAAAAGCCTAGTCTCTAGGTTCTCTTCTTTTCCCCCTCCTCCCGCGTAAACAAATCGCTTACTATAAGTTCTCAAAGGTTCACCCTTTTGGTTCTCTTTAGATTCCTTTTAAAAGTTGTATTATAGATGTTTCTTAACCCTCTTTTTATATCTTAACCTTTTTTTTCGCACTCTAAAAAGTTATTTCTGACACTTGATTCACGACATGTTTTATTTTATGGCATCGTTATTTTCTTTTTTTTTTTTGCTGTGATTTCTAAATTAAACCTTCCCAATCTTTTCATGTGCACGCTACTTAAAAGGTGCCAGTTATCATTATTTATCTTGATATATTCGCGTAAAGGAAAAAGAATCCCGCAGTGGCCGATATAATGAGCAAACTAATCACATTAACGCTCGTCCGTGTAAAATGTGGCCAAATTCCATTTCCCATTTTTGAGCGACTTTTTTGATTGACAACCGTGCTCTCCACAGTCAATGTCGCAATAAGATCAGTCACATGTCAACCGAAAATCGTGTTACTGTCGTAGCAGTAAGAAGCAACCTGGTATTTTTTTAGAGGCACAACATGCAATGACGAGTATATTCCATGTTTGGCTATCCAAAATTATACATATGTGTCAGTTAAAAGGCGTATCATGAAGAGAGATGCAATCGTGACTATGGATGGCCCAATCTAGGGAAGTAAGAACGAAATACCCAACGGGTCAAGTTTCTTTTTACGGCACGATGGATTCGGTCTCTTTATTTTTAGTTGGATATCATAGAATGTGAGTGCATGGATGGATAAACAAACAAGTTACGAAGGTAATAATGGCAATGATGACCACGATGAAGGTGGTGACGACGATGGGGGTGACGATGGTATTGATAGGAACCTTTTTTTTTTTTTTTTTTGGTATGCGGTGTAACTTTATTGGTCAGAAAAATATGTCTATGAGGCGAGGGTTAAATTAAGCTGAGGTTCGGGATGAACCCGCTGGAAGAAGACTGTGTGAGCACGGTCAAAGCTTTGTAGTATGGATGGCAGAGGCCAAGGGAACGGTCAATAGTGCACCGCCAGTATTGGTAGGAGCATTCAATGTCATGGAAAGTTGACTTGTGAGCTCTTGGACCTTTCATCGGCAACACGCGCTACTTGTTTTATCTTTCTTTTCCTTGGGTATCAATGAGATATGCCAATTGGTCCGCATTGTTACTATAGTAATCCTTAACAAGAAAAACTCTATAAGAATGTAATCTTTCATTATATGCAATGCATTACCTTATAATAAATGAGCAATTTGAGCAAGTCTGCTTCCATAAATTCAGCGAACACCATGTGCGTTCTTGGGAGCGTCACACAATAGTCCACCAGCTTGGCGGTGACAGAAGCACCATCTTTTTGATAGAGCCTACAAAAATACCCGCTGAATCCTGTGGTTTTGAAAGATGTTCGTAAGCAACTTTTTCTTGTTAAACGAAGCTTTTCACAGTTACCAATAACATCAATTGTTACAGGTTGGAGGCGGTGGGGCTCGGAGGCGAGAAGAGTGAATCTTTTCTGCAGTTCCGCGAGTATACAGGCGTTTGAACGAAGATCTCTGTTTCGTTGGATAATGCCTTGTTCATGTTACGGACTGTCTTTTGAACTCATTCGCTGCGAGCTCAACGGGTGCTTCTCCATTTGCTGTTTCGCTTGTGATCAGCATGTCTATTTTCATGCCGAAGACATTGCTCGCAGTCGATCCTTGTGAAACTGCGGTTCCCCTCTGTTCGGTTTTACTGGCTGCCGAGACGATTTCATCTCTCCGTAATTGGCGTCTTTCAGTTATGACGAGTGGCGTGTTTTGTTGCGCGCGCTCAGTCCCTCTAGACGGTTTTTTTGGTCAGCAAGCGTTTGGTGACCAAACTCGGTTCGTCGCCAGAAGTATCCTCAGAACACTCCCTGGCTTTAGGGATTGATGCTTGAATGTATCCAGAGTAGAGAATGATTAGAACACGGAAGACACATCGTGAATATTGTATATATATATACCTGAGGACACGTTCTGGCGATCAAGGTCATGCGGGAGATGGAGACAGGTCCCACCGCCCGTATCCTTCGTGGCTCTGTTGTTCTCTCTTACGCTTCAGCGGGTTTGACTTGTTGTTCCACCCTTGTCGTGGAACATGCTTCGTCAGCCAGGGACTTTCGCAGCGGATGAGCGAAAGTCGAAGCTTATGCTTTTAAGCACTGGTGCCTAGCAAAGAGTCAAAACAAGCCAATACTGTTGGGATGCGAGCGTTTGTCAACTCTGTTTGGCCATTCAAGAAGCATCTAGTCTCATTTCGAGTCCCGTGTTTCTTGAGTGTTAGCTTTTTGTCACGAGCAGGAAGACGTTATCAAAGGTAAGGTGAAAATTATACAAAAGTGGAAGCATATTTACTAATCGCGTTTATTATTTTCCGTTATATGGGACTTCGGGATGTTTCCAAGTTGGACACGCCAGTGCAGTCAACGTTGTAGGTAACAACTGCCTTGAGTCCTGACTTCCTACGTTGGCCATTCGAGAAGTATTTCAGTCTCTCATTCAGTAGACTGCTGTTTGAGAGCTGGTGTATGGCCAAAGATCAATGCAGGCCGGCGACGTTGGAAGCAGAATGCCTTGGGAGCCGGCCTCCTTTCGTTGGTCATTTGGGAAGGTATCAGTAGCGTTAACATAGTCATCCCAAATAATAAAAAGACTTATCAAACCAGAGCCTCTATCCTTCTCTAAAGAATACGCGGTCATTGGATATACTTTGTGGGAAACAAGCATTTTAAGCATGCTCAAGTTTATAAATCAGTAAGACCCACATTGGGTCCTTGGAAGACAATAGTTTACCAGTTTCCCTGCGACATTTAGGCCATCACCTTTTATATCAGATACCCTCTATGCAAACGTCACTGTGAGTCCAATCAATCGCACGATCCATGCACCATAAGACTCTCGATGGTTGACCTGGAGATTGACATGTGACATTATTTTAATCACCAAGTGACATTCGAATTTGAGTAGATGCGACAATACTTGTTGAAAGTCATTGCAATGCCCCGAGAAAAAAAATTTAGCCAGAACAATGATCGAGTAAAGAAAGTGGTACAAGCCCACCAGGGAAAAAGGAATAACAAAAAGCATAATAAGGTTTTTTCTTACCCAGATTTTGTGGAGAGCTTGAATCTTTTTTTTTCACGTTTTGCTTTTTGTTTTCTTGTTCTTCTACTATTTATGATAATGAATCTTGTTTTTATCGCTTCTTTATACATATTTGTTCTTATTTCGAATACGGTCGCTGTAGAATATCCTAATGACCAACATTCACCCTTTTCAGACTTGCAGCCTGCCAATGAGCCACCAGCTGTTGTTGCGCCTATCAACGAACCCGTACCTATAAACAATGGGAAAACACAATCGGCGATACAGGAGAACACGAACATTATATATCACTCGCCAGAATCAGGAGATGATGCAATTGCTATTTTACACTCACCCATTGAAGACCACGAGGAGCAAGGCGACGAAATAGGAGAAGAAGAAATCGAGGATGATGTTCACTCGATCAATCATGAAGATACCCTACATCCTCACACAGAGGACGACATATACGATGATGGAGACGGCGAATATATGCACGACGAAGATGACGAAGTGGATGATGAAGATACCTTTTTAGATGATGAGTATGAGGACGAGGATGATGAGGAACACGATGATGAAGAATTATACGATGAATACATCGAAGAGGACGGGCTGGTGAATGATATAGAGGAATACGACAACAGTGAATCGGTTGAGGACGATGTGAACTCATGGCGTGAAAGTTCTCCCACCGAGTTTCGTAATAAAGAGTCCGAGGACTTTGAAAAGCTGGCTTCGGCGCTGTTGCAACACGAGGACAGCAGTTCCATTCATTCCCAGCAACATGCAGCAAAGTCCGTTGACCAAGCCAACGAAGCCAACCTCATGGAAATGGATGTCGAAGCTATTGTTGATGCTGCGCTCGATGAAATTCTCGAAAACGACGCAACGGAGGCATCAGATGACACTGATCGGCCCATACCCGTTTCCCCTGAATCCGTATCCGGTCTGCCTTCCGAGGAACTTGCAACGAAACATACAAGTTCCCATCGGTTATGGCCGTGGTACTTTGTTTTATTGTTTTTCATCCTCCTCTTTTATCTCAAATTCTCAAAAAGCAAGGCAAGTAGGCTTACTTGGATATTTTCAGCCTTGTTCGATACGCCATAACTCATCGTATTCCCATTATACTTAGACGCTTGCCGACTATTATCGCTTGGGATCCAACTTGGACAAGACAGGAAAACTACCGGTAAGTGCTGCGCCCCGGTATAATTTAGCCTGTAATTGATGTAATTAACTTTTTTTTTTCCTTGTCCCTTTTGCAACAGTTACACACAAAACGTAAGGGAAAAAAGTTTTCTCAGCATCAGATCACATCATGGCTAATGTGAGCCTGTTTCTTTCTGGTTTGACAAAATCATTTAGATCTCGATAAAGAAGGAGGCAATGGCGTTGACAGCACCGTAGATATTTTCCACAACTATAGTCACGCAGAATCTTCACCGATAGCTGCGCTGGGAAATCGACGTGCATCGGCCAGCTATTTACTTTCCGCGCCGCGGCCTGGGCGTGGACGACGATTGGCTCACCATCATTCTGTAGATTACAGCATGCACTCCAACCGACATGCTCTGTGGGAAGATTGGAAAGCGGAAGAAAACGAATGGTGAAAACGCACTCTTATCGACCCAAGTTGGTGGCCGCAGCCAGCGTTGCTTTTGTACACTATCACCCTCTCTCCTTTTTATTTTTTATTTTTTGTTGTTTTGCGGTTGCATCTGGAGCCTCGAATGTTTGCGAACGATTTATTCTTTGTTCTGTCCCAGATATTGGTTTGCTATAGCTACGCTCATACAAAAGGAAAAAGATCACCTTAGTTTCCAGATCTCTACTTTTTGACCGGTCTTTTATTTCCTGGTTTATCTTACTTACCATTGTAAAAATTGCCTGTCATTTGACCATTGCCTTGATCTACCGATGTGGACTGGCCAAATAATTGATGAGCGCCAGCGCCTGATTCTTCATGTTGTCTTTCCCCTACACCCGTGGTGGATCGTTCTAATTTCGTCGTCTATGCAACCCAAAAACACGGTTTCAGTTTATCCAGCTCTTCTATCATTGGTCCCCGTTATAAAAAATTCACCTCGCGGTATTTAGCAAGATAGATTTTCAGGGTTTCGGCATAATTTTCGAATCCAAGCGACTGCATTGCCCACAAGATATCTTCGCCATTGATCGTTTTTCGCTTTTCCTGCTGACATCGATCGCTAGCTGTAAAGGGGAAAAAACGGTTAAGGATAATTGATAGCCACAAAGAATAAACAATCCCAAGTCATCCCCAAAAGCCGCATTTCAGTCATTGTCCGTTGTATCAAAAAGGATATTCGCTAGTGATGAACGAAATGAATTCAGACACGCACTCTTGCACGCATTCTTTCGCGTCTTTGGCAATCTTGGCATTGTCAGGCAATGCTTTCTTCATAATACGCGCCACACTATGGTGAGAATAAAGAACATACGAGGTCAATGCATAATCAGTGAATAAAACAAAAGCCAAAAAAGGGAAACAGATAAAGTACTTGGCAATAGGAAGAAAACGATCTTGTTCTTTGATGTCAAAGTCAGCCTCGTCACCAGAATGTCCTTGTGTATCCGACATGGTCACTTCAAATTAATCAGTAAAAGATCGTTTTGTCAGTGAGCAAACGAGAACCAAGCTCGAAAAAAGAATGAACGCGAATTTTAACATCCGCAAACAGAATCTGACGTCACATATTTTCTAAGCCATTTTGTCCAATCATTATTCGTGGTTGTGTCAGATGATGGCGTCCCGAAAGTTATTGATTCTTCAAGCAATTGCATAACCGCGTTTGGCACGTGTTTCTCGTGCCCTACAGTCACTCATTAATCTATTTCTATGGCAGATCTTCGATATCTGATGACGGTGTCTTGCAGGATAAGTTTATATACATATGAGCTTATGAAATCTTAGAGCATCAAATCTGGTTGGCATTTCAAGTACGACCCAATATACAGTACACCTGCTGTTCACCAAATATTTTCGAAACTCCAGGTATTCCTTTTGCTCCTATAAAATCGAACAGGATCATGAAGTTTATTTGGATTTTGCTATTGGGATTTGTTAGCATTATGAAGTGTGAAAAAAAGTAATAGTAATAAATATAGTTGAACTGAATAAACTGTCTATGACTGGATGGCAACACCGTTTCTATCCGCTTCCTCTTGCACCACTTCGGCTAAACGACGTAACGCTTCATTCATGTTCTCAGGACTGACATTGCTGAAGGAGAGACGGATATAAGGTGTCTTTTCACCGGCTGGCAGGAAGACCTGTATTCATGGTTTCAGTCTCAAGAACCCTAACTGTGAGTGACAAGTTCCCAAAACTTACCATGCCAGGGACAGCGATCACTTTCTTTTTGAGCGCTTGGTTCATGATTAATTCAAAAGAATCTGTCACACCTCCCAATAACTTTAACCACACAAACATGCCGCATTCGGGAATCGACCACTCTGCGTAACCAGTCATGCGCTTGTCAAGGTACTTTCTAAACTCTTCGAGTTTCTCACGGTAAAAGTTGGAAACCTGGCGGATATGTTCAAAGAAGCCTTCATGACCCCACTTGTTCAGCAACTCGTAAGCCATCACTTGCGATACACCAGCCGGCTGTAAATTGGTCGACTACAACAAATTCAGCCCCAAATACAGCGGTCAGCATAAAATCACCAAGACAACATTAAAAACGTCCCGTAAACAGAATACGCACCATGGTATGCAAATCAATTCGTTCAACCAAAGCGGCGGGTCCAGTCACCCAACCCAAGCGAACGCCTGAAGACAGGATCTTACTCATGCTGTCGAATCGGAGCACACGGCCATCCACATCGATAGATAAATACGAGGCGATACGAGGAGAGGCAAACTGGAGAAAAAGAACACAATATGAGACAAACGCGATATTGCCAACGCTTAAACAAAAACTCACTTGCAGGTAATAATAAGGATCATCTTCAACGATCAAGATATCATAGGTACGGCAAATCTCGTAGATCTTTTGTTTTCTTTCAAAAGTTGCACTTGCTCCCGTCGGATTTCCGCCACAGGGGATGGTATACAACACTTGCGGACGAGGCTGATCCTTTTTTCCAGTCGGGTTGCTCTCGGGCCAATTCTTCAATATTTTTTCCAGAGCTTCGGGGATCAAACCGTGGGCATCGGTGGCGATACCGACCAGATCACAAGGCTGTGACTTGAGGAAATTGAGAATGCCCGCATAGGTCGGATCCTCCACCAATAAAGCCGCTCCAGGTTCAATGAACATTTCCAAAGCCTATCATTCCAAAAATCCGCCCGTGTCAAACCCAAACTGCGTTTCTCCGTTACTTGCACAAGACGTACCTTGGACAAAATATCCTGGGACCCCGATCCAATCGACAAGGTAAAATCCACCGGCGGATTATGTTCCAACGTTTGAAGTTGACGCAGCCACGAGTTCAACTGGGGTAAACCGGACTATGTGTAATATGACTTTTTAGTGTGCTGCAATAAAGCAAACTCGTATCAGTATGAACTTACAGTAAGATCATAGGATAAGGAGCGTTGAAATAGCGCACTATCTACTTCAATTTCCTCACCATTCTTGAGCTTCAAGACCATGCCGGCATAAGGAAATGTGGAAGGATTCGGATGACCAGCACCCAAAGAGATCTAAGTTTGCTTATATCAATGTCGAGTTGTTCAAGGCCAATGACGGTTGAACGAAATTCATCATAATCGATACTTACCATGCCTTCCTCAAACATATACTTTCCCAAGGCACGAACTATCAATCATTGTTAAAATATTACAACATGTTCACTGTACTGCATAGGCTCTGTCGTATAGATATTCGAATCATCAAACTCACTTGGTGAAGGGTTTCGTTGTTGACTTTTTGCGCTAATAAACTTTTGATAATCCATGATCTGATAAGTAAAAGTAAGAAAAAATAAGAGGAAAAGGGGGAAAAACAGAAAGTAGCGGCCGGTTGCTTTAAATAATCGAATATTTCATTCCCGAACAATAGTTGCACTTATTGATCGAAAAACCTGCCAAAGATTATAGTCAATGTTTAGTCCCTCCGTCCACAAGGACCACACGGTTGGTCTGATAACTAAGTGACGCTTGATGATGTTGATTCTTTATGATTTGGTAATCCTTCAATCAAAATCTGCATCTCTCCGTGAGGCAAAGTGGCTAGCAGTGATGACACCTGTAGGATCGTACAATGGATGGATTTGGCAATTCGAGAAGATCGGATGTCCCGATATGGTTATAGGTTCGATTCGGGATGTGACGGTCTATTTCATCTGCATCTTGCACTGATATCCCCAGCTGCATGCAGATGAACATTAAATTTTTATGCGCCCTCTCAATAACGCATAAAAAGTTAAAATAACCTAGTCTGCTTGCTGGAACATATAGTAGTACAATGATTCTATAATTTTATGATCGGTAGCTCTTTTGCCGTTTCCATGATAACTGGCACGATGCTGAATACATTCATTATTCGCTCGTCTTGGCTCGGCTAGGCCAGTGACAAACAAGTGCGACCTGTAAAAAGAACCAACAAGTGAAGCCATCTACCAAAGTATCAGTTTACCAGCCGAAACATCGAAATTGATGATTCCAGCTTTTGTTTATTAAACTATTAGTATCTGCGGTGATTCCAAAAGTAAGAGCCCCATTCACGCAAAACAGCAAGGTGGACTGGTTTCAGATGCCATCATCTACGCATATACAGCGCGCATCAATAATAGTTACAAAATCAGTCTAGGCAAAGGCCCCATGAAGGAAGACTATATATATGTGTTACTACACAGGCTCTCGCCTTGATTACTGAAAATAGGGATGTGGTCATGTCAAGCTGAGTTTGACATTTGAAACGAAAGTCTGGAGAATAGCTTTAGATTATTTGATCGGGAGGTGACCGCGACTTTTTTTTTTGAAGCCAAATGAGAAATAGATTATATTGGGTTTTGGGAGAGGATATGACGACGCATAGGGGAAATTTGTTAATGTAATGAATGAAAATAAATATTTACACTGATCTGTTATGTATAGGATTACTTATACAGAGGAAAAGGAGGGGAATAATAACGGCACACGTAGTAAAACGGGAAGAGGACCACCTTAGTGGTTGTGATCTTCTCTGGCTCCACCCAGCGAACGGAAGCGGCCAAATGCCATTTCGCCGACGAAAATGCCTGCAATGATGACAATGAAGTAGCCGCCATTGCCGGTCATGATAATGAGCATGAGCAAATTGCTGACAAACGATACGAGGGCGGTCAAAAAGCTGCGAATGGTGTCAAACGTCCAATTGAAAGGCGGGACAATAGGCAAAGTCAGTGGTTGAGGATACATAGGTCGTGCCATCGATGGCTCAGAGCATGAAGTGGTCTCTGAGCTGCAAGGTTCGCCCGCTTTTTCAACGTCTTTTCGTAACTAATTAGTTGGGAGAAAAATTATTAGACATAAATCACAGACATAAATATGCAGCTCTGTTGAACCTACGCGAATGGTTTCCAAGGGAGCGTCTTGAGGGTTGACTGTGGCTAAGGGGTTGTGAAGGCGGTCAAAGCGTATACCGCGCCAGGCGATAAAGTAGATTTCAGCGGCAATGAGAGCGCGGGACAGGATAGCAAATAGAAATAAACCAATGCATGCACCAATGTACGCCGGCTCAGATTTGGGTACCCACGCATCGAACCATAGTGCATCGGTGATCTTCCAGTGGAAGGTGCCCATGGACATATTCATATCCATGTCCATATCCATGCCGGACCCGCCGTGATTCATGCCTGAGTGATCCATTTGATGTGTATACGTTATTAATTGTAGGTATGGAGGTTGTTTAAAAGTGGAATGGAAACGTCGCTGAGAAAAAAATATTCGAAAGAAACAATAAGCTGTAATTGACAGCAGCGTTTGTTCTTTGCTTTATTTATGTAGCTCCTTCCCGGAGTTTAGAAATCTAGCGCCTAGAAATCATTTGGGAAGCGAAAATCGCGCAAAATGTGTGACTTCACTAATCAATGTCACACAAAAGCGCAGAAGAAAAAAAAAAGCTGAACACCGCTGCTTTTGGTTCAGGCAAAAGTGCACGCGTGATCTTGCATCCCCATCAGAGACGGGTTTTTAATCGGAATAGGCTGATGGGCACAGTGCCTACATGATCCATTGGATCAGTGACTATAACTTATTTCTGGTGTCTTTTGCAGTGAGCTGCCGCTTTGTTGTGATTTGTCTGTTACAGCGCGACTCGGGTCTGTCCTCGTCAATGTTTGTTTGTGCCTACAACACCGTGTTCCCTTTTTTTTGTCGTCAAATGAACGTTACGATGATCTCAATATCGAATCGGTCGTCCGAAAGAGCGGATCACTGCTGGTATTTTTCCATGATATGAGTCCCCAGGAAGGGCGATAAATTGGCTGATGTCTCGCACTGTATTTCCCCGCTTTTGATTTCGAAAAGAAAAGAAAAAAGTGAGAATTTTTTGCTGCACAATTCCTGCCAATCAACAGACTTGGCCAACCCGACCACCATCGGCTGACGCGGTTTTACGCATCTTCTGATCCTTCTATCGTTCTTCATCTCGGGAAACAAAAACTGCGTAACTGGCCCGTCGTTACTGCTGTAAAACGCCAAAAACAGTAATGATGTCTAATTAAAATATCGATTGGTTCCGAAAGGAGCATTGATCAGTCGTGTCAATGTTCAAATTCATTTTTTTTCATAATGGGCCCCCCGTTTTATAGCAATATTGAGTAAACATACGATCATGATTCCATCAACAAAGAAAATATGCACGACTAAGACATTACATCTTTTTGTCGGGCCCGGAGCGATACATTCAAGTACAATGATCCATGATCTAAAAAAATGGTGACACCGCCTGGCTTTTATCAAGGGGCTTATCATCCCGATTCTTGCAATCCATTGGTTATCGCTATGTTCACATTTTATGCCAAGCGACCGATGCATGCAGCCTTTCCGGGAGTTGTTCGTTGTCGTTCACAAAAAATTCATGCTGAAAGAAACAAGGTGTAACACGTGTTAAGCCGGTCACGTGGTCAAGCCAGCTGTAGACTTCCCAGAAGCCCAGAAACCCTGTACCGTTTCTACTGTTAGGTGTTCACACGGTAGTAAAAGATGGTATGTAAAATGTCTCTTTGAATCATACAGGTCTTTGCTGATCTATAATTAATACAAAAAATAAAGGGGAACTGCTTAGGCTCCAGTAACAAAGGTCAACGACTTGGTGATGCAACGGCTGGAACCGTTCCTGCATCCGGTAACAACGCTAATCAGGAACCACCCAAGAACACACGCGAAGCGATGCTGGCGGCAGCTGAGCAACGTCGACAACAGGTACTTTTTGTTATTCTGGTTTGTTTTATCACCATGATGACGATCATCATTGAAATATGAACGAATCTTAGGCTGAAAATCGCGGCGTGAAAGATGGGGGCAAACTGAGCAAACAACTAGCAAACCAAAAAAAGCAGCCAGTAGACCAAACTCGAACGAATGAACCTGAGCCTTTAGTGGTATGTAAAATAGCAATGAAAAACCTTTCGGGAATTATCATTCATCACATAATGTTCTGTTATCTTCTTTCTAGTGGGATTAATCGATTCCGCATATAATTGCCTTTAATTGCCTTTTTTCTTGTTTGTTTGGGGATGTCCGTGCTGCATCTTATTTAAATGTAATATGATGAGATGGAAGAGAAATGATATCATTGAAAAGCACTTGGATTTTGAGTGAGGGTATTTCGGGAAGATGTCTACAATAAACTATATAATTGAAACTTGTAGAAACCAAGAAAAAAAAGATCAGGAGATTGTAAGAGGTGTGTTGGGGACATCACTGGAGATAGTTTCTTCGTTATCCCAGGATTCAAACAATTGGTCCCATCGTTTTTCAGGAACCAGCGTACCGAACAGCAGTGACATGTTGCTACCAAGCTGCAACATCAAATGAGTTAATTTTTTGGACTGAACCATTCCATTCACTGAAAACCGTCATCTGAGTTTTACCTTTTCCAGTTCTCGTATGATATCATCCATCATGGTAACATACGCATAATAAAACAGATAGATGTGATCCTTTTCAAGCATCTGTTTCGATTGGACCACTGGAAGCTGCCGCAGACGGGTGATCAAAGACTGCCACGCTTTACGAGCAGGTGGTAAGTAGGGAGGCAAAGGCGTCTTGAGACGTAAAGCGGAAGCCAGCAAGTAAAAGTAGAGCAAGACATTGCCGATCATTTCCCGATTTTCCTGGCTAATAGGCGCGATGAAATCCCGCTGGACTTCATCAAACCAGGCATCCTTTAGGATAATGGTCCGAATAGACAAGAACTTGTCAACAATATTTTGGCATGACCGCAGCATTTCGCGGTAAGTGTCCACAGGAAACGCTCCCTTCAAGCGCGGTTCGTTCGGTGTTTGGGCCAGCAAAGCATGCAGATCCAATAACGTACGTTGCAATCCAAGTTCCAAATCCATAAAAATGCGGGTCACAATGCGCCGTTGTTCTTCCAAAGGCAATTCTTTCATTTCCGGAGCATACGCATTGATATCGACCAACAGAAAAAACGAGCGTCGAGCATGCGGCTTTCGGGAATAGATAGAGACCAGTTCTTGGTACAACCATCCAAGTCGCAACAGAAAATCGGATAATCCTTTTCGTAGCTCGACCCGAGCTTCATATGGCCAAATGTAAGCGGTGGCGACCAAGCCAAACAGGACACCGACCAGAATAGCAAGGCACCGTTGCAGTGCTAAACGCCATACCTCGATGCTGTCGGCTTCACGATCGTTGTACTTGTTTAGCATCACCAAATTGTAAGCAAGAAGCGTAAATTGACCAAATTTGCCGTGCTTGTGGTTCAAAATGATCCAGAAATTGGGAATTGAGAATAACCAAGTAACCAAAGGCAGAATGTACATGTTGCCCGGAAATAGCAGATACAACACCATGGCCGAACAACATCCCAACACTGTGGAAAAAATACGATACACAGCCACCTGATTGGTACCGCCTACAGTAGGAGTCATCACCACCATCAGCTAGGCCGTGCATCGGTTAGTCTCTTTTTTTTTTTTTTTCAAATGCTGTATACAAGGAGCCGGAAAGGAAAAAGGATACCTACCGTGATAAGCGCCCATTCCATTCTCCATTCACGGAACCATGCGCCGCTGAATTCCAGAAACGCGGGAACGGCTAGCAAGATGGTGGCAACGGTCGCTTTGGTGGCGTATCGTATCTTTTGGGTTTTGAAAAGCGACAGGAACCACCATAATCGAATAAAGAAACGTCGCCACTGGGTCTTGGGTTGTGGCGTATGAAGCGTATTGACGGTGTGACGTTCGTTGGGAATGAAGCCTTTCAAAGGAACTTTGCGATGTTGTTCTTCTGCTGTTAAAATGCCAGAAATCGACAATAGTTATGGACTAGTGACTTTGCCTTTGATGCAATTCTATTACTTACTGGAGGACGTGAAGGATCGCCACGTTTTCAACCAAGACCAAACGCTTGAGCGACGTTTGGCTTTTTCGGCAAGCTGGCCCACGGCTTCCACCAAGTTGATCAGTTCACGCGCAAACTCAATCATGTTAAAGACAAAAAAATAGACCAAAAACATTTCTTCGCCGGGAGCATACGAGTCGGCATCGTTCACATCAATGTTCGTAGGCGGCAAAGGAAAGCCAGGATCGCTTTGTGTGTGGAAAAGGCGATGTCGGTGCAACCGTTCGACGGCCTGACGTTGTGACACTTCGAACAACGAAATGGCTTTGGTGAGATTGGTCTTTAGTGTTTCAAACGATGGTGCAGTTTCGTCTGCATAAATGCAGCCTTTGGTGGAGAAGCACAGCTGCAGATGAAGCAGTGTTTGTTTGCACGTGTAAGCAAGGGATTTGAGTGGTTGTCGAATGGTTTGGATAAATTCAATCAAACCGCCATCTCGCCGTGTATCGGTATAATCATGGATATATCCCGAGGATTCATGCAACGTGGAAGGGGTTCCGCTGGCGGTGGAAGGCGTTCGGTGCAGCGGCCATCCTTCCGGAGCGTCGTCTTCCGGCGAGCTGAGCATGAGCTTTTGTCGTCGCATTTCATCTTCAAGTCGTCGACGTCGGTATCCGGCCTTGATATTCCACGCTTTGTTGGGTCCCTGAGCGCTGCCCTGCGACCGACGAGATCGAAAAAAACCCTTTTTGGTCTTTTTAATGTTCATCAACTCAAATTGCAACCCACAGCTGCTTTTTAAACCGCCAACGTACTGAGCTAGACGCTGCATGCTTGTCACGACCCGGTCATACTCGGGGACACGACCGCGCATTTCCTGGTTCCATGCGACTTCGAGTTTGGCTTCTTTCAAGGATTTTTGAAGCGCGGTGAAACTGGCACGATGCGAATCAATCGCTTTCTGAAGGGTGGCATTGGCCTTGAACTCTGGCAAATCATCATCCAACAGGAAGGTTTTGGTCAGCAGTTTCAGGAGCACCTTGTACGACATCAGTGTCGCTTCCAAATCTTTTCTATGATACAGAAATACATGAGATCACTGCCATGAAATCGTCTTTTTTTTTCTGTTCCTCCTCTGTCCATTCGAAACCCGGGTTGCTCCTTTTTTCTCAACTTCTCTTTTTCTTTTGCTTGTCCATCCACAGATCCTAGAAAGGGCAAATTCAGGGTATTACCTCAACTTCTTGGCTGCTGATACCGGCCAGAAAAGGATGCAGCTGGATACAGTGATAAGGGTGCCGGTAGCTACGGCGGTGGTAATCTGTTCGATGCGGGTTGTATCGAAATCTCCCTTGTTTGCCGATCCTTCGCGGACAACGACGATGAAAATAATGATGAAACACAAGCTGGAGGCTACCGTATGCGGAGATTTGTTTACAGGGATGAATAAACTGAGTTGATATGAAAGGGGAATGGGGGTGGCCCATCAGCTTTGTTTTGTGTTACCTGTAGCGACGGGAGGCTTATTCCAGTGAGCCTTGAGAAAAGCGATGGCAAAAGTGGCTCCAGCCAACCACAGCATCAAGGATATAGCATGCGCCGTGACAATAAAATGGCGATCAATGAAAAAATCCGTTGTGACCATCGATCCCATGCAGATAGCCAAGGCAAAAATCACGTAACCCCATCCGTACGCGGCTGCTTCGACCATCCCACCCAATGTTTTGGCCGGATTAAAAAACACCGTGGCGGTCGCTATCAAGTGGCTCGACGTTCGATTGTGGCCCACCATGGCGTTCAAACGCGGAATAAACGTAAACAGTGAAGCGAGAAAATAGGCGAAACTGCATTTCAAAACGAGACGTTGTTCAGGAGTTATTTGAAGATATTGCCGGTACGATTGGCACCGTCGTTTCAGTCGATTCCAGCCCGAGGACCAGCGTTGGGGGAACGGCAGATTCTCGGATCCTGTACGTTGCTTGAGATTCGTGAGTGAAGCATCAGCCGCGTCGGTGTCACTCGAGGTAGATGATGAAGAAGAATTTGAAGACGGTGTGTTCCCATTGATGCTATTGTACGACTGATTTGGATATTGAAGTAATGGCGAAATTTCAAGCACAGGCTGTCTATCTCAAACATGTTAAGAAAAAATAAAAATAACAATAAAAAGTAACAGTGTGCTTCTCCCAGTCAGGCAAATCTTAAAACCATCCTAACCTTTCCCTTTCTTGGTATGTACTCATGGTAGGACGATGGGGTTTTGTGGAGAGGTAGTCTTCATCGGCGGTCTCGGAAGACGAAGGAGGGTGATCATCTTGGTCATCGTCGTAATACGCTTCAGGCATGGTCGATAACGAAACGGTGCGTCGTTGCAGCGTACCGTCATCAAGTACCACTTCAATCTCGCTGTACGCCGAAGGCGACCGACACGATATTGCGAGTTGTTTCGATAGTTGTTCAAAGGAAGAAGAGGACGCATCATGGATAAAAGAAAGCGAACGACAAGAGTCTTGTTTTGATTTATCATTGTCATTATCATTGGATGTAAACGGTATGGGTGCTGCGTTCCGTGGAAGGCGAAGAGAGTGCGGACGGGTGCTCATGCCTGCAAAGGAGCAAAAGATAAATGCAATAAAAAAATAGGTGGAATGAAATTAAAGAATAATGAAGAGGTTGAAAAGAAGTAACATGCAGCGTTAACGTTATAACATTTATGCACCTCCTGCGACCCCTCTTACCTTTTTTTTTTGTCCAATGGTGACATCATAACAGCCATTGGTGGAAGGCAACGTTTTTGGTCGTCAAAGTAAAAAGCAAGCTTTACTTATTCTGACTCGATGACCAACGGGGCTACCCTTAGCAAAAGGTTATATCGGATGGAGATGCCCACGGTGTATGTAAGAGAGCGCTATTGCTTATGTGAACGTGATCAGACTGCATCCACTATTCAGGCAATTTTCCTTTGGGAGGGATCACGACACAAACAACAAAGAGAACCACAAGAAATTAACAAGCGGGACTCCGCCAATCAAAACAATCCCCCTCCAGACGGCAAATCATAACATCGGTGCATCAATATCTGGGTCCGGAAACTCCAGAATGCCCAAAAACTACACTAAATTGTTCAAAAATGGCAAAATCCCTGCTTGATCCACCGCGTTCAACTTAAAAAAACCTTGATTCGCAGACGAATCATCTATCGCCTTTGCGGTTCGTGCCTGGTTGGCCCTGTTCACGCGTCGCCCCACCTTTCTTATTTTTATTTATGTTAATCTAAACTTTGACGAACGGACATCGCGCTTTTTAATAAGCACTGAGTGATACGGTATAACAAAATGAGAGATCGAAAGAAAATGTCGATGCTAAATTCTATTGATTTTATATTGTTTACTATATAAACTTATAACCTAAATACAGCTAATCGAAATGGCAAAAAAAAAAAAAAAACCTTGAAAGACGCACATAATTTTTTTAAAGTTGAGAACGGGTAGGTGAGTGGATATGCCGCTGTCGGTGAGGTTACAGTATTGCATGCTTGCATCTTATCTTGCACGAGGCTGATCAGAGGCTGTAGAGTAAAAAACCTTTTTTTTTTCTAAATTTTATCATACCATAAACTAACAGATGCCCGTTTCAAAACAGCCAACATATAACGTATGATTCTTGAAGGTACGTGCAGCTTTGATATTTCAGCGGATATTCAGCGGATATGGTCGGCCTCCAGTGCCTGATAGCCATGGTAAAAATAGACGTTTCGCAGGTGTTACTCTGGTTGCCAATGATTTCACATGGTGTCATAAAGCCAATATCGCCAAAGCGTCAATATCAAGATGGATTGCGTATTTCTTGGATGATCCTGATGAAGGGTCGATTTCCAAACTGGGACTCGGTCAAAATTTAGCCGGTACTACCAAAAAAAGCGTTGGAATACAATTGACGATGTTACAAGTTAGCTCTCTTTATGACTTCAACGACATTTGGCAGTGCATTGCTGCACATGGCAACTGGAGAGTTGCCGCTTATATTGTCCCTTATTTTTGGTGGATGCTGCAGCAATGTGTTTGCATTGGAAGTCTTGGTCACGTAATTTTAACTTATTTCAGGTCCATTACTGCGACAATTGAACTGTGACTTACTACGGAATCTATTCTTTATGCTTTCTTCTTCAATAGAGATGCACCTAAAAGTGGTATGTATCCAGTAGCAGAATGTGGTTCCTTGACTCGGGACTTACGTTAATGTTACTCTAGGCCATTTGGTGACGTTTGGCCAATTCGTCTTTGTTGCAGTAGAAGGATTACGGCACCAATTGACGTGGACTCGATACGGTCCAAGACTTAAACCGACGGTGGTTCCCTTGTCGCGTTGGCTGTTTTTGGTCGTCTTGTTTTTCCTTGTCTCGGTTTTGAATAACCTCGCTTTGGGATATCACATTTCGGTTCCTTTGCATATCATTTTCCGCAGTGGTGGCTTGATTATCAATATGGCCATGGGCGCATTGATTTTGAAGAAAAGGTAAGCTCCTCGTCTGTCTGTCAGGAAGAACCAAACCGTACAAAGAAAACAGCGGCTCATTTTTGTTCGTGTTCTAGATATTCCTTTGAACAAATCGCGGGCGTCTTGTTTGTTACGATCGGTGTGATCTGGTCTACCATCGATAATTCCACCCCAAAAAATGAAGAGGTAATGGATAGATCCAACAGGACTAGTTCGAGCAAACAGTGACGAGTTCATTAAGTCGTACATGATCTCATAGACTACTGGTAGCACGTCCGAGTTTTTAACCGGCATCGCGCTATTGGTGATTGCCATGGTTTTATCGGCTGGAATGGGTTTGTATCAAGAAGTCACGTATAAAAAGTACGGTAAACAGTGGCGAGAGGGTTTATTCTACACAGTAAGTTATGCAATGTGGTAACTGCCAAGTGGAGACTCGCGTATTTAAACCGATTCTTAGCATTTCCTTGCTCTTCCATTCTTTCTGCTGTTTTACAACGATCTGATCAAACAAGCGTCCGTGTATTCGAGATCGACGGCAACACCGCTGCCGCACATCATTCGTCAAGTCCCTGGATTCGGTTCCGTCCTTGAATCTTTGCCTTTGCCACCTAACATCCAAACCGCTTTAGCATCCTACCGTATCCCGAAACTTTGGGGCTATTTGTTGTTGAACGTCTTGACACAATACGTTTGTATTGCAGGTGTTAACCGAATGACCGCCGTAGCAACCTCGTTGACTCTGAATCTCGTCCTCAACCTACGTAAATTCACGTCCCTGTTAATCTCAATTGTCGTTTTCGATAATGAGTTCGGCATCGGAGCGAAAATCGGCACGGCACTCGTCATTTTTGGTACCCTCATCTATACCCATGCAGGGATGAAGGGTAGTAGTCGCACGACTCCTTCACCAGATGAAAAGGATAAAGATAAATAATAAGATGCTCACTCGTAGACACAGTTGCAATAAGTATAGTTACAATATGTATATATTTTTTATGTGGGGAGAGAGTTTCAGTGGGGCAAAAGGTCGATCGCTGCAAATGCTTCTTTAGTGGAGCCGGATTTGTAAGCCCATGCAACGCAGTAGTGAGCTGATAACAGATGCCATTCTTCTAATTCATCCAAGATCTCTAATCGAGCCATCCTAAAAATTAACCGTCGCTGGCGTTATTGGACCACCCCAACCATTCCTTCTGTTTTGTGCACATACCGGCCTTTTTCCTTATTGTCCAAGCATTTGTCATGAATCGTGTTGATGTCGACGGCTTTGGCGCCATCCCAGTTCAGCGCTTTGAACCGTTTCTCCTGATCCGATAGATCCGGGTAGGCATGGATACCTTTGAGTTCAATGTTCCGATACTAATTGACAGATCTGGTGTCAAATTTTCCAAACAAAAGGGACTCGGTAACACAGCAACGTCTTACTTGCAAGTTACGGATCATCATTTGGCCAAACGCGTCAGATGGATGGATTTGCTCGTACAAGGTAAACATGGCGTCCTCAATATGGTCGGTGATCCATTGCAAAATCGTCGTAGAATCGGTGGGTGATAAATAGATAAATACACATTCCGAGACGAACAAAGTCATGGCATTCATATCAAAGCCGTGATATAAAAGTCGCTGCACGATATTATGCCATTCACGAAGATCGCCGCCAATCAAGCTGTAATCGTCCCCCTTGAGTTCCATGCCTCCCTTCTCCACTATGACGCGGTCGCCAAGCCATTTGTTCAGTTCAGCATGGCGCTTGATGGTCATGGCTTTTTTCATAGCAATCTCTGGAAAATCCACTTCAAAATAGCGGTGTAGCTGGCCCGTAACGCGGTCATTTCCTCCGAGTTGTCCAGACTATGGGCTCAATCCATCACTGATTCCACTTTTTTTTGTGATAAGCTTCGTCCTCTTTTTTACCTGGAGCATAAAATATCGAGTATCAAAACCTGCACCCAGAGAAACAATCTGCTTCTTCTTATCGGTTGGTATGCCAATAAACTGTTGCAATAAACTGTTGAGGGCAAAGTTGCGAATATAGGATCCTGTTGTTTTTGCAGGAAACGAATTATCAGTGGTGTCTTGCTACTTATTTGGATACGGTGAGTCGCGTCCATTACCTCGGTTAATAATGGGAGAACGTGTGATGGGGCGTCGAACAAAATAATGGACAAAAGGATCTGAAAAGTAACCTAATCGAACGGCCGATCTAAGCATGCCTGGTAAGTTATGCAGTGGGAGGAACTTGATGCTGCTGTGAAAAAAGGGCTCACAGTCTGCTTATCGTAGCATCGTCATTGGTTGCTCGAATAGCGGTGTCATAGGTTTCTGGATCTTCTCTCATTCCTCAAGTCGATTTGAAATGAATTGGGGACAGCGGGTATAGAGAAAGTGTTGCGTGGAAGAAGTGTGCTTAAAAGCGGGACTTCCCTGAGGTTCACGCGCCAATCAAATTTTACTCAAGACAACGAGGTGCTGTCACAGAAGCGCTCTTTGATCAACTGCAGAAAGGAACATACAAGATATATATGCATAATTAAGCAGCGATCTACGTAAATGATCAGAATGAAATAATTCTTATGAGAATCTTATATCATACAAAAAGTGGTTTGGGTACGATCTCTCGGATACCCATTGAGAAAATTCAAGTAAATTTTTTTTTCTCTGGTGCTTTGGTTAATAATCTTTCACAACTCATCCGATGAATTGTGCTTTCGGATGGTGCCGAAGAATCTTTTCCTCGCCACATAGCCTAAATTCTTCCATACAAAGGGCATATCAAAGTACTTTCCAAGCCGGCGATTTCTGTATACTTCGAAACGTAAAGTCCAATAAGAAGTATTTTGTCGGTCCTCTGGAAGCTGATGCCAAACGTGATCTGAGAGGAGCCATCGTCCCTCACAGCGACATTATCGGTCAATCACCTCGCGCCATCGTTCGTACCAACATTGGTAAACTACATCATTTTTTACAATGGCTCTTTGATTCAAACATTCTGACGCATGGGTGAAATTTTAGCAACGGCGGCTTATATGGCTCATTTCCCGACGCTTGATGAGTAAGTAATGAGATCCGCAATACTGCATCAGCCACAGCAAGCCTTACATTGCTGTATCACCGAAAATAGATACGTCTTGAATGTTCCACGCGCTTGTACGCCTATCTATCCCAAGGATGCTTCCACTATTGTAAGTGAGCAACAGAACCTAGGAATCGGATCAGCCTGACGAGCATTATTAAGCGAAAGAAAGGAAATTAGGTCGAGTTGCTGGATCTGGAACCCGATCAGCGTATTCTTGAAGCCGGCACAGGCAATGGATCGCTCACACTGTATTTGGCCCGCGCTGTGGGATTAGCCGGAAGGATTGACACCTTTGACGTACGAGAACAACATTCGCGTGCTGCGCAAAAGCATGTTGAACGATTTCGGCGGGGTCGTTACCGCGACACGGTCCACTTCCATCTTGGATCGGTAGGCGAGACGCTATCATCCACCCTTCGCGAGAGAGAGGAAATTTATGACGGCATTGTTCTTGACATGCCGGAACCGGTAGAAGAGCTACCACGTGTCATCCCGTACCTGAAGAACGACCGATTTCTGGTATGCTATCTTCCGAACATGACTCAAGTACTGGACCTTCTGGATGCCGTTCAATCCTTACCGCTTGCCATGGAAACCTGTATCGACACGGAATGGAAAGAATGGGAAGTGCGGCCGACGGTCATCCGTAAACGGCAGGCTGAACAGGACACGGAAATGCAAGGCACAAAAAACATTGGTGCCTGGGTTTGCCGACCGAAGAATTTCGAAGTGCGGGGCCATACAGCCTTTCTTGTCAAGTTAAGAAAATGCGCTTAATGATCCCGTGTCCTTTGACCTACAAAAAGATAGACATTGATAGATTGTAAATAAGCACATATGCATTTCTCATTTAAAAAAATGTTCCACCGTAAATCATATTTGTCATTCTAACAGACAAGCAAGCATGTCAAAAAAGAAAAGCGAAATAGCATACTGCGTTTCTGAACAAAAAAATTGTCATACATATACACCATTGCCGCGATGGTACGATGGTAAGCTCAATTATCGGTTTGCAATCCTTTTATTTCATCAATTCGTTGGCTTTTACAGTTTTCAAAATAAGAAGTACAAAAGTGGCGATGGGAAAGGATTCTCCTGAAAAGCTTTACGATATTATTGCTCGATATCCTTTTGACGGATGCAAATGCCACGATACAGATTATAGTTGAGGCTAGGAGCTCCGCCTCCCGGAGGAAACACTACGGCAGGACCAAAACCAGCACACACGAGTCCGTCCGCACAAGGACGATTCGCCACAATATTGTTATTCTGTCTTCGCACATGGCACGTTTCTCCACGTCGAGCAACACCTTGACCATACACGCTGGCGATACCCAGAAGTAAAAGAATTAAATTGAATTGCATTGCTGCTAATGAAATCAGGCTTGATTGTGGATATGATACCCCACTTCGATGGATTCGCTGTCCTTTTTTAAAGGTCTTTCAAGAATAGCACTTTATCAAAGCTATTACAATATATCAACCATGCTGCGGAGTTCTTTTCGTCGTATATTCCATGCGCCTGTCATGCGTTATTTCGAGATCACATGGTCTTTTTCTTACAAAATGTCATCGTTGCTGCCCCTAGCAACCCTCAAAATAATCTATCAATGGTATCGTCCCTTTCAGGTCCACCAAGAAGTCCACCAGATAAACGACGTAGACGAAGTCACATAGATACATTATGTGATAAGCAGTTCAAGAAGATACTAGACCACAACACTCAAAATGGTTGAAGATCGTTAGGCGAATCCTGCTCAAGTCTCAGTGAAAAGCTCACAATCCAGATGACGGCAGTGTACTGTAGAAATATCAAAAAATCAAATGAACACACTTTATCCTTCCAAAGTTGGTATTGCACACAAGCAGGCCACATAGCAATGAGGATTAGATTCGTCCCTTCCAAGCTTCCCGGGCATTGTAACTGAGCGGCAACTCGTCAAAAAAAAAAGCTGATCCCGATTGTGACGTAAGATTTCAGCGAAGGTGCACGTGACTGCCAAATTTTTTTCTGTTTTGTAATGTGGTGGCGACTGGATCGTTTGGTTTGGAAGTGCTTTTGGGACCACTGTAGAAAAAGAGAAGAGAACAAAAAAAGTTTAATCTTGTACTTTTGCTTTTTCTGATTCCATTGTATTTGTTGATTGCGTAAACTTGTTCTCTCATCTTTGGCAATACACAAGTAACTTATTGTAAGTAGCCGCGATGGTGGCACTGGACAACTGGATTACGACACCATGACCCAAGTCAAACATGCATCGCTAATGCCTCCTTGTTATTCCATTTTCTTATTCTAGTATTCAATATGGCGGAAACTGCAGTTTTAAATATTGATCCCTCTACATTGACGCCTTTGTCACCAGAGGTCATCTCAAAGCAGGCGACTATCAATATTGGTGAGTGCGAAAGAGGAACTGGGACGGGAGGCTTTGGAAAAGGCACATGAAGAAAAAAAAAAAAAAAGACTGACTAATGTGGCTTCAATCAAATAGGTACTATTGGTCACGTAGCTCACGGTAAATCGACGGTCGTCAAGGCCATTTCTGGAGTCCAGGTAAGTTGAGCCGACCAAGAAGAAGAAAAAAGTAGTCGATTTGTCCCATTCCGTGGCTAATGTTCATTTGACTTGTGTCAATAGACCATTCGTTTCAAAAATGAAATGGAAAGAAATATTACCATCAAGTTGGGTTACGCCAATGCCAAGATTTACAAGTGTGAAAATCCTGAATGTCCCCGTCCTGGATGTTACCGATCGTACGCTTCCTCTAAGGAAGATCATCCTCCTTGCGAACGTCCTGGTTGTGGCGGCAAGATGCAACTGGTTCGACATGTGTCCTTTGTCGATTGTCCCGGTCACGACATTCTCATGACGACCATGTTGTCCGGTGCCGCTGTCATGGACGCCGCCTTACTGCTGATTGCCGGTAACGAATCTTGCCCTCAACCTCAAACCTCTGAACATTTGGCTGCTATCGAAATTATGAAATTGAAGCACGTCATCATCTTGCAAAACAAAGTTGATTTGGTCAAGGAAAAAGCAGCACAAGAACAGCACGACGATATTTTGGCCTTTGTAAAGGGTACCGTGGCCGACGGCGCCCCCGTCATTCCCATTTCTGCTCAGCTTAAATACAATATTGACGCTATCAACGAATACATCACCAAGAAGATTCCTATTCCTGTTCGTGATTTCACCGCCGATCCTCGCCTTATTGTCATTCGTTCCTTTGATATCAACAAGCCCGGTGCCGACGTCAACCAATTGCAAGGTGGCGTGGCTGGTGGTTCAATTTTGAAGGGTGTGTTGAAGATTGGAGACGAAATCGAAGTGCGTCCTGGTGTCATTATCAAAGATCAGGAAGGCAAGATTCGTGCCAGACCCATCTTGTCCAAGATTTTGACCCTCGCCACTGAAAGCAATCAATTGCAATTTGCTGTTCCTGGTGGTTTGATTGGTAAGTGACTTTCTGGAGATCAAGTGGGTCGGTTTTTTTGTGTAAAAGGGAATGGATGACAAAAAAAAAGATCATGCATGAAAATAACTTATCGCCTTGTGTTATCTAGGTGTTGGTACACAAATGGATCCTACTCTTTGCCGTGGTGATCGTCTTGTTGGTCAAGTGTTGGGTTATCCCGGCACCCTTCCTTCTATCTACACTGAATTGGAAATCTCATATTTCTTGTTACGCCGATTGCTTGGTGTCAAGACAGATGATAAGAAACAAGCCAAGGTTGCAAAACTTACCAAGGGTGAATTGTTGTTGGTCAATATTGGTTCCGTCTCCACTGGTGGCCGAGTAGTAGGCGTCAAGGCAGATTTGGCAAAGATCGTGCTTACCGGTCCCACATGTACCGACGTTGGTGACAAGGTCGCGTTATCTCGAAAGATTGAAAGACATTGGCGGTAAGTGGCTATTCTTGTTGAATTTGCATATATACGAAAAATGGGCCACATTATACTCATGTTGTTTTGCTATCTTTTTGCAGTCTTATTGGTTGGGGCAAGATTAAGCGTGGTACTGTTTTGGAAGCTGAACCAAACTAAATTTCAATACAATCATCTTCATGTATCTAGATAGATAAAAAGTTTTTCTCTTTTTTCCTTTTTTTTTCCTTTTTCTCTCTTTTCTCATTCTTTGTGTATGTGTATTGCATTACAAGATCTAAGGTGTTAAAACATGCGCGATTTCTAAACATGTGTATCGGCTGACGTGATGACTTCCTTCTCGGATGGGCCATTTTGAGTTGATGATACCGATGAAATTCGACAGATCTTCCATCACATCTTCTTCCAACATGCAGGTGAGTTGGTATCCCTTTTGCTGGTCAATGACCTTGGTGCACGACTTTTTGATCGCATCTTTGAGTGACGATCAGGTATGCTGCTGCCTATGGCTTTCGGACCTGAAATTTGGATGAGCAGTGGTAGCTAAAAAATCCATAGAAAGCACCCACCACCGTTGTAAAAGACTAAGATCAGAAACAAATTACTATTACTACATTGCTACATAAACAAGCCGTACACCAGCTGTGCAATGGATGCCACCTGCTACTGGACGTCGCCCCCTTACATTGAGCGACATTCATCAGACAAAAGCCTAACGCAATACGGCATAACCTGGGCGAGACTCTTGATGGAACTTTGGTATATTAATGTCAATACTCTGGCATACCGTACAGTCATGATTTCCAAACATGTGTGCAGCAGCACTTATGGACCCCCTCAGTCCCGTCCCGCCCAAGGTTATGATAGACCTAGAATGATGTGTGGGAATGTTGAGTATTAAAAAAAATGAGTTAGTAAGCTCTTTGATTGATTCAAATTTTCGTCAAGATATTTTACCTTTGTTATTTGAGTTTGCAATAGCCATTGATCGCTTGACATGATTTGGATTATATGACATTGAAAAATTTTGAATTAGTATACGTTCATTACATCATAGCAAAGGAAAAGAAATTGGACTTGCCTTTGAACCAAATGGTGTACCGGAAAAAAAAAGTTGATACGGACCGCCAGGTAAGCTGCTTCTTCGATGCGGAAAAATAAGATTGCTTCCAGGGACAGTTAAGCGATGGATCGCTGGTGTCAGCTTGAGCAGGCAAAAAATATTGACGTGGCCAGAAGTGACGGTAACTTCGAGTTGGATTCCAGATATCGAGAGTCCCCCGAATAAAAAGAAAGAAACAAATAAAGTGCATGATGATAAAAAAAACAATGGTCGCGTCAGTAAAAACCTCCTAAAAAACCCTGTGAGAAGAAAAGAGAAAAAGACTGCGAAAAGAATATGTACATGAAACATAAAAATACAATAATCGGGAAGACAACTCGAATACGATATCATGAGAAGCAATCCAAAGGAGAGGAACATGAAGAGGGCGCGTAAGCGTTTTTCTGATTAAAAAGAGAGCCACACCACCAACGATGGCCTTTGACGTCATCCGGTTTCGCCAGGTGGATGGATGGGTGGCGAGAGAAAGTCAACTTGTAGTATCCAGAATTTGTCAGGCGAAAAGAAAACGAAGATAACCGGAAGCTAAAAGAAGGATGGAAGTAAAGGAGAGGTAAGTCTGTTTTGCGGGAGCAAAATCGATGGTAGACCACTCGACGCTTACCTTTTTGAGGATGGTGGTCGATTTAACCAAGTTAGATACACGGGATAAGAATGGTCTGGATGATGGATGCGGATGGATCTTGATACAATGATAGTGAGAGAGAGAAAATCAAAAGAAAAAAGATAAAATTGAAGACAAGAATATATGATTTCCCATGGATGAAACAATAGTCACCCTACTGATGCATGAATTCATAGATCGAAGCAAGTCTGCTTATGTATTATTCGATTCATTGAAAATTGAAAGAGAATGAAAGGACATATACAGTATAAATGACAGTATAACTGACAAAAAAAACAACAAATCGAATAATGCTACAAAAGAAACGCCAGTCATATCATCAACCACCTTTCTTCAAAAAGAGCTCTACTCACATTTTTATTTGGAAGACGACATGCTCTGTTTGACCACAACTGGCGTAAACGGCACCTTGCTGCTGATTGTTTCGCCTATTACCGTGGAAGTGGGTAGCGAGGCATGGCTGAAAGACAAAAAAAAAGAAGGTGCAAAAAGAATTAACAGGTCCTGATAAGTTGGTGTAAAACACATGATCTACACTAAGTTATCAGGACCTGTTAAACCTTTTTTTCATCTTTCAGCCATGCCTCGCTACCCACTTCCACGGTAATAGGCGAAACAATCAGCAGCAAGATGCCGTTTGCACCAGTTCTGGTCAAACAGAGTATCGTCGTTTTTCGAATAAAAATGTGAGTAGAGCTCTTTTTGAAGAAAAGTGGTTGATGATACGACTGGCGTTCTTCTGTAGCATCATCTGATTTGTTTTTTTTGTCAGTTATACTGTATATGTCCTTTCATTCTCTTTGAATTTTCAATGAATCGAATAATACATAAGCAGACGTGCTTCGATCTATGAATTCATGCATCAGAAGGGTGACTATTGTTTCATCCATGGGAAATCATATATTTTGGTCTTCAATTTTATCTTTCTTCTTTTGATTTTCTCTCTCTCTTTCTGTTTGCTTGATAAACCTCACTATCATTGTATCAAGATCCCATCCGCATCCATCATCCAGCCCATTCTTATCCCGTGTACCTAACTTGGTTAAATTGACCACCATCCTCAAAAAGGTAAGCGTCGAGTGGTCTACCATCGATTTTGCTCCGGCAAAACAGACTTACCTCTCCTTTACTTCCATCCTTCTTCCAGCTTCCGGTTTCCGTTTTCTTTTCGCCTGACAAGTTCTGGATACTACAAGTTGACTTTCTCTCGCCATCCATCCATCCATTCATCCATCTGGCGAAATCGGATGACGTAAAAGGCCATCGTTGGTGGTGTGGCTCTTTTTTTAATCAGGAAAACGCTTACGTGTCCTCTTCATGTTCCTCTCCTTTGGATTGCTTCTCATCATATGGTATTCGAGATGTCTTCCCGATTATTTATTTTGTAGTTTATAGTTTGTATTTTGTATTTATATTTCATGTACATATTCTTTTCGCAGTCTTTTCCTCTTTTTTTCCCACAGGGTTTTTTAGGAGGTTTTTACTGACGCGACCATTGTTTTTTTTTATCATCATGTACTTTATTTGTTTTTCTTCTTTTTATTCGGGGGACTCTCGATATCTGGAATCCAGCTCGAAATTACCGTCACTTCTGGCCACGTCAATATTTTTTTGCCTGCTCAAGCTGACACCACCGATCCATCGCTTAACTGTCCCTGGAAGCAAGTTTATTTTCCGCATCGAAGAAGAAGCTTACCTGGCGGTCCGTATTCATCTTTTTTTTTCCGGTACACCATTTGGTTCAAAGGCAAGTCCAATTTCTTTTCCTTTGCTATGATGTAATGAACGTATACTAATTCAAACTTTTTTTCAATGTCATATAATCCAAGTCATGTCAAGCGATCAATGGCTATCGAAAACTCAAATAACAAAGGTAAAATATCTTGACGAAAATTTGAATCAATCAAAGAGCTTACTAACTCATTTTTTTTAAATACCCAACATACCCACACATCTTTGTAGATCTATCATAGCCTGGGCGGGATGGAACTGAGGGGGGGAACCAGTGCTGCTTTGCGCGTGTTCAGAAACAAATCACGACGCATGGTATTGCCATAAGGTTGTCATTAATATACCGAAGTTCCGTCAAGAGTTCTCGTCCAGGTTATGCCGTGTATGCGTTAGGCTTTTTGTCTGACGAAAGTCGCTCAATGTAAGAGGGCGGCCTCCGGTGGCAGGCGGCATCCATTGCACAGCGGGTGTACGGCTTGTTAAGAGCTACAACGAAATATGATCCAAAGTAAAGAAGAGTAAATAGATATCAACGCACAAAAGTGCCTGGAACGTTGTTTTGGGTCCATTTGGAATAGTTCCGCTCATATGTATTTCAAGATACAGTAGCGGGGAGCTGATCAATTGATAGATCTGATGCGTTTCCATAATGGACTCGCGGGTTGAAATTACAGGATGATACTGATGCATATAATTTAGGTGTTATTTGATAGCATATCTCGTGATCATGCCCTGGAAACAAAGGTACATGTTTCCCGTGTCAGTCGACAGCCTTTAAAAACATCACTGCTGAATAAAAACGATCAGCTCGCCGTGGATACAGAAACACCTATTGTACGGTACTCGTGATATTTCATATCCGTTCCTGGCAATGGCAAGGAACATTCAACAAAGACTAAAGTAGGTCGAAAATGCTCCTCTTCTTTTTCTTTTTGGCCGACAATATCAAGTCTCAATTTTCATCTCAGACCAATTTAACTGATTAGACTAAGCCTTCACTTTCAAGGGAAGTTAAAAAACACAAAACCATTGCTGATGGCGAATGACAAGAAGTAGCTGTCAAATTTCGTAACACATATGCAAGGAACAAGTTTTTGGTGCCACCTAATTAAGGTTTGTATTACCATGCACGTATGCTCGATATATCCTCAAAACTTGCTGTCAGATCATTGTGCGTCTCTTCTTGACAACATCTTCTATAAACCATTGACGTATCCATAATAACTTTACATTTTATTGCTGGTTTATTACGAGCTTCAGCAGCGTAGAGGGTGTAAAAATTATCGTAATTTGAGATGTGATGCATGCATTTCAAATTCATTTACACGGGTTAAGGTGCAACTCAATTTGCACCAGAAGCTACTCCATATTTGTAAGTCCAAGGTAATATCAATCAGTGAAGTGTGTAAAGTGACGCGCGGCCACATATCTCGAGAAAATAATGTGTGATGAATATAAACTATCATAAATCGAGTGGATGCATCGATAAAGATCAAATAGTTTTTTGAGAAATGAGAGGGAGTTGATGTATTGATGTGTGAAGTGTAATGCAAATGAAACTATTTATTGAAACAAGAGTCTCTTATCCAGCAAGAGAACAAATTTAACAGAGTACATATTTAAGAAACAACGTGCCACGAGATATCAGCTTCGCCGATATCCATGTCGCCAACGACCTTCTTGAAAACGGCCGGGGTCAGATCGAGATCGCCTTCATCGCAATCGGGGCATTCATCAGTGATTCTAGCGGTGGTTTCGCCTTTAGGACCCTTGATAGACACCTTTTTACCGCACCAGGAAGACTTGCTGTCACCACCGTACTGATCAGCGTTCAAAGCCACAATGTTGGAGTCATCATCTTCTTCTTCACCACTGCAGGCACCTTCGGAACCACCTTCAGAAGCAGGCTTGAACCAAGTAGCGGTACCATGGTAGGATTTACCATCATCGCTATCATCGTCATCGCTGTCCTTGTCTTTGTCATCATCGTCCTTCTTATCATCGTCGTCCTTGTCCTTGTCCTTGTCATCATCCTCATCATCATCATCGTCGTCGTCGTCATGTTTATGGTGATGCTTGTGATGCTTCTTCTTGTCATCATCGTCATCTTCATCTTCATCATCGTCATCGTCATCGTCACTATCTCGCTTCTTGATATCGCGAGCAGAGTCGGCCATACCAGTGGACATCGACATGGGAACAGAGACCGCGTTGGAGGCCAGCTCAAGGTTGCGGTTCTGGGGAGGAATGGCTGCACTCAATGCAGTAGTGATGACTTGCAGGAGAACAAGGGTAAGAAGGAGAATGCGGAACATTGAAATGATGAATTGGTATGAGGAATAAAAAAACCAGCTGTGAGCATTCATTGCTTATTTATACCACTCTGGAGTGGGCCCTTTGGGATCCATTGAAAAAAAAAGTTTTTACTTTTTCAATAACCGCAGATTGATATTAAGAGCAGGGTGGCATCTTATCATCCCACTAACTAGATCCGGTATGGGATGTCCCTGATCCTTTGTTAATTGACAGGCGATCTAGACATTGGGTGGTTGGTTTCGATGTTACACAAATGATGCTTCTGGTAGTCTGGATCCACAGCGTTTTTGTTTTTCACGTTGCATCATGGAAAAATCCATGTCGAGCATTGTCGTGTTTCCGAATCCCCCTTATGCTATCTTTGCTCATATGCACGCTGCTGATATGGTGCAATTGACATCTGTCCTCTTCATTGAAAACGATCAAAGTATACTATGAATAATGAAGAAAAAGGGGAAACGAATGGGAGAAGCGAAAAAAAAAGGCTAATTGGATGGTGGGACAAATAGGCGTGTTCCGATAGATAAGAGTCCGCACTGGCATTCATTGAATATCCCTGCTTAAAAATTTCGAGACCGCAACGATCGTCTGGTCGTTAATTTGATAATCAGCGATATACTTCTTGATCAATGGTAGATCCCTTGCGGATACACTGATCAACGTTAAAAAAAATTTCAAACTTCGATTGCAAACTGCATATCTGATGATTTTTTTCAGGTTCAAATACATTTCTATTGGGTAAGACTTAAAATAATCTGACCCAACGGGTCACTTTAACTCTTCCCATTCTATTGGTTTCTCGCTCAATCGGCGACTTGGAGAAACGCTTTCCCTTTGGGACTCTAGTTCAGCTAGCTAGATTCTAGTCTTTTCTCGTGGATTACGGTTTTCTAAATAACAATGTTCGGCGGACATTCCACTCTGACCAATCGTGTCTCTTCTTTATGAGAAACCAGGTGCGCAGTTGGACTAAAAAGTTGGAATTACTATGTGCGCGAGCGCTTGGCAAGAGGTGCCTAGTTCACGTGAGTTGAAATTTTTGACTGCCGCATCTGGGGTCTGGTCCACTTTTTGGGAAAAAATGGTCGCGGCTCCCAGTCAACCGACGACCATGGCAATGCAAGTGTATGCTTTTGGGTCCAATGGTAACGGCCAACTGGGGATCGGTCACACGGACGATACCTTTATCCTCACCCCTTGTCTCGGTCTACCTGAGAATCAGTCGATAATAAAAATTGCAAGTGGTGGCAATCATGCCGCTGCTTTGACATGTCAGGGCGAGATTTACCTGACGGGCGCTTCACAACGGGGCGATATACCAAGACTCTCCAATACCCAGTCCGACAGCGAAAGTTGGCACCAGTTTCAGCGACCGGCTTGGTTGCGACAACACCGGTGGCGAGACGTGGCTTGTGGCTGGGCTTTTACCATTGCAGTGAGCGAAGAGGGTCGCGTTTACGGATTTGGGTCAGCCAAGTGTGGAGAACTGCCCATGTCCAGCGACATTCCGATTGAAATCGATGCACAGCTTTCCAATATCGTCGCTGTCGCCTGTGGTTGGCGTCATGTCGTGGCTTTGGATGGTCACGGTCAAGTCTACAGCTGGGGTTGGGGACGCCATGGCCAGCTTGGTCCCGATCGCGGCATGGTCTATCCTAAAAGTATACGGCCCGTGCAAGCCTGGAATTTTTCTGAACCGATCGCCAAAGTGGCATGCGGGCACATGCATACGGTGTTGAAAAGTCGAGAAGGGACGGTCTATGCTTTTGGTTCCGATAAATATGGCCAAAGTTCGGTACCTTTGGCAATCCATGCTACTGATATTTCTGCGGGATGGCATCATACGGCGGCTCTGGATCGCGCGGATCGTTTAATAATGTGGGGAAGGAACGATCATGGTCAGTTGCAGGCATTGGACAATGTGCAACTGTTCGTCTGTGGTTCGGAACACGCATTGGCACTAACACAAGGTCAAGTCCTTGCATGGGGTTGGAATGAGCATGGTAACTGCGGTGTGGAAGAGGATCCTACAGTGAAGACGCCCATACCACTGGCTGGTTTACCGTCGAATCGAGTTGTATTGCTTGCTGCAGGATGTGCAACCTCTTGGATCGGACTGACGGTGTAACGTTTCAAAGATGACACATGTGTAAATGATCTCCGAACGTTGATATCGCTGCTTTGGGCATTTATTCTCCTCATATTCTTCTTGTTCTTCTAGAAACCGTACCTTTTTTTTGTAGTAATAAGATCATGTTATTTATCAGTTCCTCGATCTTTTTACGGAATTGTCATGTCCATATGCACGCTCAAGCGAGAAATCTGTCATTTCATGTCTCACGTCGTCGGAGTCCAGTCTCCAAACTGGAATATAAAATAACCGCTGCTTGCTTCGTCAGTCGTCGTGCTCATTCTACAATGACAATTCATTCTGCTCGAATCCTCACAGGTCCGTAGCCATGCCTTCCACTCATCTATCCCCTAACTAATCTCAGTGTCTCTCTTGCAGTCGGCACAGGTGCCGTGGGTGCTATTTATTCTTGGCGCTTGTCGCAATCGTGCAATATTACGGCGGTGTGCCGCTCCAACTATGAAGTAGTCAAGTCCAACGGTTTCAATATCGATTCCAAAAAGTTTGGACAAGCCATCTTCCGACCTGATCACGGTATGTGGATACTACAAACTCAATCCTCCCTGTAACAGTAGCGATGAAGGATCTGTCCAAAGCATAGAGTATGTGAATCTATTTTTAATTTGTTTTTTAATTTGGATCTTGGATCCGAATTAGTGGTGAAAACGGTGTCTGAAGCTGCTGCCGCCTCCGAGGAACCTTTCGATTATATCCTGGTCACCTTGAAAGCTTTGCCTGAAGTCTACAATGTGGCTGAACTGATCGCACCGGCTGTTTCGCCTACCACCACCATCGTCTTGCTGCAAAACGGCTTAGGTAACGGATTTTCCCGCACCGACAGTTTGGGTAAAAATCATGTATCACTCAATCCTCACCTCCCTATCGTTTGTATTGATCAGGCATTGAAGAGCCAATTACCACTGCCTTTCCAAAGAACCCCATTGTATCGATTGTCGCTTATATTGGCACTTCACAGGTGGAGCCCGGTGTCATTCGTATGGGCGGGGGTGAATCGCTGGTCATTGGTCGTTATAACGCCGCCCCCGTAGACTCGGAGCAACAGCGTGAGAAATTCATCGGGTTACTGGAAAAGGGAAACGTTGAGGTTCAGAAAGTCGATGATGTTGAACGCGTCCGCTGGCAAAAATTGTTCTGGTACTTGGCACTTTTTTTTCTGTCTTATTACTCTCAGTATTAATAGTGGATTTAGGAATGCCTCTTTCTCTCCTGTGTGTGCAATTACGGGTATGAACACCTCGGAATTGCTGCGCAACGAGAATGCCGTTGCCACGGTGAAAAACCTGATCAGCGATGTTGTGAGAGCCGCCTGCGCTATGGGATACGATTTTGACGTAGCAGAACAGACGCAAATCATGTTGGAAAGAACAGAGAAAACCGCCCAAAATTATAAGCCGTCCATGTAAGAAATGCAGTAACAACGGTTCCCATCATCCCCGGATTTTTCAACTGATATTTGGTTTGCTTTCATTTCGCTTTCCTAGGCAATTGGATTTGGAACGTGGTTCTCCCATGGAAGTCGAAGTTATTCTTGGTACGGCGGTGCGTCGCGCAAAAGAAAAAGGTGTCGATATTCCTCACCTGGAGACAATTTACAACATGGCCAGTGCCATCAATGCTCATACCATGGAATCCAAAAAATCTCAGTTGTAAAAAGAGTCGGTTATCAATAAATTATACACACTTTGATATGCGAATATATGGACAGTCTAACTGACAGATCTACTATCAGAATAAGGAATTACAACACGCTACGTGGATTAAATTATAATAGCGCAGTAGTAGCTAAATATTAACTAGAATTCAAGGGGTTATATGGCAGCCTTAGATGCGTAGATTTGATAAGGATAGAGTAGAGGAAGGATCCGATGAAGACGGCGGAGAATGCAATGTAAGCTGGAAAATATATTGATACGTGCCATCATTGAGATCGGTCATGGTACCAAAGATGAGTGGCAGTGCAGCCTTGTGGCCATTATTCAGGCACTTGATGTGTGTACCGCGGATCACTTGTTCCAATTCACCCTGCAGATGCCACGATTGTCAGTATCACTTTTCTACAAACATTGAAACCCGAACAAGGAAATAATTGCCCGCCCGCATCTTACCGTAATGATGTTGCGAATTTCAATAAACGAAGGATCAAAAGCCATGACATAAGGGTAATTGAAAGCAAAGGCTTCGGGATACCCTTCCCATTCAATCAAGAAGTTGGGAAATGTGCGATTGCCCTTGCCATCAATATAAAATGCATATTCTAAAAACCCTATAACATCAGCATCAACTTCAAAGAGAGAATGCACAATGAAATTACCATCGTAGCAAATAAAATAATCTTTGCGAGGCGTACGGAAAATGGCTACACGTTTTCGCGATATTTGACGCAAGTTTAGTGGGGATTCTTCTCGTTCCCGCTCAGTGATAAACGAGAGATTTTTATCGGCTGGATTCAATAGCTCTGCATGAAGTAATTAAGGTCAAAACATAGTTGGGCGTGGTGTTTAGTAAAGGCGACTTACGTTGGGGTTTATCGGTTTGCATGTCGATCATAATGACACCACGGGGACAGGTGACGAGCATCTTGCTGGGTGATAATTCAATGGCCCAGACTTCGCTTGGAATGTAGCAATCTTTGATCCGTTTCAAGTGTAGTCCGCTGGCAGAGGACAAGGGTCGGACCAAGCGTTCGAGAAGTCCCTGTTTCTTTGCAAGATGTTCGGCTGCATGGGTAGGTTCAAAGGTGGAAATGGTGGATTTCAGCGAAGACACGCGTGGCACGCACACCAAGGTTTTCTGCAAGCACACACCGACATGAAAGAAAGAAACATGGGATTGCACTTTGCGTCCGGGAGGCTGCATATCTGGCTTGCTATTCACCACATCTAAAGGATATTCCCATAATGTGCGGTCCGCCAAGATGAGTAATATTTCAGCGATTTCCAGGACCTCGACTTGAGTTACACGTTCGAGTTGAAGCACTTTATGTGCCACGCGTGATTGTGCCGTATGACCTACGTATACACCGTCATCCGTCGCCAGCAAATATTGTTGTCCCCTATCTTTTAAAACCCGTAAATCAGAACAAGAAAAAAACTACTATTTCCGTATCACACTGCTTAGGTAATAGCTTACTGAATGTTATCATGTGGTTGACTCGGAGATCAACGTGAAATGCACACTCCTGGACAGCCGGCAAAAGATCAAAGACAGGTTGTCGGCGATCTTTGGTCGCTTGAAGTTGACGAATTTTATCAATCCATGGTTTGCGCGTCGCATTGGATGGTGCGTACAGTGTAAAGCCTGGGCACCCTTGTCGACCGAGATATTTGAATAAGATGGGGTATCCAGTTTTGTTGGCCGATAAAAGATTCTCCGTACTTTGGGTAGGTGATGGAGAGTTGCTACTTCCGCTGCTAACAAAGGGAATCAATTCCAAGGAGGCGCGTCGCACCAAATTGCCTGAGCTTTGGGTTTGTAGATGAGGAAGAATGGAACTTGAACGTTTGGGACGCATGTCTGGTATAGTAGCCAACAGCAATGCAATGGGGATGGGCTAACCAAAGATTTTAATACAAGTTAACATGCCGGCGCAGTTGATTATATTCACCTTTTTTTGGACCACATAATGTTGCTCAATGCCGTGGACTAGCCTGACTTTGGCCACAATTAAATAATGGTCGAATAATATGACTTGGTACTCGGTTGAATCCAAGGACGCGCTTTTACGAAGGATGCCCTGTTTCACAATGGATCGGCCTTGGTGTGTCAACTGTAAATCCTGCGTAAAGAAAAAAAGAGGACACCCTTGGTAAGTTTGTTTTTTACGAACATTGAAAGCTATCCGCCTACAGTTTCATCCATTTTGTATTTGAATGATAAATGTTGATGAATGCGGTCGATATCAAAGCGATTCTTGGCCTTGCCTGCTTCCGCGTTGACGCGATGAAGAACACCTTTGATGACATTGACAGCTTTTGGAATCAGTTTTTGATCTGGATGGGATGACGGTGTGTGCTTCAGAATTTCGTTCAATAACAGGGTGTAACGTCCTAGGCGTGTGGTGGGTTTGGTGAGGTACCCGTTTAATTCAAGTTTATACGAGCAAGGTAACCGCTCCGTTTCCTTTGAACCATCCATAATTTGTTAGTGCCGAAATGGTTTACGAGGACTAAGGATGTGAAAAAAGGTTTACCTCGGCAAATGCGGCAAATGATGGATTGAGGTAAAGTTCTGTTTCCAGGATATCTTTTGCTTCATGCTGTCTCGCTCCATAGGTGATGAAGGGTTCAAAATAGATGACAAAGTCCAGAATGATGTCGCCTACTTGAAAGACAATAGGATGTTCACACTGCCGTGCCTGCAACGCTTTGAGAAACCGAGCATTGACTTGATGGATCTCTCTGAAATTACGAAATACTTTGGCAACGAAATTGTTTCGCCGCTCACTGGGAATGATATCGGTTGTTAATAAAGGTTGGACCCACATCTAAACCAAAAAAAAAAGATGAGATGATGGACTGACTTCAAGTATCATAAAGATTCGTACCTCTTCCAAATACTCCAAATCGGCAATAAAGTCGTCTTCGGTATAGATGAGCTCATAAATATTTTCTTGACGTTTACGTTCAGTGCCGGAAATGGTCGCATACAATTCACTGGGTACGGTGTCGGCCCATAACCCACGATGCTGCTGTCGTATGTACATGTTACTGCTAAGTCGGCCAAGCGTCCCCATGCTTTCTGTCCGATGTCGCTAATAAAGCATATGAGAAACATTGTATTGTGTAACATAAGGATGGATTTGGATGATTATTCATACCTTGGCGTTGTTTCTTTTTGGACAAGAATAGCTGTAGCAAGGGTTTTTTCCAAGACAGGTTGGAACATAGCAGTGGGTGAGTTCGGTAAAGACACCATTTGGAAGATAATCGTAGGTTAAATGGTCCTCCTCGGGAAACCCGGTACTGCTCACACTGCTGTTGCTGCTATTGCTGGGAGAGACGACGACGTCGGTGTTCCGTCGAGGCATGGTTCGTTCATAGAAAAACTGGTAAATTTCAAAAGAGGAATCGATGAGGCGATTTTCGTAATTGACGTCGTGAAAGAAACGTTGCGTTGCGAGTGCTCTTCCAACGCGAACAGCAAGCTGGCGATCCAAAGTGTTGATGATCAGGGCGACTTTATCCTAAAAACCGGTCAATCAAAATGTCGGTGTGTCTGGTTGCATGATAGGATCAAACAGAAAATCGATCGTACCACCGCTTCCTGGCCGTCAAACGCATTTTTATATTCGATGCTATTTTTAATACGGTCGCCCAATGTGACCCGTTGCCGCATTTCAAAAGCGACCCGAGATAAGAAAGCCGGGTAAACAATCGGGGATCGTGCCATTTCTGACGGGTTTATAACCTCTTGCTTTTTTCTCTGGACTGCATTGAGCGCGTTTTAGACGACAGAATATTGAGAAAGAGAGAGAGAGAGAGACACGACACAAAGCAGCAATTCTTTTCGAAAATACTTTATGCGTCATTCTGGTGCAAAAAATTCATCACGAAAAATAGCTTACCTTTACTATACCGGGCGTCAAGTTGATGACCGGTGGTGGTGGTTGGTAAAGGCGATGACTGAGAGCGGTCATTGAGGAAAGGGTGGGATTGCGAAGACAATGGACGAGCAAGAATGGAGTTGTCAAAAGCAGGCAATTTATTAGGTAAGGACGAGCGAAAGCGATGAGGAGCAGGTGACGGAGATGGACAAGATGGCGACGGATTCATGCTTACGGATAGCAAAGAATAACAGAGAGGAATATCGCCAAAGGTTAAGTCTATGAAGACATATCCAAGGAAAAAGAGAGAGAGAAAGAGAGAGACAAAGAGAAAATCAATAAAATCTGCAGCAAAAAGGTACGAATTTTGTGTCACATCATGAACTATCACACCCAATAACCGTGGAAAAGCGCGACTCTATCTTTACGACCCATCTTTCATAAAGTGATAGTTATATTCATTGTAAGGCAGATCATCATAAAAATAACATATAAGACTCTCTATGATCCAGGCTTCATGGTTCGCTCAGACCCGTGGAGGATCTTGAATCAAGTTATGGAAACACTCGACGAATTTAAACCATAATTTAGCGTGTCTTTTTTTTTTTCTTTTTTTTTTCGCTGGATCAGCAAAATAGATCAGTGTTTCTCGGGTTTGTAGGATGTCATTCAAAGATGTGTTATGTGACCAAACTATAATGGCATGTAGGATGTGTGGAGCATGATTTTCCTTTTGTGATTTTTTTTTCTTTTCCTGATCCGAGCAACCAACTGACTACGCCACCATGGAGACAATTTTTTTAATGACAAGTGTGATTTTACTTTTTATTGAGAACGATTCAAAAATGCGGGGAGGATGACATTTACTGTTGAGAGACGGTTCTCTTTTCCTCGGCGCGCTGCTTGCGACGTTCACGGAGAGCCTTATTCTTGGCACGGAGAACTTCAGCTTGTTCGTTGAGGGTCTTGGCTCTCTGCTTCTCGGCCTTGGCCTTGTGGATGTATTCCATCAAGACACGCTTGTTCTTGAAACCGTTACCCTTGGACTTGAGGTACAAGGAGTGGTACAAGTGCTTGTCGATCTTGCCAGCCTCTCTGTACTTGCGCAACAAACGGCGGAGGACACGCATGCGGCGCATCCACAAAACCTGGCGAGACATACGGGCATCAGCAGTACCCTTTCTCTTACCGTGGCCCATGTGGCGACCGAGACGCTTGGCAGCGTTGCGCTCACGGACACGGAAGCGGGAGTGGCTGATCTCGGGCTTGCGGATGATCAAACCATCCTTGACCAACTTGCGAATGTTGGCACCTAAATTGTCACGAAAGGGAGAAAAAAAAAGGGGGGTCATGAGTTACTGCGCCACTCTTTCGGTGTAGGTCCGGGAGGTGGTTAATAACTTACGAGAGTTGGCGTTGGAGATCTCGTTGACCTCGTTGGGATCAAGCCAAATCTTTCTTTGACCACACTTGAGGACCGAAGAGGCCAGACGTTTCTGGGTGCGCAAGTTGACCCTGAAGAGAAAAGAACGGACATATTAGTTACAGGAAACAACAATGGATGAACATGGGGTTTTCCCCAAAAAATAAGCTTTTTTGGTGACATGGGTCGACGACATGCAACAACACTTGACATGTGACATGGAACGGCCACGAACAAAAAACAGTCAAAGTTGACGAACAACTCGACGATGTTGTGAAGCAAGCTTATTCTTTTGTTGCATGTAGAGGAAATGGCAAAGAAGAAGCTACTCACATGGTGAAAGTGACTTGGAGCTGAAAAAGAGGGAGAATTCCTTTTTCCACGAGATTGGTTGTAATGGATAGAAAAAATTTTTTCGACCCGGAGCGGGGAAAGAATTTTTCATAAAAAGTCAATGACGTCGACCTTCCTCCAACAGCGGCCGAGCCACCAGCCAATCCAAATCTTTCATGCATTTTTGGCAAGTCAAAGGTAACGAAAAAAGGGGAAAAGCAAAAAATTACACAGTCATTCTGCAAGTGTGAATAACAAAGCAATAACTAACTCGTCTAGAGGTAATAAATAAGGATGTATGTGTTTGATGGTATGGATCTGATTAAAAAGAAGTAATAAGTAACGACTGTATCTACGGTTGCGGTAATTTGTTGCCCTCCATGATCGCTTCGTCATCCTCTTCTCCCATATATTCCACCGAATTATTATCTGTCTCATGTATCTTCACTTTGTATAATCGTGCTGACGATGATCGCCATGCTGGATTTTGGGAATAATGGCGTTGAAAATTCGACCAGATAAAGATGGCCAGGTTTTCGGTGGTGCTAATCCTCCCCCAAAAAAAGAAAGATAAGCTTATCAGTTGCCCACTATACAATAATTGCTTTTCATACCTTGGTTGTTTCTGAAAATATTCCACATCCAAGTCCTACTTTACCGTTCAACAGCTTGTTTCCGACAAGGTCCTTTTCCCCAACTTACCAGATTTCGGTGATCCAGAGGATCCAGCACTGCCAACTTGATGCATTGTTTTAAATCCACCAAGTTCATCACCATGCCTGTGCGAGGATCGACTTTTCCTCTCAGTGTTATTTCAACTGTTCGTTTCCAGTTAGTATTTACGCAGACCATTGAACCAATAGTACCGCAGTCAAGGCACTTACCTTTGTAATTGTGTCCGTGAAAGTTGGCATGGTTGCATTTGCCGTACAGGAGCGCATTCTCTTCGTCGGTCAAATGACAAGAGTGGAGACGATGTGCTGCGGAAAAGGATTCGGTGCGTGTGATGTAGGTAATAGGCATGTTTTGGGGGGAAAAGAACAAGTGAAGAAAGTGACCAAGACAAATTCAGGCGTGAGAATTCTCTTTATAATTTTATTGGCAGGCAAAAAGGGGAATTTTACACCGGCAGAAAAAAAAAAGTAAAAAGCTCAAATGAGCTGTCATGGATACAGCACAACATCTCTTTTATGCATGACTTTTTCATCACTAAACATGTTGTTCGTATCCTACAAAACAGCATCGCGAGAAAAACAAATACTACAGTGGTCAGAGAAAGTCGACAGTTGGCCAAGGTGTGCAACTATAGTACGCGGGAGTTTTCTATTTTTTAAGGTTCAAAAGAATTTATACCATATGAATGGAATGGACCGGACAAATGATGCGGATGATTTTTTCGAAACCCAGTCATCTTACTGCGCAAATGTTGGATGACACCATCACCTTGTTATGTTCTCATGGTCGCTTGTCCCCTTTTTTTTTCCAATTCATGACTTTATTGTTCTTGATAACCAGTCATTCACGGCGCGGACAAGTTGATCTTGTGGCTCGGTGGCCATCCAAAAATGATCAGCTCCAGGCACTAGCACCGTTCGGACTCGCTCACTTTTATGCTGAAGCCATTTTTCATATGATCCTTTGCCGGTGAATTGGTCGTTGGAGCCAAAGATCACCAACACATCATTTTCACGCTGTTGTAACAGAGCCGTGGCCCGCGTACGAAAGTAACCTGTTTTTACCGTGGCCAATGCCCAGGTGACACTCAAAGGGTAGCTAATGAGTAGATAGGAACACGGAATATTTTCAACCACATCGATACTGGAAGCTACCATGGCACCAAAAGAGTATCCCTGTGTGAACAATATTTTTTTGAAATTCAGTCAGTTAGGCGGCGGATTGTGACACCGATGAGAAAGCTATCCGAAAGCATGCTACTCACACAAATAACGAGCTGCCGCGCGCGAGGAAATTGTTGGGTTTTCTCCGTGGGCTGAGTCACAGCGTCTACAACGGATTGGTAATCGCCTCGTTCTGGCATGCCTGTCCAACTAGGTTTTCCTTTGGAATGACCGCAGCCACTTGCGCCGTTTTTTTCATCCGTGTCAGCATGACCTTTGTTCTCGACAACCGCCGCCGGTTCACTTACCGAAAGTTGATACTAACAGCCAGGAATCCGTTATCGGCACAAAGCTGATGAAGGGCCATTACCACATTGTTGTGAAAGTTTCCTCCTACGCCATTTTTCCCAAAACGAGTTAATTCACAGAATAGCCTATTGGGTATGCCTTTGAATCACCTAAAGGTCCATAAGGATGAGCAATGATGATTGCCGGCGCTTCCGTTGCTGCTCCCTTGTAGGTCCACTGAGTTTCTATGGACGTGCCGTTGTGAATGGAATCCAAAAATATTATTTCGGAAGGCATGAGAATAACAATGTTCGTTTTGCGTTACTGGGCCGGGAAAAATAACACCGGGAAAGCTCGACGTACAGTTTCTTTGGAGATTCGAAAAACGATATTCCCAAGGTTTATTTGAGCGACTCTATTGTTTTATTTGCATTCATGACTCTTTTTTTTTTATTTTTTACTCGCCGTTTCCCGATGGTGACGATCTGAAATACAAAAACATAGAATCGGGTTATCTATACTGTCTCTCTATCAATGCCATCACTGACCAATCCTCACCCTCCGGGTTCGCCATTTAGGGATACTGTTTTGTCTATCGTATTTCGTTTTCCGCCATAAATACCGATGCCGATTGGATTAGAGTCAAAGTTCCAGGACAATGATTGGATATACTACATCTGTGCAGATGTTGAGTTTCTCCTGCGCCGCTTCCCTTTCACGAACGAATCGACCGGTTAAACTACGGATGCATTCTGCAAATGTCATTTTCTTTTGTTGCGGCCCATAGCCGGCCTCCTTGAGCTTATGGTAGACTGACGTTGCTTAAGTATCGTTCACTATGGGTGTTGAAACTTCCAATTTCGTGGGGAAGCCGTCTCGGTCAGTTCATCCCATTCTTAAACATGCAAAGCTTAGCTTTTTCATGGTCATAAGACAGTCCCAACCTGAGAATAAAGCAGATTCAAATCTGCCGAATTTACCAGAACAAAAAAATATCTATGCAGTCTCGATAGACATTTGGCGGTGACAGTTTCATATTCGTGATAAGAAAGTCCAATTAGTCCAGTCTGCCGCTAACGAGAATAAGTGACATCGGAGAATATGAAAGCGACGTGCTAAGGAAAGGAGTGGACACTAATAGTCGGTAATGGGGAGAAGGCGTACGACAATAGGGTATCGAGGATTAAATACTGGCAAGCAGTAACTGTAAACTAAGCAACACGGGTGTTCTACCCTTGCGTGCAAAGTACAGGGCAGAAATGTCGATAGCGGCCGAAAAATATAAAAGGAAAGAAGAAAGTAGAGGCGACAGCAAAAGGAAGGGCCGGAGCAGAAAGGGAAAAAGAAGAAAGAACAAAGTGAGATACGAAGAATAAAACTATTTATCGCCAATAGCGCTTATAAAGGTATATTATTGATAGGCAATAGACGAGCAAAGATGCTCACGAAGGACTCCAAGCAGTGGAATCCTGGGATCTTTGCGCACGACAAACGGTTAATGCCAGTGGCGAGTGGGCGTGTTTTTGGAGAAAAATGGTATTCTACCTATACCGGTAAAGGTTACTGAGTTGACGTGAGGGGAATCTTGTGTGAAGAGCCGAAAAGACAACAGAACGGCGGAGTCGTGGCTCTCCACCAAATTCGGAACTCACGGATACTCTTGCCAAGCTCAAATTATGACGAACACTCTGATTGGCCTGCATTGGCCAAAGTTGCGGATGATATGGAACAGAGAACATGGGCGAGCGTAGCAACAAAGAAAACATTCACAACATCGCTTATAACATCACATGAAAACCTGCTGCCCTTACTTGGGAACCGTAAATCGTTCTTTTCTTTATATCGCCCCGTATTAAACACGGTTTTCTTTTTCAAAACTATACAGCCTTTGTGCTGGATTGAACTACCCCAAAAAAAACCCCCCTTTCCCCCAGAATGGGATATTAAATTATAGTGACCTGATCAAGAGTATGAAAAAAAAAGAATGCGATAACAGTTCACTCCAGTCTTCCTGACCGCTTGTTTATTTCTTGGCACTCCACCATTTGCTCAGTTTCTCAGCAGCGTATCGTGTTGTCTTCACGGGACCGGCGGTGATAATACCTTTGATACTCTGTGTCATGGCCGTCCGGGCAATGGTGTCGTACAAAGCTAAAAAAAATCACAATGATATCAGTCAACCGTCGAACAAAATCAGCTTTCCGAGTTGCACCGGGGTATCACTTACACTTATCAATATACTTTGATAGCATAGGCGACGATGAAATTTGCTGATACAATTCAATCTTTTCCTCCGGAAGTGAAAGATTGTGCTTTGCGGCATAGTTGCGATGTTCAGCCAGTACTTTATCATACAACGTCTTGGGCAGCTTTTGCACCATCAAACCACGGAACTTGGGATTTTGACTTTGCTGTAAATATCAAAGAAAAAAAAAAGTTAAATTCTTCTGCCATTTTTGAAACCAAAAGCCACCTGATTTGCCACGTTAACGTTACCTGATAATGCCCATCACGTAAAAAGGCGACATTGGGCAAATCATCCAATAAACCGTAATATAACCGGTGGAAGTGATCCATCTGTGCATTGACAATGTTCTTCACTTTGTTGGGATTCTCACCCACCACCATTCGGAAATCACCGTGGTAACTGATACCGGCGATCTTTTCAAACAGTTCCGCTTCAGTGAATCTTTCCGGCAACGTTAATAAAGCGACTCGCACGGCTTCTGTCAGATTCACTTGATTGGCCAATCTCACACGGGCATCATCCCGAAGGATTTTTACCTAGCATGGAAGGAGAAAATATGAATCAACCATGTGCTCATGACTAAACCGAAAACGAATTAACCCCAATTAACCGCGAACGAATCAACTTACAGGTTTATGCATGCGACCAGCAAGATAGAGAGTTTCCCAATCAATGAGATCTTTGCACAACCGATCAATGGATACAACGCCATACTTGATGATCTGCAGTGAAAAGTAGAAACGGATGCATATTAATTAATACGCAATGTCAAGGGAGGAGGTCGCGGTGGCGACCGGTCTATTGGGATGAGGTTCTTTTTTACTGACCATGCCATTGACTTCTACGTAGGGATTGAAGTAGACGCCCGCACCCACTTTCTCCTGTAACATGGCGACTGCGCCAGAACCAAGTAGGCGCATACCGGAATAATGATGAGGATTTTGATGCATATTCAGTGCGTGCCAATGGCCAGGATGAGTCACACCAAAGATGAAATCCAACATTGGCTTCTTCTATTGTTACCGAAAAAAAAAAAAAAAACCACGTGTCAGTCCCTCGGTTGTCATCGCTTAATAATTTGGTGATTGTTTGTTTGTTAACACCACCAGTGTGTGAGTTTTTTTTTTCTCTTTTTACCTTGTTATCATAACCTGACTGCTGAAAGACACCACTGCCGTATGCAAAAGCATAACGTACAGGCGCATTAAACGTGGAAACGATGTCCTTGAGTTGTTGCCGTAATTCCTCATTGATATTAATATACTGATTGGTGCCAAAATCGGGTGAATCTGGAATATTGGTAGAGTGGAAATGATGTTGGCGCAGTCGTGCTAAGCGTTCTCTGGTTTCTTCAGTGAACAGAGGTTCGGTGGGTGTTTTATTTTGTGGAGCGTCATTTGACTTTTTGGTTTGGGCAGGAGGTGGAGGTGGCGGTGCATTGGGTGACGTGGAGTTGTAAGTGTCAGAATGAACGGAATAACAGCGAGTAGCGCAAGCGAAACTGCGACTTTCGCGAAGAACGATGGTATTGATAGTCTATTACAAAAGAAAAATAAACAGGATGAGCACGTTACCCAGAAAAGTCGTCAAAGCAACTGAAGTTGCCATCCTACCTTTAGCATCTTGAAAGTAAAAAGAAAAATAAAAAAAGGGAAAGATACAGAAAAAACAAAAAAAGTGCTTTATTGCGGCAAGCCCAAAAAAAAAAAAAAAGTTGAAGCTTAAAAAAATAAAAAAAACTCACTTTTTTTTTTAATTTCGTATCGCGTTCCCATTTTGATGCTGGGATGAAACCAGCACCAATGAATGTGATTTTTTCACTACATGCCTAAATTCGGAATCCGGTCCTTTTGTTCACTCCTTTTGGACTCTTATGAAAAAAAAAAGTCGACCTTTCTCTATAAATATCCAATCATCCTTACTGGATCGACCCTTTTTTTTTTTTACTTCATCATTCTAGCCTTTTTATTCAATAACGGAGAATTGTATGAGTGGATCGTTGTAATTGTATTTTAGATGGGTGCAGTATAATGTAAGCTTAAAGTCAGCTCAGCCCTAGGGTTTTTGCCCTGTCTGGTTGCGAATGAGCCAACACTGTCAACTTTAAGCTTTTACACACCAACCATCGGATGCCCTTTGGTACGTTATACTGTATAAAATACACTGAATGAATAATTATGCCTCTACTTTGACCTGTTTGTTTTGTTACCTAGTACCCATCACTTCTTCACACATACGTCGATTATCAGATAGGGCAAACTTGTTTGACTCAATGGTTTATCGGCGGGTCAGTCGGACAATTAAAATCTATTTTTATTTACTAAATCGGATTTTCTCTGCAAACCATCTGCATCATTGGGTCGCCTCAGCGCTCGTTATCATATTCTTTATGGCACCCATGGTACCCATGAAAATCTCATTATAGTGCCCAAATGCTTTGAAAGTCATCATTATTTCCTTTGATAACACAAATTTTCCATGTTTCTGCCCTTATTCGATCTTTATGTTTTTTAAATACATTAGAAAAACCTTTCTATTGCTCGCGTCTTCTTGCTGCAGACGCACGGAATCAGACACAGTAAATACGATTTGTATCGTGCAGCAACTTTTTCAGAGTTTTTATCGCCATCGTGTAATACGGGCAATTAGTTATCTATCCATCTGCTATATTGATTGTTTCTATTTCTGTGTGCATTTGTTGCCATGACGGCATGTTGGAGAAATCCTCAGCTGAACTGTTTAATAGGTGCTGCGTTTAACATTGATGGCAGAATTTCTAGCACAATTGCAGATGTTGCACCAGAATTCTCAAATTTTTCATGGTCACATGCAGTCCTGGACCTTGTTTTCAGCGCTTCCAAAACGCAGGCTAGCTATTCCTGTAGTACACTTTTTTCCGCCAAGACTGCTATGCTGTCGCAAAAGCCAGGGACAACTTCCTCGGGTTTCGCTGGTTTTCTGAAATCCATTCGACGTACCAACAAGGATGCCAAGTTATCTAGACACCCTGCCGGCAATACCATCAACGACATTGAATGCGATTGGGTGAGGCATAGCGCTCTTAAACTGGCATTTGAAGGGTGCGAATAATCCACATAACAGCCAAATTGAATCCCATCATTAGCGATCGCTTATTAACCTGAAACGCCCATTGTGTGTTTTGTAACTAGGGACTTTAAGGCTCCTCTTCAACGGTTATTGCAGGCAGGAGGAAACGAAGTGTTGGATATTGGGTAAGTTTCAGTCTCCTTCTTCCCCTTTTGAAAATCTCATTTTTGGCTCGACAATTTTTTTTTTATCTTCTCGACAAAATCGCGGTTCCTCGGGTTGGAACAGATGTGGTTCCGGATTTTGGACAATGGTAAGCATGGACTCTTGGGTTTGTACAACCCTCTGTATATTTTCGCATTAACCAGGATTGTGTTTAGGACATGGCCACCAAATATCGGCTGTCGCATTTCACTGGCATTGATGTCGATAAAAACATTCTACCCACAAAGTAATGATTGACTCTGTTTTCCCCAGAGAAAAGGACTCACCGTTCGCTAAAATTTTACCCTTTTTCTTTGCCGCAGCAATGTACCGAAGAACCTTCGTTTTTATCAGGTCAATCTGGTAGACACACCTTTACCGTTTGAGGATTCTACCTTTGATTACATATTCATACGAGCAATGATCAGTACTCTTCCCGATGAGGCGTGGGACTCGGTCTTGAACGAACTGGTACGCATAATGAAAAAAGGTGCTTACATCGAATGTATCGAGGCGTATCCGGATTTATTCGAAGCTGGTCCAGCCATGACAACCATTATGAACTGTAAGTACTTGGGAAATCGATAAAAGAGAAGACCGGATTACAAAAATGGGAACGTTTGCTAAGAATCATAAAGTAGTGAATCACTCCAGGGCGACGCCTGAAGCATCGGTGTCAAACGGATCATCCTCTTCTCAAATGGCTGCGGATCAGCCCTCTCATCCACATGTTGCGAATCAGAATCCTTGGCCTAATCGTCTAGCCGCTTGCAACCAGTTGGTAGGAATGCAGATCAAACACACTCATACACCGGTTGGCGCGCATGGAGGCGCAGTAGGCACTCTTTTACTAGAATATTGGGATCGATACATTCAGTTACAAAAGCCGATTTGGATTCAGAACAAGATGATTTCAGAAAGCGAACTAAAGAACACTTTGAAAGTGCTACACAAGGAAATCGAAGAAAACAAAACTTACATGTCCTGGTATTCAGTGACGGCTCAAAAGGTAATTGGGCACTAGATTTGTGGAAGATTTCACGTTACAACACTATACTAATCGCCTATTTCGTTGGATAGAGAGGTTACAATGGTCCACTAATTCAATTTTCAGATGCGGATGCATAACCCTGGAATGCATTTGATTGTATGTTTGTTGGCACGAAGCAACAACCGAGAACTAGCGACCAATTTTACGCAAGCTACACGCCACATTGCTTTGGCAACCCAAACATTCTATTTCTTTTATTCGCATATCATCCCTTTGTCATCATACCTATTTTTCAAGCTCGCTTCAGCTTTTATCATTAGCATCCACCCTACAATATTATTATCAATCGAAACAGGTCCCTTTATTGAAAAAGCTTCTCATTTTTTGTTTTTTCTTTGCAGTCGAACCAGCGACCTACATGACGAATTTCTGTAATGCTGTATACTATTTATCATAAAGTAGATGAGGATGATGACGATCCAACCTGCGGATCGTATTTTGATTTGAAGATCCACGAGTTTCCGAGCAATCCTCGACCTTGTGCTGCAGCCAATCGATAATATTTAGCTGCTTGGAACATGTCCTTTTTTGTTCCCTGAGCATGATAGAAACAATGAGCTGTATCGTTTTGAGCGTCGGCATCGCCTAATTCCGCCGCAATTTTGAAGTAATAAAAGGCGGTTTCTTTGTTCTTGGCCACGCCCCATCCTTGTTGAAAAGAAACTCCCAGTTCGTAAATAGCCATAATCAATTCACCCTTGGACGCTAATGCATAATCACTGTGTAACAAGTCTTCCACCGCATGTTCTGCCGCCTTTTGTAGATATTGAAAAGCCAATGCTCCATTCAGTCGACAACCCTTTAGAAAAAAAAAAGCCATGAGTTCATTTGTCTCGAGCTTGATGGAAATTGTAACAAAAAGAGAAATTATAGGTACCCAACCGTGACGCAAGGAGATCCCGTAAAGGAACATACCAATGGGTGATCCTTGTTTGGCTGCTAATCGAAAATGATGGGTCGCCTTTTCAAGTTCTCCTGATTCGTGGTATTCAATACCCTTCTGCACATGTTGGTCCACTTGAGGATCCGCAAAAGCGTCGTAACACCGACGACCACTGGATCCAATTATTGCTCCCTGGAGAAATAATTCTTGAATAAGAAGGCGATAGGCCCTTGTCACCTTCTAAATTTTTCCTGAAACTCACCTGATCCATCTTTAATTCGGATGGCGGTTCCCACAGCCTATATCAACTTTTTCTCATAAGTGGGTGATCTTTGATGAGAATCATGTCAAATATTTACTCCGTGGAAGGCTGGAGTTGGGTATTCAATTCGGAAGACCAACCCGGATCGCTTCGGGTGAATAAGCACTGGAACCGCTTTAGCATTGGTGCCGTGAATGAAGATATTAAAATGAGTGGATTGCAAGCGAAAGCAAGGCAGAAGAGGAAGGATTAAAAAAAAAAAGATACCACGATTTTATATGATAAATCCCTTTTATACATAAAAATAAAAAAAGGTCATACAGTTGAAAAAATAACACAAAGGGGATATGACTGTGATATGTTCTCTGTTATGACTAAAAGGAGCAATCTATTCATCCAGGGGAATTATTACATACTCTTCTTCGTATGTGTTCTTTTTTTTTGGGTCTCAATTCCTTATCTAGTATTATTCCGGTCGCTGATTGGGGAAACTGCCGAGAACGACCACATCCAAACAGAATTGATTCAATTCTTTCACGGCCTTTTGTACCTCTTCGTTCTGAGCATGGCCAGAACATTCAACAAAAAACACGTAATGCCAAGGTCGCTGTCCACTCGGACGCGAATCGATTTTAAAGAGATTGAGTTGATGATCTTTGAACACTTTCAAGCCATCGCATAACGCTCCCGGTTGACGATGATCGACGGTGAATCGGATCAAGGTGTGATCGTCAAGGGTCGCATTATCGCTCGAAGTACCGATAATAAGGAATCGGGTGGTATTGGCAGTTGCATCTTCAATATCGCGAGCCACGACTTCTAATCCGTATAAACTGGCACAAATTTCGCTGCATACAGCTGCGGCTCCAGTTTCCAGTGCTGCTTGCTGAGCGGCTTCGGCGGTGGATTTAACAGAGATACGTCTGGCATTCGGCACGTGTTGAGAGAGCCATTTCTGCGTTTGACCTAACCCCTAACATTTTACCCACTCCACGTGTCAGTTCTGGTTTTTTTTTTCACTTGAACCTCCCTTGCTTCGTGTTCCAGCGGGTTTCCCTTTTTATTACCTGTGGATGGCTGTAAACCTTGGTGATCTTGTCTAATGCGGTATTTGACAGCAAGCATTGATGTACAGGAAGATATGTTTCTGCTCGTACTTTGACAGGTGTATGGATGGAACAGTCCAATGACTCCACCACGGTTCCGTACGTTGAATTCTCAAAAGGTACAATACCATAAGTAGCTCGACCCTTTTCTACCGCTTCAAACACATCTGCAATTCCAGTGATGAGACGTCATATTCAACCAATCCCCACGCCCAAAGATCAAAAATGAACCGTGAGTGTAGAAAAAGACGTTTTTACCTGCAATTTGTTTTTGAGGCACATAGATGACACTGTCACCCAAACGTTCATAGGCTGCTTGATGTGAAAAAGTACCGGGAGGTCCGAGGTAAGCAATAGACACATCCTTTTGAAGGGCAATCGAAGCTGACATGATCTGGCAAAAAAAAAAAAAAAAAAGTTCCGCCATTTTAGCTTGTACACAGAAGCTCCAGTAAAAAGTCGACATGTTTACCTCGCGGAAGATGGCATGAAGCGCTTCACTTTTCAAGGGGCCGCGATTCAAACGTTCAAGCTATAAAAGGGCAGTTGAATATTCACGTGCAGCAGGTGACAGTCAAGGGCGGCGGTTATACCTTGGCATAGACCTCCTTTTCTCTGGCAGGCATATATACATGAGTTTCAGAAGGTGATTGTACCCTTTACAAATGGAAACGGTTAGGTTTTTGAATATAAGAGGTGGGTCTTCCCGGCCATGGTGATCATCAATAACGATGAATATGCTCACTTTTCATCAGCTTGGCGTTTGGCAGCGCCAATATCGAGCGAGACCCGGGCACGCTCATTGAGAATATTGACCAGAGTTGTATCGAGAGAATCGATCTTTTTTCTTAATGAAGGCAAGTCTGACATGTCAAATACAAATATAAGAAAAAAAAACGCGGCGGTTTCTGAGGGGGTTTGAATTAGTCTCTTTGGGTCAACGGCAAAGCCTTTTGCAATCCCGCATACAAAGTTGACTCATCAGTAGAGGCCTCTTATTGGGCAGCCCCGCAGATGGAGAAAAAAAAAATCGGTGCGTTCACACTTCAGAACGATCCATGAAATAAAAACCCGATCCAAGGAGTTCTTCAGGGGCATAATCGAAAAAAGCAAAAAAGGGAATAAAGAAAGTTAATAACACTTTGTGTCCCTCAGTTTGGAACCTATTCTTAACTCCTTCCATTCTTTCTCTCTTCCCTGTCTTTGCTCTCTCTTCCTCTCTCTCTCTCGGTGTCTATTTCTCTGTTCTCTCGAAACCCCCTATTTTTTTTTATTTTTTTTTTTATTTTTTATGTGGCACCCATGAAGGTATCAAAGAAAGAAAAGAAAGCCACACAACACGTGCGAAACAAAAAGATCACCATGGCCACTGATGCAAGCGTGATACTTCCCTTTGCTTTCTTGAGAAACACCACCACCCCAAAATGTCCCTGTTCACACCCAACCATTCTGGGAAGCCAACCATTGGAACGAGAGTGCAAAGATATCAATACACCATGAGAATAATCAACGTGGGAGCCGTTGATTTTATTTTATTTTTTTCAGTGTTGACGTACTGATAAACATTTATAAAGGACGAGGAAAAAGAGATAGAGGATTCTTCCTGACATTCTTTCCTTTCCGACTAATCGATTCGAGCCCCGCGAAATTCTTTCATTTCTTGCCGTGTAAATTACACCTCGTTAAGTCAACATGCATCACGCTCTTGACTCGATTTTCGCTCTCATCTTCTTTCTCTTATTTTGAGCTTCATTCTATTTCTTTTTACTCTTTTTTTTTTTTTTTTACCATTCATTCAACTAAAAATTGAGGTTCTTCCTTGCTGGATGTGATCTGTCTCTTTGAAATCACCTTTCTTTTTGCATAAATTCTTGTCATCATGAAACCAACAAGTCTATACTTTCTGCTACCTCTTGTTTTCCATCTTGATTTTCCTCGCCAGGCGGCTGCAGTACTTTTGCCACCAAACGCACGGCATCAATCGAACGTCGCAGCTTTTGTTCAACATTCTCAGACTCAAACCAACGACCAAGTCTCGTCGAGAATCAGCTTGTAAGCCATCCACTTTGTGGTCGAGTTCTCTCTTACGGCTCGGTAGAGTGCATAAAAATACGATACTCATTCTTATGAATAACAGGATTTCGTCTGAAAGGAGATGGAATGTTGTGACAGGGTCACTTGCCAATGCCAGAGATCCACCACATGATGCTCTGTTTTATCGAGAACCTTTACTACGCGACATAGAAATTGGCTATTCTCGAGATGAACCATTCGTGCCCGTGAATGGAAATGTTCCAACGAATGGTCATCCACCAGCTTTGTACAACCATCTGCAAAAGCGGGGAAATGGATCGACATTCACGAATCAGCCACATAACGGTGCTGCATTCAATATCATTCACGTTATGGCCGCTGTGCTCGGTATTATAGCAGCTACAATCGTCACTATTGTTGTTTTCATCATGTACCGTCGCCGCCGGAGAAGACAGGCCCGGCGAACCGATGATACCGAAAAATCCGCATCATCGATGGTGGGCGTTCCCCACCTCTCATCCCCGTCCCCCGCAGCTGCGTCAACTCGGTTAACACAGTTTGTAAATAATTACTATTATGACGAACGTCAACATGCTGTGGAGCCCGATTCCAATCCACTGAACACAAACATCTCTTCCGATACGGCGTCAGGCGCGAGTCCAACCATTGTCACCCCATCCATGCAACAATACAGGTTACAGCTGAAATTATTACAGCGACATGACGAACAACGACAGAAACAACGACCGCATCCAGGGCCACCGTCTCGTTCTTCGCAGCCGTTGGACCCACCGCCACCTCCATATGAACTTTAACCCAGCAGTTACCTTTACCTTGTTCTCTTATCTGTACAACTACTTTCATCTTGTAAATAGCATATTTATCTTTTTTCTTTTTTTTCTCTCATACTGCATCAATAGAATTCTCGGAAGATAAACTGCAGTAGCATGATCTGACTGTTTGTTGTCCAACCTTGAACCTTATAAAGCACAAATAACTTGATTTCTGACAATGCAGGTTTTTTTGGAACTTTCTATTATTCTGCCTGTCCGGCTTATAGTTCCTTTGACAAATCTTGCACACACTCTCTTGTTCGGATTCTTCACTACAGAAGCATGGCGTTTGTTATCCAAATTGATACAAGTGGTGTTTCCCTCTCTCCCCCCCTCCCCCCTTTTTCGCTCCCTCCCCCCAACAAACAAAAAAATAATAATTCGTACTTCGCACTTTTTTTGCGATCGACTAAATCATAATGATGTTAAGACAGAAGACAGATTGCATTTCAAAACATAACATCAATAGACGCTTTTTACCAGGTCATCATGTGATTTTATTGACACTCTCGTCAAAGCGAGGCTTATCATGACTTTCCATTCTTGGCAGCTGATATAAATTATTGAATGAAGCATAACCTCCAAATTCTGTGCGCTGCATGCAGCTTTTTCAATAATTAGGCAAGTATGTTATGCATGGCAAGGCGTGCCATAGTAGCAACTGTCAGTGGGAAATTCCATTGAATAATTACCACCGCATATTACATTTCGTTCTGCCCAATGATCATATACGTCCTTTATTCCTTGATCTCAATATGAGTATCATCAGCCAGCATGGTATCATGCAGTAACTTATTTATCATGATCTCTCTAGTTTTCGAAATTGATAAATGTATCGATAAATCATCCTTCACATCCTAAAAAGCCATTGCACATCAGAGAAGAGAAAGAGAGGGAGTCTTGGAAGGGTCAAGAAGCGTATAGTAAATTATAGTGTAACCGTCTCAGCAGCTTTTAATCTTTATAAAACATTTATGCAGTATACAAGTACATATTAGATGATAAATTAGGCCAAACTCAGGGCGGCCGCAACAGCAGCAAGAACCGCAGCTCCACTGGTCAGGGTCAAGGAGGAGGCACCACTCTGGCCGTTGTTGCTGTTGTTACCACTGTCGCCGGAAGTCTCAGAAGGCTTGGAACCGTCGGCATTGATACACATGCTCTTGTTGAAATTGGGAGCATTATCAACCAAAGTAACATCAGAGCACTAGAAAAAGAAAACAAGAGACATTAGCGTGAGATACAGAAAATTAAAGTTCAACAAATGTAATTAAAAAAAGTTACCTGGTAAAGCTCGCCGTCACCACCGTTGAAAATGATTTGCAAAGTAGCATTGGCACCATTCTTGGCGTCAGAGACCTTGGAGAAGTCCACGGGTAAGCAGGCTTGTTGAGGGTAATTGCGCTGACCAGAGGCAATTTCCTTCAAATTGTCACCGGAGAAATCGGACGCGGTGGGGTTGCCATTGACCAGCACCTTGACAGAATATTGGTATTGAGGATGACCAGCATTGATTTCAACGAATCCTCCTGATAATGGGAATTCCGTACGAGGACCGACCGAGTCAAAGGATCCACAGGGAGCGGTCGGTTCTTTGGCATGATCCATACCACGCGTTTGCGGATATGTCAATTGGAAATGAGCATCCGCACCCTTCAACATGCTGAAGAGAGCCATCATGCTTAAGCAAAGAGCAGTAATACGGGCCATACTAGAGATTATGTCAAAGAATCACAGGTGGGGATAAGGAACAAGAGGGAAAGTAAAGCACTGTGATGCAGGAGAAAATGAACGAAATTGAGAAACAAAAAATCAAGCCGTCTTTATAAGCTCCTCCAAGTGCGAGATTTTCGCTCTCGATCGTCATTTGATTGGACAAGTCTTAAAAGCAGTCAGTTCAATTTCTCTCATTTGATCCGAAAAAGCGCGTTAAAATTATCCTTTGGTTTTGCTATTTCATACTTTAGTCAGCTTGGTTGTTTCCTCTCCCCTCTTCTTTTTTTTTTATTCTCGTTTCACTTTTTACCTTTTTTCATTTGATTTTCGACCATGGATATGGATATGGGCTCAATGGATTCCGAGGCCACCCCGCCTAACATGAACGCACCATATGCCAACACACTCGCGGGATTGCTTGCCGGATTTATCCTGCTATTGACGATCCGTTGTTGGTTCTTGGTAGCATGGCGACGAAGAAACCCATCCACATGGGTCGGCAGTTGCTTCACAAGATTGGACCCTATCATTAGAAGCTATTGTTCAGCCGAACGGCGTGTCATTAATGCTTGCTCGTACACTGTATGCGCTGGTCGCCAACCACTTCTTCCTCCTTTGGGCGCTTTGCTGATTGCCATCAGCCTTATTTCCGCTGTCCTTCCGCTGCTGCTCGTTCAAACCGACCTCAAAGTGAATTCCAACCGTGCCGGATTTTTGGCGCTATCCATTGTTCCCTTTTTACTGGCTTCCACAGGGAAGAACTCGGCCGTCAGTCTTTTGACGGGGATTTCTTCTGTTCGTTTGAACTGGCTTCATCGTCTCCTTGGCACCGCCCTGATACTCCTGACAACGGTTCACATGGCTTGCATGCTGTATGCTTGGGGAAAGTTTCCTTCGTTTTTGCAATCTCAGTTGGAACTGAACAAAGTGCACTACGGCCTTGTCGGTTACGGGTCCTTGTGTGTGGTTGTCCTCGGCAGCATCTACCCCGTACGCAAGTACGCTCACGAAGTGTTTCTGGGAACACATTTATTAGCTTTTGTGTTTCTTGGGGCGATTGCAAAGCACACTCCCTACGCGCTCCGCTATTTCTTTGCAGGCCTTTTCTGCTACGTCCTGAATGCCCTGGCAGGCTGGTTTGTGAAATCCTATTTGGCCCGCGCTCGCATTGAAATCCTTCCAGAACGTTGTACCCGACTTACATTGCGGCTTTCGAGTCCCATGGTCCATCATCCCGGACAACACATTTACGTATGCTTGCCTAGCATTTCAAAGATCGAATGGCATCCTTTTACGATTACCAGTACACAAGTTGATAAGGAAGGCGCTTGCGATACCCGTGTCGAGGTCCATGCGTGCGTACGCGGCAACTTCACGCGAAAGCTGTACAACACAGTCTATCCCGATAAAGAATTGGTCGCTTTTGTGGCTGGTCCCTGCGGCATTGCTCACGATCATTTGAAATCGGCCACCATGCTGCGCAATGAAGCCGTCGCCATTGTTACGGCCGGAGCCGGCATCACTTTTGGTATGCGGCTCATTCGTGAATTGGCTGCTGCCTTGTTGACCCCGTCGGAAAACGACACGGCCATCCAAACGGGGCCGGTAGTCCTTGAGGACATTTATTTCCTTTGGTCTGTCCGTCATGAAGAAGAATTAGCCTGGTTCAACTTTGAGCTGCGCCAGTTGCTTGCCGATTTTGACAAGGCCTACCAAATAAAGTCGTCCAGCATGCCTCGATTACACATTCAATACTACATCACCGGCGGCTCTACCACCGACGCCGGCACCCCTATCGAAAAATACGACGATTTGTCTCTGGCGGCTATTCCCAAAATGAACGACCGCAGTGAGCCTTCCACCGTGGTGCCTACCGTGTTCCACAAACAGCATATCAATGCCCGTTGTCTCATTACGGATCTTTACAAGCCAGAATCGTCATTCGGGCTTTACGGTAAGTCAAATGATAATTAAACCCTTGTTCCCGCCGCTTGATTATTCAACTCCTTTTCTTTTCTTGATAGTTTGCGGGCCTGCTGGGTTTAATGCAAGTTTCAAGAACGCTGTTGCGGGAACGAAACACAACTCTCAACTCTTGTTGCACTGCGAAGATTTCGAAATCTAAGTTTTTTATTCCCCCCCCCCACCTTCTAATCCCCCCTCTCCTCGTGCCCTTTTGCTTACCCGCTGCTTGTCTCCTTCGACTTTGCCCTGTATCATACAGATGTATTTACCTTTTCGATAATTTCCCATAAGCCATTTCTTGTTTATTCATATCCGTTCCCAGTAGTAACTATGTATATTATTTATGGCGCCGCCATAGCTATCAAATGCTGTTAAACAGCCACACAGCATCAATAAAACCTTTGTCTCTTTTATATCGCATTATTTAGTGCTATGAAGAGCTGCTTTTACAGAAACAAAAAGAAAGAGAGAGTAAATGCTTTCCTTATTACTCATTGGAAAATAAATATGGTTTGTTTTTAAGTATACTCTATGATATGGCGTTTCTAGGGCCATAATATGGACTGCTTGAGCTTATAACCTACTCTTTTCATGAATCCGTCTCTCTTTTCTGCTTCTTCAAAACTACAAGCCAGGGTTTAGCATTTGACACATGACACATATGCCCAATCAATGTATATGACCATCATCATACCTGACAATCGGCTTACGAGAAATAAATTTCTCTTCATCTTGCAAGGCATCTTTGTAACCACAAGCGGTAGCAATTTTTGCAGCAATTGATTCAATTTGTTCCCGACAATTCATAAGACTCGCAGGCTCTGAAAGCTCTCCAAAAACATTCTGTCGAACGGCTTTGAATATCAAAAATGCCATATCTTGGCTGTTCATCAACGACGTGTCACTGTCCAAATTCCTATCTTGATCACTGCCGGCGACTTCTGAAGATGAAGGTGATACAATATTGAGGTCGGCCAAGTGCTCATTGCGCATGCTGCCGGTATTCCATCGTACGAGCTCTCCGTCCGTTCGATAGTATAATATCATTCCATAGTTCTGATCGATATTACATGAAGCTGGGGCAACCGTCGACAAAATGTACTCGCCAATTTGCAATCGAACGATTGTGTCTAACCCTATACGTTTGAACTGCACGACTTTTTCCAGACGATAATTGTAACTGCACAAGTAGATGGCACTGTCCGTCAGCAAGAGTACTTTTTCTTCAAACTTTTTGCTGAGCCTTCAATTCAAGGTTAGTTCATCACGTCACTACAGGCGGCTGAAGGGGATTATACATACCTCTTCTGCTCTTCGGCCGGTGCCAGCAGAGTCCAACCTGCAATTTGCTTTTCATCATTGGCAATGACGATGGCGCTGCTGATTTCAACTAAAGATTAAAAAAATCATTTTTGCATCAGAACCAAACTCGCAATTAAGCTCAATCTGTTTCTGTTTATTACTGGCGTCGGCTCTGACTTTGGCCCATCGACGTTCCGTTCCAGGCTCGGCTGATCTTAGCACACTTTCGCGCACTTGACGTAAAATCTCGAATGTATGGTAACCTAGGGATGATTTTAGTAAAAAATGCTACAGCTTGGTTTTGTAGGTCTTCCTTTGTTTTTACCCAAGATATAATCTATCGCAGCTTGTGTCCAAAAATCCTTGACTGTATTAAAATATACACGGGCCAAGGAATTGGAAGCATCATTCATGATTCCCGTGATGTTCCGTTTTCCCGTTCTATATGCGCATGAGTTATTTGAGAGATACCCACGTTATTCTTTGCTCTTTATCTTACCGGGTAAAGTCACCCTTCAAAGCACTGGTGCCAGCATACATTCGCGAGATAATGTCTCCATTGTTAGCCCAAGCTGCATGAAATAAAAAATCAGTACCCGGTTGACCGACTGAGCTCTGTCTCTCTATTACCATTATTAAAGATCCTATCCAGCTGCCCATACTGCTTGAGGCCTTGGTTTGGCAATTCCGTTATTCCCAAGCGCGTGAGCTGTAATTGAAGCATACTGCGGCCAAATGCACTCTAATATTAAGAAAAAAAATGAGTGCATGCGACGAAAAATGGCGCTTAACTTATTGTACCTGAACAACGTTGGTTCGATCTAAACAATCCATACAGTTCTAACATGGAGGGATTAGACATGCAAACCAATTGTAAATATCAATGCCAATATCAACTTACTGTACGAAATACGCCTTGCTGTCGGCAATACACAGTATCGTTGCCCTTCCACATATACCTATGATTTCTGTTAGTATACAACCAAAAAGAAAGACTTGTCTAGGCAGCAAGAACAATTTACGAGATTTTGGACAGTTCGCCTGCTAAGCTTGTTCTCAATTTATCGATGTTTTCAAACCGCATTCCCTTTGTTTCACGATGGAAATCGAATTCGATGTATCTATAAACACGATTCAGTCAGTCAAAGAAAGCCAACCAAAACTCGTGAATAGATCGATCTACATGATGTTTGGATCTCCCTGTTGTTCTACGTGTCTTCGATAAGCTGATCCAACGATGGCTTCTCTTCCAGTCAATTCAGTTAAATTGACAATTACTTGCTTTCCATAAAGTCGCTCCTGTTTCGAAAAATGCCTTGAAAATGCTGCTTGATTTTCTTCGTCGTCGCGCTCGAGTACTGGAATAGGATGCAAGCTGTACGGAGATTGACTCCAGAATATCGGAACTGAACATATCCTGATTAACAATTTATCGGTTCAATGATGTGCCGTGAACTTACCGGAACCACGGGTTTGAACGAACGATGTTACGTATTGTATTCCATCTTGCTTTTGATTGCGCAAAAAGAGCAAGAAAAAGAAGTATTTTGAGTCAGCAGATTCCCCATACTTCACAGCTACTAACATTGCGCTTTGCAATTACCTTGAAAAATACCAACTGCTCTGTTTCCACAAAGTTTGCAACATTGCCATTCTCGTCAATACCTCGTCGCTGATAGCGCATCCCTGTCAACGGTCGCGGTTGAGTTATTTGACCCTCAATTGTAGTCATGAAAAATCCCTGGATATTACCAGCTCTGTCTCGACTTCGTCGCGAGATTAACACAAACTCGAATTCATACTCGTCAATGACACAATTCTCAGTTTGTATATATCCTTGCATGACCGGCAAGATCCACTCATCCAGCTAGATAACATTTACTGTCAGCAAGAGATAAGGTAGAAGACGGTTACCCTCAATTCCACTCACCTGTTCAGCAATCAACGGCTGACATAAATGTTCGTTCCACCAGAAGCGCTTGTCCGCCTGAATACAATCCGTTTAGCGGGACGTGTGGGATTCGTCAAGTTGTTAGCTGCTCTCACTACGCTTACCTTTTGCCACAAGTGCTCTGACAATGGCTGGTTAGGTCGATTGTCTTCAGTTCGCTGAAAACTGTTGGTGATATCTTGATGGATGCGCATTAGCATAATGGTATCACGGTTGAGAGAAAAGTCGTACATACCGCAATCGTATGAAAAAATAAATATTTGTCGACTAAACATTTCAACAATCTGTTTCACAAGACGCTGCTCCAACAATGCATCCTCTAATATATTTGCAATAGTCAGTTTCCTCCGGGCAAGTAGCAAGTTTTAGCTGAGCGCTTACCCTCATTTCTAGGTAAAGGTTCTGCCGGCAATGGATCATCGATTTCGTCAATGGCTGCTGGTTGTATGGTATTATCCGGATTGGTATGTTTTCGCAAAAATGGGATCTTGAAGGGTGGGAGTAACGGCGCAGAACGTTTGAGAATCGAAGGGGGTAAACTGCTGCTTGCGGGAGCGGTCAACGGTCCAGATGAGACTACAGCTGAGTTCTCCACTGCTGCGATCTCGCCAGGAATTTCACTCTCGCTTTCCGAATCGTCAAGCGCATCAGGCAGCGCTCGCGTCTGCATTTTTTAACAGTCAGTCTACGTCAGGGCGGTTTTCATTCATGTCCCTGTTACCTTTTTGTCCAAAGTTTCTTGCGCGGCTATCGCATCAAATTTCAGGCACGCAATCTGCTCAATCGCAAAAGTAGCATGCCCACATAAATATCCTCGAAATTGTGTACGAGTAATGACTATCAAGTATTTCTCTGTCGAGCAGTGAATAAACCCGTTGCAACCAAAAAGACAAAGACTAGGGTAGACGACGATTTACCAAATGCACCTTCCAAAATGCCGACTATCCCAAAGATTTCATAACTGCGTATGATCGACTCTTTGTTATACGTCCCTACGGCAGCCAATACTGTTTCTCAGCCCAGTTACCAATTTCTTACTCTACACAAGGTGGTAATACCTTGACGCCTCATTCGCATGTCTTTGAATGGAATACGTAATATGAAACCGTGCTTCTCGAGGATGAATGCATCTTGAGATACATGGAGTTTCATGGCAGGTGTTTTGCTGGATAGGTTTGGCGAGTAAGCACTGGACTGTGAACCGTTGCAACTCATTTTATGCAATAAAATTCAAGTAAAAGAAACGAGATAAAAGGATATTTGGTTGGTTGTCGTCAACTTGCCATAAAAGGGACCGGTGCTCCAGACTCGAGTGGAAAAAATGACAAGATCAATCAAAAATATAGGAATAATGATGATATTTTGATGAGAATAGAAAGATACAAAATAATAGGAAATGATATACGGTGTTTTCTTATGCTAATTGATCGTCTTCTTGTTGTTTGGTTTTCTCTATACGATGATGCGGTGATGGCTCGTCTCCTATGGTTACCATCAATCTCACTAATCATATTGACGTAATCCCAAAGCGGGACACACTTGCCTGGCTTTGATTTCAAACACTGCCAAAAGGCGGAGAATGGTTTTGCCACATCCATAGGCCACTGTGATATGCCGATCAGTAGGTCTTCCAACTGATCGTTGCAACGAAGTGATTTCTGTTTGACCGCTGGACCATTGCTAAATTTGTTAAAGACGATATCTGTAGGCGCATTGTGTTCCTGTTGATCTGCCATGGTAACCGAAAAAAAAAATGGAATGGTGAAGAATGCACAGCAGGAACATTGGTCTTTTTGTCCTGTAATTTATTTCTTCCGCAAAGCCACCAAATTTTCCAGCATTGGCAAGAATCAAAGGCGGGGCAGCTTTGTCGGCTTTTCATCCAATTTTATGCTAACTGCGCAACTCTTCTCCATGGACTTTGAAGTAAGGTCGCTTAATCGCTGAAATAAAAGAACTTTTAAAGTGAATAAGAGTCATTAGTCGTTGGTCGATGACACCCAGCCCTTTAATGTTCTGTTACTGGATGCTGCAGTCCAAGCTTTCTATGAAGGCGATCCGGCTGTGGTATGTCGTTTATAAGTACAATATCACAAAAAGCAATATTTTCAAACGAGTTATTCTTAGCATAAGAGGACCGAAGCAATATTGACCAAATTTCAAAATCATCCCGATTCCTGGCGAGTGGTAGATCAAATATTGAGACAATCGCAGAGTGTCCGTACAAAGGTTGGTGTACGACCTGTCAAAAAGAGCACTGTAATTTTTTCGTACCCATGGATGATAATGAGTTGGGGGTATGCATTAGTTTCTTGCTCTTCGTATCTTGGAAACTTTTGTGGTAGTACGGTGGAATACGCTACCAATAGCAGATAGGCTAGGTATGTGTCAAAGTGTTGCAAGGGGAAAGTCAGATTTTCAAAGCTTATTCCCCAACATCTAGTTATCCGCAATTTTATTGTCGAGATCATTGTGGAGTTATCCTCTAGAGAATCTACAATGCATTCCGAGAGAATATATCTGAACAAATTAGATATGGTTCTCGTACAGGTTGGTTGACCATGAATTATGTAAAATATATTTTCGTTAATCAATGTTTTTCTGTCCGATCCAGATTCTAAAGAAAGATTGGCCACAATACTGGCCCACCTTTATAAGTGAGATAGTTGAAGCAAGCCAAACGAATCCAAGTTTATGCGAGAATAGTATGCGGATCATACGTTTATTGAGGTATGAGTTGCATCATGCATTATTGCTCTCTTCTCTTTTTTTTTATCTGATCAATCTCACCACGGTAGCGAGGAGATCTTTGATTTTTCCAGTGATCAGATGACACTCACCAAAATGCGAAAGCTCAAAACTCAAATGATGGAAGAATTCGGGGATATGCTGGAATTGTGCCAGCGAGTGCTTCTCAGTGACATACAGATTCCTAGCCTTATTCAAGCGACTTTGGAGACAGTGTCTCGTTTTCTTGGCTGGATTCCCGCAAGTTATGTATTTAGGACAGACCTCATCAAGGGCATTCAACCAAAGGTAACATGGCAGCCATCGCCTGGGGACCCGGAAAACACGTCGATAACCCATTGATGTGTCTCAGTTGTTTCAAACGCCCAACGTGCGCAACATAGCCTTGCAATGTTTCCTCGACATCATATCTTCCGATTGCCCTAGTGGGTGTGAACCTCGCTTAACGTCCTTGTTCGAAACTGTCATGGAACTTTTCCGTCAAACGATCCCTCCGGAAGCTGGTAATTGTTTTTATCAAGTGTATCAAATTATCGGCCACTGTACTAATACGACTTTTAGAAATCGTAGCTCTTTACGAAATCGCCAAGCTGGAAGACCAGGATTTTATCCAAAAGCTCACGCTATTTTTTACGACGTTTCTGGAAAACCATCGAGCAGTATGTCAAAAAACGAAAATGGCTGTTGGAAAGACCGTGCACGTCATTTATTTTTGACTTGTAGATAGCCGAGCAAGTTCTGGGCTTAGACATCGTATTTCAAGCTCACTTGTATCTGTTGAGGCTATCTCAAATCCAGGAGACGGATATTTGGAAAATATGTCTAGACTATTGGGGGAAAATAGTATGTCAGCGTAAAACACCACATCCACCACAACGATGCTTATACCTCTTTTTGTAACATAATCAGGCCTACGATATACAACAGCAGCTACATCGACAAGAAGCGAGAGGAATCTTGGATGGTTACAAAAAAATCTTTGTAGATCTGCGACGAATTATTATGGAACGAATGGTCACCCCAGATGAGGTATGCTGCTGGAAAGTGATGATGTTTTATTGGTTGCAGTCTATTTATATTTGCTTAGGTTCTTATAGTGCAAAATGATGAAGGCGAAATTGTTCGCGAATACGTTAAACAAAGCGATAATGCCGCTCTTTATACCTCAATACGGCATGTCGTGTGCCTGCTAACAATCATGGATCCGGAAGATACAGAGGTTGTCATACGCAATAAGTTTGCCAAGGCAGTAAGTTGAAAGAAAACTTTTGTCCATTTTCCTGGACCAGCCACATTTTCTGGATCGAAATAGCTAAGGTTGTGATTCTTGTTCAAATAATAGATACATACAGAAACATGGCGCATCACCGAGCTGAATAAAGTATGCTGGTATATCGGTTCAATCTCGGGGGCGATGGATGAATCAAGAGAAGATTTATTTCTTACGGGCATCATGAGAGATCTCGTTCAGCTGGCAGACAATATGAAGTATAATGTGGATAACGAACTGGCGATTGTTTCCTGTATACTGTATATTGCAGGCCAACATCCACGTTTTCTCAAAGCACACAAAGAATTTATGGATTATGTCATGGCCAAGGCATTCGAACTGATTCACTCACCACAAATCGATATCCGTGATTTATCCAGCGATGGATTGCTCAAATTTTGTCAAGGATGCAGAGAAGCCATTGTTCAAGACACAGCTGACTCTATCCCAATATGGCTCGAAAGATTTGTCACTGCGTTGCCGGAACTGCAAGGACTTTTGAACATTCAGCAGGTAAAGAGCTCACTGCGGTTGTGGGTTATCCGATAATCTGCTAAATTCGCTGGCTGTTGTAGCTATGTATCGTCTATGAAGCCATGGGATACATTATATCTGGAATGACACACAAACAACAGCAAGAAGCATGCATCGATTTACTCATGAAAACTTCCAGAGAAGCTGTAAGTATGGCGAAAGAAGGGCCAAGAAAAAAGAAGGACGAAAATCATGCATTAACGATATTAAATAATTTTTAGTGCAAGACAGTTTTTAATTCGCCTCAAAACCAAAACGACACAAATACATTGAAATGGATCATCGATGTGTTGAAAATCAATAACTCTGTATGTCAAGCTATCGGGCCCATTTACGCTTCGCAATTCCATTTCATCTTCCAATATCTACCCACATCATACCATTTAGCTGTGAACAACGTACAGCATCACAAAGGTAATATATACCTGCGGTCTACGTAAAATCAGTACCTTATATATCATTGGGTTTTTTTTTTTTTTTTCAGAAACCCTGGATTCCGGTTTACTCAAATTATCGCGACGTATCAAACAGGAAGCGTTGACATTAATCGACACTTTCATCTCTTCTTTGGAACACCTTGATAACATGGATGGTGCGTTTTGGGGTTTCTATAATGAATTGTGCACAGATTATCAACAATGCCCACCTCCCGTACGTGAAGTTGCCGTCATCAACTTGACAAGCAATATGCTGGAGAAACCTATTGTAAGCTGCTTCATAGGGTCGCCGCCGTCGATGATTGCCTTATTCACTCGGTTGAAATCAATTAAAAATAGACCGTACTGCGGACCGAGTTGCTGGATTTGTTGTGGGAGAAGCTTTTCCAACCTACTTTATTCATGGTCAATCAAAATTTTGTCGATTTTCCGGACCATCGGATAGGGTTCTACAAATTACTGCGTGGGCTCACCAAACAATATCTTGAGGGTGAGCGGAGCGGTGTTTACTTGCCAAAAGAATCCGACACTGATCAGTCCTTTGAATAGAGCTACTGAGGATGCCAACCCAAGCTCTCGATCTTTTGATAGACAGTCTTCTGTGGGGGATCAAGCATACAGCACGAGAAATTTCTCATGTTGCTTTGCAGACTTGTTTGCAACTGATCAACAAAATGGCGCAGTTGGAAGACGAAGACGTTGCGAGCGCCTTTTATGAAAGATACTTTGTTCGAATTCTACAAGATGTACTAGTGGTGCTTCTGGACCCCGATTGTCGCAACGGTAAAATCAAAGGATTCAAAATATGTATGCCTCAGTGCCGCTCTCTAACATGATGTATAGCCTTCAATTATCAAAGCCAGCTCCTTGCACGCATGTTGGAGTTGGTCCAAGAAGGTGAGATCTATACACGCATATACGATCCAAGTACGGTGGGAGACTCTTTCATGTCCAATGCTGCATTTCTTCAAAATCATGTCAGAGAACTGTTGACGGCTGCGTTCCCACTGTTACAAAAGTGAGTGATTCATGCATTGTATTAATGACAATCTTCCCTCCCTATAACGCATGAGTGATATAGGAATCAGATCGAGGTGCTTGTGCTTGGCATGTTCGAGTACAGTGGTGATCTTCAGCGGTTTCAAGACGATATTCGTGATTTTCTTATTGATATCAAGGAAGTCAGTGACGATGTCAGTGATTTACAGGGTCAAGAAGAGGAAGCGGAACTTGAGCTGTTGCGGCAACTTTAAGGGTTATTACTGTCAACATCTTTGGTTGCGCCACCGCTTGACAGATTTTCACGAGCTCTAGTCGATTTTCCCCTGCTCAGCAATTCCCGTGTCGATAAAAAGTTACGAAACGGATAAAATACATGCAAATTTCGTTACTCAAAACTACCTAGGAGAAAAATTTATTTTTACATTGATGGGGGTGGTTTGCTGCTTTGAGATCGGCTATGGTCATCATTTTCCTTCGCATAATGGGAATGTTTTTCCAACTGTTTATTAATTTACAAAGTGGCCAAGATAATCGTGTGCTGAGCTCCGGCTGCTGCTCGTAATACTTGATGTCCTTCGAGTTTCTGGCCCGTTAACTCCGTAGGCACGGCTTCGTCCTCATCGGATCCATTACCAAGAGCATACATCTCACCAAAACCCCATGTGTAGGCTTTGCCTTGTGTTGTCACAGCAATGGCATGGTTGCTACCGCTGCTAACCTGGCGAACTTTGGATATCGCGGGTATCTTGGTGGGATAACCAATGGCGCGTTTAAATTGCGATGTATCCTGTCCTTCCTCATGTGTGTGAAGTTCATCAATCATCGACTGTGGCAAACCAATCTGGGACGAGTCCGCGCGACCAAAACCGTAGATGTCGCCATTTTCCAAAAGTACAAGCGAATGGTGTTCACCAGCCGTGACCGACTTGATGGGACCTTTTCCTTTCAATCCTCGAATGATAGTAGGCACATTCACAGTATTCGGCGCGGTGGGAGTTTCTTTTGTCAATAATCCACATTGTTGGAAGTTATTCAAGCCCCACACGTAAAGGTCGTTGTCGTGACTCAGAGCGAACGAATGGTAAGAACCTGAGCCAATCGCTTTGATGTTGCGTAATGCCATAGAAACAGGTACCAAGGCGTTGCGCTTTCTTCGCTCGATGACACGACGACCAAGCTGTCCTTGTTGTCCATTACCCCATACAAGCACACGTCCGGTGTTCGTCAAAGCGAGACAATGATCGGTACCGGCAGCAATATCAACAATGGTGTATTTCTGCAGTGGTTCGAAAAGAGCAGGTACACTTTGAACGCCTACGTCGGGAGAAAATCCAAGGACACCTTCTGCATTCTGAACAACATCGTAAGCTCGTCTTGTTCGGTGTAACGGTTAGACGTTAAGGCAAAATACTCACTCGATAGGTACCCCAGCTGTAAACATGTCCCTCTGAAGACAGAGCAACCGATACCGAGTCACCGCAAACCACTTTAACGACATGGACTTCGTCCAGATTCTCCACGAGGCCAGGTTCATATTCTTCGCCTGAACGGCCCAAGGCTCTTTGATCGTTGCATCCCCAGCTCCACAGCTACAACTCACGAAGAGCCGCTCGTAAGACTATAGTCCTTTTTGAAATTTTTATATACGGTCTCACTCACCTGACCAGATTTGGTCAAAGCAATAGAATGCATGCCTCCACAAGCGACGTCGACGATTTCCTTGTCGTCGAGGACTTTAAGCGGCATAGGTCTTTTGCGAGTCAGCATTTCATCGCCCAGTCCTAACTGACCGGTGTCTCCGCTGCCGAACACAAACACTTTCCCGATAGTGGATTGTGTGTCTGGTAAGTCATTGATAAAACTGCTAGCCTTTCGACGCAACAGAGGTGTCCGTTGCAGATGGCCGTTTTCTGTACGCGTTCGTTTTACTGCTGTGTCCACGGACTCTGTGGTTTCCTCGATTTCGGGACTGTCTCTCTTCACTAGCAAGCCGTCATTGTTATTGTGTGTGTTTCCTGTCTGCGGTCACTGAATGAAAACTTACAATTCCGCTTACTCATGGCTTCTAATGGAGGGATAACGAAAAACCAAAAAAATGGGCACAAAAAACTAATAAAATGAGAATAAATAAGACTGAACCTGGAGGCCGACGGAGTTCACATTGTGAGAAACGAGCACCATGTCGGGTCGGAGATGCAATGAGTTGGTCGACACGGCAACATTGAGAAAGGAACTGTTGCGATGGTTGGCCAAGTAATTTATGGAAAAGTACAAAGCAGTTGCAGTATGAAAATCATATCGCTTATGGAGTAAATGAGTACACATTTAAAAGGATTCTATGCAACCATCCTATTGAGCTTAGATAACACGATAAACAACATGCTATAGTTCGTGTTGAGGTTCTTTACTGGCAGGCGCACAAAGCTGGTGAATCCATATTACTGGAAGACTGGGATATTGATTGGTTTAACTAGTCTTGGACGTTTTGGCCCACTGTTAATCCACTCAAGCTGAGTGAGACCATAGGCGTATCGCTTCGGATAGCTTCAATAGTGTTTGTATCGTTATTCATTTTGACTAACATATAGTCGTTGCCTTGGGGCCGTGGATCGAATTGCGGCAAAGTGACGTTATCTTGTGAAAGCAGTCTGACCGCACCTACCAAACCAATGGCGAAAGCAGCTTGCTGATTACGATTCCGTGTTGCGTAACCTCTGCGCCCGGCAGGACAGTTTGGATTGATGCATCGGACTACACCAGAGACTTGCTTCGTTTTTCCATCAGGTAATCTTCGTTTCGCTAGCTCTGTTTGTTGGAAACAGAATACACAAGTCTTCGATGAGCAAAATTCATTTGTTATGGCGACTGTCGTGTTTCTTGAGTGTCCTGTCCGCATCTTCTTCCCCCCTCTTCGTGCATGGCCTCTGATGCGACAGCCCACACCGGTTCCAGCGTTTCCAATGCACATCACTAAGTTCGTTGGAACATTTTGGCGGTCATTTGCGCCCATTCGCTTGACGCCAGCATCGCATAGGCTCGCTTTGTACGCAATGACTGCGTATATGCTATTTTCTTGGAGTTGCGATTATGATAAAAATTACGCAATGTGTCGCTTGCATCTTCTTGTAACTACAACAATGACGGTATGAGTTTAGTATATCCACTTGCTTCAAGAAAAATCTGCATACTTTGAAACTATGCAATGCTTGTTGCTGCGTCCAAGCTTGCGAAATTGGGTTACGGCTCAACATTTATTCAGTGCTTTTGATCGAAGGACTAATCTATTTTCCAGTCAGTCAGCCATTCTCCAGATGTGAATAAAACAATACTCTTTTTAATTTTTCACGTCTTCCTCTGTATCTTCTTGCAAATGAGATTTCTGCGATGTTCTTGGCACAGATTTTAACCGGTTTCGGAAGGAACAGCTCAGAATCGGTAAGAACGTCTCCTGCTTCGACATCAGCGCAAGTTTCAAGACAAGCGTACCTGTTGTATAACTGCAAGTGCCTGCTGATGGTCTGTATGGTCAAAGGCACGGTCCCGACATTGTTTGAATTCCGTAATCCGTCCCGGAAAAAGTTACGGCATGCTGTAACTGGCTGATATCCATTCGTTCCGCTTCATCCATGCGTTGAGGAAAGGCTACTGAAGGCACGGTATCACGTTTATTTCCCTCGGTGGGGTTTTGCTGGGTTGTATTAGTTCAATAATCCCTGATTCAAATGTATAAGATATAACGTACCTGGCGTTGCAATAGATAACGCTTGTTCTTTGTCTTGCTTAAAGTTTTCCTGCATTCCAGAAGAACATAATTCTCCCTACGAACCGCAGCCTTCTTGTCTTGCCACCTTGCATAATTTTCATCAGAACGGTTATGATAAAATTGGTCCTTCAAAATCCTCATCTCCTTTTGGACCTTTCCTCTGGTTGTCACGATCTGCTTTTGACGTTTTTGCAGGCTATCGATTGTTTCGCTCAAGGAGTCGATCTGCTCCTTAATTTAGTCGTTTTGTACCGTCGCGGGAGTGGGCTGTGCTTTCTTACGTTCATGACGTTTGTCGTGTAGCATTGGTGGTTTATCCGTGCTCCTTGCAAGTGTCCATGCCAATCCATAGCCTTTGCATATCTTATGGATCTGTCCCAAATCAAATATGGATGCAATGACACCAATGGGATACTTCCGCGCTTCCACCAGGGATTGGATTGGATGGCCGTTTTCCGAGACGAATTCATACATGCCTTTTTGCGAGCCAAACAATTCGTAAATGCTAGTTTCGTCAAGATGTAGCACAGTCTCCGCTGAAAGAGAGACTGAGGGACGAATTTGTTTTGTGAATTTGCTGTATCCCGCCAGACGAAGGATCACATTAGAAAGTCTGATAAAGGGTAAGAGGAGGGTAGGGTGCTTTTGCAGCTTTCCGCTCTTGGGATAATAAGGTGCAAGTTGGTCTGAAATCAATGTAATGACTAGGTATTCCTCGTCCGTCCAGGAGATAGTTCGCGGTGTGTGCTTCTCAATACGCGATTTTGTGCCAGTTCCATCAATGCTTGATTCCGTAATCAACTTCTTGACCACCACCGATCTGGTGGTAAATGCCTCCTTGGATGCGATAGCAGTAAGCTCCACTGCGATTGTTGGCCACGGATTCATCTATTTGAGAGCCTACCGAAGTAAAGTTCAATTCGTATTATAGGCGCGGATCTGCTCACGGAAATCTCTTCCTTCTTCGTTGTCGCTATGAAGGAGACGCGCGATCGTTGGTGGTGTCGGCTCCGAAGGTGGAAACACAACGGAACCTTGGGCACAGCAGAACTGGAACTGCGGATTGGAGATGGACCCGGACATGCGCTGTTTGAGCCACATGTGTGCCTGACAGAAAGTGCACACGACATTCATGCGTCCCAAGGTATGTCTACTGGGGAGTCGGCATAATCAGCAGATGCAGATATTCTACGAATGCGTTCCGCAGTATCATTGTCGTTTGCTTCCCTTACAGGTAGTGTCCTCGGATTCAATGGGCAAGCTGAATGACTACTTCGCTGATGCCCCAATTGCTGACACGTAGAGCAACAAAGTTCTACCGATCCTTGGACCGTAGCAACACTGGGTTGTTGGGCGCGTCTGGGATTGTTGGGACAGTTTTTAGAGGTCGAGCGAGCGTGTCCTGGCAGACTGCAAGAAGCGCAAAAAACGTTAAGAATGACATAAGGTATTTTTATGAAAGAACTGAAAGAATGATCAAATAAAAGAGTTAAGAACAGATCAATCTAGCCGAGTAATGCGTTTTGTTAAATTGTTAATCAAATCGATGAATCACGGTATGCCCATTCAAAAAATGGAAAGGTCCAACTCAACCATTGCAGTAAATCATGTGATTCGGTTCGTTTTACCCAATCAGAAATGTTTGTTTTTCAAAAACTTTCCAATCAAAACCGCCAATTTAGCTGAAACCGAATATGACTGATTTGTGACTGAAAATTAGCGCGCATAACTTCGCAAACATTTTACGCCCCGGGCCCTCCCCCACCAAAAAAAAGAAGGCAATTTTTATAGCGCGATGAAAAAAAAAGCAAGATACAGCACCATATGATTATACTAATGTCATTATCATCACAATGACCTGTATTTGCTCATTGGGGGCAGTTACGCTTGATTGAAAATATTACAGTTCGCATGCTATGCATAATGTAAAAAAAAAAAAAAAAAAACTTTTGTGCGAAAAACATGCATAGTGAAATAGTGCCTCCAACCAATGTTCATCGTATCAGAAACGGACGAATCAACTAAATAGACCAAGCTTCTAGTGCTCAAGTCAAACCACTACCGTATAACAAAAATTTAATCCTCCACTTTGACTGTGAGCACGCGGTGTCAATTCACAGACCAGACGCTATGTCGATTTCAACCACGATGCTGTGGTGACTATATAAACCATTGTGCAGTATAATACATAGATCCCAGATGTCCGTAATTTGAGAGTCCATGTTAATTGTTACCACGGCAAAAAGAGGTTTATTCCTTCTTTGCTCGATAAAAGTGAATAGAATTTCAACAAATTGTGCCTGGAGCTTGGAGCTTTGTGGAGCCCATTTTAGGACAGAAACTCGACTTGAGGGAAAACACGTCATTCTCTGGGAGGGCCAATCAAATTTGTCAGACCGTCGTTTAAAAAAATTTTTAGAAGCTGGCTCTTTTGGGCTCTTTTTTAGGAGTGCCCTCTTGGTGACTTATACATTTGAACATCCATCATGAGTGATAAATTCCACTGTCGCATGTACGAGGACGAGTTCCCCAAGGTCGACGATGTCGTCATGGTGAACGTCCGACAAATCGCTGATATGGGCGCTTATGTCAAACTCGTAAGTCTTGACTCTTTGATTTTATTTCTACTGTGACCTAGACTGATGCAAAATGACCGTTGCAGCTGGAATACGGTGACCGAGAAGGCATGATCTTGTTGTCCGAACTCTCCAGAAGACGTATTCGTTCCGTTCAGAAATTAATTCGAGTCGGCAGAAACGAAGTGGTGGTCGTACTCAGAGTCGACGAAGAAAAAGGTTAGCCTACGCGATCCGTTAGGCAGCTAATGTCACTTTTCTCTCAAAACTCATGCTTATCCAAAATGTCAAATAGGTTACATTGATTTGTCCAAGCGTCGTGTCACACCTGAAGACATTGCAAAGTGCGAAGAAAAGTTCAACAAATCAAAAGCTGTTCATTCCATTTTGCGTCATGTTGCTGAGAAACATGATATGGCACTGAAGGATTTATATGAAACCATCGGCTGGCCATTATACCGAAAGTTTGGCCACGCCTTTGACGCTTTCAAGGTTGCCATTACGTAAGTGAAGAGTTGCCCAATAGTATGCTGCGCACACAAGTACCTCTGGGTTCAAAAGAATAATTAACTCACCGCATATCCTGTAATGTCTAGTGATCCTACCCCTGTGTTCGAAGGCCTTAACATTGAAGAAAGTGTTCTCAATGAATTAGTTTCAAATATCAAGCGAAGAATGACTCCTCAGCCCGTCAAGATTCGTGCCCGTAAGTATACAAAGCTGCTGGTGGGAGTCTGGGGGATGCGGATAACTTAAATTGAAACGTGGCTTTTTCTTTTAGAATTGGATTTGAGATGCACAGGTATCGATGGTGTGAACGCTATTAAAGCAGCTTTGCAAGCAGGCGAAAAAGAATCAATCGAGAACGTGCCTATCAAGATTACCTACTTGGCAGCACCTTTCTATGTTGTTACAGTGGACGCATTGGATAAGCAATTGGGATTCTCGGTCATGGAAAAGGCACTGAATGCGATAAAGGAAACTTTGGAAAGCCACAAGTGGGCTCGATTCAAGGTCGAAAAGGAAGCCAAATTGGTATCTGATTCTGATGATCGTGAATTTGCTGCTTTGATGGCTCAAGCTACGAAAGAAAACGAACTTGTCGGTGGTGATGAAGATGAAGGCGATGCAGTTGCTGCCAGTGATGATGATATGTAGAATAAAAAGATGCATTATACATTTTTGTGCCTAGAAATGGTAAAAAGATCAATCATGTGCAAATTGGTGATTTCGAGCTGTTCTTAAAAAACCCAGACCATGACAAGGTGCGGTTTTTTGACACGTTTTTTTTTTCTGCGTTTGCTTTTTTGCGGTTGAAACTTGTCATCTCTTTGAATCTCTTTCTCTTGCTCCTTTGAGCTTAACCTTTTCCAATGACAATTTATTATACCTTGACCTTTTTTATCTTGCTGCTGGAGGTGAGTAGAACTGTTATTGGGCGGTTTCTCTGTCTGAGCTAATGCCTAATGGTCCCCTTTTGCAGATGTTCAGCTTCTGCCTTTTGGTGGTAAGTCAATCGTTACCATGGGATGAGGCTGCTTAGTTATGATTACTGAGCGAGTTACAGTTGCCACTGCCATTCCGCTGGCGCAGTGCCCTGATGAGATTTGTCACTACTTCGCCCGTGGTAAGTACTTTGATGCGGTAGCGAAAGAAGAAGGTCGACTCTAGAGGTTGACGTTATTTCTGTTAGATGGCGAAAGCATTTTACGGTTTGAAGATCGTCTTTGGGTTAGTAGAATGGGAAATGGATATTAAGGAACTGTGATAATCACACTGTTGCATAGTTTTATCTTTGTTTTATTTGCTGGTAAAGCTTGGCGCCAAGAAACGGTTGGCCATTCATTCAAGAAGCTCACAATTTTCTAGATACCATCAACCGATTGCAACGCATCGAGGCCGAAAAAGAAGAAGATCCAGCTAATTTCCATGATTATGGTTATGAAGCGAGCTTCAAGGCCAAGAAATTCTATGCGCAGAGAAACTTATACCTGACCGGTTTCACCTTATTCCTGTCCCTGTAAGTTGTGTGCGACATTGGAAAACCATGGGTGATTTATAATATCTTACATGAACAATGGCAGAATCCTTGAGAGAACTTGCACGTTGGTAACGCAGATGTTGAAGCGTGAGGAAGAATTGGATGCTATCAAAAAAGAGGTAACCTGCTGGATCCAAGTTGGTTTGGGAGAACTTGGTGATCCGAGTCTGGAACTTAAACCCCGGTTTTGTTTTCAACCATAGGCTGCTTTAACTTCGGAAGATCAAAATCGCATCATTCAATCCGAGAAAAGCTACAAGGATCAGCTAGCTAAATTGACAGAGGAAGCCAAGGAATTGAGACAAAAGGAACGTGACTTTGCTTCTCTCAAGAAACGCGCAGCACAGCAATCCGAGGAATACGAGCGGTTGATCAAAGAGGAAGAAAAATTCAACCTTTGTAAATAAAAAGAGAGAGACAGAGTTGAATGGTGTTATTTGCATGCGAGAAAAGAAAAGAAAAAAAGACAATATACAAGGTAGATGAAATTATTTGATGATGAGGATAAGTGCTTCCAGAAGACAACTTATGCGACAATGGAGGTGGTCCCTGCTCCGACTTGGAAAGATGTGTCGTCGTCGTCATCTGCGAATTCGTCAGGATCGTATATTACTCGAATAATCAGTGAGCAGGAGGGACAGCGAGCAACGTCTTCGCCATCTCTCAATTCATCCTATAAACATGACAAAATCCATTTGTATGAACAAGACAATTTCGAAATGTTACAAGCAGGACTTGTACTTACAACGTAGATCTGGAATTTGTCACCACATGGACAAGGGTAAGTGTACATTTGTTCGTCTTCGTCGAACTCCATATCCTCGATTTCAACCTGTCAAGGTGAAGTTTCAATTAATAAACATGATGTCGTATAACCTCGAGCTCCACTTATCGACAAAAAAAAACTTACTTCGTCGTAAAATGAGGCCATAGTAACGAATAGTGTACACGATGAAGGGTTGACTTTGTGAATTGCCCAGTCGAAAACAAAAAAAAAAAAGAGAAAATCTCGAAGGATACTTGACTGCTATTGGTTAAATTTCAAACCCCGCTCAGAGTCGGTGGAGGCGCCAATGATATTTGCAGAATGGCGAGACAGTTGGGGTTGCGGTCAGAAATTTCATACAGCTATAATCGCAAGACGCAATGGTGATTCCTTTCGAGAGAGCGCATAGTACATTTTATTTCTAGGCTGCAGGATTCTACAATCATTTTTCCATTAAGGAACGTTGTCTCAATTCTCAAAGAATTCACTCTCAGGCAACAGAAGCCTGCAGAGTGCGCGCATGCATTTCTTGATTGTCAGCTCACAGGTTCATGGATAGTTCCCTATCTAAAAAATAAAAAATAAAAAAAAAATATAACTATGCTCTGTTCTGTACCGGTTACGTAATCATTTGAAGAAATCTGATCTTCATAAAAATATCAACTCGCCATCCATGACGGAGTTGTCGTATAAAGTTTATCAATAGTTTAATGAGCATCTGATCCTTTGGGTGCTTTCATCAAGCGAGGGGCTTCATTATACTTAAAATAACCGTATCATATTGCACTGTAGATAGAGCTGATCGTGTTCTGGGTAGTGTGAATGTGGTTTATTTGTTAATAAGGTTTTCTTCTAAAGAGAAAAAGATATCGAATCTCGCCAGCATATAGGTGATCCACTATTCGTAGAAAGCGACAATATACCGGTATGAACATCTGATCAGTTTCAAAATATGGGATAGCACCAAGTCAAATCTCGTAATTGGCAAAGCCTCTGTTACAAAATATTATAACCGGCTGTCGATACAGTATTTGCTGTGTGATCCAGAATAGCATATGTTGCCGTGGTCATCGTAAACTTTGGTGTAAATATTTGCCAAAGTTTTGCCTACACGCTGAACCTCACATTCAAGGCGGATGGTCACACCTTCAGGAACGCCACGCATGTAGGACACTGACAAGTCGGTTGACACACCAATCAACGACCATTTCGCCTTTCCTACAGAAATCGTCAGTTCAACCTCCCAAAGAGCGGCCGCTACCTTTTTCTTTGAACTTCTTTTACCTTCATGCACCAGGATGGCAAAACTGCTACAGATATCGATAATCGTTGCTACGCAGCCACCATGCAGGTTTCCAAGTCTGCAACGACATCAGTCAACGCATACACTGTCCCAATGAATGATTGTTCACTTACTGGTTGCAGTGAATTTCTTCCACTGTGAATTCCCAAATCAATTTATTCGGCGCAGCGTCAACGATACTCAGGCTATGAGCAACCTGATCTTCCCAAAAGACGTGCTTGGCCTTTCGATTACTATAGATATCGCAATGTTCTTTGAGTGCGGGATATTTGTGGACAACGTGTGAAGCGATTTGCATGGTATATATAAGAAGTTAAAGCGGGAAAGAAAAAAGCGAAACTGGATGACAAACCAAATTCATGGCTAAAGTAATAGCTTGTGTTACACAGATACTAATTAGGACAAAACCGCTGACTTGTATGTCAATCAGGACATCTTGCATACTTTGCAAGTTTGAACTGAAGAAAAGAGTGCGTACATGTTCGAAGATATCGTTAGTCGACAAGGTCCTTTTACGCTCAGGCGATCGTTACGAAACCCATTTCATCTATTTCAAGATTTCTTTATCCCGAGTCGCTCACTATTGATATTTCGGAAGATGATCAAGAAGGAGTAATAAAAACTGTCTAGTCTACGAATCTACAGTAATTAATGTTTACTGATGTTTGTATCGAATAAAATATGTAGAATACCATGTTTCTCAGAGTATGGTTCTCACCTGTGAAAGATCAATTGCTGCATTGTCTGGATACGAAAAATCCATTTGGCGGGCCAAAGCGTGACTTGTCTTTTCTGCAAGCCACCGTTCATGGGGGTTGTTCAACTCAGGAAAAAACACCAGTTGTTTTTATTTATTTTTCGTAAAGACCCATCAGTGATAATGTCGCAACCTCAGTTCAGCGAAAACGAACAACGTGAACTCGCCCAGGTACACAATTGAGGCTGTGAAAGCGGAACTTGTTTCATTCCCTTTGAAATGTCGGTATTGACGGGTGTATTAGTTCCTTGAAGCCGAGAACGCCAAGGCTCGCATTCAACAGACTGTTCACTCTTTGACTGACACCTGCTGGGTAGGATGAAAAAAAAAAAGCGAGTATTAATATTCAAAAAGCTGAGGTGTTTATCTCGTCTATAGGATAAGTGCATTTTCAAGGTGAACAACAAGTTGGACCGCAGCGAAGAAGCATGTCTCTCCAACTGTGTGGAGCGCTTTTTGGATACCAGCTTGTTCATCGTCAAGCGTCTCGAGGATCTCAGAAGCTCAGCTATGTAAAATCGCTATATAGACACGCATCAACGTAATGTACAGTTTATGAAAGAAACAAAAAAAAGAAACCAAAAAGCCGAACACCAAAGCTATAAAAGCCTTCTTTTTATGTCGATCCAATGGATGCCTCAGCAATTTCCTCCCTTATTTCGTCCCAAATCTCTTGCAAATCTTGCAGTACTTGATTTAATCTAGCGTGAATGAATGAATGTGAGCCGCTGCAATGAAAAGAATGGACAGGAAGCGAAGGAAAGCCAGAAAGTTCACCTCTGTTGCCGGTCTTCAATGCTGGATACGTAATCCTTGTCGCTCTTACGCGATTCAATGGTTAAGATTTGGAGATTGACCGTCTATCGGAGAGTTTCTAGTTGTAAGGTCCTGTGACAAAGTTTGCCAGCGCACTTACGTTGTGTAATTTCTCCTTTTCTTTTTCTTGCAATCGTCGGATCAGTTGGCCAATATCTGGACGTGCGAATTCTTCATTCATACGAAGCTCGATATTTTGTATTTCTGAAGAGACTTGTTGAAATCCTTCCGTGACGATGTTACAAATGGAATAGTACTCCTCTGGTGAACATTTATCAGCAAGGTAATCGTGGTACGCACTGTTCGCTCATTAGTATCATTTTTGAGGGCGGGGCAACAGTACAAATGCTTAACTCGGCAAACTCGCGGTACAGTGCGATACGTGTCTCTTGAGCTTTCACTAGAGCTTTCAAGCTTGTTGACACATTGTCGGAAGCAGCCATGGAGGGAAGAAACAGACTTTTGGCGCACCCGACAAAAAAGGAAGCTCCAAAGACAGGTCTGATATTTCGTTTACAAATGTCGCGTCTGTCCAGATCGAAAAATCGCATCCCCTCAAAAGAGGAAATTGTGATAAACTCAGCACATCGATACTCTTGAATCAGCTGTTGTCCCATCAAGACTGGTGATATGTTTGGAAAATCACCGTAAAGCATCAGGATAGCTAATGGAATCACAGCAGGCCGTGTTTTAGACATGTATTCAATAATAATGAGCACAAAACATGACAAGCTTGTATACTCGCACCCACCGTCAATGATCGGTTAACCTGACTAAAAAAGTGGCGCTGCCTAGTAGAAACATATCGTTTCCAGCGATATATTAATGTGGTTCGTTAATATCCTGTGCCTTTTTTTTATTTTTGCCCTCTCTTGCTTTTCTGGCGACGACTTTAAAGTCGATGAATGGGTCCATTTACATGGGAAATTGAAAAACCACAGGATCCAATAAGCCCATTGGCATTTTTAATTCTGCAAAAAATCGTTTCATTTGCTGATGATTGGCGACAATCACAACTTCCGTAGTTTTTCCTTTGTTTCATAAGAAAAAAAGATCAGATAACGTACACATGCACTGGAAAACGCATGGTGGCACAAGTGTATTTACAGCCCTCCATATCACTGTGTGTGTGTATGGTTATTGTCAATACATGGAGTCTATTGCCAGCATACAGTAGTATATACAGCTTTGCATTTATGCTGTGGCTGTACTTCTTGCTGAATAGCTCTTGATGGTCCCTTTTTGCAAAAATGGAAAAAGAGAAAGTCGAAATTATCGAAAAGTCCGCCCATTCCGCCAATGGGTGCTGTTTGAGAAATCGTATGATTGTATAATTTTTTTAACTTTTTTTTTTAACTGTCAAATTATTATTTTTTCATTTGTTGGGACTTCACACAACTTCTTTCTTTATTTTACTTGATCGCTTTTGTGTGAATCTCTTATTTAATCATGGTTGTTGCTACGACTCGTCCATCTACCGAGGAACTTCAATCTTCCGCCAAACGCATAAAATCCGCTGAGGGCGAAAGTCAGATCGGCAAGTTCCATGCTGGCCTATTCGACCAAGCTTCGCGGGATGCGCTCAGAACCACGATTGCTTCGTCGAAACCCTATCAACATTGTAAAATTGATAAGCTCGTCGATGATGACCTGTTACGGCGAGTACGCAAGGAGATCTTTGATAATATTTCATTTACTGCCAAGGAAACCGATATCTACAAGGTATCATTCGTTTTGCGTCAGACTACATCGTCCTCCGTTTTGCTAATTAATCTTGTGTAAAACAGGTGAACCAAAGTGGTGATTTGGCCAATATTGATGGTTTACCTGAAGATGAAAAACAGCGATTGTCATCCTTATTTGAATTGCGCAATGCTATTTATTCAAACGAATTCCGTGAATTTATCTCTGACATTACCGGATGTGGCCCGTTGTCGCCGTCAAAGATGGATATGAGTGTCAACACTTACACCGAGGGTTGCCATTTACTTAACCACGACGATGTCATTGGTACTCGACGAGTCTCCTTTATTTTGTATATGCCAGATCCCGATGAACCTTGGTATCCTTCCTACGGTGGTGCATTGGAACTGTATCCCGTAGTGGAACGTGATACACCTGCCATTGAACCCTCCGTCAGCGTGCCCCCGAAATGGAATCAGTTTGCCATGTTCACCGTTCTTCCAGGTTATTCATTCCACGCCGTCGAAGAAGTGGTCGTTGAAGGAAAGCCTCGACTCAGTATCCAAGGATGGTTCCATTTCCCGCAACCCGGCGACCCTGGTTACGATGAGAAGCTTGGCAACACCGATGGAAAATCATCATTGAAGCAACTAGAAGAGGTATTTTTTCATTGTAAACAAAACTCTCGGGTACATTATTTTCTAACCAGCCATCGGTCACGTAGCAAATGGATACAAGTGATAATTTCAACAGTTATGTTTTACCCATGTCGGAAGAAGAGGACGTTTCTCTCACAGAACAGGATCGTGAAGCATTGGCGGCATGGATGAATCCCACGTATTTGAACGCCACCAGTCTGCAGCAGATATCGGATCGCTTTTTGGACGAATCGGCCATTCAACTAAAGGACTTTTTACTTGATGATCTCTATGAAAAGATGAAGAAAGTTACTCTCCAAGCCGATCAAGAGGATGGATTAACCAAACCCGCGCTTCCCTCCCATGGTGCAGGTCTCCATGGCAAGTGGGTTGCCCGGGGTTCACCGGTGTGCCAACGATTCCTTGCTGTAGATATAGACTGCGAGCGCGTCCATGATGCATCAAGTCAATTGTTTACTGACTTGAAACGCCACTTTGAATCCGAACCTTTTCGACGCTGGTTGGCCGTCGTTTCTCAGCTCATACCTGGCGGTTATCGAGGAGCAGCTCGTCGGTTCCGCCCGGGTTTGGACTATACACTGGCCAAAGCCAATACGCTCGGAAAAGCAGTGCTTGATGTGACTTTCTGCCATGCCACTATCAGCAATGCTGACAGTCTTGGCTTGTGGGACAGCGGCGAATGTGGTGGCTATGAGTGTTATATGGCTCCGCACGAAGGTGATGACGATGCCGCCACTTACAAAGCGGCGGATGAAGAAGGCGCTTTACTCACCATGCCGGCCGGAAACAATGAATTGGCACTTGTCCTTCGCGATGAAGGCGTGATGCGCTTCATAAAATACGTGAGCGGCAGAGCTCCGGGTTCGCGTTGGGATGTAGCTTTTGAATATGATTTGCAAAACCTATAAAAGGCAATGATGATTTCTCCCTTTGCGGATTTTCTTTTCTTTTTTTTCTGTTGTCGCTTTTTCAAATTTTTTGCATTGGAAAATGAAACTCAGCCAAGTGGTTCCTTCCCACCTGCTCTTCTCGCATAATAGGCGAGCTGTTATTCAATGAATCTTGCACGCACACCTTCTAGCACCGAAGATTTTCCTGGTCTCTTATATGCTGGCTTTAACCAGGACTATGGGTGCTTTTCTATCGGTTTAGATAGTGGCTTCCGAGTTTATAATTGCGATCCGCTCATTGAGCAAGCTCGCAATGGTATAGCCTCAAGCTTTCTTTGACTTGTTTCCCCATTGTCACCTATGAATTAACCAGTGTTTTCTTCTTCAACTTATTTGTCAGAAACCGACGAAGGAGGTATTGCTCTCGTTGAAATGCTCTATCGTACGAATTATCTGGCTCTTGTTGGTGGTGGAAGAAACCCTCGGTATCCACCCAATAAAGTGATTATATACGACAGCATCAAGGCCAAACCTGTCCTCGAATTAGAATACAAAAACGAAGTCAAGAATGTAAAGTTACGCCGGGACAGGTAGGCTCCTTTCTTCTCTTTTGCAGATACCGAGATTGATACATCATAATCTCCTAGATTGACGGTGGTTTTGGCAAATAAAGTCTTCATCTACATTTTTGGACTTCATCCACAGCTCATCCAGACGTTTGAGACAACCGATAACGACAAAGGTAAATCAGCTGATAAAAGCACACCGCGTACAAAAAAAAAGATGATCACTAATGTTAGGTGACGAGCAGGTCTGGCAGCAATATCGGCTTCTCCCGATCATGCTATTTTGATTATTCCCGGACGACAGAGAGGCCACATACAGATCATCGATTTGGATACCCTCGGATATCAATGGAACACCGCACCGCAAACTTTTTTATCCGATGATAACGATATTGGTCACCCTTCACACCATCAGCACCCTTCTTCCGCAGCTCCAATGCCATTGCCATCCTCATCCTCTTCTTCATCCGATCGTCGTCCTACCAATATGGCCAACGTGAGTATCATTGCTGCGCATTCCGGGAAACTGAGCTGTTTAGCACTGAACTACGACGGCACCAAATGCGCGACGGCCAGCGATAAAGGCACATTGATACGGGTGTTTAACACATATACCGGCACCCTGCTCAATGAACTGCGGAGAGGAATGGATCGCGCTGAAATTTACTCCATCGCGTTTAATCAAGACTCGACACGGCTTGTCGTCTCCTCTGACAAAGGCACCATCCACCTATTCAATTTGGACCCATCCGTAGTGACCATGTGCGACCACAAACCCCGTGGTCCTACCTATGGTGAAGTGGTCGTTTATCCTCATCAGTCACCGAGCAACTTTGGTTTGACGCACAGCGGTAATCGGGGAAGCAGTCTCAGTTTCATGAAAGAGTTGTTACCAAAGTATTTTAGCAGTGAGTGGAGCTTTGCCCACGCCAAAATTGTCACGGAAAGTCGATGCATTGTAGCTTTTGCTGATCAGAAATATACCATATTAGGCAAGCATCTACTCGGTCTTGTTCTCTCTTTGTGATGTTATCTAACATGCCACTTTTTGCTTAGCGATTTGTGCTGATGGCAGTTGTTACAAATTCTATTTTGATCCAAGAAAAGGCGGTGAATGTACCCGGGACTCTTTTGAACGGTTTTTGAAATACGATTGAAAAATAAAATAACAAGACACTAACAAGAGTCTTGATAACAGCTCATTCAGACGGTCTTGAAGGATGATTTCTTTACATTATGTCTGCGAGTTTCAGGGTTATGACAAAAAGTGATTACAAGTACAGCACATTCGCAAGCAGTAATGCTCTAAATTATCTGCTCAGTCACTGCTTACCAACGGCGCTTGTTAAAGGATAAAGACAGACAATGAGTACAGCTTATACAGCGTTGGCCAATACGGTTAATTGCAAACTAGATTTAGGAATTTTGTTTACGCTGTTTTCGGTTATCCTTTTGCGTCAGTGGCTATGATATATATTAGAATGAGGACCAATTCAGCCAATTCTTAAATCAACTTTACCTTAAAACAATGAAAACCAAAAGAGCAAAAGGATAACCTCGAGCAGTTATAAACAGCGTTATCTTGATGAGTATTCGGTTTTGTAAAACGAATTAAGTCATTATCTTATCAGACCTACAAATATTTTATGAGTTTAAATAATGGGTCATAGAGGATGGCGTTCGTCAATACGTAGTAAACCGCCACCACCCTGCAGCTTTATTCTGACATCGCGGCAGTAGCCAACACTGGCACCTTGCTGTTCTTGATCTGTCTGGTATTAGTATTATAGCAGCTATATCAGCGGCTGGCGGCTGCAGATACTGTCCGCGATGATCCTCGGGTAGTATATGATGGGTATTATGCATGTTGCGAAGAACAATTCCATATTCCGTTGCGGTATCATCACCTCGCATGTGTTCTCCAGCAGATTGGTATATGCGGGTATATGGATTACCCGAGCCATCATCGTCTGCAAAGTTTGTAGTATTTGGGGATGAAGATCTTCAAACATAGATGACCGATGTTGCTGCTGAATATCAGGACCATAAATGTATAATTGCGAGAATGAAGGCTGAAAGCTTGGTGAGGATGCATATTGGGGTAATCCTGTAATGGATAGTGCCATGCATACGGAAAGTATAAGTGCCAGATCTTGCATTGGCCAATTCCTCATCAATCTACAGTATATCAAATTCGATTTAGTAAGCAACATTTCTCTGGTTTTGTTTGGGCGTTGGCTCAACACGACAACTGTCATGATGTACATACCTCGACACCAATCGAAGTAAATGCAAAAAGGGCATTGTACTTTCGAATATAAGGGATGAACTCCTTGGAGATTGCGTCTTGGCCAGTGAGCAATTGTCGCAGCGCTTCAGGAGGTGACTGAAGGACGGGCAACTGGAGCTTTTCCCTGGTTGCAGCAAATGACAAACCGAGGTTCTTGACGGGTTCCAGCTACTTTTCGGTTTCCCAGCCTTTGGCTCCACAGGAACACAGACCAAGGCCATGCAGCCATTGTACATTACTCCATCAATGTTGACGAATCGAGGCGCCTCCTTGAAATTCTTCAAAGAAGATGCGGGCGGTATTGTGGGATGATCTTACTGACAAAATAACGTAAATGGAAAATATAAGCTCTTAATGCATGTCATGTTAAGAGTAGCTTTGAATAGAATACATGCCTTCTGTAGTTGAAGATACGGGAGCAAGTGGGACGGTATCCTCAGCGTCGGCTGGCTTAAGTGGAAGCAACATAATGGGAAAACATAAACTTAATGCGTGCAATGTCAGAGGAGCTTTGAAGAAAATACATACCTTCCATAGTTGAAGGCATTGGCGCAGGTGGAGCGACATCCTCAACGTCGGCTGTCATGTTTCTAGGATTTAAGGGACAGAACGAGCTTGACACGTTTTGATGGTCTGGACCGCCACATTGGCAGAGTTATCGGGATCTCAGATATTGGAATATCCAAGACAAATGTATACAATGCGGCATAATTTTGAGCAACTACTGCCAAGAAAATATGCAAAATACCTTGTTGGGCGACTTGAATAAGCTCAGCAGTTGTATTCGTGCGATTCAACGGACAACGTGAACTCGTCATTATTTGATCAGTACATCCACATTGACAGCGTCTGGTAAGGTCTATCCGGATTCCAGAAATATTTAAAAAAATGCCTTTTCTGAAAAATCACTTTAAGAGAAATGTGTATACATTGTGGAGAGAAATGAATAAATGGCTGTGCTTGGATAAACCGCTCAATAATTGTATTTCTGGAGTTCAGCGGACACAGCGAGCTCGTAATTCTTCGATGATCCGTACTTCCACAACGGCAAGGCATATTGTAGAAATTTTTTTTAGTTGTGACAGGATGCAAACAAGTTAAAAATCAAAACAATCTTTCTCTTTTATATACTGTCGGACAGTGTGTGGGCAACGTCCCTTTTTGGATAGATTCCTTTTATGAAACAGTATGTGGCAATGGCCCCAAAAAAGGCAATGTTACAGACCATTTGTTACAGTGTGTGGCAATGACCTCAAACAGGCAATAAAAAACCCACAACATTGCTATTTTTCGATTATAAAAACCAAAGAGGCGATGTGACATTGCTTATTTTATCAATTAAGGGCGCTCTTTTGCTAAAAGTTGATGCGCAAATGACTACTCAATACAGGACTACAACCGTGTCTAATATAAACTCTGTTGAACTTATGGTTCTTTAGAATAAGGCTTGCCTGTAAGATGAAAAGAAAAATCCTGAATTTGCTTTTTGCCTTATTTTAAAAGCAAAGGATCGGCTGTTTGGAGAGACCATTGTCGGAGTGCGAAAGATGGACATTGAAAAAAATGGAAAATGACTGGATGGTGTCACGACTGCAACACCTGTAACTTGCTCTTTGCTTTGCCCTTTCTATATTGATAACCTCTGCCATGGATGTGAGTGAACAATGTCGGCTACCCAATGTCGAGTTGCAATTGACAGTTACTCATTGAGAATGTATTAGTATGACTATCAGCCAATGAACGATTCTGATATCATGTAAGCAAAGTCAGACGGTATTGATTCGTCGCGAGATTAATGAAACTAACTCATTTTCTCTTACCGCAAGTGATGTCGTTGACGATCAAACGCCATCGGATAAACCCCGTATTCTCCTTATGGGCTTGCAAAGGTGCGTCTTCAGCGTTTGAACCTTTTGCATATACTCGCTTTATGTCAAAAAGTACTTGGCCTTCCTCATTCTTTATTCTTTCGTTTGATAGAAGCGGCAAGTCCAGCATTCAGCGCGTGGTGTTTGGGAAAATGCCGCCCAACGATACATTATACCTGGAAAGCACGACCAAAATTCAGAAAGAGGATATAACGCAAGTGTTGCTTACATGTGTTCTGGACGGCCCGCAGCAGAAAGCATTTAACAGACATAGATGCTATTAGACGCTCTTTTATCGATTTTCAAATTTGGGACTTCCCTGGCCAAGTCAACTTTTTCGATATGGCGTACGATTCACAGGAAATTTTTGGGACCGTGGGAGCCTTGATTTTCGTCATTGATGCTCAGGTAAAGTACTGCGTTCCAACGCAACAAAAAAGAACTGGTGACCAGCAACGTGGGATCTCATACGTGAGCTAGGATGATTACAGTGAAGCATTGCATCGATTATACTTTACCGTAACGAGCGCGTATCGGGTCAACCCAAATATCACATTTGAAGTCCTGATTCATAAAGTAGATGGATTGTCGGATGATTACAAAATCGGTAAGCAGTTGACAACAGATCCCTCCATCAAGAACCCCCGACATCGACGGTAACGATACATCGGTAACTAACGTGGCTGGAATAGACACGCAACGCGACGTACAACAACGCATGAGTGACGCTTTAGCTGATGCCCAAATGGAGCATATCCATTTAACTTACTACCTAACCAGTATATATGACCATTCCATTTATGAAGCATTCAGCAAGATCATCCAGAAACTAATAAGAGAATTGCCAACCCTGGAGAACCTTCTCAATGTATTTTGCTCTGTAAGATCCTGCTTGAAAAATTCGCGACATATGTGTGCGTGGATCATTTCTCTGACCGAAAACTGTTGTTACCCACTCAGAACTCCGGCATCGATAAAGCGTACTTGTTCGATACCCTAACCAAGATCTATATTGCCACCGACAGTTCTCCGGTGGATATGCAATCGTACGAATTATGTAGTGACATGATCGATGTGATTATAGACATCGAATGCATATATGGGTAAGGGGCGATTGTCGCATGGCGGCGTGTACCAAGTTGTATAACACTGGAGCGGCTATTTTATAGTATGCAAGGATCGACCCTGAATGAGGATCGATTACTGGATGAAGGAAACGAAAGCACCCAAGTCACTCAATCACCGGAATCGCTACGAAGTGAAACTCCACCACTCTATACTTCCAATACCAAAAATCCCTATGGTGAAGAAACTGACGGCTTAGAGCACGGGCTATTGGCGGAGCAGAATGATCAATCCTCGATTACCGCCAACTGTGAATCAGAAGCTTCGAGTTTAATTAAACTGGATAACGGTGATGTACTTTACATGCGCGAAGTCAACCGGTAAGTGATTTATAAATTTCCTTGCGATATACGGTATTGACTGTTCATTTTTTTACAAGGCTTTTAGTGCTCATCTGCTTATTACGGCAGGATAATTTCGAGAAACATGGCTTGATCGATTACAACTTCCAATGTTTCAAGGAAGCCGTAACTGAAGTGTTTGACTTTTCACAAAAGCGAAATTCTCAACAGCAGCAGCAACAACAACAACAACAACAACAACACCAAGACCAGCCGCCAGCAGGAGAACTGTAGCCACTGTCCTTTGTTCTATGGTGTATAAAAATGTGTCCAAACTGAGCAGTGATACGACACGCCCAATATTTTATGCCAGGAGCATTCAACTTCATTATCCGCATTATCATTTGCAGTAAAACGAAGCTGTGAGGAGAAAATTATTTATGATCTAAAAAATATTCAATATGTACAAACAATGTTCTTGGTTACCCTCCTATTACCATTCTTCGTCAAAGAGGCTCGGAACAATAACAGCGTCGCCGGCTTCATTGATGGGGCCACCTTTCGCAGATCGGCTGAGATACACCGTACGCTCTTTGCGTTCTTTACGGATTTCAAACTGCGGAGGTAGTTGAGGCAGACTAAAGTAATTCGGTGGGTCTTCACCTGGCGTACTCATCAAAGCAGCCGTCAATGGACCGATGAGTTCGCTGGGCAAACCTTGTTGAGCCGGAGGTTCATCGAGCGAGGGATCAAAGAACAGCGGGCATTCCTTATTATTCTGATAGCATTGGATCGTGGTGAGATTAGGGATACGTAACAACTGGTTGTGCGGAAGGTTGGCAATGGTGAGAGGAACAAAGAACTCGGACGTATGGGTGGATTTGAAAAGACCGCCAATTTCTACTGCGACAAAGAACTGGAGATCGTAGTGCACACGTGTATGTCGCGACGCAAAACTGGGCGATACGAGGCGAGTGGGGACATTGAATTGAACCGTTTCGTTGACTTGGCTACCGTCTTGGACGGGCACCATTCCTTGCAATACTGTGCGAACGTGCTCACAGAAAGCGGTGCCGGTATTCACGAGCATCTTGCCTTCGTGATGTTTGCGGAAACGGTAAGTCACGGCTGTAATTCTGTTGTCGGAATTTAACATGGTAAGCTTCAGATCCATTGAGAAAGGTTCATCTGTGATATCGTCATGGGGATCATGGAGTCAGTTTTATGAACACAGGCCACTCTCGGATGAATAGCTTTTACCAGGACAATAAGATTGCTTTTGCAGCTTGGCTTGAACTTCGCAAAAGGATTGCTTTTTGTAGCGCGTTAACGACGTTCGATAATTCCATTCCTTATCTGCAAAGAAAAACGAAAACACAATATAATTAGAAACCGTTGATTCTGTCGCCCGATACTAACGGCTGATAGCTGCTTTCGCACTTGCTCATTAGTCTTACCTGGAGTGGAGACGATAATAGGTCGATAAGGTGTAATATATTCCCTGCTTTTAAGTCCCGATTGAAGCGCCGGTCCGTCAATTTGGGCCGTCCAGATGTATCGAATGCTGAATCCTTGAGGCTCTTCCATTGAGGGTGGGTAATTCACATTAGGAAACTATAATCCCTCATTCGTAAGCCATCCGAGAATAATTATTCGACTCAAAAGTTGTGATGCAAATATTTTTACCTTCAAGGCGAATGGAAATTCATATCGTCCGGCTTCCAAGTCATCCCAAGCTGACTGTGAAAAGGCTAAAAAAATAAATTCTTTGTGTTTGAATATGACGTCAAGTGCATGATAATTCATACGCCTTTTCCTTTTTTTTTGGCAAGGGACAAGCAACCCATAGGCCGAGAGAGACTGAAAAATACTTACGGCTAGCTTCATAACCCCACAGTTTCCAATCTGTTTCGAAAAAGGTAGTGATGGCTTTATGAATGCGTTCAGTGCCGCGACCATCTCCGTTTCCTTCGTCCACCCGCACACAGGCCACTTCCTCTGCTCGGAACTAATCCAAGAACTGTCATTTTAACCCAATCGCGCCACATCCAATTGTCGTTTTGTTACACGAATTTTACCTTGATTCGAATGCGTGTCACTTGTAATCGTTCAACGGTATTCAGAAGAACACGACCTACGAATCATAGTGGATAAGTATTCCTCAATGGATGGTGGTAACCTAAGTCTTGGTGTCTGTCGATCGTCTTACCTCGAATGATACGGTTGGGACGGATAATCACATGAGTACCGCCTTCAAAGTCGACAGTAATTTCGTTGGACGTAACTTCACCAGTAGAGGCATTGTTGATTTGTAGTGTCTGTGGTTCGGTAGGTGATGAATGATTGGCGGTGCTATTGACAGTGGTTGCTTGATTGGACGAGCCATGGGCCGGAGGAAGAGTAGATGTCATATCATGCGAACGTCGGTGGTGTTGTGAAGGTACATTGGTATGTTGAGGTGAAGGAGGAGCAGGGGGGACGGCTGCTGACATGGAAGCGCCTCGGTGACGGCGTGTAGCGGCGCGAGCTAGACCGGTGATGGTTGTCGATGCTGCGTCGGTCAGGACGTTGGAATTGTGGGGCATGTTAACAGGTAGAAACCGCCTTGCGATAGAATGGTAAGGAAAAAAAAGGTAGTGAAAGTGGAAAGTCGAGAGAAAAAAAAAAAAAAAAAAAGAGATAAAGAAGAAAAGCAAATCGAGCGGTATGACGATGCCAATTCCTTTTTTTTTTTATTTGTGCTACACTGGGAATTTTTCTCGTCTGTACAACTCTTGATCCCACAAATGGAGTCCTAAACCTGTTCCGTTCACGCGTTCCAATTGGGTAAGTCCTTTCACAACATGCTCAATCAGTTTGACTTTATCCATCAAATGGTTTTGCCTGAAACATCCATCGACAAAAGTTTAGCCACATGTTCGACATTTTATCAGGTCCGACTCTCTTCCAATGAGGATCTCCCCCTTTTTTTTCAATCTTCCTTTGACTCCCACCATTTACTTACTTCATGTGGTGCTCTAGTTCTGTGTCTCGATGATCGATGGCCACCGTCGTCAGATTCAGCAGCGATTTGTTGACATCTTTTTCTAGCATCAAGCTCGTTTCTGAATGGATGCAGAATATTTATCCATTTATTAGTAAATATTAAATCATCAACGTTTCATCCACCGGCCTACCAAGAGCATTACGTGGCGATTCCCATTCAAGCTAAAACGATCACCGTATTAATAAAAAACCATAATGCCGTTTCTTCACAATGATATAAACTGCTTTACCGGAGGTTGCGGTATTTGTTGGATAATTGTTTCTCCGCCTCTCATAGTTAGGTAGTCAATCAAATGCTGCACCCGTCTCCCTTGATGTTCGGCTGTCTCTAAAAAGTAGTGTTCCAATCCCTTTGGCCATCATTATTAACCTATTCGGTCGTCTCCTCATTGATTAAAGTGCAATCTCCTACAGGTAATGCCACTGTATCTTGCCCAAAGTACGCGGCTGCCGCCAGGTATGTATGCTGTGCTATCTGTTCGATTCGAATCTGCGTGTTCAGCAAATCCTCCGCAGCAGTTGAGAAGTTTTGTTTCGCGAGTGAAACGGTAGGCATATTTGCTGAGTGAAGAATGTAAATCGGTAAATCACTGGAAAAAAGAGATGGACACAATTGTCAAAAATTTGTATTTTATAGAATGTTGCAAAAAAAAAAAAAAAAAAAAAAAAAAAAAAAAAAATTTCTGCAGCCAAATGTTTACTGTGATGATGGAAATAAGCATAACACGGAAAAAGGTAAAATTATGTGGTCGTCAGTCAAAATTTCATTTATTACCAAGCCGCAGAAAACATAAAAATAACACTAATAACCATCTAAATTATAGAGCTTGGGTGGCATAACCATCACTCTACCTAGACATTTCCCAAGTTACGCCATAGTGATAGTCTTATGTGAAGACACATTCATCGCCTTCGACGGTATTGTATATGAACTATACCATAGTAGGCAATATCAATTTTTCGAAAGTCTACATCTGGATTGTGTTGCCACAAATGAAACAGGAACCATGGAAAGCAAAAATGTTGAATGCTACATATAACCTCTGAATAAATACTCTTCTCCTTCAGAGAAACGTCAACCACTGTTTGTTATTGTTGTTTTCAATAATTATCTAGACGGGTGAGCAAGCTGAAAAATCAATATTTTATGTATTGAAAATGCAGTATTACGACGACAAGATTGTCGTCAAAAAAGCAATTTCTCAAGGCACCCGTCATGGGCCATCTAATAAGCGCACCGTGCTAGTCAATTGTTTTCTAATACGCTTCGTTAACTTTGATCTGTAACCATGGGTGCAACCCACTGTAAACTGCGCATCACACATCTGCAAATACAGAGGACAATTAACTGAATGTCTACTCGTAACTTCACCCCCAGCGTCATGTATCGGCCTTGCCAGTTGACAACTGTAGGTGTTTTTCAACGGTGATATGCATGTGATTGTAGCAGGCCCTTTAGCATGAGGTAATTTAGCGGAAAATGACAATGGCGCTCCTACTGTCGATATCATCGAAATCAACAAAGAAGATATTAGCGACAGCGAAGGTAATATGGTGCTTCGTCAACCGAAAAATTATTTGCATAATTAATGGGCCACCAGGGAAATAAATCCAAAGCCGAGGCGCAAATTTGCGCTAAAAGTATTCCACTAGGGGTCGAGTATAACTGATCCGAACCCAAACAAAGAAAAGTGCCAACCCGACCACCAGCCGACGACCGACAGGAATCGTCCTAGCCCGTGGAAATGCAATGTTTGCAAGTTCCGCGAGAGGAAGAGATCCAGCCCAGTTAAAGGTATTCCGCAAAGCATTAAAGAAATATATAATTGCTCGTAGGCATGGTATATTCAAGATGAGACATCGTTACGGTCAATTCAACGAAGGATTGATTTGTTAGAAGACAAATATTTCACTCTTCGGGATCGCTAAGCATTCGATTTTTTCAAAACTGCGCTCAATGCAACAATTGTAGCGTGCAATGAAATGGCGGTCATTGGGCATCGATAAAAATTCGGGACCTATTCTTGCATATGCAATAAAAGAAGAACGAACGCCCGTTCCATCTATCAAACGAATGTCCTGAGCAAGAGCGAGATATCCGTAACTAGCCAAATGGTTATAAGAGAAGTAAATTAGTAATACTTCAAGTTCGGGTCCCAAAACAGATGTGATTTCATTGCAGCTTGTGTGACAAAGATCATGCTATTGCTGCTGACCGCTTATCGAAGAAGTCCTTCAATTTTATTATGAAGAGCCGTCTCCGGCTTTTGGAGAGGACGTCCCTAACGTGACGGGCGTTTCCTCATGTCGCTCCTCGCCTTTCTTGTTTCGGGTCAGCTGATCATAGTGTTTGTCATCGGGGCATACAGACAACCGAAGCTGATAAATCCTGCATATCGTAGCAGAAAAAAAAACGGACTCGGTGCCCAGTTGATCATTACTAAACCACAGCGGACTGTTATTCAAATGATGAACAAGAGTGTTATATATATACAAATGTTTTGTTCTATAGGGTTGTGTTTGCGTTTATACTCTAAAATCTGCGCTTGGAAGCTCTACGTGCCATGGCGGCGGCCTGCTGTCGCTCACGGAGGACACGATCCTTTTCCAACTTGTCATAGTGCTTTTGCTGGTCTCTGAAATTCTCCATGAAACTCTTACTGTTTTTTTGCAATTCTTTGGCAGGTTTTACTAAGGGAGGGATGTTGAGAGCTTTACGAACGGTGGGATTCTTCAAGGCAAGGATTTGACCAATGGAGAAAGCATTAGACGTCACCCAGTAAACAAAAACCGACTAGATAATAAAAAAAAAATGATGAACATCAACCGATGGCATTTGGGGATAATGAAAGGAGAATCGACCCCAAATACGAGGTCAGTGAATACTTACGCTAGGCATCCATGCAGTGAAAGGGACCATGAGAACGGTGAGACCTCTGAAAAGATTTTTCATTCCTTTGCTCTGAGGAGTGGCTGCACCAGCCTCGGTACCGGCCTCCAAAACCAACATGACACCAGCCGCACTGGCCACCGGTAAGATGTAGTAGGGATCCTGAGCCGTGAGGTCCGTGAACCAGGCCATACCACCCGTGGACATACCAGGTACAGGTAACTCAGCCATGGCTCGTAAAGCCATGAAGAAGGAAATCATCACCGGCATTTGAACCAAAGGCAAACCCAACGATTTCATGGGATGACAATTGTTCTTCTTGAACAAATCTTGGATTTCATGCGTATATTTGCCCGTTGCCATCGCATCGCCTTCTTGCTGTGCCTTTTTCAGGTTATCCATGATACGAGTCACATCGGGATTGATATTCATCAGTTTGGCATTGTTACGTTGGATCTTGATCATCAGTGGAAGTAACGCCAAACGTACTAACACTGTGGCCACCGCAATGGAACCCCACCAGGGCAATCCACTCGTCACATGCAATACTTCCATCATGGCTTCCAATGCACCTACGGGAGTGAAGTTGCATAGTCCCATAGCTTTAAAATCGCCAATTTGCGCAGCGGCCTGCACAAGGGTGTCGGGCGAGGTGGTTTGAGTAATTTGTTCCAACATATTTTGAGTGGCGCTGGTGGAGCCTTCCACCGCGGGTGGATTGGCCGACTCATCCGTCGTGTAGCGTCGTACATTGAACTGATGAATAAGGGCGGCACCAGCAGTTCGTTGACCGGTGAGACGAATGGAACGTTGTAATTGAGCCGACATTGGACGGTTAAACACTAAGCCAGTAGACATCTGGAAGAAAAAATATACTGCGTCAATAAAGTGGACCACGGAATCCAAAAGTTACCGGAGGCGGGCACTTGAGGGGACTTACATGGCGGGCTGTAGTGGCCTTGGCCAAGCGAAAAGCCGCACTAGGTAAATTGTCGTTAAGAATACAAGTATATTTCCTGTACTGAAGTAGTTATAAGCTACCTTCGGGACAACAAGCTTCCATAAGTACCAATCATGGTGCGATGTTGGAATTATGAAAAAAAAAAATTACAGTGCCTGGCAAGAACATTTTTTTTATTTTATTCTGACCGAGTTCCTACCCCCAGGGTCCTAAGCCACTGCTGCCGCTGCATAATTTGGTCCGAAAGGACCACTGATTTTTCAAATCACGCGATTTTTTGCAAAGTCCCTCTTCCCAATTCCCCGATCCCTGCAATACACCCCACACAACATGTATAGCGACAGATCCCCTTATACATTGCTATAATAATACAAGTCGATACTACAGAAACCACCCCCCGTATCGTGTGTCATTTTTGTGCATCTTGGCATAACCATAGCAAAGCTAGGGCATAAAACTAGGTAACAATTGGGCAACAATTGGGCAAAGGTGCAACTGGGTAGAATTAAGCAACGAGAATTTGAAAGATGCCACTTCTCAGCAATAAATGGTATACGGATTCGAAGAAAATATTATGCCACACACCACACTCAAATCACAGTCAATGGTTTTCCTAAATGCTCCTGAATTGAAAGCCGACTCAGGGTGAAGTAGATGAGGTCGCACACATGAACCTCGCTGATTTGCTGCCGACACCAGAAATTGAAGCCTACTTTAACATGGATAACTGTATGTGTTCACACAGTGGGGACTTATGTAAATTCGTCGTCATCATCGAGTCCTGATTTAGAGCATGATGCTGATTCATACGCTGGTGAGAGTGAGGGTCATACTTCGGAATTTCTTCCCGAAAGCAATGAAATACTAGTGACAACTTCTCTGTTTATTCATTATATAGCATACTAAACCGTTATTCATTTGGAACCGGTCAGGAAAGAGCAAAGAGGAAGAAGAGAAATATTTCCAGCTGTTTCTGTGTAAACAGCTACTGCTCAACCATATAATAGATAAACAGAGAAATTCACAAATAATAAAGAAAGAGGTTTTATCTTTTTAAAGATACGCTTTTTTTCTTTGCCGTCCACAAACAACTGATTGCATCCGCGGCAATTTGCTAGACGATCTAGTTTAATAAGGGGAGACTGTTTTTTTGAAAAAAGGGTGGTTGATGCTGTTTGCTTTACATTAGTCTTCGTTGCTCATTATATGTTTTTTCTAGGCTTTTTAACCCACTATATTGGCTCAAAAAAGAATCAACCGCTGATTCTTCTCCAAACACCAAACCCAGATGACGGTTTGTGTAACGGGATAAACCCCATTGGCAATAACTTAATCAAAGTGAATCGCGAGTGGTTCACATATCGGCCGGTCATGTACATCCCCAGGGTAATGCTTGCATCGTCCCAAACATCCCACTTACCCGTTGAAGTATCCCGGAAGGCAGCTTCCTGTGTGGGTTCGCATTTTGCTATGACGATCAACAAGTCGCAAGGCCAACGTTGACACATGTTCGCCTTGATGTGCCTATCATACCATGTTTTCCAAATATGCTGTCATCCGGTAACCTAGGACGACCGGCTGCATGATCAAAAAGTTGATGGCACATTGAAGTGAGAAACCTCCATGATGAAATTTCAATAAAGGGGCCTTCTCACGTGTAGAAATCCTTCCTGCTCTAGGTCCCACTGATGAATTAATTTTTGATCGTTTAACTTAATTTAATAGTACAGAGTAATAACAAGCCGTACACCCCCTGTGCAATGGATGCCACCTGCTACTGGGATGTCACACTCTTACATTGAGTGACATTCATCAAACAAAAAGTCTATCACAATACGGCATAACCTGGGCAAGACTCTTGATGGAACTTTGGTATATTAATGTCGATACTCTGGCATACCATGAAACACTTTTAATGACTGCAGCAGTACTTATTGACCCCCTCCGTTCATGTCCTGCCCAAGGTTATGATAGATCTACAAAGATGTGTGGATATGTTGGGTATTTAAAAGAAATGAGTTAGTAAGCTCTTTGATTGATTCAAGTGTCGTCAAGATATTTTACCTTTGTTATTCGATGCAGCAGATATTGAGAGCTTCCCGACCGAAAAACAAGAAATGTACAAATATATAAAAAAAGTAAAACAATAGGTGCGTCTGTAAAAACCCCCTAAAAACCCTGTGGGAACAAAAAGGAGGAAAAGACTGCAAGAAGGTCTACCGAATAAAATACAAATATACATACTACAAACTACAAACTACAGAAATAAAATGGCCGGGAAGAAATATCGAAGACAATATACCATGGGTGGCAATCCAAAGAAGAGGAACCTGAGGAGGACGCGTAAGCGTTACCGATGAAAAAGAGAATCACACCACCGACGATGCCCTTTCACGACAAAAACCGGATGGGCCACATTTGGTGCGCAAACAAAGCAGGAAGATTTGGAGGGATGGGATGGCTTGACAGGCGAAAAGAAAACCGGAGAGAAAACCAAAAGCTAAAGAAAGGATAGAGAAAAAAGAACGTGAGTTTTTTCTTGTCGAAAAATGAATAGTCACATCACACAAAAGGTACCTTTTGGATATTTACAGAAAACCGGTTACAGATACACGCACAATAAACCATACCTGGATGATGGATGATGGATGCGAGGGGATGCAATGCTAGTGAGGGCTTTTCAGGCAAACAGAAAAAGAGAGAAAACCGAGAAAAGAAAAAAATTGGGAACAAAAAATAATGAGTTCCCATGGATGAAACAATAGTCGCATTATTGATGCATGAATGATGAGCTACACAGATCGAAGCATATTATGTAAAATGCCACACATATTACTGACAAAGTCAAATTAAATGTTGCTACAGAAGAACGTCACATTGACATTGACAATAGCCCTTTACAGAAAGCTCTCCCCTTCCATTGAACTTTTCCATAACCTCCATCTGACATCTTTGAATTAATAAATAACTCTAAGCGAAGTAAGCTGCCAAATCCATATGATGAATAAGGAACACCATGTGACTGTTTTTTAGCTCGCAAATTTTGGCGTGCGGCGACTGGTTTTAGTTTGGCAAGAATTTTAAAACATTTAGAGATGAATTGGGCATGACTGCCTTGGTTATGCCTGTCAAATTTTCAACGGTACTATGAAAAAAGAGGATTACGTCCTGAAGACCACTTTTGCATATTCGTTTGAAGAATTAATAACTGGACAAAGATACCATGATCTTCCAGCATGATAATGATCCAAATACACTAAGGAGTACAAGTCGTGCTCTTTCTCAGTTTCGTCTTTGCCTGCCCAATGCCAAAACTTATCTGGCATCATCGCCAGCTCAATTGCGCTATTATTACCACCAAGCCAGCGGGGTCAATAAATTGTAGATCTGCACTGAGAAGTAGTGGAAGGTATTCCCTGCAGAACTTTGTAAAAAGTATGGTGAGAGTATACCAGATCGCGTGCAAGCTGTTTTGAGGGCCAAGACTGGGCATACTCGGTTTTAATAAAGCACTTTTCTGCAGTCGTCGCCAAGGATATAAGCTGCATAATTAGCAGTAGATGGGGAACAGCTGGTGTGAAATGGCCGAAATTTCGGAACTGAATGCACGATTTTTCTTATTTTGCAGATTTATTGGAAGAAATGGTCCGAACTGATTTTCAGGTTGAAATGGTAAATGCAATGCGATCACCGGAATTTCGCAACAAAAACAAAAGGATGTACTTTTTTTCATATAAAAAAAAATAGGTGGAACATATAGCAAAAGCTGTGGTATTAATGAAAACGTAAAAATATCGACATAGGTTTGGACCATTTCTTTTACCCAATGTAAAATGAAGGAAGCAAGCAACACTAGGTGATCAGATTATAGTGTAAGGGTACGGACAAGGCTGGAGGGTAGGATAAAACAAGAAAGCAGACAGGATCAGGACGATGTTAGGTGCTTTCCGCAGGAACGGACAGACAAGACAAGACAGACACGAAACAAGGAATAGGAAGTGGATGGGAAACAAGGTAATCTCATACGGTTTTATTTGAAATGGGGGATATTTATATGGAAGTGAAATATAAGGAATAAGGAAATCAGTGTATATACAAAGGGATGTTGAAAAGAGGACACGATCTTACTAACAAACTATGACACTACGAGACTACCTTTATTCTGGAAGAGAGAGTTTGGTGTTTAAAAAAAGGAAAAAGAATAAGTACCAAGAGTGGATATGGACACAAGGTATTTTTCGATGTGGGATGATCCGTGAGAGAATAAAGTGTGTTTTGCTTAGCTAATGACTGATACAGATTATTTTTTTGATATACTGGTGAATGGAACGAATAGATGATGGATAAACTAATAACAGGCTGTGTGTGCGGTATGGGTCTGGAGATGAGCTTGATCCACACAAGAGAAAAATGAGAAATAATGCGATAATATCTTGGCCAGATCCTCCTCTAGAATTCGGTAATAGATTATAGAACCCATGCCACCACCATAAATTTTTGTATGTAGCCAGAGCCATGTGCAGTTACATAGCTACAAAGCATGCAATATTACCATCGCTATACTTGTATATATGATTGCGCAAAGGGTTCTCCATTTTTATACCATGTCCATTCCTTTCCATCAAATCCTAATCAGTTTACTTTAGTTTCATCACTGAAGATAACCCGTTTCCAAGCACATAAATTCAATGTTGATGCTTTTTTTTTGGCGAAAGCAAGACGAGTTTTTCTTACCACTAGCCATCAAAGGGAAGTGCATCACGTTTTTTGCGGAATTGATACCCAGAGTTTTTTAGGTGATTACGGATGGTTTCAGCTGATATATATGATACTCATCCGCCTGTAGCTCCCTGGAGGCGTGGAAAGAGGTTTTGTATTTACCAGAATTGAACTTGTGCAGTATGATATGACCGAGGGTCCTCCATATGGAGCATCAGTGCTGATGCGATCGATGGAGTGCCGTTAGATCTCAAGGTGTCTCGAAATAGACCAAATAGACTCTCCAGAGTTCAAACGAGCCTGACTATTTTGGTAGGTGGTGTGAGAGTTTGCAGACGTGCTGGTAATTCAATGCGATTGGATGAGGACTAATTAGACTGCAGACGAGGTGATTGCAAAATCAGGATGCAGTAGAAAGGGCAAAGGTCGCCTAACAACACTCTTTTTGAGTACCAAAAGTTGGAGTCCATGTATACTGTGACACTGGTGGGAAAAAAATAATTCATTGCTGACCTCATGAAGGTAAAAAATACAATGATTGTTATCTCTTGATCTACGGCACCTAAAAATCTGCAACTTCTCATGAATGTCTCTATATCAGCTACCATCCTACAAAAATAACATGGGGTAAATGGGATCATCATTTGTCCAGCAATCGATACAAGTGGTACAATAAATCAGCATCTCCTCATCATCTGTCAATGGGATTGCTTTCGTCTATACCTCGGCCATTTCGCAATAAAATAACGCCTTTTTTCCGTAGTTGCTCACAGCTATTTGTAGTATATTTGATTTAAATTTGGTGTTGATCTCATCATTAGAAGTTGAGCTATTATACAATGCGCTCTGTGGTCACTCATTGATGCAGCGAACGTGTGTAACTCAGGAACCAATGGTCGGATCGGCATCAAAACTTTCATGCACATAGAAAATCTCTAAACAGTTTCTTTATGCTGAAATCAACAGTTTGTGAACGGTTGAAAGTTATATATTGAAGCAGATCTGTATCCCCCTGAAGATATTGATAAGAAACCCCTCTTACTTGCACTTTTCTATACTTCTGTCAACCAGGACTTTAATAATAAGCTCTGTACTTTTCTTAACTCACTAATCCTGCTCTCTGCTTGCTGTCTGTACATACTGCAGGCCTTGATCCAATCCTTTTTTTACCGATGTCTCACCATGAATGCAGTCCTCTTCTTTGCTGGTGCTACGGATAGCTTTCTGATACACTACGCCCCATGCACTTCTAGTCACCACCATTTGATATCTTGCTTATACCTTTTGTGGTGTTTGTGAATAAAAAGAAGTGTAAAACAGAGAAAACCTGAAATCTTTTGAAACTCGGATTTATTGAGTAACAAGAGAAGGGAAAAAAAAGCCCAGATCAACTCTTCATTTTATGTCTGCTTATATACTTTATGACGGATCGTCATCTGATTGATTGTATTATCATAAATCGTTTATCCTGTAGGTATTGCCATAGAACGTACTGTGGACGAATGACAAGAGTATACAGTTGTTCTTGTGACTTTTGGTTGACAAGGAGACGGTGAATTTGTGAATATGGATCGCATGATTATTTGATGGCATGACTGTTTTATGTCAAAGGTTGGGAATAAAGATGGTCATGAGGTTTATCTTCACTGATTAGGATTTGAGTGTGGTGCAACTTGGCATATTTGAACTGCGAACGTTCTGAGGATGAGAATTATCCATAGCCATGTCCATAATGTGAGGAAGGAGGAATTGATGTACTGTATGTGGAATACATTATTTATTATACCGAAAATGACACCTTTCATCGTAGCTTATTAATTTTTCTCTGGATCCCACTCCAGATATAGTGAACCATCTACTCAACAAATTGCTAAGCAAAGCTCTCTGTCCTAATGATCATTCTGCTCATTGCTTCTGAGAGCATACAGTAACTGGCGCACTTTGTTCCTCTCTTTGCTTGAAACTTGACAAGTTTATCCATCCCAAGGATGATTTGATTTGACTTATTTTACTTCTCCTGCTCCGGACACTGGTTTTCTATATTGGCTCATCCTATCAAACGACTCTGGTTAGTCTTGCATTTTTCTTTTCTTTTCTCTTTTTCTTTGTTTTTTCTCTTATTTTTGACTACCTGCCACCCCATGCGTCCTGTGCACAATTTTATCTTGTTTTTCTCAGTGGTTTTTTTTACAATAGTACTAGACCCTATAGATCTCAGGGCTAGCAATAGTCCCCAATAGATGTGTTGTTATGACATTAAAACAATGTTCCTAACATGCAAAACCTACTCTGATCACCTCTGCTATCCTATTCATTAGTCTCAATATAATTATCTCTCGCAATGTATACATACTCTCATATAAAAATAACAAATCCATTGTTATAAAAATCTACCTTCATGACTGTGATTGCCGATTTCTGGTGCCCTGATTATTCCCCAGACTCTCTTTGATTTTCCTGCAGCTCTGTTTGGGTTTCACCTACTGACGTACTATTTTCTTTCAACTAATGTGCCATTTTCCATTAGTCAACATAAATGTGCACCATTAAGCAATTCATCATTTTCCATTGACCAATCAACTAAAAGCTATAGCTAGAAACACTGTAGCTTTATTGATGTCAAAAGCTGAAAGAGACTTGGATCAGAGCAGTTAAAGATGTCAAGTGCTTTTCAGGAACAGGCAAAAACAGAAAATCAGACGATCAGGACCAGAAAGTAAAAACCAAAAAAACAGAAGGCAATAGCCCAGAAGAGATTGAAAATAAGAAAAGATCGGATTAAACCGAGATGTACAGACAGAATGATTTTTATTGATACAGTAGGACGGTTAGTATAGTTAATAATGCTAGTATTGCAGGAAGTACTAGTAGCATAAGTACTAAATTCGCATTGATAAGACATTGCAATACTGTAGTTACGAAAATTGATTAAAGAATCCAGAAAGAGCTAAGCACCTAACTGTCTCTCTCAACGATGATTGCAACTTACTGTAGTATTTTTTTCCCATCCAAAACAAGAATTCGTCCAAAGTAAGAATGCTTACTTTGAAAAGGAAAGTCTGCATAACACTGAATTCCAAAATGGCAAGTTAAAAAAACCTTCCGCATCAGGCTATTCAAAGTATCTGACGTCAGGGGCATAAGGTTTCGCTATTTAACTACAGTATAACGATTTCTACCTTTAAAGTCTAGACTTTAGTTATTCACTTAATAATTAATTCTCTAGACGGATATCTAAGGCTAGTTAATTTAGAAGGGGTGAAAAAATAGGGTAAATTTTAAAAAAAAATCATAAAAAAAAATGAACAAGTTAAATTTAATAATAAATGATAAGAAATAAAAGATTTTAATAAATAAAATATATTAAAGATATTTAAAATAATTTTGGATATACGAAATAATTAAAAAATAATAGAATAGATGTCACACAAAAGAGCAAATATGGATAACCGTCAAAGATAAAATAACACCTTAGGAAAAAAATATTCGAAAAGTACTCCGAAAATATTCGGGATTACTTTATTATATGTATTCACATAATTTACTTCGGTACACTACAGTTAAATAGCTATTTCGTCCGCGTAAGGTATGTACGGAATCCAGAATTCCATACGTACCTTATGGATGGAATTGACAAAACTATATGCGGACGGTATCCATCTGACTTCAAAGTTTTAAAAATAATTAACCAATAGAAATACGTTAACATGATATTTGGACACAAGCCATTTGTTCATTGCCATTGGTCACTTCATACAAAAAGATGCATGGCTATTGGTTACTTTCTATAAGAAAATGCATTACCATTGGTTAAAGATGTATGCTGACAGCTCTATGATTTGCTGTTTTTCAGAGATCCTAGACAGAGGTTCACTTCTTATTGGTTTATGACTGAATCCATCTCTTTTTTCATTGGGCTCAGATTACACTTCTTTAATGACTTTCGTATAGCCTTTGAGAGGGCTGTTGCATATTTTGTGAATATTCAATTTTATTTTTGCCGTCAGAAATAAAAATAAAGCTATACTATACAGCTATGGAGCCATGGAGCTATACTATGAATACACTACTTATCAAAGACTACTATATACATAAGAGTGAAATAGAAGAAATATGAAGCACTACAGTTGAAATAATATAAAGGGGGATATTGAAAATCTTCCAGCTTCTACTTATCAGTACAGTATGCTGCCAAGCATGATAAAGGGCAGGAGGCTGTCTATACTCATATACTGTACTCATGATAAATCCGATGCTAAGTTTGCAGCATACATGCAATGACGATACAAAAAGACAAAAAGATGACAATATCAGAACAAATATGAACTCTATACATAAACATCTTTATATAATTCAAAATGCACACAAGAGCATATACAGTTCTGAGCACTGTACAGTACATAGTCAATGTGTATGTCAATGATGATATCACGCACATGTTAGAGGGAGCTATATATAGCTATACAAATAGAGGTACACTCCAGACCAATATCATAGTGGGCAGCATAGCAACCATAAGGAGAGCCAGGATAAAGACCAGCGACTATGATGACAAAATCCAAAGATGAGCAAGATGATACTTGTCAAGCAATAACAACTTACTTTCTCTATATCAATGAGATTTGTGTGGGAAAGAAGAAAAAGATGTGTATGACAAAAAGTATTCTTGGGATGAATTTTTATTTACTGCAACAGCAGCGGCAGTTGAATCTCCCTCTTCTTCTTATTCTATTTTGTTGACATGTCCAATGCCCCACCCACTGTTACCACAGCGCGTCTTATGCCTAAAAGGCACAAAAATGAGGATGCCAGCTCTGAGCAGCAGGAAATTGCATCCCTCAAAGCCAAGGTCCGCAGCTTGGAGAGAAAAATCCTTAAGATGGACCACATGATTGCCGAGTGCACGCAGGTTGCTCCTGTAAAGATAAAGAATCTCGACTTGAATGTATGTAGCATCCAAAATATATGATTTATGATATAGTTTCTTACTTTGCTTTGTAGAAGAAGATCCGTCAACATTACAGATACTTGGGCGAACAGGAACAGCTCTTTTGGAATTTGGATACTGAATTCAATGAAAGCACAAACCCAAAAGTTGCTAAAGCCTTGATTGACTTTATCAATCAGCTTCCAGACGAGATCCGAAAGCTTTCCTGGACGCCACGCATGGTACGCCACAAGGTGTGCAAGCATCACAATCATTTGCGTACCAATTATCAAGAAAAGAAGAAAGATGCAGCGGGCTGGAAGCTGATACAGAAGCTGAAAACCCACCGCAACAATGTGAGTAATTATAATGACATTTATTATTTAACTGAACTAACCTACATGAACGTTTTAGAAATTCCATGAGCGCCATGCAGCATTCTATGTGGCTGGTGCAGAGGTGTCCACATATTTCGCCGGTGCAGAGATGTTGTTGGTGTCTGGGTTGATGTCTGATGAGGAAGACATCATCCAGGACAACTGCATCATTGGCAGACGGGTGCTCCGCCCTACTTGGAGGAGTGACAAAGTAAGTGCTTTGATTTGAATCAGCATACTCAAAGTGATAAACTTACATGGTCATTTGTCATTCCTATAGTCCAATGCATTCCTCGACAAGCTGTCAGCGCTTGCTCAAAAAAGCAAGATGAGCAAGCGCCTCAGCTGAGCACCCCTGCCAAAGGAGTATGTGGGTGCCGAAGTGTCTTCAAAACCTACACTTTGGGCAAGACTTCCACAAGAAGCAAAAAAAACAATAAAAAAAGTTTAATGCATACCATGTTATCCTAGCTTTAGATGCCAGTTATACCTTTCATGGGTCGATGACTATATTCAATATTTCGGCATATTTTTCCTAATGAGTATTAATAGAAGACATGCACATCATTATGACAGATAAGAATATACAACTTACAGTTAAAATCAGTATAGGGATAAATGAGCTATAGCTGATAGAAAGAACAAGGCAGCATATCGAATGAAAGCTTAGAAATAAGGATTCTGATGACTATTAAGCAGTCTGATAGCATATGACCTACCAATTCATCATGGCTTTATAATTACGATATCGTGCCTTCTCCTCCTTAATCATGGGGGCTGTGGATGCTAAAGCATATAATGAAAAGTTGGTGGATAATATTCTAGTATATCTGACTTTCATAACTAGTATACCTGTGCATCAATGAGGGACATGGCTCAATATGTCTACAGCCTTGGCCCTACTGTATAAAAACATAAGTTAAAATTTCAATACAAAAAGCAAGTGACCTCATTGACATACCAAGAACATTAAAAGCATGTTTTATGGGGCAGCAGAATAATAACAATATTGTTGTCTAGCCAGGCAGAAACTGCCACAGGAGAATAGATGCACTGAATTGGCAAAATGCACATTCTGTCCAACTCGTCGAAGGATTCTTCTAAACACCCATTCCAAGCTCATCAAAACTTGGAACTGAATAGGCGGCCTGCTGGTACCATTGTACAAATGCAAATGTATACCTAAACTCTGAGGTGACACCCTCGTGTTCAGTCGCCAGCTTCACTTTATGGGTAAAGTAATAGAGCACTTCACCAGGTCACAAGTAGTATTTGTTATTCACCGCCTTGAAGTATGCCTGGATATGTCAACCTATATCTGTTCTTGATGTTTCCCTGCTTCTATAATCTTGACTGAGTATGGATACATGAGGAACCTTTCGTATAATATTGGTCATCATGGTCACATCAGTGTCAATGTACAGTAATTGGTCACCGGTTGAAGCATTTCCTGGTAACAGTTGTCATAATACTGAAAAAGACAATCATAATGTATAGGGTTCATAGTGATATACTTGTTCGATTCCTCCAAACAAGTTGATGGTGGTAGTTCTTCAAAGCCAAGTGCACCATTACCCGGTCTAGCTAACTGCACAAAATTGTCCACATCAAAAAAGTCATTGTTGGTATCTTGAGCTAGCATAGAAAAAGCTGCCATTGACAGAATAACTGTCTTCAAGAGTTGCATTGCAGCATCAAAATATTGATGAGGAATACTAAAAAGGGAATGCGATAGGTGATCTGCACCATAGGCTTGCTCCACAAATTTCTTCATATATAGTAGGTCATTTCAAATCCGTCTTTGATATTTATGTCGATCTTTTTTAGCCATCCATTACATCATTCAAAACCGAATAACCAGAATGTGTACGTTGGACCAAAATCAAGGATCATTTCTTGGAGGTGCATACTGTATGCAGATGCATATTAGGCATCATGCTCTCTGAACCATATTCCTCTTGAAACATTTGACAAAACTGACGTAATAATTCATGTGCAGTATCAACTTCCGAAACACTTATCGATGGCTTGGAGAGAAGTTGATTTGCCTGCACGAATTTTATCCAAATTCGAAAGTGTTGACCGGTGAGCTTTTCTTTTAGGAGAAATGTCAACACTGCAAGGACCCAAGTACGCCATTCATCGGATTTCAAGCCAACACAATCAGAGCTAATTTTGCCTTTCGGGAGATCATAGCCAAAAGGTAGAATGATGCAGTTCATTTGTTGCGCCATTACCTCAAAGTCGTTATCGCATAAAAGTGGCTGTCCAGTAGCAGTGTTCAACATGGTTTTCTATACTTTCATACAGTACTTTGCCGTTTCAGAATAGAGATTATGCATAGGATCAATAATGGTGCACCATACAGTATAAGATCAAGATAGCGAAGTCTTTGCAGTTCTGAATAACAGACACCATGCTCTCTCTCTAGTTGAGTTCGTTCCTGTAAGGTAGATGCATTTCTCCAATTTTCCGCCTGCATTAAATTGGCTCTAGGATCGCGACCTTCCCATCGACCAATGTCAGAGAAATCTGAAAAGTCGCGTCTGAGATTATATTCTGGTAAAGCTGAAAAAGTTCGGTTGCATTTGTAGCATGCACGTAAAGACGAAATGCCTACCAGAAATACATTATTAGCTAAAATAATCTTAAATATGGACCTTTTTTTTAAAAATAAAAAAAAAGCCTATGTTAAATATCTGTAAAACCTGAAACTTTTTGACCTGCGGGGATATCACAAACAACCAAGAGAATAGCAGTGCAGATACGTTCATCTTCTTCGCCAACGCCAACATACAACTGTTCTAGCTCATCAACAAGAGGCTGCAGATACTGTAATGGTTGATCTGTTGTTTGCTAGGTTCTTTGCTACCAGGAATAACACCTGCTAAAATCACATTTTCTGGCTTGTAACACTCCATCCTAGGGAGATTGTTGATTGTCAGGTAAATTCCACTGACTGAATGCTGATGTTCAGTGTCAAAAGGCTGGAACCAGTCCATGTTCAAGATTAAAAGAAGTGACTGTCCATCATCAACAAAACGCTCTCCATGTTGATCTTTGAGTTCGTTCCACATACAACTATCATAGATATTGTATAAAATATTTGACGGATTGCCAGTTACAGAGGAAGTGTATTGTCTTCATAGATTAATTTTGTTGACAAAGTTTCCGTGGCAGAACATTATTTGCAGGGTCGGAATAAGAGAAAGATAGCTATATTCCTTGATGGGCACAGGGCGGTTTCCAGCGGAACGTTTGAATAATCGGTGACTGCATAGTGATGAGAAGGGAGCTGTTGGATGTCTCGGAATTTCTACGTGCTTGCACCGAACTTGTTCCACAGGATCATTGTACCATTCCAACTACAGATTGCCAATATTTTCTGTCTTGTGACAAATGGGGCAGACCACAAAACAAATGATAGACTTGACACTATCAGGTGTACCGACCATTTCTGTGAGGGTCGACAATTCAGCAGGGAATCGAAACTCTATCTCACACACCAGAAAAATAAAATTGAGGCCCGTCATCAATTGTTTCGCCCTTTCCTTAGATAAATACTTGATACAAAAATTGTAAACCCAAGTCATGATGACCCAGGTAAACCAGTTGGCCGAACTTGATGGCAGTGCTTCTTCATAGTCGTCCTCTACCTGCTCTTCACGAAGATAATCATCATCGTCTGATAGGCCATCTAATAGATGCAGATTTTCCTCATCAATAAGGTCTTCAATATCGATTTCGGCACCATTGTCATCAACCAGTATCTGTCCAAAAACAGCATTATTCAAATCCCTTGGTACAATTCCAGGAATGATGTCGGTCGCATCAAGAGGTTCGTCATCTACTGTTGCAAAATAATTATTGTCAAATAACGGTGAATTGCTGCATATAAATATATACTGTATATATATATATATATATAAAGGTCAGGTTAAATAAAGGTTGAAAATTCATTGACAGTTCACTTCATAATTACCGATTATATGAATGCCGGAATGGTATATTACTGGCATCAGGAAAAGAAAGCAGTGTATCATTGGCATTATCTGGCTCATTCATCTCAATATCGTCGTCTATGAGGAAAAAAAAAAGACATGAGAAAAATATATCAGATAAAATATACAAGTCAATTTACCATCGTCATAGTCAGGTGCAGGAGAAAAAAGATAGTGAGAAAGACCCCAACACTATATATGTCGGCGAGTTTGCTGGCTGGTTTGTTGTGTATGAAAAATTTCTTCAGATGGGAGTCGAGAAGTACATTTATTGCAGTGACAATCTATATCTAGAAACAGAAAGTGTACTGTAGTATTGTCAGTAAAAATAGGGTTAGTAACGCCATTAGCACTAGAAGTGCTAGCGGCATGAGCATTGAATTCGCATTGATAAGACATTACAGTAATTACAAAAATTGATTAAAGACTCAAAGAAGAGCTATTGTACATGAAGTGCCTAACTGTCTCTCTTAACAACAGTTGCGGCTTAGTGTTTTTTTCCCCATCCAAAACGAGAATTCATCCAAAATAAGAATGTTTATTCTGAAAGGGAAGTCTGCATAACACAGAATCCCAAAATGGCAAGTTAGAAATACCGGCCGCGTCAGAAATTAAAAATCACTGGACGTCCGGGTTGTATGGAATAGCTATTTAACTGTAGTGACTCCACTACACATAATTAGCTGTATCCACTGGAGGAAACGAGGTGGAAACTGTCAGTATCCACCGTAGTGGTGAAGGAAACTTGTGGTCCCTTTTTCCACTGGGAGATTCGGCCGGTTTTCACCCCAGTCTGGGGGTGGATACCATTAAATTCTATTACTGACATCCAATTAAAATGATGCATTAAAAAATCTTTGGTCCATTCACAGACGAGTATTTTCTACTTTGTGTATATAGTCTTCCAATTAAAATGATGTGTTCATGATTTTTAGTCCATTCACAGACGAGTATTCTTTTCCTTAAATAGCATGGTCTTCCAATCAAAATGGTGGTATTTTTTGCTTTCAAATATACAGTAGCTCTGATTATTGCTATTGATTCATTGGCTTTAAATATAGGATTTATTGCAGTATGGTTGTCAGAATGAATGCTATTTACTACAAACAACAGCTATCTAGTCTATCTATACTACTGGAAGCTTACTAGGTCATGGGAGAATATGATTGTGACGAAATAATATGACTAGCTTAATCACTTATTGTTGACAAGACGTTGCAATACAACATGAAGTGCTTAACAAAAAATATCAGTACCTGTACTGTACTTGATATTTTCTGTTGAGGAGCAGGTTCAGCAATGATATCATATACTTTGAAGGTTACTGACAGCGGGACACAATCATTTAGAACTTACTTGAAAGATAGCCTACCTGGCGACAGACCAAAATACTGTATTTCTGAAAGCAATTGAGTGCAGACATAACCATCGAGAAACCGACTTGAAAGCATCATCTTCTTGGCAATAAAACTAGAAATAAAGGAAGTTATGATTAGTCAACAACTCAATGAAGTACTAGAGAGCTACTCACCTGCAACTTGAAGAAAGCAGCAAAGAAGGCATGTACCTATTGATATTTGTGGAAAGAAAATGATGGATACTTGAATATGATACAGTACGTGCCTAAAAATCATTATTCTTTACAAAAGAAAAAATTTAAAAAGAGAAAAAGGAAGAATTGTTTTGCTTCGAAGCCTCCTCCCTGTTTAAAAAATAAAAAAGACACTGTGCAACCGATCATAAATAATCATAACAGTTACCTTATCAAGTAGAAAAACTGTTTATATCTGATAATCAATTGATCTAGGACTTACCCTTTTAGTTCCCTCAACAAACTGAAAATGCAAGCTAACCTCAACGAAATCCCAACTGTGGTACAAAGTTTGAAGCATAAACCAATGGTGAAAGAGCGCACTCCAGTACATGCTCCAGTGGATCAGTTTGAGCATCGCTTTGCTGCTCTGGAGCAAGGCTTTTTGCAGCAGCAGAAACGGGCTGATGCTCAAGAAGCCATCATCGAGCAGCAACAGCAGGAGATAATAGCACTGTGCAGTCAATTGCGAAAGGAGTCAGCTTCTGTTATTGACAGATGCAATGACAAATTGACGGTAAACATTATTTCTGCTTCGTTCGATTTCACATATTCATACATCTCTTTACTTGTAGTTACTCCTTCGCAGATATTACAAGGGCCATCTGTCGAAGGAGGAGAAAACAACTTGGGAGTTTGGCATGTTTGTGAACGATGGCCGAAATCCTACTATCATTGCAGCCCTTCAGGATTTCATCCGGCAACTCCCAGAGGAGGAAAAAGAGTCGTACTGGGTTGATGAATTTGTTTACATCAAATGCAAAACCCAATTCAAGTCGTTGAAAGCCGAGTACAAGCGCTCTGAGGAAGAGCGCGAGTAGGTGAAGAAGTGAAAAAGGGACTACAAATACCATTCCGACATTAGTATTTGGAACCAGAAATGACAAAGACTCGATAAGTGACATGGTCCATTATATAGAAATGCCAGAAGAGGAAGGCTATATTTCATCAGCAGCCTATCCTGTGGGCTTACTTTGCTGGTGCTGAGCATCTCCTAGATGTTAGCTTGATGTCTGATGAGGAGGACGTCATGGAGGATGATTATCTTGTGGGCAAGATAATTTTGCAGCCTCACTGTCGAAGTGATCATGTTAGTATTTCATGAAAACAAGCAGTGACAATAATATACACTAGCTTACACACTTCCCATAGGCAAATGCATTTCTTGAGCAGTTGTTGGTGCTTGGAGAACGGTCGAGAAGAAGCAAATGTACCAGACAGGTGCCCGTTCCCCAGGAAATTGTCCTTGTCAATAAGGACATTAAGAGATCAGTTTTGGCACGGCTGCCAGCAGAGGTCAAGCGTGAATAAAAAAAAATCATCATATTCAGTGCAAATACTATGCTAGAGCTACCAATGTTGATGTGTTAGTAGGGACAACATCATAAGCACAAAAGATACTGTAGTGATTTACCTTTTCTATATACTGTATTGATCTTGTGTAGGAACGAGATGATGATGATTTTATCATCCAACCAGTTGTGGATCCCCACCAGCGAGTAAATCCGATAGATGGGCAGGATGGACCTATGATCCAACGGCTGGAACTGTTTCTTCTACACCAAAAATCCCAATTCGTTGAATGAATTGAGGGGAAAAGCAGCTAGCTCAAACCATCGTACAAAAGCAAATAGATGCTCGAAATCATCCATTTGGTCTTCGCCCTCGACAGGTTGTTTGATACTGTGATGGAAGTAATATTGCACTTCACCTGGATGCAATTCAAAAGTACCATCAGAGCAGTGAAAGTAAGCCTGGAGTAGCATCTCCTTTCGGTTCTGCCAGACTCTTTACTCTTATAGACTTGCCCAGAGATCGTCATACTACGAAACTTCTTGATGTTGTTCACGACTATTGTCAACCGCATATTGTCAGTGTCGCCATGGGGCCGAATGTCCTCATAGAACTTCTCATAATGGCGGTAGAGGCACATACTGTATAGTGCCTGGGATCCATCGTGACAGTGTGGCTCAAAGCAGAAAGACAAACAGAAGAGGTGATAGACTCGTAGCCAACTATATAATCATCTGCATAGATGGCTTCTGCATACTTGATAAAATTGCAAGCGTCCATGAAATCGATTGCTGGGTGGAAGCTGGTAGTCAACTTGTCCAAAGATGGTACCAGTGTTCTTAGCACAGTAAGGGCAGCAGGATACGCTGCAAGAGGCTCGCAAAAGGAGTGCAGTGAATCAACTAAAGGGCATGGTTAGCTTTCAAAAAAAAAGCAGCAATTGAATAGACGGACTGGTATACATACTGTGAGAGTGTTCAATAAATTTACACATTAGGGTAACTTCGAAACCATCTTTGCTGTTGACTGCGAAGCTTTTGAGCAAGCCATTCAGGCACTCAAACCCAAACAACCAAAAGGCGTACACCGGGCCAAAGTCCAGAACCGTCTCGCGGAGATGCATATGCAAATGCATGTTCGCTATCACTTCTTTGCATTCGTAATGGCCTTCATACAACTCGCAAAATTGGCGAAGTGTTTCGTGAGCAGAATTCAGTTGCGATACGGTGATTGAAGGATTGCAAAGCAGTCGAATGGCGGCCACAAATTTCATCCAAATCGACATATCCTCTCCAACGAGCTTCTCTTTCAGTAAAATTGGCGAAATGAAAACCCACGTTCGCAACTCGTCTGACGTCAATGTACTGTAACCAGACCTGATTTTTCCGCTAGGTAAATCATAGCCAGTTGGAAGCAGAGTTTCGGTCATCCGAGTGCTCATTTCTCAAAACTCTCTATCTTCCAAAACAAAGAAGCCATTGGAGCTACATAATGTCTTCCACAAGTTGATATTGCACTTGGAAGTGCCCAAGAACAGATTGTGCATGGGGTCGACAATGGTGCATCGGACAAGGTCCAGGTAACATAGACGGTATACTGTAGCTCCAAGTATCAGATGCCATGTTGTCTTTCAATAACCCGTCGATCTCCAACGCTCCACACATTGAACGTTTTCATGCCCATTGTGTTGCAGCCACTGCTCCACGTCAACAAAGCCAGTGAAGTCTCGTCTTAGATGATTGCCCAGCAAAGCATCAAATCGGCGGTTACATTTGTAACATGCACGAAAAGAGCCAATACCTAATAGATAATGGATTGTATGAGCTTCTGTAAATAATGCACTCATTAAATTACACACCTGTAAATCCAGACACTTTACATGCTGCTGGTATATCGCAAGCAATCATCAGCAGAGCTGTGTGGATCCGTCCATCACCGAGAGCGATATCAGTGTAAAGGGATTCCAGTTCGTCAACAAGTGGTCATAAATAATGATTCATTGCATTTTTTTGGGCTCGTGACTCCCTGGAATAATGCCGACCAACAGCACATTTTCAGGCTTGAACCTTTCGGTGCAAGGAAGATTGTTAATTGCCAGGTACTGTAAATGGCGCCAACGGAATGCATGCGCCCAGTATCAAAGGGTTGGAACCAGTCAACATTCAACGTGAGAAGAAGTGAGCAATGATCCTGACTGAAAACAATGCCATCTGCATCATTAATTTCGTTCCACATGTGTCCGTCGTAAACATTGTATAAATGGTGCTCTTCATCTGCATCATGAAAGAATTAGTATGGAAAATTTTATGATAATATAGATGAAAGAATTTTCTACCTGCATTGTGCAAAGCTTCAGCATGATGTCTCTAGAGATTGATTGATGTCTCAAAATTGGGATGTTGAAATATAGTTGCCAAAGTGCTCACGACGGAATTATATGCGTATTCTTTGATAGGAACAACATGGTTTCTGGTTGTACATTTGAAAAGTACGTTTCCACACAAAGGACGATGTGGAAATTCGCGGTGTGTGCAACAGAGTTGTTCTACTGGATCGGCATATTCTTCAAATCGATAATTATCAAAATGAGTGATACAGTGGCAGGACGGACAAACGACGAATCTGACAACAGCATCTCTGGCTGACATGCCAACATAGCTGCGAAGTATCGATATCTTTGCTGGCAAATGAAGAGAGATAGACACCATTTCAAACAAGGCATTCAAAAACAACATCAACGTCTCTGCTGCTGTCTCTGACAGGAAATGAAGCTGGAAGTAGACAATAAAAATTGCAATAAACCAGTAACGCAAGTCAGTAGAGTTGATGGTCACAGAGTCATCACCGTCCGAAATGATCTCTTCGTTTTGGAAGTAGTCATCGTCATCGCCGAATTCTTCCCACGAGGTCGCCTCGGCGGTATCAACGATGTCTTCCACATTAAGAATGTTACCGGCATCGTCTGTCATTAATATACCAAAGACGTCGTCATCCATCGTATTGATAACGTCACCTGAGATGACAACACTTTCGCCTTCATGATCACGCATTTCAACATCAGAAATGTTCTCGAAAACGGGTTCTACAGCATTACACATTTAAAAAATGATCAAAGCTATTATTATTTTTATTTTGCAATACCTTGAACACGAAGCAAATGAGAGATGCCTCGCTCGTAAACATAAGCACCTGATTGCTTGTGTGTCTGTTGCTGATGACGCAATTGATCAGAAGGCAATTGCTCGGTGCAATCAATGCAGGAACAATTGACGTAATTCAACTTGAATTCAATGTAGCTAAAGTTAGACATTTTAATACAGTTTGGAAAATTGTAAGCCGATGATAGAGAATTAAAAAGAGCAAGAAAGTAATGGTCCAAAAAAAACTTTTTTCTTTATTGCTTAAAATGGCAAGTGTATGAAAAGTCTACAATTTTTTTTTTTGGAATCCTCTAAAAAGAGAGGGAGGATACTATTCAAACTGATAATAAAGGGGATTAAAAATAACAAGAAAGTGAGTAGACCCAAAAAAAATAAAATTTAGTGCTTTAAAAGGCAACAGATACCAAGAAATTGGTATCCACCAGAAAAAAGGGGGTGAATACCAAAAGTCGCCTACCGCTAAGATACGAAGATACCTCAAATTATATGCAGTGAAGCACTACACATAATTAGCTGTTTTTATCAGCTTTTTACTGCTAAAAATTTGGAATTTTTACTGGTAAACGGTAAAGTCACCACGTTTTTACCGAATTTTTACCGTTGAAGACGCACCATTTTTACCGGTACAGTGACTCAGGAAATTGATCCAATATTCGCCGATTTTTTACTTTATTGCAATTATCTCCACAACTGTCATACGTATCGTTTCCGTTAAAAAAATATGTTGTAGCCCTAATTCATAGCTTTAAAACAAAAAAGATGAAGTCTCTAGCATAAGTAGATGATGAGTAATCGTTTTTTCTGCACAAGTACTCATTGGATCAATTTCCTGAGTTGCCTACTTTTCTTGCAGACAGTTACAATAAGTAAATAGAATCGCCGAATTTTTTCTTCTTCTCACTTCTTTCAGTTATTTATTCCGATTCAAGGTGAAATCTGCATCCATTTCGCTCAATTTCTTCATCCGATTCCTAATTGACCTAATTAACATAATCATCTGTAGATGCATCCAATTTTACAAGATAAAATCAACAATATTTTGAACAACAACTTCGCAAGAACGTTTCTCACAGAGTTATTGCTTCACGTTTCAACATCAGTGTTTCCATAGTTGGACGAATTCGCAAGCAATTAGGCATTCCTGCCACTAATTCCGCTGGACGATCATCGCTGATTACCACACAATTGGGACGCCTGATCCTTCGACGCTTCAACACTAGAGAGTATAAAACAGCTGTGGACGCCAGCAGACAACTCTCCTCCACCATGCCTATTGCTTCCCAGATGGTTTGGGACTTTTTGCAGGCCAACAACTATAAGTCCATGCATAAACCTGACGCCTTGCCCTTGACTCCCTTCAGGAAGAAAGCTCGCCTTGCCTTTGCAAAAAGATACTATTCTTGGACTGTTGAAGACTGGAACAGAGTGGTATTTTCTGATGAAACAAAAATCAATCGCTTGAGATCAGATGGTAAGCAGTGGACATGGACACAGAAGGGGCAACCACTTAGAGATCACAACGTCAATCATGTTACCAAATATGGAGGCGGCAGTCTCTTTCTTTGGAGTTGCATTACTGCCAATGGCCCTAGTTTGATTACCAAAATTGAAGGAGGATTGGATGCAGCTTTATACTGTGATATTTTGGAGGATGATATGCTTGGTAGCCTTCAAGAATATGATATGCAGATTGATGATATCATTTTTCAATAAGACAATGACCCTAAGCACACATCCAAAAAAGCAAAAGCATGGTTTGAATCCAAGAGTATTGAAGTGCTCCAGTGGCCCCCTTACTCTCCTGATCTGAATCCCATTGAAAATATGTGGTATTATCTGAAGTGTCAGCTTGCTGATTATGATGAAGCACCCACATCAATGGAAGAGCTATGGAGGCGGGTCTATTATATCTGGTACAACAAGGTGACAAAGGAGGCATGCCAGAAGTATATTGCCGCCATGCCTCGATATTTGGAGGCGGTCATCAAGGCCAAAGGTGGACAGATTGATTATTGATTCAATAAGTAAATGCAACTCAGAAAATTGATCCAATGAGCGGTCATGTGGAAACCTTGATTACTCATTATCTACTTATGCTAGAGACTTCATCTTTTCTTTGTTTTAAAGCTATGAATTAGGACTACAACATATTTTTTTAACGGAAACGATACATATGACAGTTGTGGAGATAATTGCAATAAAGTAAAAAATTGGCAAATATTGGATCAATTTCCTGAGTCATTGTAAATCCTCGATAAAGTCAGCGTGTTTTTACCAATTCTTTACTGGTAAAAACACATTGAATATACCAAGATGCGCTTCTCTTTCATTGGCTAATTCTAAGATCTTGAACAGCAGGGTGTCTCCTTCATTGGTTCTAAAAACATCTTTACAGCCATGAAAACCATTCTGATTGGTCTTTTGTCTATCTGAAAAACCTTTTGATTGGCGTCTTTATTCTTCAAGATCTCTTTTGATTGACTAAATACGGAACCTCTTTAGATTATCGCTTTTATACAATTATTGGGGAATTTTTGCTTATTGGATGCTTGTAAATTGTTTTCTTTATTTATTTATTGATAATAAATCGGAAAATCATAGTAAACTCTTCAATGGTTGTCTATACTACATTGGATATGTATAAAATGCTATGAACGTGTTCTAAACTTACCTTAGATATACAGTGATGTTGTTTAGTAAAGAATAAAAAGACAGACAAACTTACAAAGGCAAATATCAGAGTGCTTGAAAGAGACTATAGATATGATAGCTGATTTCGGCAGCAGTTGAAGGTGCGAACTAACCTCTATGTATGTTAGAAGATGTCATAAACAATACTTACGGTACAGTGTGACTCCTTATAGTAATAAACTATTATTGCAATAGCTCATTCTACATGTCATAAGAATATGTTCAGTAATATTACACATTTACTTTAGTATCGGCTGTTACATACCTAGTACTATAGCTTGTAAATAGTATACCACCGCTTTGATAAATAATTTTGACATGGATACCATCTTCGGATAATTATTAAAATGATATACAGATATAAAAAACACATATTTTAAATTATTTTTTATTAATTTTTTAAAAAATCTTTTTATAATTTAGAAAATATTGAAAGATAATTTAAAACTTCTAAATATAATATCAAATGTATATTCAAAAAACAATTAAAATATTATAATGAATATTATATTATTATAATAATATATAATTTAAATTTTTATAAAAATAATAAATTTTTAAGATATTCATTTTTTATATTTAATATAATTTTTATAAAAATAGGATTTAAAATATTAAAGTTAAAAGTATTTATATTAGAAAAGTAATACAGAAATTATTATATTTCTTTTTAGTTGATATATTGATCATTCTTATTAAATAATAAAAAGTCATAGTTAGGCATCTATTAAAATTAATAAATAATAATAGATAATAGCCCTTATTCTTTGTTAGAATTGATTTTAATACAATAAATATAATAAACACAACAAACACAACTAATACATGCAACTATATTTTTTTCTTTTTTTTCTAATTTAAATATATTATATACATCAAATAATAATAACAAATATTTTTTAATATATATTAAATTCAATTTTTATGAATAAATATATTTTGAGTTTTTTAAGTTTTTTATTTTCTGTGTCCTATTTTGATATTTATCTCCATCTTCTTTAAACTCTTGACATGTCAAGAGATACATGAACATTGTCTCCATCAAAACCATACACGTCTTATTACACATCTGCAGAAAAACTTACCTGAACTGCTTTATCTTCATGTCTAACTGCAAGAAAAGTGGAATGATTTTAGCTATGAAAAGTATAGTAAAGAAGTACAATACAATGAATATGGCTTATTAAAAATAATAGAATAGCAGAGAAAGACAGATGTTGTTATTGATTTTCCAATTCCTGTAAAATAGATGACTCACCGTGTAACATTCTACCATGTATCTGATGATGTGTTCGCTAGATTTGGCAATGGGAAACAAGCTAATTCTCGAATCAGGTAAGAAAATAACATGTCAAATCAATTATACCTCTTTATCATTCACTTGTACTTTAAAAATATCATGAGGAACAGCCACTACCCTCAGAACGTATCATGAATGTTGACGATCACACAACATCATGATACCACACCTATAGACAAGTAGCAACACTTTGTTTATGCTACCTACGTCAGACACCTCCTCTGACCATTTATTTATTTAAAAACACAATTAAAAAACTATCGATACATTTTTATATATTTTTAAAAATAAATTATCATTTATTTAAATATTTTAAAAATTGTATCTTTAAATACACATTTATTATCTAAAAATATGTGTATTTATTATCTCGATATAGATAGTTCCTCTTATCCGTCAATCACTTAGTGGCTTTATTATTATTTTTTTCTTTTTAAAAACAATCTAATGACTGAAAATAAAAAATAAAAAATTATTTTATTTTTAATTTTGCCAGTCTATTAGCTAAGAGGAACAGCCACTACCCTCAGAACATATCATGAATGTTGACGACCACACAATATCATGATACCACACCCATAGACAAGTAGCAACACTTCGTTTATGCTACCCACGTCAGACACCTCCTCTGACCATTTATTTATTTAAAAACACAATTAAAAAACTATCGATACATTTTTATATATTTTTAAAAATAAATTATCATTTATTTAAATATTTTAAAAATTGTATCTTTAAATACACATTTATTATCTAAAAATATGTGTATTTATTATTTCGATATAGATAGTTCCTCCATGTTAAACGAACATACAGTGGCTGAAAAAATTGTCCAAACCTATGCCGTTTTTTTACGTTTTTATTCATACCGCAGCTTTTGCTATATGTATCGTCCGAATTTTTTTTTATATGAAAAGTACATTCTCTTCTCTACATTGTCGCGAAATCTCGAAGATCGCATTGCAATTCATCGCATTGCATTCACCATTTCAACATGATCGGTCGGTTTGGACAATTTTTTCAATAAATCCAAAAATAAGAAAAAGTGTTTTTTCAGCTGTTTTTCTTCCGTGCCGGTATGAAAAACGCTGGCGAAATAAAAGTATCTTTATGGCAACGTCCTCTAAAAAATATACACAAAGCATTCCGGGCAGAATCGTGCAATTCATAAACGCCATTAGCTCCATGTTGAATTCGGTGCATAATGGGTGGATCTGGGGACCGCCATCACACTGCATCTTTTTTTTGAGCACGTTTTTCATAGTACCGCGACTTTTTTTTTTATTCATAGAAAAAGAGAATTCTTTTCTCTACGCTGTGCTGAAATCCCGAGCATTTTACTCCAATTCATCCTAATGCCATTACCAATCCTGCATGTGATCTACATTAAGAATAATGCTCAAATGACATGAAAAAAAAGCAGCCGAAAAAGCCTGGGAAATAATGTTGCGGTGAACAAAAACCGTGCTGGTGTGCATTTTACAGCCTTTCGGATCATATTCAAGCTGACGAAAATGCTGGAAGAATAAAATCTGCTTAGCTATGTGGTCAGATTAACCTCATGCTTGTCATAAGCGCATCCTCCGCATTTCACTCATCATGTCAGATCATTACCGGGAAACAGCCACAAGCCAGCAGTAATGACTTTCTTAAGGCTCTCACTATGCAAAAAAAAGGCACCCGGAGGTTGTTAAGCTTATCAGGAATACGTTGATCTGCAAAATGAGTGAAATGCGGAGGATGCGCTTATGACAAGCATGAGGTTAATCTGACCACATAGCTAAGCAGATTTTATTCTTCCAGCATTTTCGTCAGCTTGAATATGATCCGAAAGGCTGTAAAATGCACACCAGCACGGTTTTTGTTCACCGCAACATTATTTCCCAGGCTTTTTCGGCTGCTTTTTTTTCATGTCATTTGAGCATTATTCTTAATGTAGATCACATGCAGGATTGGTAATGGCATTAGGATGAATTGGAGTAAAATGCTCGGGATTTCAGCACAGCGTAGAGAAAAGAATTCTCTTTTTCTATGAATAAAAAAAAAAGTCGCGGTACTATGAAAAACGTGCTCAAAAAAAAGATGCAGTGTGATGGCGGTCCCCAGATCCACCCATTATGCACCGAATTCAACATGGAGCTAATGGCGTTTATGAATTGCACGATTCTGCCCGGAATGCTTTGTGTATATTTTTTAGAGGACGTTGCCATAAAGATACTTTTATTTCGCCAGCGTTTTTCATACCGGCACGGAAGAAAAACAGCTGAAAAAACACTTTTTCTTAT